>NW_026571018.1:1856000-2496000 GCF_026225935.1 Boleophthalmus pectinirostris | reverse complement strand
TACTACTACTGTTGTCACTGCACCAAGACTACTTCTACGAATACTTCTACTACTACAGCTACTGCTGCTGCTGTCACTGCACCCAAGAATATTACTACTACTTCTACTGCTACTACAGCTCCTCTTTCTTTTACTACTGCTACCACTACTACTACTACTACTACTACTACTACTACTACTACTACTACTACTACTGTCACTGCACCAAGACTACTTCTACTAACATTACTAATATTATTTTTTACTGCTACTACTACTACTACTACTACTGCAACTACTGCTACTAGTACTACTACTACTACTACTGTTATTACTAGTGTCACTGCACCAACAGAACCTCTACTAATACTACTACTATTACTTCTACTACTTCTACTTCTACTACTAATACTGCTACTGTCACTGCACCCAAGACTATTACTACTACTATTACATTAATTGCTAAAACTATAAAATGTATTATAAAACTATTAAATGTATCATCTTTTACAGTACTACTGCTGCTGCTACCACTGCTACTGTACCAAGACTACTTCTACTGCTACTGCTACTACTACTACTACTACTGCTACTGTCACTGCACCAAGACTACTACTACTAATACTACTAATATTACAACTACTGCTGCTACTGCCACTACTACGACTACTACTATTACTACTGACACTTCATCTAAGACTACTTCTACTACATTACCCTCTAAAACTATTACATTTATTATAAAACTATTCCATGTGTTATTTTTTACAGTGGGGCTTCGTGACGTTGCTGTTGGTTTGTGCGACCATAAACGGGAAGAAAAAAAAAAGAAAGAAATGAAGTAGTGACTGTATTTGTGTTCGAGGGGTTAGTGTGTGGAACAATCTGAGTGATGATAAAAAAATTAAATAAAATTCTAATACTGCAGAAGCCTTTAAAGAAAGAGTATAAAATGTTTTAAAATATATATATTGAATGAATTATGCATTAAATTTTGTTTCCAGGCCTGAAATGATCCAAGTGATTCTTGTGAAGGTGTGTGGAGTTTAAAAACACAGCGGAGCACTTCCTGTATCACCACATAATGACATCACAAGGTGGAACGCAACCTGAATCTGCAGGTTTGTGTTTTAAACATGTGTGAATGAAACAAAACACAATTCCAGATCTGTTTGTGACGTCATCAGTTTTCGGGTTAAAGAAAGCACAAAAGTTTATCGTTTATGATCGTACAAAATAAACAACAGTGAGAATGAAAAATGTAAGTATTTGATTTATTTATTTTTTCCGTTTATGGTCGTACCAACTAATAATAACGATAAAGGATCTCAGGATCGTCCGAAAAAGTCCACAATCTGTACAGAGCAGTGCCTCACACTCACAGCAAGAAGGTCCTGAGTTTTATTGACAGATGATTGGCCGAGACCAAAGACTGTTTATATAAATCCAAACAGGACAGGAAGTGAGCACGGGCGCACTTCCAGCTCCATCCACTCTGGCTCCAGTTCACTTTATACTAAAAAAATGTCGTCCCGTTCGTAAATGTTTCCAAATTTGCCACATTTCTTTGGTCCACTTCTTGATCCAGTGTGCGGTCGGTAAAATATAACGTCTTGTATTTTCTGCTTGAGTGTCTTTCATATTATTAGCATACACTCTCTCCATGTTCTGAGCCTTTTTACTTCCCCCGTGCACTTTTCACCTCTGCTTCCATACATTATTCAGCGAGCCTATACACTTCTATGTGTTGTGTGAGTCTGTTCTGGTGACGGCTCAAAGGAACAGCCCCGAGAACGAGCTGCATGTGTTTAAGAGACACCACTCTGCTTTAGGAGAAACACTTTATTTTTAAGGTTTCAGCAATCAAATCTAAGTTAAGTTACTTTAGTCGTACCTGGAGGTAAATTTGTTTTGCAGATATTTCACATTTCATTCATTCTCTCTGTGAATAAACATATATAGTGGATGTGACTTTACACCCATCAGTGACATTTATGAGGAGCGTTGTAGAAGACGGGCCTGCAGGATCATGGGCGACCCTCACACCCTCCACCACCTGTGTGTTCCTCTGCCTCTGGGAGGAGACTGAGGAGCAGTAAAACCAGAACATCTCGGCTGAAGTTCAGTTTCTTTCCTGAAGCTGTCAGACTTGTGAACAGTGCACACTCACTTCCTGCTTGGGCTGCCTCTCTGTCTTGCACGTTTTTTGTTTTTTTTTTACTACATGTTCATTGAACTGCTAAATGTTGTTGATTTGAATGTATTTACTTTTTAACATTGCTTATTTCTTATTGTTTTTATCTCTTTCTGGATCACTGGGCCTCGGGGAGCACATTTCGTTCTGTCATGTGTTTCTCTCGGATGTTTGAATGACAAATAAAGAACCTTGAACCTTGAACCTTGATAAAAACACAATACAGTGTAAGTGTTAAGGCCTATTCATACTTCAAAAGATGTTCTGCTGCTGAACTGTCCCGCCCCCTCACTTCTATTAGCTAAGTGTGAATCGCTCAGTATTGATGAATTAATAAGTATTAATAGTTATTAATAGTTGTGTTTTACTTGGACAGGAGTCATGTTGGTGACGTTTCTCTGTGTTTGATGAAAAGTCCAGTCGCTGCAGGGAGGTTTATATCAAAGATATTTCTTTTCCTCCTCCAGCCTGATCGCTCTTTTTTTTTTTTGGTGACACTTTTGGTTTTCACAAACTTGTCACAGAGACACAGACTTTTCGACACTGATTTTTGTCCGAGCCTAAAATGTTGACAATCTCTCTGCACGAATTTCTTCCATTTGTCTCTTTATCATCACTGAGTGTCGTCTCGTACAGATGTTTGTATTTTCTCAGTTTCCTCCAGCTGTGACTCAAAACCATCCATTTTTTTCTCGCTCTCCATCGGCGAGGAAGCAGATAAACCACGCCCATATAAATAACCAATCAGAGTGAAGATGTGGGACAACGCCACCGAACTGCCCAACAAAGTTCAGCTCAACTGAAGTGTCGAGAACAAACTGCAAGAACTGACCAAAAGGAGCTGGACGGAAAAAAATGACATCATTTTCTTCTTAAGTTCTGATGTTCTTCTGAAGTTTGAACAGGGTTTTTTTGTGCTCCAGAGCATTTTACATTAGTACGACAGCAGCTGACACAAAACTCCTTTTAAAATGATTCGTTCTAGATCTTGGGACTAAAAGTTTCAGAGCAGAGGGAAGCAGCTGAAGCTCTGAGTGTAGAGGACGCTGCACGTCTTTAGAATCATCTGAGATTCTTGAGTACAGAGAATATTTTAAATGCAAAAGTCACGACCAATAGAATCTAGAAAAAATAAAATAATAATAATTATGGAGAATAACTCATGACTTAAACACAAAAGGAAATGGAAAATTTGCTCACTGGAATTAGGGATAAAATAATAATAGCAATATATAAATTGTATTTATTTAAAATGTATGTATTATTTATTTGTATTTATTATTATTTATTGAGTTGTTAGTATCGCTTTGGTTATATTTGGTCACATGATGGATGGTCATGTCTGCTCACCCACTGCACCAGATTATAAAGGGACAGATAATACTCCCTACAACTGTACAACAACTACTTTTATGTAACAGATAATACTCCCTACAACTGTACAACAACTCATCCTGAAGTAACAGATAATACTCCCTACAACTCACCCTTATGTAACAAAGTCGTAAAATAATTTCTCTGGTGGATCAATAAAGGTTTCTAAGTATTTGTTGTTGTTTTTTTTAAGTTTTTTATTATATTTATATATTTTTACTGTTTCTCTCTTACTGATCTGTATTAATCTGTTATTATGACTTTTTTTATTGACGTGTGTGGGGTGTTTGTTGCGTGTGAAGTCTGACCTCCTCAAGTTTGTCAATAATAATTAGAAAAAAAAAAGGATGCATTTGTTGTGAGTCAGCAGCTGGTTCTTCTCCGGAGCAGAGACAGCGAGACCGTCCAGGAGAATCCTGTAATAATGCAGTAATGGGTCTTTAAGGAGAGGACTTTAAAATCAATTCAAAAACAAGCAGCCGCCAGCATTAAGTCATAAACCCGGACTAGAGACGCTCTGTCCAAACATACGAAGGTAATGGAGGTATGGACGCACACTCCAGGATAAAACACTCAGTTATTTTTTGTTTTGTTTTTTATTTTTTACTCTACAAAGTGTTTTTATTTTCAACTCTCGTGTTAAAAGTGCGTTGTGTAACTTTTCTGGTGGAGCGTCCGTCAAATGCTTTTCTTCATGGGGATGTTGTTGCTTTGGTACGACGTTAAACCGTTTTATCTCCACGGAGACCAAACCAGACCAAGTGACAGGTCAGATCTGTGGAGACGCGACACCACTCACAGTCAGAAGGTTTGTTTTTATAGGTGTTTTTGAGCAATAAAACCACCTGTAATTGAATAAATGTAAAGTAAAGCTGTTTTAAGTTGAAGCTGTTTAAGTGTTTTAAGAGCTGTTTTAAAAATAAAGACTTACTTACTTACATTCCAGATAAACAATGTCACGTGGTGATACAGGAAGTGCTCCACTGTGTTTTTAAACTCCATACACCTTCACTAGAATCATTTGGACGTTCTCAGATCTGGGATTGTCAATTTCTACTGAACGAAAAGTAAAAGGAGCTGTTCACTCAAAAACTACCACTTCATGACATCACAAGGTGGAACAGAGCATTTTGAGCTTTAGAAATGGGTCCGGTCAAGTGTTAACGGAGGGAAACAGGGTCAGATTTTTGACATTCAAATGTCTCTTATTCAGAAACTAGAGGGACTATTGAAATAAGTAAAGTATCAGAATGTAGGAAAGAGTTACACTCCAACAGGGTCAAGTTAAACCTGTGAGATTCTTTCAAGTTGTTGACAAAAAATTAAAAACTCATGTCGGTAACGGAGGGAATGAAATATGCAGCACTTTTTGGGCAATAAATCCAAACAGTGATAACTCTTGGTTCTCACTTCCATATCCTTAACAAACTGGTTTGAATATTTGCTTCATATAGTTTTCTACCATATGGTACAAGATTAGGTTGAAAAACCTCTGACTTTTTGACTCATGACATTTTTTATTAAGAAAGGTCATGGTAACGGAGGGAAAAGTAACGGAGGGAAAATTGTACAAACAAGGAGAAGGTGCAGGATTTTACATTTGTCGCTTTTTTCTTCTGAATACTTTAATATTACTTCAAAATGAAAGGAAACTATTTCTATAAAATATGTCAGTCCTTCCAAGCAAATTTTTATTATTTTAAATACTTTTTTTTTTTTTTTTATCATGTCCCTTCATCAACAGTTCAAAGATGGAATAACACAAGATATGATGAAATACATCCATTTATTGACATGATTTTCAGGTCTTTGAAATTTGGGAAATAATTTTTGTTCCATGTTTCATACATGGTCTGTTTAAAACATATGGAACTTTACAACCAAAAATGGTACAGAAAAAAGGTCAACAGTTTCATAAACTAGAGTACATATGTATCTGTTCAATACATTTTTATATCAGATGCATTAACTTGAATTTTTGGACTTGTTGTTTACTTCTGCTTGACCGGGTCCAGATGTAGACGACTAATAAACACGTGTGAATGAAACACAACTTCAGGTCTGTTTATAACGTGTGTAAAATCCCTCAGTCGTCCAGGTAGAGTCACGGCAAAAGGAGAAATTAAATGTGTCAACTGGACAAAAGTTTATTTTGGTCATTACAGGTCAGATCTGTGTGGAAATTATTGTATTTGTGAGCAACAGAAATGCCAATATTTCTCACTGTGAATAGGGTCGCCTCTCCACAGATCTGACCTGTAATGTGGCCTATAGTTTTGATAGAGAGGTTTAATCTATACTGCGGAACATTCTAGACAAAGCAATAACATCTCCAGGAAAACAAGTTAGACAATGCACCTTTAAAGCTCACGAGAGTCAATTTTCAAGTTCAAAAGTTTAAAAAAGTTTATTGTCAATTCTTCATACGAAACATGAAGAATCGAAATTGTTTCTCACTCAATCTGCGTGTCGTTCGTTCATTCATTTTTCAAAATAAAACCAAAAATAAGAAAATGATAAAACAACAATATTTGTCTCCAAAAGTAAAATGAAAAAACAAAACAAAACAAAACAGATAACAATTTGTTGTTTTTTCAGTTTTCGATTTTCTGTTTAAATGAATAAAGGAAAAATCGGATAACGACCGTTTCCCGTTTACGTGACTTAAACTGCGACGCAGGACTAAACCAGGACTAAACCAGGACTAAACCAGGACTAAACCAGGACTGAACCAGGACTGAACCAGGACTAAACCAGGACTAAACCAGTTCTAAACCAGGACTAAACCAGGACTAATCCAGGACTAAACCAGGACTAAACCAGGACTAAACCAGGACTAAACCAGGACTGAACCAGGACTGAACCAGGACTAAACCAGGACTAAACCAGTTCTAAACCAGGACTAAACCAGGACTAATCCAGGACTAAACCAGGACTAATCCAGGACTAAACCGGGACTAAACCGGGACTAAACCGGGACTAAACCGGGACTAAACCGGGACTGAACCGGGACTGAACCGGGACTGAACCGGGACTAAACCGGGACTGAACCGGGACTGAACCAGGACTGAACCAGGACTAAACCAGGACTAAACCAGGACTAAACCAGGACTAAACCAGGACTAAACCAGGACTAAACCAGGACTAAACCAGGACTAAACCAGGACTAAACCAGGACTAAACCAGGACTAATCCAGGACTAAACCAGGACTAACTCCAGGACTAAACCAGGACTAATCCAGGACTAAACCAGGACTAAACCAGGACTAAACCAGGACTAATCCAGGACTAAACCAGGACTAACCAGGACTAAACCAGGACTAAACCAGGACTAAACCAGGACTAAACCAGGACTAAACCAGGACTAACCAGGACTAAACCAGGACTAATCCAGGACTAAACCAGGACTAAACCAGGACTGAACCAGGACTGAACCAGGACTGAACCAGGACTAAACCAGGACTAATCCAGGACTAAACCAGGACTTATCCAGGACTAAACCAGGACTGAACCAGGACTAAACCAGGACTAAACCAGGACTAAACCAGGACTAACCAGGACTAAACCAGGACTAAACCAGGACTAACCAGGACTAAACCAGGACTAAACCAGGACTAAACCAGGACTAAACCAGGAAACCAGGACTAAACCAGGACTAACCAGGACTAAACCAGGACTGAACCAGGACTAAACCAGGACTAAACCAGGACTAAACCAGGACTAAACCAGGACTAAACCAGGACTAAACCAGGACTAAACCAGGACTAACCAGGACTAAACAGGACTAAACCAGGACTAAACCAGGACTAAACCAGGACTAAACCAGGACTAATCCAGGACTAAACCAGGACTAATCCAGGACTAAACCAGGACTAATCCAGGACTAAACCAGGACTAAACCAGGACTAACCAGGACTAAACCAGGACTAAACCAGGACTGAACCAGGACTGAACCAGGACTAAACCAGGACCAGGACTAATCCAGGACTAAACCAGGAATCCAGGACTAAACCAGGACTGACCCAGGACTAAACCAGGACTAATCCAGGACTAAACCAGGACTAAACCAGGACTAATCCAGGACTAAACCAGGACTAATCCAGGACTAAACCAGGACTAATCCAGGACTAAACCAGGACTAATCCAGGACTAAACCAGGACTAAACCAGGACTAAACCAGGACTGAACCAGGACTGAACCAGGACTAAACCAGGACTAATCCAGGACTAAACCAGGACTGAACCAGGACTAAACCAGGACTAAACCAGGACTAAACCAGGACTAAACCAGGACTAAACCAGGACTAATCCAGGACTAAACCAGGACTAAACCAGGACTAATCCAGGACTAAACCAGGACTAAACCAGGACTGAACCAGGACTGAACCAGGACTGAACCAGGACTAAACCAGGACTAATCCAGGACTAAACCAGGACTAAACCAGGACTAAACCAGGACTAATCCAGGACTAAACCAGGACTAAACCAGGACTAAACCAGGACTAAACCAGGACTAAACCAGGACTAAACCAGGACTAAACCAGGACTAAACCAGGACTAATCCAGGACTAAACCAGGACTAATCCAGGACTAAACCAGGACTAATCCAGGACTAAACCAGGACTAAACCAGGACTGAACCAGGACTGAACCAGGACTGAACCAGGACTAAACCAGGACTAATCCAGGACTAAACCAGGACTTATCCAGGACTAAACCAGGACTGAACCAGGACTAAACCAGGACTAATCCAGGACTAAACCAGGACTAAACCAGGACTAATCCAGGACTAAACCAGGACTAAACCAGGACTAAACCAGGACTAATCCAGGACTAAACCAGGACTAAACCAGGACTAAATCCAGGACTAAACCAGGACTAATCCAGGACTAAACCAGGACTAAACCAGGACTGAACCAGGACTGAACCAGGACTAAACCAGGACTAATCCAGGACTAAACCAGGACTTATCCAGGACTAAACCAGGACTGAACCAGGACTGAACCAGGACTGAACCAGGACTAAACCAGGACTAAACCAGGACTAATCCAGGACTAAACCAGGATTGAACCAGGACTGAACCAGGACTGAACCAGGACTAAACCAGGTCTAAACCAGGACTGAACCAGGACTAATCCAGGACTAAACCTGAAGTGAACCAGGACTGAACCAGGACTGAACCAGGACTAAACCAGGACTGAACCAGGACTAATCCAGGACTAAACCAGGACTAATCCAGGACTAAACCAGGACTAATCCAGGACTAAACCAGGACTGAACCAGGACTAAACCAGGACTAAAAAAGGACCGAACCAGGACTAAACCAGGACTAATCCAGGACTGGAGCAGAACCAAAACAGGACTAAAACAGGACTAAACCAGGTCCGGGACCAGACTGGAATCAGACCGGGACCATTTTGGTTTTGGAGACAAATAATGAATAAAACAGTTGTTTTTTCATTTTCTTATTTTTGGTTTTAGATTGAAAAACAAATGAATGAATGACACAATAAATAAATAATCATAAATGGAGAAGTCCTCGTGTTCTTTGGGCAGACGCAGCTTCCTGTTTCACGTGGGACTTTTAAACCCGTGACGACACAAAATAAAAAGAACATTTGCTTTTTAGACTCGTGCCCTTGAGAAGTCCTGGAAGTCGATCTCTGAACAGTTGAGTTTGTGACAATGAGACGTGACACAGGATCCGCCGAGGGACACACTACACCAGGGTCAGCCGCAGCCAATCGGCACGCAGCTCCGAGGAGGACAGGTGTTCAGTGCCCGGGCTCCGGTCCTCACCGCGAGGACGTCACAGGCTTCAGCTTCAACACCACAACCACAACGCCACAATGAGAAACTTTACTGTCACGCTTGTGTTTGGAAAATATTCTGTTTGACAATTTCAGAACCAAGACGCACTTTTTGTGTTTGTAAGATAAATCTGCACTGATCAGAACACTCCAAAGTGTAAGATATAAACATTTAAATCTATCAGAAAATGACTTAAAGTAGAGAAATGATCAGTCCATGCAGCAAGATCATTTTACTTGACAAGTTCTCTTAATATAAACTCTAGACTAGAATTACCGCATTTTTGGGACTATAAGTTGCTCCAGAGTATAAGTCTCACCAGCCAAAAAATGTGCAATGAAGAAGATAAAAAATATACAAATCGCACTTTTTAGGGGGAATTTATTTGATAAAATCTGAAACCAGGAACCGATATTTCATCTTGAAAGTCAAGTTGTAGTAAAAACAACAGAAGCGAGAACAACAGACTGTTAACGTCACATATGAACAGTTCTTCAGATAAACTATAACATAAACAACAGAAGAGAACAAGTTTAACAAACTCTCCATCTCACTCCAAATCACTAAATCCACTCAATTCTTCATCCTCGGTGTCACTTCTGAACAACTCGGCCTCGACCTCCAGAGGTAAACAGAGTGTCGCTTCCTCTTCTGTGTCACTGTGGTCAGACTCAGCATCAGTTCCAGTTAGAATTATTCAGGTCTTTCTGAATCTCGACAGGATGGTTTCAGTGTCACTGAAGTTCAGGCTTTGTCCATCCATCCAGTGACTTCAGGAAAGTTTCATGGTGCATCCTCCCGCTGTCACGAGTTTCTCTCTCACTCCAAACTTTCTTTCTGCTGCTTGATTTCCATTTTCAGCTGCAGATTTCGCGACTCGCAGCAGGACAGAGGCTCTTTCTGCAGGAGACATGTGCAGTAGAGCCAAGTGACAGTGGTACAACAGGAGCAGCAGATACTGACACACAAGACTGTCACTGTGAACTTTTTAATATACAAGTCGCACTGGAGTCGCAGGAAACACCCGAACCATGAAATAAAGTGCGAATTATAGTTGGAAAAATACAGTAAACAGTCTCAGAAATAGTAAATAGATGATAAATCTGAAAACAAGATGAATAACCTGATATAAGTTTTAAAACTTGGTCAGATCAGAGAAATGTATAGTGAAGTAAAAGGACTGGGATTAAAAAAAAACATCTTTAAAAGGTCTTATATTACACAGATCTGGTTTAGTCCAGGATTAGTCCTGTTTTAGTCCTGGTTCAGTCCTGGTCCTGGACTTCAAACATAATTTTCATATGATGAGAAGAACGTTTGTGCACATTTGTGTGTCCGGATAAAACTCCTCCAATTTGTCCTGAACACAGAGATCCGTCCAAATATGAATCAACTCACTAACCTGACTTTGACCAGACTCTGAGTCTTCAGAGCCTGAAAATTCTCTTGCGTTGCTTCTCAGCGCTTTATAGTTTATGTGAATGAGCCATGTGTGTGTTTTTGGCTTTAAGTAGATGATAAATTTAGTTGATATTATTCATTTGACTATTGCAAGATAATAAATTGAAATGTGGGAATGCTGCAAATTTGTGACAAGTACAAAAGTTCTGAGGAAGGTCCTGCATGTGAACTAACCGGGACTGGGGGGTTTATATTTTGATCCAAATGATTTGTTGCATATTTGTGACAGTCGGGTTGAGGGATTATTTTGACCTCAAGAGCTGATGATACAATTTTAACTCAAACAAAACAACAAAAGTCCATTATTTAGTTGATGTTAAAAAGTACTCGAGTGCTTCACGCCTTGGAGAGATGATAAAACAGAGGCCGTAGATCAGTCTACAGGGTGTTGTGTTGTGGAGTGAGTGTGGGGGAGCAGAGCATGCTGGGTAACGGTGAGCGGGGCCCTGACAGCTGCGTGATGGGACGAACCAACAGGTGAGTGAACACAGGACAGAGATGAGCGACGAGGCGCTGAGGCGACACCAAGCACAGTCTGTTACAACAACTCAATTAAACCGGACTCATCCACATTTACATTTTTGATTATTTGAGGTTTGGTTCAGCTTTATGACTGATTAAAAAAAAACAAAAAAAAAACTATCTGAGTAACCTTTATTCTCCTTAAAATACTGTTTTTTTGTTTTGTTTTTTTACTGAGGAATAAATAAAGGTCTGAATAGGGTTGTGCAAAAATACTGAGCTGGATATGTGAGTATTTTTGGTGTATTTTACTAAATTATTTTGTTACAGCTACAGTTTTGTTGTTTGTTTAGTGGATGGAAACTTGTTTATGCGACACATTTGACATTTTCACTGTTTTGTTGATTAAAATGTTTGTGTTTCATATGATCTTTGCACAAGAAGTGGTTTAACAAAGTGTTTTAGTATCACAAACATGATTTAGACTTTATTTTTTATTGAACTGTATCAAAATCGATTTGAATGATATTGTATCGAATCGAAAGCTCACTCTATCAAGATGTGTATCGTATTGGCAGCTTCTTAATGATACCAGCTGTAGGTCTGAAAGTGGAGTATCATCATTTTTTCATTCAAAACATTCATTTTTACTCTGAGCCTGGCTTGCATCTCCACAAACACGACTCTTATTCCTTATTCTAGGAGCTTCTATCTGTTTGTTTCCATGACAATGTTGGTCCTTTGGCTTCAGGTTTTTAATTACGACTTAATGGCTCTGAATTAAATAGTTCAAAATGAAAATATTCTCCTTCGAGTTTACATAAAAATAATGATTCTGCATTGAGGTTTACATGGAAAATTCGTTAAATCGTCGTTATTTAATTCCACTCAGCATCTGGGGGTGGGGAAGGATCTGATTGGACAGAGACACCAACGGATTTAAGTCGACCGAAAGAAAACGCACAGGAAGAAGACAAAGTGAGTGTGAGGCTGCTCTACCTCAGCCCACTCCCACATCCCGCTCACAAATCCAAAGAGACGTGGAGGAAAGTCCGAAGACACGACTGGTGGAGCCGGATCGAAGGACGACACAACGAACATGAACTGAACAACCGACATTATTTTTAAGAAAAATAAACGTGAAACATGATTGAGGAATAAATTAATTCAGCTTTAAATCTGAATAAACCACCCACTTACTTCAGAATTAAGTATTTACGTGGTCTTTTTTAAAATTCCTGTTTATTCAGAATGAAATGATTTTTATTTGGAGTTAAACCTCTCATGTAAACGTGGCACGAGATGACATAAAACGCAAGCATCGCCATAAAGAATGTTACCAAGTATGGCTTTAACTTTCCATTTCCCAGGGAATCGCGCAGGTGACTTTGAGATTATTCAGGTACTTGTCCGGTACTTGTAAATACATGGCCATGGATGACACATATTTACCAAGAAAGAGCATTTTATTTACGCTTGTTCTTTTTCCGTCTTTTTTAAAATGATGAATTTATTATTGACAAACCCAAGGAGAATTTACAAATGTACAATGACTCACCCTTATGTAACAGATAATACTCCCTACAACTGTACAACAACTCACCCTTATGTAACAGATAATACTCCCTACAAGTGTACAACGACTCACCCTTATGTAACAGATAATACTCCCTACAAGTGTACAACGACTCACCCTTATGTAACAGATAATACTCCCTACAAGTGTACAACAACTCACCCTTATGTAACAGATAATACTCCCTACAAGTGTACAATCGACTCACCCTTATGTAACAGATAATACTCCCTACAAATGTACAACGACTCAGCCTTATGTAACAGATAATACTCCCTACAACTGTACAACGACTCAGCCTTATGTAACAGATAACCATACGTCCTGTCAATCATCATATCATTTTCACTTAGTTTTTCTTTACGATCTCTTTCATAAAGCTGTGATTTCATATTTTATTACTCATTTTCTATTTTATTTTGACTTGTACATTTACATTTATATATTTATGTTTTATTTATGCTTCTCTTTGCTCTTTTATGCTACTTATTTACAATTTATTGCTACCATTTATTAGGTTTTTTACTCTTTGTTATTATATTATAACATTTACCTTGTGGATCAATAAAGTTTGTCTAAGTTTAAGTTTGCGTCAAAAACAAACTACCACTACAACAAAACTACATAAAGACACAGATTTTACAGAAACAACATTCGAAGCACCAAACTGTGACTTATTTCAGGAAAAAGAAGTTATTTATTTTGTTCTGTTCCGAGTTCTAGTCCAAGATTAGTCCTAGTTTGGTCCTGGTTTAGTCCTGGTTTAGTCCTGGTTTAGATCTGGTTTAGATCTGGTTTAGTCCTGGTTTAGATCTGGTTTTCTGTTTAGTCTGGTTTAGACCTGGTTCAGCTCTGGTTTAGATCTGGTTTAGATCTGGTTTAGACCTGTTTCAGCTCTGATTTAGTCCTGATTTAGACCTGGTTTGGTCCTGGTTCAGTCCTGGTTCAGCTCTGGTTTAGTCCTGGTTTAGTCCTGGTTTAGTCCTGGTTTAGACCTGGTTCAGTCCTAGTTTAGACCTGGTCTAGACCTGGTTGAGTCCTGGTTGAGTCCTGGTTTAGTCCTAGTTCAGTCCTGGTTCAGCTCAACATTTGAAGCACCAAACTATGACTTATTTCAAGAAAAAGAAGTTATTTATTTTGTTCTGAATGAACGTTTTTTGAGTTTTTTGTGATTCCAAACTCTTCACGATTCAAACAGAAAAAGCGTAGAAAAAAACGGCAGCTCATGAAAAACGACCACGGTGTAAAATAATTATACCTTTTTAAGATTTTTGGAAGTTTCATTAGGGGGACAAATTTAAAAACGACACGTGTGCAAAAAATGTAAAAAAAAAAATCTATAATTCTTTAAAAATCGGTCAAATATCATCCCTCGTTCCTGATCCAACCCGTCACCGTTAAACCCTGTACCAGACTGACGTTCGCTTCGAGCCTGCGTCTGTGGCCCGAGGCGCCGCTGTCACATCCGCGCGGAACAGTCCTGGTTTAGTCCCGGTTTAGTCCCGGTCTTAATCCTGTTAGTCCTGGTTTGGGGGCGGAGTCCGGGGGCCGCCCACAGCAGATGGGGCTCCCTCCGACTGTACGCTCCATTCACACATCATCCATTCATGGGCCTGCTCCAGAGGGACGGCCCCGCAGCTCCTCACAACAGTTTCCCTTTTCCATCCCACCGCTTTAGGTTTCTCACAGGTTTAGGTTACTTTTTGGTTTCATTTGTGTTTATTTATTTGGTAAAGTGTGCGTTTATATCCACAAAAAACGCCTCAAAAACAGACCTGGGGTTGAGTTTAGTTTCATTCACACGTGTTTGAGCAATTCTTTATTATTTACTCTTTATTGTTTACATCTTTAAAGCTCAAAATGCTCTGTTCCAACAAGATTTTTCTCAAAATTCAAGTCATTTTTATTTTTATACCGTATTTAAAGGATGATTCAGAGTCATTTCAACCGAGGATCCTTTGCACTTTGACCTCTGCTGGAGAATAATTTGGGTGTAATTGACGACCAAATTGGAAAAAATGGGGATAAATTCAAACTGTGTATCATTCGTTTGTTTGTTTTTCAATATAAAAGTAAAAATAAGAACATGAAAAAACAACAGTTTTCTTCATTATTTGTCTCTAAAACCGAAATGAAAAATACAGATAATGATTTGTTTTTTCAGTTTCCAATTTTGTGTTTAAATTCCTGTTTACGTATTTAAACTGTGATGCCGGACTGAACCAGGACTAAACCGTTTTCAGTCCTGTTCTGGTCCTGGTCTCAGTCCCGGTCTGGTCCCGGTGTGGTCATGGTTTGGTCCCGGTCTCAGTCCTGGTCTCGATTCTGGTCTGGTCCCGGTCTCAATCCCAGTTTCAGTTCCAGTCTCCATCCGGTCTGGTCCCACACCTGGTTTAGACCTGGTTTAGTCCTGGTTTAGTTCTGGTTTAGCCCAAAATGTGAAAACAGGAAAATACCGCCGTGTAATCCATTTATTTCAACAAAGTAACTGTAATCTAATTACCACTCACTGAAACAGTAACTGTAACTGAATACAGTTACTCATCATTTGTACTCTGATTACATAACTCTGGTACATGTAATCTGTTACTCCCCAACACTGAATATACATGTCAGGTGACTCGGTGGTGATGTTTGTGAAGTAAACTCGTACGTGACCTGAGCAGATCTGACCAGAGTTTTGTGTCTTGGGCAGTGCAGACGGAAACACTACGGCAGAGAGTATTCAACTTTTCCACTCTGGAGGTGGTTTCAGACTTTTTAAGTCAAAAATGTGTCACCGTCTAAACGAAAGGAACTTCTGATCAAATATTTTGTCGTTTTTACCCACTAGTGTTCTTGTGTAAACAGACCTTCATTTCACCACTCAGTTTGTATTTGAGTTCATTTGAACAGAACAGTTTTTGAATTTTCTGGGAGCAGATTGAGGTTCGCTTTAAATCAGATTTGGCATGTTTTAAATTTTACCAGCTCCCCAAACGGTTACACCCTTATCATCAGAAAGCCCACAAGTCAGAAAGCCCACTAGTCAGAAGACCCTGTAGTCAGAAGACCCACTAGTCAGAAAATCATTCCCCCTTCTTCTGGTTTGTCAGCAACATTTCTCTTGAACAACTGAATGTAAATTTGATGAAAGCAACAGGGAATAATCCCTGGATATCAGGGAAGAATTAATAAACTTTTGGATGTTTACCAATTAAAAATGGCTGCAACATCAACATTTTTAGAGATATTGACAGGAAAACACATAATCATACATAACAGCATTAGTTAAGGCCAGTATTACTTCATTTGTTGGTTTACAAACCCACCAATGCTACATTAAAAGAAAAAGATTTAAAATTAAATTGAAATGAAGGTTGTAGAGCTCGAATTACTGAACATTTTGCAAGTTGTTGCCTGAAAATCAGACAATTATTAACCCTGTTCCACTTAAGACAGACATTTCCACCCAAATCATTATTTCCTCAAACATTTTTGCTGTATTTTAAGGGTTTAATATATTTATTACTTTTAATATTTACTTTTTTAAATATTTAAAACTTGAAATACAATTTCATTTGTAACAATTTGTAACACGACCTGAACATGGATTTTCTGACTAGAGGCTCTTCTGATGATAAGGCTGACCCCCCCACATGACAATGACATCACAAGGTGGAGCGGTGTATTTTCAGTTTGAGAAATCTTCAGAAATGTGCAGGTTTGTGCATTAAACGTGTGTCAGTGAAACAAAACACTCCAACTCCAGCTCTGTTTGTGACGAGGAAATGACATTAGAACACACAGATCAGTCCACAAAATGAGCCTTTTAAGAAAAACGCCAAATATTTTCCGAGATTTTGAACCACTGATCTGATCTGCTACATCTTTGAAAAGTGAGATTGGCTTCGGATTTGTTAGTCCTTGTGTTCACATCATCTCGTCTTCCTCGGCGTGGAGTGTCGTCCCTCCCCACAGACCCTCATTTACATGGGCTTTACAAGAATAGAGAGAGCGGAACAAAGAAAACACAAGAAAACAAAACCAACCCGTGTCAGAACAAGACTCCGCCACAATCTGTGACTCAAAAACACAATGCAAATGAGCCCAGAGGAGCCGAGTCCCCGGAGCACGACACGACACGCACCAGATCTGCTCCAAACACACAACACTTCCAGGGGGCTTCCAGTGAAGAGTTAAAACGACCAGGACGATTCTCACATTTTTTACTTCATTTGGTGAGATAAAACCTGGTATAATTATAGTTTTAGGCAAGTCATGAAGCAGTTTGTGAAGATGTCAGAAAATATGTTGAAAATTGGAGGACGTGCATAGTTTTTTTTTTTTTTTCCAAATATACAATGATATAAACAGTAATGTTGCTAGAGGCTTAAAGGTTGTATAGAGGATTTTTTAAGGGAAGTGAAATACAGCGACAGTCCTTTTTCAAATGTTGCGCATCCGTGACACCACCTTCCTCCTCCACAGCCTCAGTAGAAAAACCTCCTCCCGCCTCTTTGCTCTAGAAATCACGCTTGTTTACATCCAGTGTATGTTCAGAATTACCGTTGAAGTGACCTGTCTAGAAATATTTTAGCGACCGATGCATCAGTTTTTAGACCCTTCGTCTGCTTCATTCGCGCCATTGCTGGACGACATCTCCAAGAATCACCTCAGTTTGTCTTTGCTCCTTTTCTCTTTCTCTCGACCTCAAAAACCGACTTTCTTTTGCGGTGAACTGGTCGTGGATTCTCGTCCACCGTCGCAACAAACTTTGTGCGAATTGCGAGGAAGCTACAGTTTGAAAAAGCAGCTAAGAACCACTGCTTAAACGTAGGGAGTTTGATTGATGACCTAACAGCCAATAGATAAAGAGGGAGCCTCGTTTTCTATTGGCTGATGTTTATCTGGCCTCACTACGTTCACAGCTAATAGATTTTCATTCTTTTTTTGGGGTTTTTTTTTTGGTCATCGTAATTACAAAGCTGCTGCGTCTCTGTAATGGTATTTTAAACTTTCAATGACAATTTGAAACAAAAAAAAAAAAATCCTTCATACAACCTTTAAGAATTCATCTTCACAGGGCTCAGCAGGTTTAATATCTGCATTATCATTATACAAATGTAGAAAAATAATAAATACAATCACATTTTATGTAGGAGAAAATTCAGTTTGTTGACTAGACAAAAGTTAGTTTGGTTGAAGAAGTTGCTTCTTCAGTTCTTCAGTTAAGCAGCTTGGATGAGCCGCGAAACATCTTCAACCAAACTAACTTTTGTCCAGTCGACAAACTGAATTTTCTCCTACATGGATTTTACCTGGACGACTGACAGATTCTTCACAAATCACATTTTATATTTCAAATTCCATACAATGTGCTTTTGTTTCCATGGCTTTGGGATTTCTGCAATAATTTAGGATACGTTTGCGCTGAAACGAATCACCGCATCACCGTATTGGAAACGATTTGCGTCCAGACGTGTCGTTTCTGTGTCTGTAAAGCCGTTCCTGTCCACACGCAAAACAACAACGCAACGCAAAACCGCCTGAAATACTAGTCACATGACTAAACAGGTGTCACGACATCACAACATCACGACGTCACGTGGGAGGTAAAAACACGGAAGTGAAGCAGCGTGTCTGAAGTTGCAGCAGACGATTTCGAGTCGAGGAAGATGGTAAGAGTGAAAGTAGTAAGTAGTTAACTGCGCTGTTTCCTGTTTTTCTCTGGTTTGTTTAGGAGAAGAGAAGAAAAGAGAAGATAAGAGAAGATAAGATGAGATGAGATGAGAAGAGAAGAGGAGAGGAGACAAGAGAAGATGAAATGAGATGAAATGAGAGAAGAGAATCCTTTCTTGTCTCTCATGGGAGAAATTTGTCTTGGGACAGGAGGTCACATGCTTTATCACAAAACAGGACAACACAACACAAAGCACCACACAAACATCACCATAAAACTAAATAAACACGAGACCAAGTATGACCACGAGTTATACAACAACAGGACCTTTAAATCGGTCTCTACGGGTAAACCCTTTGCATTCTTGTATTCTATTAATAACTGCACACTCCCTAAGCATATGTGCAGTTTTGATTGCACTGTTTTCCACAATATCGTCACATGACCGACGTCACGAACCCAAAGAATCAGGAAGGAGCGAGTGACAGTGACGTGGTCCAATAAGGACGAGACTCGAGCTCCTACATCAGAGTATCAGTGTTTTCAGGCGTCCACACGGTGCCGGTTCAGGTCTGTACGAACATGAATTCGTGGGAGTTGGAGGCACCAGATCGTTCCGTCTCTGGAGTCATTTTCCATCGGATTAGTGTGAACGAACACTGTATCCACAACGAAACCACTTGAATATGAACTAGTGCGGACGGGGCCTTTGTCCATTTTTAAGATCTGTTGTAGATTCCAGCAAAAGCACTAGCGTCTCCATGGAAACAAATCAATCAAACTTTATTTCTATAGCACTTTCCAACAACCAAAGCCGACCAAAGTGCTGTACAACATTAAAACAAGATAAAAAACAATAAACATCAACAAAGCACATTACACCATTAAAATAAAGGAAGTGTCACAGGGCCACTAAGTGTTAAAAGCCATTCTAAATAAGTAGGTTTTAAGTTTGGCTTTGAACAGAGGCAAGTCAGGGATGGACCGTAACTCATCGGGCAAAGAGTTCCAGAGTTTTGGACTGGCCACTGTAAAAGAATGATCAGCCCACCGTTTGCACTGGGACCGGGGGACCTCCAGCAGATGTTGCCTAGCAGATCGTAGAGCTCTGCTGGGTTGGTGAGGGCTCAAAATCTCACACAAGTAGGAAGGTGCAAGACCATTGACTGCATTAAAAACTAACATCAAAATTTTTTAAATGAATTCAGAACTGGACAGTGAGCACAGGACAGAGGTGATGTGGTCATGTTTCCGACTGTTGGTGAGCATGCGAGCTGCAAATGGTGCAAATGAAGACCAGCTTGATTAATCCCCACATGCTACACACTACATTCACACTGCAGCCTGAAGTGACCCAAATCCGATTTTTTGGCCTCTATGTTCCTGTATCTGATCTTTTAATGTCAGTCTGAACCACACAGATCTGATTTTTTCAAATGTGACCCAGGACACTTGGATATGTGCTCCTGAAACTGATACATATCTGATCTTTTAACATGTGACTTCAGTGTGAACGGCCAAAGTGCATTCATCCACCTACACGTTATCAACAAGACACAAACGTCACTATTCTGCACTGAAGTAGGCGAAAATTGTTAATGAACTCTGTGTGACTGAAGTGAAGCACATCACCACTCACCACTCTTGGCTCCGTCTCCACATCCACATGTTCCTTTCAACAGACTGAACCACAAAACACCACGACCAAAAACCTCGTCCTTCTCCTTCTCAATCTCCTCCTTAAAACAAGTAAGTTGTTCATGTTCTGGCTCCGGCACAAGAGGAACTTTAAAATCTCCAGGTGCTCGATGCTGCGTCCATGTTTGGACAACTTGTGTAAACACAGAGACGCTCGCTGTGGTTGACGTTGTCGTGTCTCCAGTGTCACATGTGGGACACTTTTGGGCCGTTTAATGTTCACACTGGAGTCACATACAAGTCACATTTAACTGGAAATGTGAACGACCTCACAAAAACATCGGATTTCACATCAGAATTGAGCGTTAAGCCCTGCAGTCTGAACGTAGCCATGGAGTGCATTACAGTTGTCTATGCAGGAACTAACAAAGGCATGGACAGCTTTCTCCAGGTCACCACGGCTCAAGAAGGAAACAAGCAATTTACACCATGAAAAAATCTAAATTAAAGTCAAAAATTTAATCTGTCACATTTGAGACGAGGTGACGGTGAGATACAAACCTCTGTCAAACCCGACGAGGAACAGAAGTCGCCTTCATGCGTTCTGGCACTGACCAATCACAGATGAGGTCTTAAAGAGGCGCTGCGCTCTGATCATCTGGAGCTCGAATGTTTTATTGATACAGGTTCAGACACACTTAATGGACGTTGTTCTCCTGTGGGGCCCGTCCTGAAGAGGCCTCCATCACACGCCGCTGCAGCCACTACTGCTACTGTACCTCATCTATATTTGATCTGCAGTGTACAGGGGGGGACATGGCCTCGCCACGGTGTTTACAATATAGTAAAGACGACGACGAGAGGAGGAATATACAGAAATAACACTGTTTTTGTTTTGTTTCTGAAGTTCGTATTATTGCAGTTTTGATCAGATACCAGTGAGTTTTGTTTTAAAATCCGTTGAAATTCATCTACAACATGGAATTTGACCTTAGTGTGTGTGACTGTAAGGTTTTTATTCTGCACTCTTCTCTTTTAGTGTTAATTTTATGATGATTATTTATGATTTGTTTGTGTTGTGATTATTCTGTGAAGCACTTTGAATTACTTTGTGTATGAATTGTGCTGTACAAATAAACAACAAATAAAATAATTCTTGCCTTGCCTATACCCAGTGTTGGGAAGTTTACTTTTAAAATGTATTCCCCTACAGATTACAGATTACATACCTCAAAATGTAGTTTGTAACGTAATCCATTAAATTACTTAAAGTGAGTAATGTAATCTGAATACTTTGGATTACTTGATTTGCTGTAGAGAAGCAAAGACGAGGAAATCTTCACATAAGAAGTTTTGTCTGATAAAAGGAAATAAAAAGCCCAGACTTTACTGAACCAAATTAAAAATATTATTGATAGAAGAAGAGGAGACACGTCCACACAGCAGGATTTAGTCCTGTTTTAGACCTGATTTAGACCTGGTTTAGACCTTGTTTAGACCTTGTTTAGACCTGGATTTAGTCCTGGTTTAGTCCTGGTTTAGACCTGATTTAGACCTGGTTTAGACCTTGTCTAGACCTGGATTTAGTCCTGGTTTAGTCCTGGTTTAGACCTAGTTTAGACCTGGTTTTAGAACTGGTTTTGGAACTGGTTTAGACCAGGTTTATACCTGGATTGAACCTGGGTTTAGACTTGGTTTGGACCTGAGTTTAGACCTGGTTTGGACCTGGGTTTAGACCTGGTTTTAGATCTGATTTAGTGTCCGGCAATGAGTGGAATTACCAAACAAAACAAAACAAAAAAATTGAATAGACTAAAATGTGAAAACAGGAAAATACCGCCGTGTAATCCATTTATTTCAACAAAGTAACTGTAATCCAATTACCACTCACTGAAACAGTAACTGTAACTGAATACAGTTACTCATAATTTGTACTGTGATTACGTAACTCTGGTACATGTAATCTGTTACTCCCCAGCACTGCCTGTACCGTTTTTCTTTCCAACATTAGGCCCTATGTTCCCACGTTTCCTTTATCATCATTTCTCTCAGTTTGGTCGTCAGTTACACTCAGTTTATTCTCCAGCAGCAGGTGACTCCAGATGTAACGCAGAGGTTTAGGTACAAAGGACCCGAGGTTGAAATGACTCTGAATCATCCCTTTAAATGCAGCATAAAAATAAAAATGACTTGACTTAGGCTGCGTTTAAATGATGAGGGTCTGCTTAGTCGAGTGTTTTCAGGAGGAAATCTGCTGCACACGGTGACGCAAAAGTGTGTGGAATTCTTGTACTTTAAAGCAACAAGAGAGTCTTTAGACATATGGAAGTTTTCACGTCGCACATTTTCATCAGCTCCTCCTTCCACAAAGTCGTCCCACCGTTGACTGGTTCTCCAGGTCTCGTCCAGATCCGTCTGACTCGACTGCGATGACCTGGTGCATCCAGAATTTGACAGAGGTGATTGCAGATCCTTCTCTGTTCACTAATAGTGTCTCTGCAGATTCTCCACATTTGTTGGGAGCCTCCTGTAAGTTTATTAGAGCTGGAAATGATCCGACATGTTCTGTGTACTGTATGTATGTGACGTAAACGTGTACATGACCTGAGCAGATCTGACCAGAGTTTTGCGTCTTGGGCAGTGCAGACGGAAACACTACAGCGGAGAGTATTCAAGTTTTCCACCCTGGAGGATGGTTTTAGATTTTTGCGTTTCTAAGCCCCAAAAACGCCGTCATCTCCAAAGTTAACTGCTCCTTTTCCCTTCAGTGCAGTAAAGACAATTCCAGGGCTGAAACCGTCCAAATTACTCCACTGAAATGTTTTTGGAGTTTAAAAACACAGTGGAGCACTTCCTGTATTAGCACATGATATTTGTTGTCTGTGTTCACACTTCTCGTCCAGGTTCAGGCCCAATTAAAAAAAAAAAAAAATTATATGATTTACCTGGGGATTTTACATATTTTATGCAAGATGCCAAACCTGCCAAAACACTCATTTCAAACACTACTCTCCATGGAAGTGTTTTTAGAGTATAACTTGATTTAAAGGTGCATCGTGTAACTGATGGACGGTCCATCAAATGCTTTTCTCCATGGAAATCACTTTGTCTGGGATGTTTCATGTTTCTATCTTCATGGAGACCAAACCTAACCGATGGATACGTTCAGTCTGCAGCCTGGAGTGACTCAAATACGATTTTTTTCGCCTCTATGTTCCTGTATCTGATCTTTTAATGACAGTCTGAACCACACAGATCAGATTTTTTTTCAAATGTGACCCAGGACACTTGGATATGTGCTCCTAAAACCGATACATATCCGATCACCTGGGCCCGTTAAGTATCAGTATTATATAGTTATTAGTATTATATAGTATTTTCGGTACAGTTGGGAACAAAATACAAAACTATTTCCTTGTTGTTTGTGTTTTTAGTAAACCAACAATTTGTTTTAACATTATACAAATGGGAAAATAAAATAAATACAAACTACTGCTAATAAGTTCAATAAAATATTCTCAATTAAGCAACAAATTTATGAAATATTATACAAAATAAATTTCTTGTAAACAGTAAACAAAACTTGTCAAAAAGTAAAGAGCAGCACCAAGCAGTTGCAGAGTGTCTGCAGTAAGAGCAGATCTGCTGGAAGGGAAGGGCTGGTGGAGATTCTGTACCAGCGAAAGGCGAAAGTGAGTGATCACTTGAGTGAGTGAAAGTGATCACTGCACAACGACCGTGGTTTTGCGAGGATTCACGTAGTTCAGAGGAATGTAGTCAAGTCGGGGGCAATTGTTGTGAAGGCGGCCGCTCTAACTATAAAGCACAGCGGGACACACTGCCCCAATCACGGACAAGTTTCCTTAAAACTTCAAAGTTTCCTTTAAAGAGCTGAGCCTCTGTGTAGTTGCACATGTAGTGGAGGAATGTAAAAACTCACCGATTGTGCGAATTGACTCTGAACATCTTGTACTGAAATGGTTTGGCACAAATACACGAACCGTTACACCCCTAGTATCCAGAGATTGATATTTTAGATTTGATCCTCTCATTTGTTGGTCGTGTTCACAGTTCTGGTCCAGGTTTAGGCCCAATGTCGTGTGTGATAAGTTTATTTATGTATTTTGTAATCAGATTTTACACATTTTATCCCAAAACTGAAATGTCAGACACTACGGTCCATGGACGTGTTTTTAGAAAATGACGGCGGTGGTAGTTGGTGGTGCGTGCGTCGGGCGGTAGTAGTTGGTGGTGGTTGTTGGCAGTGGTAGTTGGTGGTGCGTGCGTCGGGCGGTGGTTGTTGGCATGGTAGTTGGCGGTGGTTGTTGGCGGTGGTTGTTGGCAGTGGTAGTTGGCGGTTCGTGTGTCGGGCGGTGGTTGTTGGCGGTGCGTACGTCGGGCGGTGGTTGTTGCCGGTGGTTGTTGGAGGTTTGTGCGTCGGGCGGTGGTAGTTGGCAGTGGTTGTTGGCGGTGGTGGTTGTTGGCGGTGGTTGTTGGCAGTGCGTGCGTCGGGCGGTGGTTGTTGGCGGTGGTTGCTGGCGGTGGTTGCTGGCGGTGCGTGCGTCGGGCGGTGGTTGTTGGCGGTGGTTGTTGGCGGTGGTTGTTGGCGGTGCGTGCGTCGGGCGGTGGTTGTTGGCGGTGGTTGTTGGAGGTTCGTGCGTCGGGTGGTGGTAGTTGGCGGTGGTAGTTGGCAGTGGTTGTTGGCGGTGGCTGTTGGCGGTGGTAGTTGGCGGTTCGTGCATCGGGCGGTGGTTGTTGGCGGTGGTAGTTGGCGGTTCGTGCGTCGGGCGGTGGTAGTTGGTGGTGGTTGTTGGCGGTGGTTGTTGGCGGTGGTAGTTGGCGGTTCGTGCGTCGGGCGGTGGTAGTTGGTGGTGGTTTGTTTGGCGGTGGTTGTTGGGTGGTAGTTGGCGGTGGTAGTTGGCGGTTCGTGCGTCGGGCGGTGGTAGTTGGCGGTGGTAGTTGTCAGTGATTGTTGGCGGTGGTTGTTGGCGGTGGTAGTTGGCAGTGATTGTTGGCAGTGGTAGTTGGCGGTGCGTGCGTCGGGCGGTGGTTGTTGGCGGTTGGTAGTTGGGGTTCGGGCGGTGGTAGTTGGTGGTGGTTGTTGGCAGGTGGTAGTTGGCGGTTTGTGCGTCGGGCGGTGGTTGTTGGCAGCGGTAGTTGACGGTTTGTGCGTTGGGCAGTGGTAGTTGTCGGTGCGTGCGTCGTGCCCCAGTTGGCGGTGCGGGGCTGTAGGTGCAGGTGGAGTTAAAGTGGACGTCCCAGAGCCAGACGAGCCTGTTCCAGCCCCGTGTCTTTAATTTGCTCTGGCACACGATCAAATATTTAAGAGCTCCCCCACAGGCAGCTGCATTAGCCCGTGTGGTCGAGCGCCTGAACGGTCGCCAAGTTTACAACGTCACATTTTACTCAGTATCAATAATTCACACCGGGGTAAGAAGAGAGAGAGAGACAGAGAGAGAGAGAGAGAGAGGGGGGTAGAAGAGAGAGAGACAGAGAGAGAGAGAGAAGAGAGGGGGGTAAGAAGAGAGAGAGAGAGAGAGAGAGGGAGGAAAAATAGATGGAGGTAAGGAAAGAGAGGGGTTAGAAGAGTGTTTAATTAAAAATATAATATTCCATCAACAGGGTAAAAACTGTTGTTGTCTTGCCAAAGGACACAACAACAACAATCATTTGTGGGAGCGGGAATCATATATATATAATATGTCTCAGACAGTGGGGTCCAGAGGAAGAGGAGCTGGTGGGACCATCATGGCAGGACAAACACCTACATGAACCACTGGAACATAACTG
Source organism: Boleophthalmus pectinirostris (assembly GCF_026225935.1). Classification (NCBI taxonomy): domain Eukaryota; kingdom Metazoa; phylum Chordata; class Actinopteri; order Gobiiformes; family Gobiidae; genus Boleophthalmus; species Boleophthalmus pectinirostris. The sequence goes on along the minus strand of NW_026571018.1, from coordinate 2,470,055 downwards.
AAGTGGCTGATATCAAGAAATCCCACCAATGTCTTGAGAGGGTCTGAAGGACACACAGAGGCACTGATCCTGGCTGCTCAGGAGCAGAGCCTGAGCACTCGAACTATAGAGGCCCAGATCTACCACACCAGACAAGACCCAGGATGTAGACTGTGCAAAGAGGCTCCTGAAACAAACATGGAGCAACATAACCAAGTTGCAGGCATAGTGTACAGAAACATCTGTGCAGAGTACAGGCTGGAAACCCCAGGGTCAAGGTGGGAAACACCTCCAAAGGTTGTGGAGAACGACCGAGCCAAGATCCTGTGGGACTTCAGATACAGACTGAGAGGATGGTGATAGACCGACCAGACATAGTGGTGGTGGAGAAGAAACAGAGCAGAGCCGTGGTGGTAGAACATCACAATACCAAGAGATGGTAACATCAGGAAAAAGGAACACGAGAAGCTAGAGAAATACCAGGGGCTCAAGGAGGAGCTGGAGAGAGTCTGGAAAGTGAAGGCATCAGTGGAGCCTGTGGTGATCGGACACTCGGGGCTGTAACCCCCAAACTGGAAGAGACACAACAGATACCAGGAAAAACAACAGAACATCTCAGTCCAGAAAAGTACAGGACTGGAACAGCAAAGATACTGAAGAACTCTCAGAACTCTGGTAGACGACCCGAGCTGAACGAGGGTGAGAGACCAACCACCGTGGAAGGTGAAAAACACATTTATATATATATATATATATATATATATATATATATATATATATATATATATATATATATATATATATATATATATATAAACAAAAGTGAAATGGTTCAAAAGACTTGAAAAGATCGACTTTGACAATAGACACATCCCACTGGGAAAACAAACATGGAGGTTTGACACTCACTTTTTCAGAGGACTCTTCCCAGTATGTATTTAAAGGTTGTATGGAGGATTTTTTTTTGTTTCAAATTGTCAATGATAGCATTATAGAGGTGCAGTAGCCTTGTAATTATGATGACCAAAAAAAAGAGAATAAAAATTCATCAACTCTGGACGTGGTGGGGCTAAACATTTGCCAATAGATAACGACACTGCCTCGTTATCTGTTAGCTGACAGGCTGTCAATCAAACTCCCTACGTTTCTAGTGTAACTGACCTTGCCTGCGCCGCTGGTACGTGGTTTACGTACGACTGTCACGCAGTCCACAGACGCAAGACGCACAGACGCTGTTTACTCCACCAACGCAACAGTTCTTAGCGGCTTTTTTTGACCTATATCTTCCTCGCAGTTCGCACAAAGTTTGTTGCAATGGCGACAAGAATCCAGGAGCAGTTCGCCGCAAAAGAAAGTCCGTTTTTGAGGTCGCTGAAAGAAGAAGACAAGGGGAAAAGCAGCGAAGCCAAACTAAGGTGATTCTTGAAGATTCATTCCAGCGATGGTGCGACTGAAGCAGACGCAGGGTCTAAAGACTGACGCACTGGTCCACAAATTACTCCTGGACAGGAAACTTCTGCTTATTATGAAAACGTACTTTATTTCCAAGAGCTAGACAAACGTTTTTCAGGACACGAAAGCGATATCCTATGTCTGAAAACGTAATTTTCAGTGCAAAGAAAGAGTCCACTTGCTGCTGCGTGTTGTAGCTAGTTCATTCGCACTGAATCTCCGCGCACTCTTCTCTGCACCCCTTTCCTGCTCCTGTCCCCGCTGCCCGTTCCGCTCTTCCCCCTGCTCCTCACTTCTCCGGGCACGGAATCTCCGCTCCCCTCTCTTCTCTCCTCTCCCTGCTCCCTGCTCCGCTCTTCTCCCTGCTCCTCACTTCTCGTCCGCACACCCGCTCCCCCCGCTCCTCACTTCTCCACCTTGCCTAACCAACACTGTAGTTAGTTGTTTACAAGTCATGTGCAGCACCGGCTGTAAACAAACCTGTTTCTGGCGTAAGGAGGAGGCGGGAGGAGGCGTTTCTACGTAGGAGCTGTATGGGAGGGGGGATGGTTTCACACATGCGCAACATTTGAAAAAGGACAAACAGTCGCTGGATTTCTCGTTCCTTGGAAAATCCTCTATACAACCTTTAATGCTCAGAAATTCGGGATGCATGTATTGAAAACACTCCACCTTCTGATGTCATGTGATGATACAGGAAGTGCTCCATTGTGTTTTTAAACTCCACACAACTTCACTAGAATCATTTGAATAATTTCAGATCTAGAATTTCTAATTTCTACTGAACTAAAGGTAAAAGGAGTGAACATGGAAACTACCAGATGTGTGTAAGATCCCTCAGTCGTTGGGTAGAACTGAAGAAGAACTGAAGAAGAACTGAAGAAGAACTGAAGAAGCAGCAAATTTCTCCTTTTGCCCTGAAAACTACTTGAGCATTTTGAGCTTTGGAGATGTAAAGAGTTATTCAAACATGTGTGAATGATACAAAACACAACTCCAGGTCTGTTTTTGAGGAGGGAACAACATTTTAACACGACTTGAAGCTCAAAAGAGTCGATTTTGTGTCATATAGGAGCTTTAAATCCACAAAACTGCACCACAAACTTCTGTCTAAATTTCCTGAGAGGTGCCAGTCTGTGTGAGCTGTAGATGCCCGCTCCCTCGTGCCCGCTCCCTCGTGCCCGTCCCGGCGGTGGTGTGCGTTGAGGTGCGGGCCCTGCTGGAGGACTGTCCCGTCAGAGCCACTGATGTATTTTTGATGAGGAGGATCTGGACGCGCTGGGACAAAGGAGCAGCTCAGGTTTCACTCTTTTTAAACAGATCTGTGGCCCGAGTCGCCTGGAAACGCCACAAACTCAACACCAACCAAACACCGAGTCACTCCTGCTCCGAAAACTGGGACTCATGGGTGTATATTACGAGAAATTGACTATTGTGAACTTTAAAATCCGCATTGTGTAACTTTTCTGGTTCTGTTATTGCTTTGTCTAGAATGTTTCACAGTTTGGCGTGTGGACCTCTGTTTTTCTAGGTATTTTTGAGCTTTAAAACCACCTGTGATTAAATAAATGTAAAGGTGGAGCTGTTTAATGTCACACTGTGGAACATTCCAGGCAGAGCAATGACGTACGGCAAATGGCACATCCACAGAAACAACCTGAACCTTAACCTGAAAACAGCTTCATGACATCACAAGGTGGAACAGAGCATTTTGGGCAGACTCATAATAAAGAGTTACTCAAACATGTGAATGAAACAAAACACAACTCCAGGTCTGTCACGACTTAAAGCTCACAAGAGTCGATTTTGGTTTATATAAGATCTTTATCCTCCTAGGACCAAAACTCTGTCATGGATTTTCTGATTCCTTTTTGTTATTTGGGCCGATTAGGAGCTGATGAGTAGTCAGGCTGGTGCCACCTAGTGCCTCCGCTTAATTTCATTTCTCTCCAGCGACTAGGTCAGGAATCAGAATACACTAGACGGTTCACAAAAACCCCAGAAGTGTGAGTTCGGGCACCAGCCAATCAGCGAAGAGACAGACATTCTGTGTTGTCAACGATTCCCGAGATCGAGGATTTAAAGCCGGAACAAAGAGAATGTTTGGTGAATTTTATCAAGGGGAAAGACGTTATTGTCCTTCTTCCTACAGGATTTGGGAAAAGCTTAATATATCAGTTAGTCGTGTTTCAGCTGCTTCTCTCTGGTCAGAGGCTTTTAGTCCCAAGATCTAGAACAAATCGTTTTAGAAGGAGCTTTGTTCCGGCTGCTGTCGTACTTATGAATAAATTTTAATCTATTTATCTAAGATTGTGTGTTTTTAACATATTTAATATTTATTGTGATTTTAGCCAAGTGTGATGGATGAATTTAACTAAGTCAGTCATGTCCAAACCATGGCCCGGGGGCCAAATGCGTCCCTCAGACAAATTTTTCTTGGCCCTCAGGCTTCCATGTGATTTGGCCCAGATAATCTTGCATCAATTAAAAATTACATTTTTACTGCAAGTTTTTTGAAAATCTACCTTGATAAAGTTAATACTTAATATTTAGTGTGTAGTTTTAAGGATCGTAGCATGAATAAAGACTGATGGCTCATTCTAACATGTTAAACATGCACACATTTCAATTAGTCCCTGTACTGAGCATCAGTCTACGACCCTCAATCAGCCCTCTGCTTTGTCTGTGTTTAGAGATGTGGCCCTGGATGAAAAAAGTTTGAACACCCCTGAACTAAGTGTTTATGGAACAAACCATTCTGCACTGGAGCACTGTAACACTTTGTTTTGTAATTGTGTTTTTAAACATGTTTTTTGCACATAATGTGGATGAATGAAATGTGAAATATGGATGGGGGACCTGCCTCTCAAATCTCTAAAGCAAATTTCCCTACGGGTACGAATAAAGCAAACTAACCTAACCTACACATTACATACATCACGACCAAACAACAGCAATTGGTTAAATTAAAAAAAGTATCCGCCTACTGTCGAGCGAACTAAACCTAATGCAGCGAGGTCAGACAGTTTCTACGAAATGAAACTGTCTGATGAATCAGACTAGCTGATGAGTGCAAAAACAAAGATTTATATTTTCACATGATGAAGTTTCTGAGAAAAATGATGTCCAGATATGATTTATAAAACATTCTTTTTATGTTTTAATTATTTTGATGGAACACAAAATCCCGATCCCTCACTCAACCTCGGTTACGAATTTAAAAAGTCGACACCAAAGTGAAAGGCTCCAGCTGTTCACAAAGAAACACCTTCCACTGCAAAGAGACCAAGACGTGATGTTGCTGTAAAACCACAAGAACAAGAAAGTGCAGCTCAGTCTGTTTGTCTTCTGCTCCTCTCACTTAACAAACGGGATCCCGCTTTGTTGTCGCTCCACATACAAATGTTCTCTGTAAACTCGGAATGATTTCTTAGTCAGACAAATGTTTCCTTTCTGGTTCTTCCTGTGGATCAGTCCTGCCCATCACCTTCACCTTTCACTAGTTTTCAATTCCGTTGGGAAGAGAAACAGTTTGAACGGAGGTTTGAGTCACACACATCTGATTCACTTTTGCAGTTACGGAGTTCACAAACTTCCGAAGCTCATTTTCTGCTGTTAGGATCCAACAACCACACAATTAACAATGTCCGAATCCAATAACTAAAATATGAAAATATCAGAACCAGAAACAAAAGTGATATGGCTCAAAAGACTTGAAAAGATCGACTTCGACAATAGACACATCCCCGGCGGTTTTGACGCTTACTTTTTCAGAAAATCTTTCCCAGTATGAATTGCGTGAAGACCGGAAGTCCAAAATTTGTGACGCATGTATCGCTCAAAAATACATTGAGTGCGTATACATGCACATCAGTATCCCGATAATTAGCCATATCCCGGTTCTGTCAGTGTTTGTGTTACTGTGTTTACATGCGCACTGAGAAACCGGGACACTCATATCCACGTGTACATGATCAAATGGAGTATCCCGGTTTCTTGACATAATCTTACAAATGTGCAAGCGCAAAAATTAACTTAAATCAATTTAATAAACCAAGAAAAATACAAACTGTGAGCTCCTTTAGCATAAGAAGCTCAGGAGCTACGAGATCTCCCACAATCCACTGCACACATCAAACCCAACTGATTCTTCATTCAAATCTTCTGCATAAATAAACTCAATCCAACAATCCTCAAGCCACATCAGCCCGTTTGATCAGATCATTCAGCTCTGATCACATTTGTTTACGTTTTACAGAAACAAAACTTAAGACCGCATGGCTAATTAGCATAAACTGTTAGCGGTGATAAAAACTGCTGCTCCTTGTGCCGCTGATGTGATTCAGCTTCTTTTGGACTGAATGACACGACTCAGTGGATTATGTGTGTTCTTTTTGTGACAGAAGAGGTGCTGATGATGGTGAGTCTGTTCTGTGCGTGTGTTGTATAGGAGATAGTTCATGTTTTAGCTTTTCAGCGATCACATGAGTGCAGATTGTACAGCTCTTAATTTTACATTTCACTCGTTTGGTCACTTAATTTATGTTGGTCACTTTATTTATTTCGCGACTGTTGTGGAGACTGGAAAAGACTGGAAAGTGTCTTTTGGACGCATGCGCACTCAACTTTATGTTGCAGTAACCGGGGTACTGTGTCTACATACCATAGTATCCCGGTTACTATCGGAATATACCAGCTACATCAGAGGTGTTCACACTTTTTCAGCATGTGAGCTACTTACTAAATGACCAAGTCAAAATGATCGACCTATACAAAGCCAAACAAACTGCACTGAAACACTCTGTGGCCCTTTTTTGGACCCTCCCCCACAGTTTGAGAACCTCTTCTTTAAGAGAACTTCCTCTGGCACTTTACACAAAACTGTGAAAAAAGTGAAGGAAGATTTTTAAACCTGTTTTTTAAAGTTCCAAACTGGAGTTTCATTCTTTTCTGGTTTTGCAGTGATATTTACCAGCCTCTGCACATTTACCAAACCAAACGCACATTGTGACAAACACAGATGCATTTGTGCACTTTTGTTAGACAAACTTCAGTCAAATGTGGCAGTAGGTCTGTTCTGTAGATCCGCTCTATGCTGTAGACCTGCTTTGTGCCAACACTGGAACACAAATTTAGACTGGTTTTTGATTCACGTTTGGTCTTGCTCTTCTAATCAGCCGCACTGTGGGAGGGGCTTGTGTTGGCTGTACGCAGGAAGGAGCGAGAGCGTGAAAAGGCGAGGGGCGGCGTGCTGACGTGAGGCAGATGGACAGGTAGGATGTTTAGGAAGTTGAACCTGCCCTGTGATGCACGCTGGTACACGAGGGCACACGCTGTCGCAGATGAGCCGTGCATAGGGAGCGTGTGTGTTTGTGATGCGCCGTAGAGTCTCCGCGGGTTTCAAATGAGCGCACAGGCTGCACTGAGACGCCCCACACGCTCCTGCACCCGCTACAAGTTTATTACCAACAGCAGCGGCCGGAATGAAATATGATCACACTTGAGTGTCACACCTCGAGTGAGAGACAAGACCGAGTCCAAACACGAGTCCGAGACGAGACACGGCGATCTACCCACACGACCTTGGCGATCGATTGGTAGATCGCGATCGACGTATTGAGCACCACTGAGCTGCAGTAACCTGGTTTCTAATAACCGGGATACTGCCATAACCGGGATACTGAAACCGGGTTACTGCGTTTACATGCACCATGAAGAAACCGGGATACTCAAAAAACCCGATCATAACCGGGATACTCATGTGCATGTATACGCACTCAATAATTCAATTTGCATATCGGCTCTCCTCTCCACAGATCTGACCTTCATCCCGGGCTTGGTGCGCGTCTCCATCGCAGCATTTGTCTTCTATGATTTATTGATTAGTATTGACCAGCGTTGGGTCTGATAATTATGTCGGCGCTGTTGTCTCTGTCGGCAGAACGGCGCTGCCTCCGACACTGTTCCTCTAAATATTTGATCGTCTGCCCGCGTGCTCTTTAGCCCTGTTTATTCTTTCATTCAGTCTCAGAGAGTGACACCGGTCTGAGATTTGAACCATCAAACTTTAATGATCATCGATTCATAAATGTATTAATTACCGCCAACTCAATGGGATTCTCACCATTGATAAACAACTGTGGAATGGTGTGGAATACGTGAGGAAAAAGGCGGATACGGGAAAACGAAAACGAGAAATTAAAGAAACAAAACGCATCATTTTAAACGTTGTATATTTTGGAAAATCGATTTTAAATTATGTTAAAATGTTACAAAACAGACCCGGAGTTGTGTTTTGTTTCACTCGCACACGTTTCTCTCTACACCTCCAAACCTCAAAATGCTCCGTTCCACCTTGTGATGTCATGAAGTGGTAGTTTCCAAGTCAACAGCTTCAACTTTTACCTTTATTTTGTTCAGTACAGATTGTGAATTTCTCAGAGCTGAAATTATTATTATTATTCATGATTCTATAGTGAAAGAAGGTGTGCGGAGTTTAAAAAAAACGCAACGGAATACTTCCTGTATATAATAATACTTCATGACATCACGAGGTGGACCAGTGTGTTTGACGTTGAAGAGAAGAGCTAGAAAAAGTCTAAATGTGCAGCTTTGTGTGTTAAATGTGTCAATGAAACAAAACACAGCTCCATAAATATTTTAATTATGAGCGCTTTAAAATAAAATATTGTGTTATTATTATATAATATTTGTTTACGTTGTTTTTTAAAGTTTTTATTTATTTATTTATTTATTTATGGGATTTAATTTGGTATTAAAAAACAAACCAAAACCAAAACAAAACAAAATAAACGAAGCCTGTCACAACAACACATTTTTGAAGTTTGATATATTCCTTAAGAAAATATTGACGATGAACAATAAAACTGAAACAGATTTATGCCACTGACATAAAAAATGTAAATTATTCTCAAAAAAATATTCTAAATTTGGTTAAAATTGGTTAAAACAACAACGTTACAAATAATTTCCCTGGATCGATAATTGATCGAAACTGTACAACAACTTACCCTGATGTGACATATAATGCTCCCTACAACTGTACAACTCACTTTTATGAAACAGATAATACTCCCTACAACTGTACATCTCACTTATATGAAACAGATAATACTCCCTACAACTGTACAACTCACTTTTATGTAACAGATAACACTCCCTACATCTGCACAACTCACTCTTAAATAATGAATAATACTCCCTACAACTGTACAACAACTCAGCCTTATGTAACAGATAATACTCCCTACAACTGTACAACTCACTTTAATGTAACATATAATACTCCTTACAACTGTACAACAACCCACCCTTATGTGACAGATAATACTCCCTACAACTTTACAACTCACCCTTATGTTACATATAATACTCCCTACAACTGTACAATGACTCACTTTTTTATTTTGATTTGTACATTTACATTTATATAATTATGTCTTATTTGACACATTATTTTATTATTTCTTGATTGTTTTTTTTTTTTATTATTATTTTGAATTTTTTATTCAAATTTATAGTTTTACTCTTTGTTATGATATTTTATTGTTTTGTGTGAGCCGCTGTGTCCAAATAATTGCCCTTGTGGATCAGTAATAAAGTTTGTCTAAGTCTAACAAAAACAAAAACAACAACAAAACTCTACGGCTCAAATCTCATAATACAGTATTTTATTTTATTTTTTACAATGTTCTCCACTAGTGCAATAAATAAATAAATAAAACTGTACATTGTTCCATCTGACAAACATAAAAAAAAAACGTAGTATACATTTTAGTGAACAGGTCGTACTTAGTCAAATATCAAAAATACCGTCAAAAAGATCGATTTTGTTCTCTATTCTTAAATAAAACCACCTAAAGCTTTTATTTCTTAACACTTTATCTCTTAACAGGCCCGTACGTTATTTCCCGTGTTTTTTTTGTTTTGTTTTTTTTTGTTTGTTTTTTTCCTTAAGGTTTACGGTTCGATTTCATGGCGCATTTACACTGACTAAACTCCGGAGTAAAGCCGGAGTTAATCCAGCGGCGCTTTCCAGTGTGTTACAGTCGCGGAGGCCCCGATCTCTACCGCTCCGTCTCCCTTCTGTCTCCGCTGTGGGCGTGGCCTCCCCTCGGGTCGCCTCCTCTGATTGGTCCCTGTCTGCTCGCTCCTGTCCAATCAGATCCCTCCTTTCTCCACTCCGTCTCTTAAATCGTCTCTTCTCTGCGCGTCTTTATCACACGCCGTGGACTTGCGCTCGCTCCGTGGACTTACCGCTTCTTCTTCATCATCTTCTTCTTCTTCTTCTGTTTTTCTGCGGCTGTTGTGCACTTTGCGCGTGTCCTTGCGGCACTGCACACTTTTTTTTTTGCGCGCTTCGGGACGCGTGGCTCAGAGAAAAACCTTTCAAAACGGATCCGTTCGAGGACGACGGCCCGCGCCCCTCGCTAACCTCCGCAATCATGATGTCCATGAACAGCAAACAGCCGTTCAGCGTGCACCCCATCCTGCACGAGCCCAAGTACACGCCTCTGCACACGAGCTCCGAGGCCATACGACGCGCGTGCCTACCCACGCCCTCGGTAAGTGTCACGCGCTTTCACGACCCGCTCGTGTTTGGTGTTTATTTGGTTTAAAACGCGTGCGTAAAAATGGAACAGTGGAACATCGCCAAAATCTGTGACTTTTACGCACTGATAAATTAAAACTTCCAAATCCTATTGTGTCCTTTAAGTTTTAGAGATAGCAAATAGATTTAAAAATGTTAATAATGGCTTAGCAAGCATATAAAAAAGAAGGAATTTAAATAAAAAAATTAAGTAAAATAATTTAGTTAAGATGATAAAAATGTCGCGCGTTAAATGTTTCCATGACGCGCGTAATTTTGTAATTTTGGGCAAACCACAGCGACTTATTTGGCCACTTTCTGTAAAAATGCACCGTGCTGAGTGAGAAATTTAAAAAAATAAAATAAAGAAATAAAGAAATGCCTTAAATTAAAACGCAAAACCTCACACAATCTCAAAAATAACCGGGTCATGATGAGAGTTAATTTCGCGCAATGATCCAAAACCGCTGCGCCAAATCAAAACCGATAATCCGAGCTCTTTTTTTTTTTTTTTTTTTTTTTGTCAGAGCCTTTATCGATCCGGATTATAGCCCGAGACGTTTCCACATTTCGGGTTTGCACTTTAGTTTTTTTTTTTTTTTTTTTTTTTTTTGTGGAGACGCGTTTCGTGCCAAAGGAGCTTCAGACTCACGCAAATATTTACGTTTTTATTAGCGATAAAAGTTAAAATAACGACTTAATTCGCGTTTTTATAATTACACCAATTAGTAAAGACGTTTAAATCTGCCGTGAATAGATTTAATTTTAGAGAATACGCGTTTTTACACGTAGAGGCGGTAAAATGTTAGTGATTTTACGCGTTTTAATGGCAAAATAAGAGCGAAAAAAACAACAACAAAGCCTTCTTCAGATGTGCTGCTTTCTGGTTTGTCTCTGGTTTGTTTTGCGCATGTTTACGTAACTGTTCTCGTTTCTGCGGGTGCAAAGAGCCGCGGTTTGGCTCCTGCTCTCTGCTCCTCTGCTCCTCTGTGATGAGTTACATAAGAAGCGGGAGGCTGTGGATGCGGACGGAGCTGTGCATTAGACCTCTCCATATGGATCCATCTGCACTTAAAGCACCGGCTCTTTACGCGCGGCACGTCCTAAATATTGCATCAACTTTCATTTTTTGAGCTGCTGTTGGTTATAACAGAGCAAAAATGAAAAGCCCCAGCGCTGAATCAGGTCTTAAAAACATAAAATTAATCACATTTTCCTCATACGTTTCATTTTTGATTCTGGTGATTTCGAATTTCAAAATGGAGAGGTTAAACTTTTCAATTTCTCTGACTTTCTTTGCATTTTTCTGACGTGGTTTCATATTTTTTTTGTAAAGAATGTTAAAAGAACAATTTGTTAAACAGATAAAACAAAAATAAACATAAATATTTCTTCCAAAGCTGAGCCACGTTTAAATTTTTACACGCAAAACTCCAAAATCAAAAGCGCAAAGATGCTTGTTTTATTTATATTTGCGCATCCAGAAACAAACAAAGAAACCAAAAACATTTAATTTGATCTCATATAAATAAATAAATCATAATAAATAAAACGTGTGGCCGTAATAATGTGAAATGTCGCTTTAACCAACTTCACCAAAACAGTTGAGGCGCGCGGTGGCCACGTGCGTAAAGTGTCTCGTTGTTTCGGATCCAAAATAGTTTGATTGCGCACAGAAATTATTCACGAGCGCGACGTAAATATTAAATTTTAAATGAGTTCGAGGCGGAAACAGAGAGTTAGAGCCACAAACAAGAATCACACAAGAGGCCTTGGATTTAAACTCGGCCACAGGTCATTTACCCAAAAGATTTAAGACTTTAGACAAACCTGCTGTAACTGCATCGATAACACGTGACAGACAAACATGATTATTATTATTATTATTATTATTATTATTATTATTATTATTATTATTATTATTATTAAATCAAGGTGACATCGTTTAACATTAACAATTAAAAAGATTCATAAATAATTTACGGATGTTTCAATTATTTGGGAGTAAACTTCAGTGCGTAAAATGCGTCAAACCCCAGAGAGAGAAACGCACGCGCACACACAAACATTTACAAAATAAACTCATTTACAGAGGAAATGTTTCCAAACACACTTTTCAGATTCACTTGTGAGATTATTTCACGCACGTTTTACAATTAATTTCGCTCGGTCTTCTACATCTCAGAGGAGGAAATATGACTGTGAAGTTTCTTTGGTTAAATTAAACTCTGCTGCGCGCTCCCGTGGGGCTCGTGTCATGCGCACAGGCCCGCGCTCTGGTCAGAACTAATCTTTTCTGTCACACGTGCGTGACTGTGCAGTGCGTAAAAACGCACATACGCTTGTGTTTGTGTTGGTCAGTGCGCGCGAGACTAACGTGTCCTGTGTCCGTGTCTCGTGCAGCTCCAGGGGAACATCTTCGCGGGCTTTGATGAGTCTCTGCTCCAGCGCGCGGAGGCCCTCGCGGCCGTGGACATCGTGGCGCAGAAGAGTCACCCGTTCAAACCGGACGCCACGTACCACACCATGACCACGATGACGAGCATGACGTGCACGCCCACGTCCTCGTCCGGTCACCTGCACCACCCGTCCGTGCTGACGTCACACCACCACGCGCACCACCAGCCCTCGCAGGGCCTCGAGGGCGACCTCCTCGAGCACCTGACCCCGGGCCTCGCGCTCGGAGCCATGGCCGGTCCCGACGTCTGCTCCGCGGCCACGCACGGCGCGCACGCGCACGCGCACATGTCCGCCATCAACCACATGCCTCACCATCACCACGGCCAGTCCGTCAACATGCACGCGCACGGTCTGGCCTCGCACGGCGCGCTCGGGTCCGGGGCCGTGGAGGCGGAGCCGGACCCGCGGGAGCTCGAGTCATTTGCGGAGCGCTTCAAACAGCGGCGCATCAAACTGGGAGTGACGCAGGCGGACGTGGGCGCGGCGCTCGCGAACCTGAAGATCCCGGGCGTGGGCTGCCTCAGCCAGAGCACCATCTGCCGCTTCGAGTCCCTCACCCTGTCCCACAACAACATGGTGGCGCTGAAGCCCATCCTGGAGGCCTGGCTCGAGGAGGCGGAGCGCGCGCAGCGGGAGAAAATGGCCAAACCGGAGATTTTCAGCGGCGCGGACAAAAAGAGGAAGCGCACGAGCATCGCGGCCCCGGAGAAGCGCTCCCTGGAGGCGTACTTCGCGGTGCAGCCGCGGCCCTCCTCAGAGAAGATCGCGGCGATCGCGGAGAAACTGGACCTGAAGAAAAACGTGGTGCGCGTGTGGTTCTGTAACCAGCGGCAGAAACAGAAGAGGATGAAGTTTTCCGCAACGCACTGAACCACGTGCGCGCGCACAGACACATAAGGCACGCGCCCCATTGTCAGAGGCACGAGCCCGGACACGGTTTCATTACTAAGTGGACCTGAGCTGGTCACGTGGTTTAAGTTTGACCAGAGCGAAGGCCGAGGCCGCGCGCACAGGCCTCAGTGCGCACAGGCCTCAGCGTCAGTGTTCATCCGGGCCTTTCCACGTCCACTGTTCATGGAGCTCCGATTTATTTAAACCTAAATTTAGCTGTTCTGAATATAAATATTTAATTGTATTAATTGATGATTTATTTATGGATTAAAGTGAGACTTTGCTTCATGACGCGTCAGTGTTGTGACAGGCTCAGACTGCAGTGTTGCTCTTCTTCTTTGTTCTGGAGTGTTTCTGATTCTGAGGCCGCTGGAGCCAAAGACTCGACTCTGACTCGACTGATCCGTCCAAAAACAGGAACTGATCCAAAAGACAATAATTGTACAAATGAGCTTTTTATAAGAGTCTGTAAATATGTGTGAATATGTTTCTGCTTTCATGGAGCAGCGTTCAAGTGTGTTCCACTTTGTTTTGTCCAGTTCAGGCCGAGTCAGTTTCAGCCGCTTCTCTGTAAATCACAAACACACAGCAGCGTTTCACACCAACAAACACGTTCATCTGGAAAATATTTCTGTTTTTCTTCAATTTCTGCTGATCTGCAAAATTAGGTCAATACATTCTGTATCTTCAAAATGAAATAAAAATGTAAAATGTAGCCAAAAATATGATTGGATTTCAAAAATACAAAAGCACCAGAGTTCAGACTCGTCCTCTGAGCTGTAGATTTACAGAAGCATCTGAAACTGGTTTTGGTTCAAAGTTGCATGTGGGTTTTCGTAAAAGAGGCGTTCAAAGACTGTGGGTGATTTCTGTAATTCCACGGTCTCACTTGGCGTCCTGCACTGTCCCAGTTCAGTGAATGCATCGCAATAATCCTGTAACAAGTCACTGTGTCCACAGTCCTCACGCTCCACCGGCACTCTCCACAAGGTGGCGCCTACCTCATTCCTGTCATGGTGATTTCACTAAAACAGACGAAGTTTGGCTTTAGTTTTTAACGATTTGAATCCACCAGAAATTAGGCTGTAGTTGAATTCACGACGTGTTTAATTCACCGCAATGACGTAATGACAATCAAATTTATGATTTCAAATGTTTCAAATCTTTGTTTTTGTTCACGATGTCTCATCTTGTGGCGCACTTTGTATTATAACTGATGAAGGGAAAACATTTTATTTTATTTTAAACTGTTATTTATTATCCGTAAAAGCTTTATTTTTCCATGTTTTGTTGTTTTTTTTTAAGCTTGTTATTTATTTAAAATTTATTTATTGAAAAAAGGGGAAAAAAGTCATTGATTTTTTGTGGAAGTGTGTTTGATTAAATGTGTCTCGATGTAAGAGGCTGAAAGCTGAAATAAACCGTGCACGAGTTCTTAAACCTAAAGCTCTCGAGACGCTCTGTTACTGCGGCAACCGACATCACACTCCGCAGAGTTAAAGTGTGCATGACGGGCTTTTACAAACACCCTCTCATTTTGACTTCATCTGGTGCAAATATAAATAATTTTTTTTTACGCAAATCGTAAGGCAATTTGTGAAGAAAAGTTGAAAAATATGTTGGAAATTATGACACAATGTGAGGAAATTTCACAAACGCTGAAAACCAAAACCAAAACTCTTCTAATGTTCACAGAAATTAAGATTTGATAAATAAAAATATAAAAAAAAACATCTTTATTTTTGTTGAAATTGCGTTTAAAGTGTCACAAAAAAGTGTTTCTTGTGGAAATTGTGCTGAATTTTTGACAGAATTCTCGCTAAAACAGAACTCTGAACTTCCCGTAGTTTCATATTTTTCAAATTTTCTTCACAAATTCTTTCCCAATTGTTATAAAAGGATAATTTATATTTTCAGCAGGTCTTATCGTACCAAATTAAGTAAAAATTGGAGAAACCTCAAAACCTTTTCACGCACTTCAACTTTCAACACTTTAACTAAAGATGCGCTGTGTAACTTTCCGGTGGAGGGTCCGTCGCCATGGAGATGTTGTTGCTTTGCCCGTAATTTTTCACTGTTATTTCCTGCGAAGACGAGCAACGAGCCGATTCACAGGTCAGATCTGTGGAGAGGCGGGCCCTCCTTACAGCAGAACGAACATTTTTCAAAGTATTGTTTATTTTGAAAGAAACAAAAAAACACCTGTAATTAAATAATATGCAGGTTTAATGCCACACACTGGTACTTTCTAACAAAAACACATCTCTAGTAGGAGTGTAACGGTTTGTATCTTGGTTTTGAGGTCACGGTTCGGTTCATTTTTGGTTCAGTTTGGGAACAAAATGCAAAAACCATCTGTGTTTTTATTAAATCAACAAATTGTTTTAACGTTATACAAACAGGAAAATAAAATAAACGCAAATTGCTGCTTGGTAAAACTAATCAGAAGGGATGTGACAATAATCGAAATCGTGATATTGTATCGTCAAAGTTCTCACAATAATATCATGGACCATCACAATATATCGAATTACAAGTTTCTTTAGTATAAATGAAGAGTTATGATGCAGCGACAGCTTAATAAAGACAGAGGGAACTACATAGACCATGATCCTTTGCTCCATTTCAGTACAGACGACAAGAACAAATAACAGTTCTAACACTTTTAAGTCTTAGTTATTTGGATTTTTTTAAAGAAGAAAAAGTAGAATATTCAGTTTTGTTTGCCTCTATAAAATATTGCAATAAATATGGTACCGTGAGTTTTAAGTATCTTTACTTTGCTTAATTCCTACTCAAGTAAAAGTAAAAGTAACCACCTAAAAATCTGCTCGAATAAAGTAAAAAAAAGTGCTTCGTTTAAAATATAAATTGAGTAAAAGTGACTTAGTTGCTTTCAGTTATTTGATGTAAAAAAGTACGAGTCATAAATCTAATCGAGCTTAAGTTGTTTGAATCGATTTTTAGGTGACACAGACAAACTTTGTACATTTTAAAGACAACTGAGCTCACGAACATTTACTGTTTTAACATTTGTATTATTATGTTATTCCTTATTTTGTGTTTGAACGTAAATATCTGTCCCAGGTTTGGCCAGTGGTTTCCTTCTCTTTTTTCTCAAGAATTATTCAATGCACCTTCTTCTTGAATATCGACCATGACGACTTCGACCTGCGGCCAAGATAAACCGACGGTTCTGAACAGTGACTGTCAGGGATGTAACAAAAACCGAAATATCGTGATGTCATATCGTCAAAGTTCTCACAATAACATCGTGGACCATCACAATAATCGATTTACAAGTCTCTTTTCTTAAATGAAGAGTTTTGGTGCAGCAATAGCTCAAAAAAAAGACATAGAGAACTACATAGACCATGATCCTTTGCTCCATTTCAGTGCAGACGACAAGAAGAAATAACAGTTCTAACACTTTTAACTCTTAGTTCTTTGGATTAAGTCTTGTCAAGGCATTTAAAGATGAAAAAGTAGAATATTAACACAAAATATCACAATAAATATCGTACCGTGAGATGAATATCCGGAAAATATCGTATCGTGAGACTTGGATATCGTTACACCCCTAGGAACTACATTTCCCATGATTCGTTTCAGCGTAGACAACGTGAAGAAATGTTTTTGACTTGAATTCTTGGGATTGTGATGGAAATAATTCACGCCCAAATCTCGTCAAGGTGTTTAAAAGCAAAAAGAAGTGTCCTATCTACAATTATATCAGCCTCTTCAGAATATCGCAATAAATATCGTACCGTGAGATGTACATCGTGAAAATATATATATATAATAACAGAGAGATTTGGATATTGTTACATCTCTAATCGTGAACCTCCCCAACATATCATGAACTTTTCCACGATATCGCAGTAAATATTGTACCGTGAGACTTGGATATCGTTACGCCCCTACTTCTAACTATTCATAAATTAAATTAAATATTCTCAAATAAATAACAAATGTATGAAATATAATAAATAAATTCCTTGTAAACAAAACTCTTCAAAAAGTAAAGCGCAGCACAAACAGTTCCAGCGTGAAGTTTTACTGTGAACAGAAGACATAAAAGTGGCGTCGCGTCTTCACTTTTTATTCCTGCGTTTAGACGAGTGTTTTCAGGAGGAAATCTGCTGCATACGGTGATGCAAAAGTGTGTGGAATTCGATTGTGTTTGCATGTCAGGCAGCTCGGTGTTGATGTTTGTGACGTAAACGTGTACACGACCTGAGCAGATCTGACCAGAGTTTTGCGTCTTGGGCAGTGCAGACGGAAACACTACAGCGGAGTCTATTCAACTTTTCCACTCTGGAGGTGGTTTCCGATTTTTGTGTTTTTAAGCCGCAAAAATGCCGTCACCGTCTAAACCACGGGTGTCAAACATATGGCCCGAGGGCCAGATCCGGCCCTCCAAGACCATTAATCTGGCCCTTCTGATTTTCTACTAAAATATTTTAATTATATTTTCTATTAAAATATTGGTAATTTTCTGCGTCGCTGAGCACAGCAGCGTTTCTGTACGTGGCCCCTCCCACCAGAGCAGCACAAATGAAGAAACCAAACGCTCTTAAAGGACGATCGTTTTGACTGTTGACCGTGACACCCTCATCAGAAAAATGTCCAACATGAGAAAAGTGGAGCCGAGTGCAGGATTTTACAACAAAAATTGACTTATTCCTGTTTACATCCAAGTTCATGTTAAAACATTGTGTTGAAATTACATAAGTTTCATGTTGTTCATAATATTATAATATTTTGTAAAAGAAAGAGTTCATCAATTAAAAAAGATTTCTGTAATAGATTTGTGTTTCTCTGCACAAATATTTGAACTTATTGTTATTTTGGGGTTTATATGACATGAGTTTTCTGATCCGGCCCCTTTTGGATCAAAGTATTTTGGATATGGCCCCTGAACCAAAATGAGTGTGACACCCCTGGTCTAAACGAAAGACACTTCCCATAAAATATGTCGTCGTTTTTACCCATAAGTGTTCTTGTGTAAACAGGCCCTAAACCAGGACTAAAACATGGAGTAAACACGCCCTTAATCTTCATATTTATGTCCAGAAAAAACATCTTATCCACATTGTTTGCAGTAAGAGCAGATCTGCTGCAGTGACAACGTCCCCAGTGGATGAAAATACACTTTTGCCAGGACAGAGGTCGCGGGTGTGGGAGGGGCGACTGTAGTTTTTGTGAAGGTTTGGAGGGACGTAGTCAAGACGTGGGGCAATTGTTGTCAAAGCGACCGCCCAAACTATACACCTCTGTGAGAAACACTGCCCCAATACCGGCCGAATTCTCTTGTGAATATTAAAGAGCTGAGTCTCCGTGTAGCTGCACATGTAGTGGTGACATGTAAACACACAAATTGCTCAAATTCACTTGTGCACAGCCCTGCACTGAACCAAATGTCCTGCACCAAAATGGTTCAACATGAAAACATGCACCGTTACACCCTGACTCTCCAGCACAGGGGTCTCCAGCCTTTTTCCTTCTGTGAGCTACTTTTTATAAAACAAAAATGCCAGAGATCTACTAACTTTTGGGGTCACCAGACCTCAAAAATTGTAAATATACGCCCCATGGTAAGATGATGAAGGTGAGGTAGAGTTAGATGTCTGTGACTACATTTACACTGAAATGAATCCCCGTATCGGAAACGATCTGCGTCCAGACACCTCATTTCTGTGTCTGTTCCCTATCCACACAACTTTGAGCATATTTGTTTACGTTTTACAGAAACGAAACTTAAAACCACATGGTTAATTTACATAAACTGAGGGCTCATAAAAACAGCTCTTTCCTTGTGTCGCTGATGTGGTTCAGCTTCTGTCGGACTAAAGGACATATTCAGTGGAATATGAGTGTTCTTTCTGTGACAGAGGGGTGTTCTGCTGATGGTGAGTCTGTTCTGTGTTTCTATCACGTTGGAGATGGTTCATGTTAAACTTTTCAGAGATTATACGTCTACAGGTCGTACAAACAGACACACGTTTATATGAATGGACAAATATTTTAGCCTCTTAGAGTATCAGTGTTTTCAGGCGTCCACACAGTGCCGGATCAGATCTGTACTCGGATGAATTCATGGGAGCTGGAGGCACCAGATCGTTCCATTTCTGGAGTCGTTTTCAATCGGATTAGAGGGAACAAACACTGCATCTACAACGAAAACAACTCGAATACAGACTAGTGTGGACGGAACTAAGTCAGCTGTGCACTGTTTTTGTTTAATTTCAGTGCATTTTATTGTCCGGTAATCATGAAGAAGGCATCTGAAAGTTGAGAAAAGTGCTTATAAACTCATCACGGTGAATAATTAGGATGCTCAGACTGCATAAGGTAAGAGAGAAAGAATTTTGGACCTCTGCAAACTGTTTAAAACGCCCCAAATTACACTATTTTCTGATCTGTGTTATAATGTAGTTTCCTCTTCACAAACAAACCTGGAGTGTGAATGGAACAAAACACAACTGTGATGAAGAAACAACATTATAACACGACTGAAAGCTCACAAAAGTAAGCCCCCACAATGAAAAGGACTCGAATATGAACTAGTGTGGACGTGGCCTTCAAAAAATAACCCATTATCCATTTATCGGTGCTCAAAATTACACATAAAAATTATACATTTACAAAGATAATAGGAGTTTAATCAATCAAATTTGAGTTATTTAGTGCAATATGTATGATTGGTGAGCTGCTTGGACCTACAGGTTGGAAACTTTTGCTCTAGAAACTCTCCATGGATACACTTTTAAACGTTTTGTCCTTCTAACAACTCTAACTTCAAATGCTCAGACACACGAGGGGAGAGTTTCGCGTGGGGCTTGGAGTCTATACATGTCGTCTTTTCATTGAGCCTTTTCATCAGAGCCCATTCGACTCGTCCGCAGTAACCCGATCAGAGCGGCTCGGGCCCAGGGAGCAGCTGTTGACGTGAAACTGGAGAAAACTGAGGTTAAAGTCCAAATGGAGAAGAAAACAAAAGGTCCTCAGAAAGACCCACCGCAGAGTCAAGTACGGGCGTGTTTAAAAGTCCTACACCAGGGTTAGGATTTTGGTACCGCCTCAAAAACCGACCTGGGCTTGTGTTTTGTTTCATTTGCAACTTTACTATGAGTCTGTCTGCTCCACCCTGTGATGTCATGAAGTGGTAGTTTTCAAGTTTTACCTTTAGTTCAAATCCAATCCAACTTTATTTGTATTGCACATTTTATAAACAAGACAAATTCCAAAGTGCTTCACAGAGCAACAAAAATTTTGTTCCAAACAACAGGAACTAATAAAATCAATAGATCAATAAAATAATAATAATAAAATCAAAGAACAAAAATAATAAAAATCAATAAATAAAGGCAGAACTAAAAAGGAGTGTTGCAGTCAAGAGCGCAATAATCGAGACCAAAGGGTCCCAAGACCAGGACAAGACCAAGACCTCTGAGGGTCAAGACTGAGACAAGACTGAGACTTTTAAAGCCTGAGACAAGAGCAAGACTTTTAAAGGCCGAGACCAACACAAGACCAAGGCAAGACCAAGACCATGGCCCATCAAGACCATCTTTGTAAGTTTCAACATTTATATGCATTTTACAGTTATTTTGGCACAAATATATCAATGTTTTTATAAATCTATCTCCATTTTATCACTAGTTGTGTGTCAGACCTTGAGGCCGAGACAAGACCGAATCCAAGCACCTTCAAGACCAAGACAAGACCAAGCAACTCCAAGCACCTTCAAGACTGAGACAAGACCGAGTCCGAGCGCCTTCAAGACTGAGACAAGACCAAGCGACTCCAAGCACCTTCAAGACTGAAACAAGACCGAGTCCAAGCACCTTCAAGACTGAGACAAGACCAAGCGACTCCAAGCACCTTCAAGACTGAAACAAGACCGAGTCCGAGCGCCTTCAAGACCGGGACAAGACCAAGTGACTCCAAGCACCTTCAAGACTGAGACAAGACCGAGTCCACGCGCTGTCAAGACCGAGACAAGACCAAGTCCCAACGCCTTCAAGATTGGGACAAGACCGAGTCCAAACACCTTCAAGACCGAGACAAGACCGAGTCCACGCACTTTCGAGACCGAGACAAGAATGAGTCCAAGTGCCTTCAAAACTGAGACAAGGTGGAGTCCAAGAGTCTTCGAGACTGAGTCAAAACCAAGTCCAAGCACCTGCAAGACCGAGACAAGACCAAGTCAGAACACCTTTAAGACAGAGACAAGGTCGAGTAAGAGCACCTTCAAGGCTGTGTCCGAGAGTCTTCAAGACTGAGACAAGACCGAGTCCAAACGTGGTTGAGTCCGAGACAAGACCAAGACCAAAAAAACTGTCTCGAGGCCAGTCTCGAGACCAAGACCGGTCTGGAATACCACGACACCTACTAAAAAGACAAAATAGCTCAAATACACAACCAGAGAGTTTCAGGAATTCAGTAGAGATCAGCAAATCCAGGTCTGAAATCATCCAAGTGATTCTATTGAAGGTGTGTGGAGTTTAAAAACACAGTGGAGCACTTCCTTTATCACCACATGACATCACAAGGTGGAAGAGAGTGTTTTCAGGTTGAGAGAAGAACTAAAGAGCCTAAATATGCAGGAGTTTTTGTGTCAAACACGTGAAAAACGAAACAAAACACAACTCCAGGTCTGTTTGTGACGAAGAAACCACATCAGAATCAGAATCATCAGAAAAAAATTACATAATTTTTTAACTTTAACTAAAGAAAACATCCATGTATTTGAGAAAACGTGTCTAGCCCCAGTACTTGAGGTCAAAACAATAACAAAAGCATAGAATAGAAATAAATAGAAATAAATAAACCAATGAATAAATTAAATCAATAAAACCAATAAAAACACATAAAAATAAATAAAAAGAACAGAGGACCACACAACAAAATAAGTCAGCTGTGTACTTTGTCTTTGTCTAATTATCGCACGTTTTATTGTCCGGTAATGGTGAAGAAGGCGTCTGAAAGTTGAGAAAAGTGCTGATAAACTCATCGTAGTGGATAATTAGGATGTTCAGACTGTATAAGGTAAGACAGGAAGAGGAGAAAAATTCAGTTTGTTGATTGGACAAAAGTGAGTTTGGTTGAAGACGTTTCTCAGCTCGTCCAAGCTGCTTCTTCAGTTCTGGTCAGACTCTGGTGACACTTCCTTATATCTGCAGGGAGGAGCTTAACTAACTAACTGAAACTAACACACACACTTGTTTACAGTTTCTGTTGTTTAGTTAGGCCTATTGACCTGTGCCTTCAACAAAACCAAGAGAACTAATAAACAGGATAATAGGGAATCAAAACCCAGGAGAAAGGGGGTAAAACTATTCCTTACATGGCTGGTGTTTCTGAAAAACTACAGAGGATTTTCAGACAACATGAGATCCCGGTCTATTTCAAACCTACAAACACTTTAAGACAGAAACTGGTCCAACCCAAAGAACAAAACACCGAGACACAGACAAAACAATGTGCTCTACTCCATTCAGTGCAGTGAAGACTGAAGTGAACGCCACATTGAAGAAACTAAAGAGCCACTTCACAAGAGGATGAACCAACACAGACGAGAGAGCAGCAGTGGACCTCAGTCTGCTGTTCATCTCCACTTAAAAGACACGGGCCACTCATTTGAGGACAGCGAGGTACAGATTTTAGCCAGAGAAAAAAATTGGTTTGAGAGGAGAGTGAAAGAAGCCATTTTTATTAAGAAAGAGAATCCTTCTCTAAACAGAAATGGACTCAGACACCATCTACCTCCTATTTACAACTCCATCCTCAAACCTGAAACAAAAGGAACAAGAGAACAACAGGTGTATCAGGTCAGGTCCAGAGGTGTGGAAGCTCCATTACGGACATGAATTGTTCTGCTAATTAGACCCCACACAAACTGAATTTTTCTCCTCATGGATTCTACCTGGACGACTGAGAGATTCTTCACACATAAGTGAGGAAGAACTTTGGACCTCTGCAAACTGTTTAAAACGCCCAAATTAGGCTATTTCCTGATCTGTGTTATAATGTAGTTACATTTTTCATAATATAGGCCCTTGTTTCATGTATAAATCAGTCAGTATAAATAAACAGTTTCTGAAATTGAGTTTTCTCCAGAACACTTTGTAATTGATTTGTTTTTATTCATCAGCCGGTTTTCGGAAAATGCCGGTGAGCCCCCTGCAGGCCAAACGCTTTCACTTCAAATCTGAGAGCATTTCTTATTTAACTTTTCATCGGCTCATTTAAATCAAATATTAATGCCGTGGATATGTTTTTCAGGAGGGTTTTCGTGCTAAATTGTTCCTATAGGGCAGGCTTACGCTGATCCCCGTGTCCTGTCACACCTGAAGGTAAAGCACAAGCAACTTTTCCAAGGTTTTAGACGTGATTTTTCTTCTCATTGACTCTCTGAAGTTATATTTGGGATGATTTGTGCAAGTTTCAATCATTTTTAATCACTTAATTTCAAGGATACTAGAAAAACAAACAGTTAATTTCACACAATTGAACCGTCCCTTGTGTTTATTCCATCAAAGTGTTTCCTCTGGAAGGTCTTCTGCCAAATATGCTGTAATAAGCCTTAGTCATGGTTAGGGCTGGTATCACTAAGAAGTTGCCAATACGATACATACCCCCTTTTGTTTTGCTATATTTCAAATCGATTCGATATATTTCAATAAATAATAAAAAATCATGACTGTGACACTACAAGTCTTTGTTAAACCATTTCTTGTGCAAAGTTCATATGAAACATTTATGATTTCTGTTAATTGTCAGATTTGTTGTTGTTGTTGTTGTCTTTAAATTGATGCCAACAGAATAACAGCATGAGGAATAAATAATAAATACAAACGCAAACATTTTAATCCACAAAACAGTGAAAATGTCAAATGTGTCATATAAATGAGTTTCCTTTTACTAAACAAACAACAAAACTGTAGCTGTGACAAAATAATTTAGTAAAATATAAAAAAATAAAAAAAAACTCTTGGCGATATATTGATACAGCAGCCCACAATATTGATACTGTATCATCACATTAAACAAAAAGAAATATAGATATTTTGATATTTTTGCACTCCCTTAGTGATGTTGTTTACTGCGACGTCAGCTCCCATTTGGCACCACAGTTTTCTAACACATAAATCAGAGGGCTTGTTTCTTTTATTGAATTGTTTTAGGTGAATATTGTGATTTAAAATGTGCACATTGTAATGTAATAACCCGCAGGTCTCATACATTTGAACTAGTGTTGTGGTCAAGAGTGCACTAATCGAGACCAAGACCAGTCTGAGGCCACAGGGTCCCGAGACCAGGACAAGACCGAGACCTCTGAGGGTCGAGACTGAGACAAAGACAAGACCAAAACCACGGCCCACTGAGACCTAATCAAGTATATATATATATATATATATATATATATATATATATATATATATATATATATATATATATATATTTTTTTTTTATCTGTCTAAATTTTAATACTTGCCAAGACAGAGTTCAAGCGCATTCAAGACTGAGACAAGAATGAGTCCAAGTTTCTTCAAATTCAAACTTGCTTTCATACTCTGCTTTTCTTTCTTGGAATTCTGTCGTTGTTTAATTTGGTGTTAGAAGAACTTGATTTCAACCTAAACTCTTTCGCTCATGATCCATGGGGTTGTAGCCTTTTTTGTTTTGTAGTCCCTGCAAAATGACTGAATAAAGTACTACTACTACTACTACTTCTACTACTATTACTATTACTACTACAGTTCGAGATCATAAAATGTGGTAATCTGGGCCCTGTATTCAGATGTGTTTAGTTTCAGGGCTGTTGCGTTTGTGGATGTTGCCCGAGCGTCTCCAGGCTTCAGTCTGTGGAGCTTCGTCACACACTGATCTCATCAAAGTTTCATTTCTCTGTCCACACGCAGCTCTTCAATTATGGATATAAGAGTTTAATCAAAGCAAACCGTGGATCAGCGTTTCAAAGTGACCAAATGTTAAGATACCGCCTGAGGAATAAACCAGGAGCGTCGGAATTAAAGGGACAATATCACAACGTTTTCTGATCGACGTTCTAATGTTTCTACAACGAAAACACATCTGGAGTTGTGTTTTGTTTGATTCGCACGCGTTTAATGCACAAACACTAAAGATTTAAAGGCTGAGTTCTTCTCTCAAACGGAAAACACTCATGAATTTGTGATGTTGTGATAAAACAAGAAGTGCTCCACTGTGTTTTTAAACTCCACACACCTTCACTAGAATCACCCGGATCATCTGAGCCCTGAAATTGTCAATCTTTTCTGAACAGAGGGTCAAAGTTAGCTGTTAACTACATGACATGACATCACAAGGTGGAACAGAGCATTTTGGGCTTTGGAGACATAAACAGATTAATAATAAAGAGTTCCTCAAATGTGTGAATGAAACAAAACACAACTCAAGGTCTGTTTTTGAGGAGGAAACAACATTATAACTTGACTAAAAGCTAGTCGTGGGGCCTTAATGTGTTAATTACAATTAATTAATCGTAAGACGTAAAATGTAATTATGAGTTTAAAACTCTTAATTTCGAGCTTTAAAATCATAAATATGCATTTAAAACTCTTAATTTCGAGCTTTAAAGTCATAATTATGTATTTAAAATTCCTAATTTTGAGCTTTAAAGTCATAATTATGTATTTAAAATTCCTAATTTTGAGCTTTAAAGTCATAATTATGTGGTTAAAACTCATAATTTCGAGCTTTTAGTCATAAATATGCGGTTAAAACTCTTAATTTCGAGCTTTAAAGTTTAAAACTCATAATTTTGAGCTTTAAAGTTTAAAAATCTTAATTTCAAGCACGTTTAAAATTCATAATTTTGAGCTTTAAAATCATAATTATGCGTTTAAAACTCATAATTTCGAGCTTTTAGTCATAAATATGCGGTTAAAACTCTTAATTTCGAGCTTTAAAGTCTAAAACTCACAATTTCGAGATTTGAGCTTTAAAGTCATGACTTTAAAAATCATAATTATGACTTTCTGTGAGGCTTTTTTTTTTGTATACAGGCAGAAACTGAATAGAATTTGAATAGAAAAAAGAACCTAATAACGAAGTGTCCAAAACTTCAACAAATGACGGGCTTCAGGAAGAAAATGAGTAAATGAGTGACGTAAATATTATGAGATTAATTGAGATTAATTAATTACAAAGCCTGTAATTAATTAAATTTTTTTTTAAAAGTCAAATCCCACCCTGAGTAAAAACAAAAATACAAATGCTTAATATTTCAGAGCTTCATATTTGTCCAAAGTGTCGATATAAAGTGTTTTTTTAGCCTCTTGATGATGGTCTGATGTGGAGGGAGCGCCTGGTCTGGGCTGATGTAACTCTGGACCGTACACAGATCTGGTTTTGTTCTAAACTGGGCCCCGGACGCTGCGATGTGGAGCTCTGAGCCGGACAGGGGCCCCCAGCACCTGCACGCTCCAAAACCGTCTCTTTAATAATTCACCGAGCTCAGAAACACGGGAAGCAGAGGAAGGAATTCAGACGGTTTCCTCTGTTACAATACGTCTTTATTGGATTAATGTTCATTTGACGAGTTTGGACAAGAAGATCCCGAAGAACTCAGGTCTAACTCTGGATTTACCCAGGTGTAAGTCAGGTCTAACTCTGGATTTACCCAGGTGTAAGTCAGGTCTAACTCTGGATTTACCCAGGTGTAAATCAGGTCTAACTCTGGACTAACTCTGATCTAACTCTGGACTAACTACGGTCTAAATCCTGTCTAAATCCGATCTAACTTCGTACTAACTCTGGTCTAACTCTGGTCTAACCCTGGTCTAACTCTGGACTAATGCCAGAGTCTGGTCTAAGTCTAAGTCTGGTGTAACTGCAGTATAAATCTGGTCTAATTCCAGTCTATCTTGGGACTAATTTGGGACTAACTCTGGATTAACGCCGGTCTATCTCCAGCCTAACTCTGGTCTAAGTCTGGTCTAACTCTGGTCTAAGTCTGGTCTAACTCTGGTCTAAGTCTAGTCTAACAACTGACTAAATCCGGTCTACGTCTGGTCTAACTCTGGACAAACTCTGGACTAACCCGGGACTAAGTCAGGTCTAACTCTGGACTAACATTAAGTCTGGTCTAAATGCGGACTAACTCTGGACTAACTCTTGTCTATCTCTTATGTAACTCTGGTCTAAATCTGGTCTAAGTCTGGTCTAAATCCAGTCTAAATTTGATCTAACTACGTCTAACTCTGGTCTATCTCTGGACTAACTCTGGTCTAACTCTGGACTAACTCTTGTCTATCTCTTGTGTAACTCTGGTCTAACTCTGGTCTAAGACTGGTTTAACTCCGGTCTAAATCTGGTCTAAGTCTGGTCTAAATCCAGTCTAAATTTGATCTAACTACGTCTAACTCTGGTCTATCTCTGGACTAACTCTGGTCTAAGTCTCGTCTAGTTCTGGTCTAAGTCTGGCTTAACTCTGGTCTAACTCTGGTCTAACTCTGGTCTAACTCTGGTCTAACTCTGGTCTATCTGGATGTCTCTACAGCTACAATCTCTGACATCTGTGGATCTTTATGTTATAATTTACACATTTTAAGCGAATAAAAATGACTCAAACATGCACAAACAACTCCAAAAACAACTTCAGGTGTAAAGAAACAACTATATTATTGTTCAAAGCTCTGTATTATTATTTATTTGGCAGAGTTTATAAGATATTGTGGAATATTAAAGCCAAAGCTACGACATTTCCATCTCCTTCAGACCAAGGAAGAATCGGGTTTGTGGAGATGCGAGCCCGCCCACAAAAAGGACGCTTGTTTTTCTTTGTTTTTCAGTCCAACTTAACCCCTGTGCTCTCTGTGTTTCTCGCAGAATAAAAGTGTTTTTAGAAAAGTCTGTGCCATTTTCACTCGTTGAATAATTCAGCAGGTGTGGCCGTATTTATGGACCGTGGACAGGTACAAACTCCACACCTCCAAACATAGAAGCACACGGAGCAGACATGCGAAGAGCTTTTAAACTCACACAGCTAGAGGTTTTTTTAGTGTTTGTTCCTTCGTGGCAGGAAATGACTCAAGTGGTGACGTGAAACAGAGATAACGGTTCAATCCAGGTTGTGTTTTATTCAGCCACAGAGTCCACGAAGAGTCCACAAAGAATCCATGAAGAGTCCACAAAGAATCCATGAAGAGTCCACAAAGAGTCCACGAAGAGTCCACAAAGAATCCACGAAGAGTCCACAAAGAATCCATGAAGAGTCCACAAAGATCCATGAAGAGTCACAAAGAATCCACGAAGAGTCCACAAAGAATCCACGAAGAGTCCACAAAGAATCCACGAAGAGTCCACAAAGAATCCATGAAGAGTCCACAAAGAATCCACGAAGAGTCCACAAAGAATCCACGAAGAGTCCACAAAGAATCCACGAAGAGTCCACAAAGAATCCATGAAGAGTCCACAAAGAATCCATGAAGAGTCCACAAAGAATCCACGAAGAGTCCACAAAGAATCCACGAAGAGTCCACAAAGAATCCACGAAGAGTCCACAAAGAATCCATGAAGAGTCCACAAAAGCTGTTTTCAGGTTGGTCAGAATGGTGCCGGTGCTGGTTCCTGCACCATTTTCACTGGGAACCAAAGTGCTCACTGGTGAACGACCCGTGTTCATACCATTTACGAGAACACATGAAGCGGCATCGACAGAGAGTGTGGATTTACCACCAAATAAAAACAAGGCCATATGAAAACACATGTTCCAGCAGGGTCAGCCTTATCATCAGAAGAGCCTCTAGTCAGAAAATCCATGTTCAGGTCGTGTTACAAATTGTTACAAATGAAATTGTATTTCAAGTTTAAATATTTAAAAAAGTAAATATTAAAAGTAATAAATATATTAAACCCTTAAAATACAGCAAAAATGTTTGAGGAAATAATGATTTGGGTGGAAATGTCTGTCTTAAGTGGAACAGGGTTAATAATTGTCTGATTTTCAGGCAACAACTTGCAAAATGTTCAGTAATTCGAGCTCTACAACCTTCATTTCAATTTAATTTTAAATCTTTTTCTTTTAATGTAGCATTGGTGGGTTTGTAAACCAACAAATGAAGTAATACTGGCCTTAAGCTAATGCTGTTATGTATGATTATGTGTTTTCCTGTCAAATATCTCTAAAAAATGTTGCTGTTGCAGCCATTTTTAATTGGTAAACATCCAAAAGTTTACTAATTCTTCCCTGATATCCAGGGATTATTCCCTGTTGCTTTCATCAAATTTACATTCAATTGTTCAAGAGAAATGTTGCTGACAAACCAACAGAAGAGGTCATGATTTTCTGACTAGTGGGTCTTCTGACTACAGGGCCTTCTGACTAGTGGGCTTTCTGACTAGGGGGCTTTCTGATGATAAGGG
Organism: Boleophthalmus pectinirostris; assembly: GCF_026225935.1. Lineage (NCBI taxonomy): Eukaryota > Metazoa > Chordata > Actinopteri > Gobiiformes > Gobiidae > Boleophthalmus > Boleophthalmus pectinirostris. The sequence continues at coordinate 2,440,246 of NW_026571018.1, read as the reverse complement.
TGTAACCGTTTCAGCAAGGAAAATAACAATCATCAAAACCAGCAAGTGTTTGTTCTTATATAAGTCATTATTTGCGTGCGCCAAGCTCTGACACACCAGCGACCTGCTGTGGAGAAGACGACAGCGACTCCCAATCCAAAGATGGAATCTTATCAGGCCAACACAGATACATGGATGTAATAGTTTTTGTAGACTTAAAATTTTTCATTTCATATTTGATAGTTTCAGTTGTTCTTTGATTGTTTATTTTACTGTGTGTGACCCAGATGAACGTGCTGACGTCTTCTGTGTCGTCACGGTTCGCTTAGAAAAAACAAGTTTTACTTTACTTAACTTTTCAGTTCCTGAACGCTCTGATTTCCGGCGTGAACACATGAGTCGGTTCAAGATTAGGTGCGGGAACCAGCACCGGCACGTTTCTCTGTCGACCTGAAAACACCTAAAGAGTCCACAGAGAGTCTACACTCCACACAACTTCAGATCAAATGCGTTTTCCGGACGCCTCGGCCTGAGGAGATAATCCATTTACCGGTGGATTAACTATAAACCGGGATGAGGGGCTTTTCTACTCTCACAGACTTGTGATTCTGTCCTGAGGAAGTGGGACTGCAGGTGGCGCTGTCGTCCTGAATCCACCGGTAAAAAGACAGCACCAAAACCTGTTTAAATCAGCTGAGCAACATGACACAGAAACATGACGAGACTCTGAGGAAGAACGAAACTGTCAGGGATGAAAACAAACTCTTGGTCTGAAAAAAGAACCTAATAACAAAGATCAATAGTCCCCAATAATTAATTCTGTTTAATTTATTATCCGAGTCTGAACAGTGTTTTATTTTGAAAAATGACCAAATTAACCCCCAAAACCATACATACATTAAGGCTAATATTAAACCCACAAGCTGAAAAATGAGTAAAAAAAAGACGTCTTTGGAAACATTTATTATTAGATTTACAGTTTTTGTGTTGGTCGTATCATTTTATTTTGTCGTATTTATCTACCACACCTTAAAGGCTGCAAAAAAGGTTGGGGTCCGTTGACATAGACAACAGAAAATAGCGTAATACACTTAACTAAAATATAAATCATGTTTTTAAAAAGGTAGATATATTTGGTATTGATCTGCTACTATTTTTACCAACGTACAACAAACACACGACTCCAGCTCTGAAAGTAGCCTCTGTATTTCTATACGCGTTCCCTCTCACTCTGTACAATCACGTATATTCCTCCTCCCCTCGCGTCATCTCAGCTTTTTACCAACCCAAGTGTAAGAAACACGAATCACTTATGATGACAATCCAGGCCTCGTGTGATTTGACCCAAAAGGCTCGCCGTAGCCTCTCCTCTCCTCTTCGTATGCGCGCTCCGTCCCTTCCTCTGCAGCAGACGACTCCGCGCTCATCTCGCTGTTTTCCATGAAGCGAAAAGAGGAAACGCATTTTCATAAATAGACCTTGGCCGGGCCTCCTGGATAAAAGTTTAATGAGGCCCCTGGTCTTGAGTGCTGCAGCCCCGCTCCTCAGAGACCCCTCCCCTCTGTATCTCCACCGCAGCACGCCGTTATTGACAGAGAGTCCGCCACTGACGTACCAAACCAGCCGGGACCCCCCAGCCGAGCAGGAGGGGGGTAATTTATGTGCGGTTGAAAGAATAAGATGCCCCCATTAGATTTGCGCAAGGGTAAAGCGAAGGCGGAATCAAGGACTAAACACGAAGCGAACCGATCTCATCATCAGGCGCAAAGTGACGCAGAGTTGTTGCTGTTCGCCTTCAGACGGTGAATCCTCGACTCCACCCGACCTTCTCCTGCTTCCTCACATCTCCGCTACGTCTCACTTCACGTCTCACTTCAGTATATTCTTCAGTTTGACGAACAGACCAGAGTCCTGAGTCCTGCACGGGTCTGTTTTGGAGACCAGCACCCACCCGGACTCCAAAACATTCCACCCGTTACCCGCCCATGCATGGGATAAATTGGGGCCAGTTCATTATTCCGACAGCCCAATAATCCAGGACTAAACCAAGACCAAACCAGGACTAAACCAAGACTAAACCAGGACTAAACCAAGACTAAACCAGGACTAAACCAAGACTAATCCAAGACTAAACCAGGACTAAACCAAGACTAATCCAAGACTAAACCAGGACTAAACCAAGACTAAACCAGGACTAAACCAAGACTAATCCAAGACTAAACCAAGACTAATCCAAGACTAAACCAGGACTAAACCAAGACTAAACCAGGACTAAACCAAGACTAAACCAAGACTAAACCAAGACTAATCCAAGACTAAACCAGGACCAAACCAAGACTAAACCAGGACTAAACCAAGACTAATCCAAGACTAAACCAGGACTAAACCAAGACTAAAAGGACTAAACCAAGACTAATCCAAGACTAAACCAGGACTAAACCAGGACTAAACCAAGACTAAACCAGGACTAAACCAAGACTAATCCAAGACTAAACCAGGACCAAACCAAGACTAAACCAGGACTAAACCAAGACTAATCCAAGACTAAACCAGGACTAAACCAAGACTAAATCAAGACTAATCCAAGACTAAACCAGGACCAAACCAAGACTAAACCAGTACTAAACCAAGACTAAACCAGGACTAAACCAAGACTAATCCAAGACTAAACCAGGACCAAACCAGGTCTAAACCAGGACTGAACCAGGACTAAACCTACGCCGTGCCATTAGCGGATTATAAATATATACACAGCGTAAATCGCGATCTGATCACCAAGACTAAACCAGGACTGAACCAGGAGTGAACCAGGACTAAACCAGGACTAAACCTACACCGTGTCATTAGCAGATTGTAAATATATACACCAGAACTGGACTCGGTTTAAACCAGGTCTAAACCAGGACTAAACCAGGACTGAAGCTATTCCGTGTCATTAGTGGAGTATAAATATATACACGCCACAAACACAGAGCCGATCACCAGAACTACACTCGTACTGGACCAGGTCTAAACCAGGACTAAACCAAGTCTAAACCAGAACTAAAGCAGGTCTAAACCAGGACTTAACCAGCACTACACCAGGACTAAACCAGGACTAAACCAGTATCATGAGCATAAATATACATACGCTGTAACGGTCATACCGATTGCCAGACCTACGGCAGGACTAAACCAGGTCTAAACCAGGTCTAAACCAGGTCTAAACCAGGACTAAACCAGGTCTAAACCAGGTCTAAACCAGGTCTAAACCAGGTCTAAACCAGGTCTAAAGCAGAAGCGCCGCCGCCGAGCCAATCACCTCTGCTGATGATTGTTTTATGTCAAGTTGATGTTAAATTTCTCAAACACACATGGATGGAATCTCAAACCTCTTCAGGCGTGTTTTCAAGACGAGACATTGTACGAAAAATGGTAGAAAACTGCAAGAACTCGATTTTGCATAATGCCCTCTCTTTAAGATTTAATTGAGTTAAATTCGTTTGGGGAAAAGACGAGAAGATGTTGTTTCCAGGACAACGAACGCCACTTGAATGACAAATAAAAACCCTTGAACCTTAGGTAATATTATTTAATATTATTGTTTATCTACATCTCCAAAATGTGTATTTAATGGTACTTTTAACTGCTCCTTTTACCTTTAGTTCAGGAGAGATCGACAATTCCAGAGCTGAAATCATCCAAATGATTCTAGTGAAGGTTTATGGATTTTAAAAACACAGTGGAGCACTTCCTGTATCACCACATGACATCACAAGGTGGAGTGTCTTCAGTTTGAGAGACGAACTCACCTTAAATATTCCGGATTTGAAAAAACGTGTGAATGAAACCAAACTCCAGGTCTGTTTGTGATGAGGAAATGACATCAAAATAAATCTATAATTAAAATCAATTAAAACAGATCAGAAAACACCGTAATATCCCTTTAAAGCCAGATTTACCCCCCCCCCGTCCTTCTGCTGCCGTTGGAGGTCTGACAGTCGTGGTTCAGAGGTGGACTACCCCGGGGCCCAGTGTGCGGTCCCCCGGACTGGCCTCCCCGGTCCGTCCCAGACCCACGGGGACCGGGTTTATGCAGATGGGGGTCTAATTAAAACATGGCGGCGGTAATCAGAAACATCGTGTGGTTAATGAGGCGTAATGAGCGGCGCAGTCTGATCAAACAAAACCAAATGAGAGGAAATGGAGTCCACATAACGAGGAACGGAATACAAATGAACACGGAGGAACGGGATTTATGCAAGAATAATACCGATAATACCTCGAGGAAGATAGAGGTTGTATCGAAAAGCGAATACTAATCGATTGTAAAACTAGTATCGAAAATAGATTCTCATTTGAGCAAGTATAGATAATAAAAGGTGAATGTCTTTAGAAGGATCTGAAGTTAGAGCTGCTTGATTACAGAAAAAATCATTATCACGATTATTTTGGTCAATATTGAAGTCACAATTGTTCAAACGATTATTTTTTTACACGATGCGTTTATTCAGCATTTCTCTCAAAAGTAAACACTTTGTTGTTGATCATTTACGCAGAACTGGCCAATTGAAAATAAATTCAGGCTACAAATCTAAACCTTAGAGCAGTTTTGCAATGTATAAAACATAAAATGTAATAAACGCATAGAAAAACATAAATGTGTCCAAAATAAACTCTATATCCAGCTCTTCTACCATCTCTATATTTAAAACATAAAATAAATATGCTTATTTATATCAAAAATATCCCAAAATAAACTTTGTTAAGCTTTAAGATGCTCACACAATAGGACTTAAAAAAAAAAAAAATTGTCTTGATTTAGTCCCGGTTTAGTCCTGGTTTAGACTTGGTTTAGTCCTGGTTTAGTCCTGGTTTAGACTTGGTTTAGTCCTGGTTTAGTCCCAGTTTAGTCCTGGTTTAGTCCTGGTTTAGTCCTGGTTTAGTCCTGGTTTAGTCCCAGTTTAGTCCTGGTCTGAGGTCCGAGCTCCAGCTCCAGCTCAGGGCCTAAGACGAGACTTCAAACCAGAGGGGACAGGAGCTTCTCTGTGGTCGGCCCTAAACTCTGGAACGATCTGCCGCTTCACGTTGGAGCAGCTCCACAGTGGAGAGTTTTAAATCTCGTCTGAAGACCCACTTTTATTCTCTGGCTTTTAACACCGTGTGAGTTGTTGCTCCTCTGTGTCTTTTATTTATTTTTATGTGTTTTTATTGATTTTACTGATTTAATTTATTTACTGGTTTATTTATTTCTATTCTATGATCTAGTTTTATTTTTATTTTACTGGTTGTATTTTATTTTACTGGTTTTATTACTTTAAGACTAGTATTATTTTAGTAGTTTACTTTATCATCTTATTGTTGTTATTTTTGATGTATTTGTGCAAACTGTTTGTTTGTGAAATGTGCTATAGAGATAAAGTGGACTGGACTGGACTGGACTGGTTTCATCCTGGTTCAGGTTTTGAGTTTTCTCTCAGACAGAAAACATTCTGTTCCACCTTGTGATGTCATGTGGTAATACAAGTGCTCCGCTGTGTTTTTAAACTCCACACACCTTGACTAGAATCATCTGGATCATTTCAGCTCTGGAATTAGACATTTCTACTGAACTAAAGTTAAAAGGAGCTGTTCACCTGAACACTACAGCTTCATAAGATCACATTTGACACAACATGGTAATTCATCCAGTTTTCATTCCGGAGCGTTGTCTTTCATTCCGGAGTGTTCTTTTTCATTCTGGTGCATTCTTTATCATTCCAGATTGTTCTCTTTCTTTTCAGTGTGTTCTATTTCATTCCGGTGCATTCTCTTTCATTCGGTGCATTCTCTTTCATTCCAGTGCGTTCTTTTTTCATTCCGGTGCCTTTTTTTTCATTCCGGTGTGTTCTTTTTTTCATTCCGGTGTGTTCTTTTTTTCATTCTGGTGTGTTCTCTTTCTCATTTAAGTGCATTCTCTTTTTCATTCTGGTGTGTTAATATTTTCATTCCGGTGCGTTCTCTTTCATTTTGGTGTGTTCTCTTTCATTCCAACATGTTCTCTTTCATTCCGGAGCATTCTCTTGGATGCATTATTAAGTGTAGGCGAACCCTCTATGACATAAGCAGTAATAATAGCTGCGTGTGGTCATGTGATCAGAGCGTGAGGCTGGTCCTGGATCAGCGGATCATCCAGACGTGATGAAAAATGCAATGGATATGAATTATACAAACCACAACAATATGTCAGCGCGGATTATATCAATATTTACTGTGGTTCACAAACGGGGAAGACCTGCTCCAGAATGAGACGTAACCAGGGCTAAACCAGGACAAATAAGACTAAACCAGGACTAAACCAGGTCTAAACCAGAACAAATAAGACTAAACCAGGACTAAACCAGGACAAATAAGACTAAACCAGGACTAAACCAGGACAAATAAGACTAAACCAGGACTAAACCAGGACAAATAAGACTAAACCAGGACTAAACCAGGACTAAACCAGGACTAAACCAGGACTAAACCAGGTCTAAACCAGGACAAATAAGACTAAACCAGGACTAAACCAGAGCTAAACTAGGACTTTCATACTGCTTACAATTTCACTGAGAGAACACATAATAAACTACTTGTCCTTGTGTCTTATAGTTTTTAGTCTTAATCCTGGTCTAGTCCTGGTCTCGGTTGTTAGTCTTGGTTTTAACCCTGGTTTATTCCTGGTTTCTCCTCCATCTGTAGTTAATATTGCTTCACATTTCACAGAGAGAAAGTACAGTACACCACTTGTCTTTGTCTCTTGCATTTTTAGTCTTGGTTTAGTCCTAGTCTAGGCTTGGTTTAGTCTTACTCCTGATCTTGGTCTCTAGTCCTGGTTTAATCCTGTTTTCTTCTCCATCTTTAGTTAATATTGCCTCACATTTCACAGACACTGTACAGTCCACTGCTCATTCTTTTCTCTACTATTTTTAGTCTTGGTTTAGTCTTTGTCCTGGTCTATTCTTAGTCCTGGTCTTAGTCCTGATCTTGGTCTCTAGTCCTGGTTTACTCCAGGTTTATTCTCCATTATTGGTGAGTAGTTCTTCACAGAGAGAACTTGTACTGTACATCGCTCGGCCTTTTCTCTACTGTTTTTAGTCTTGGTTTGATCTTAGTCCTGGTCTTGGTCTTTAGTCTTGGTTTATTACTGGCTTCGTCTCTTTGCTTTGCTTCTCTAGTCCTGGTTTATTCCTGTTTTTTTTCTCCATCTTTAGTTAATATTGCCTCACACGTCACAGAGAGCGTACAGTCCGTGGCTCGTTCTTTTCTCTACAGTTTTTAGTCTTGGTTTCATCTTAGACTTGGTCCTGGTCTTGGTCTCTAGTCCTGGTTTCTTCCTGGTTTCTTCTCTTGACTTGGTGTTGCTTCAGGTTTCACAGAGAGAGCTCGTACAGTACAGTGCTTGTCCTTGTCTCTTGTACTTTTGCCAGTGTTATATAAATGCGAGTTTTCATTTCTTATCAATAATGTAGAACGCACACAGCCTCCATTAAAATATTCATCTCCGTTTATTCACTGTTCTTCGCCGTTCGGGCTCAGGTCACGTGACTCGACTCCGACGCGCTTTTCTCGCCTCTTTACAATTTCTCCGCACTCACACGACGCGCGAGAATCTGTATTTTGGTATCATTTATTCATTCTGTGTTTTATTAAATCAGTTTAGCGCGTGTTTATTGATGAGACTGCGCTTGTCGTCGGGACGGTCTTCATCTTCATCTTCATCTTCATCAGAGCGGCGGAAATCATCACGTCTCCATTTTAATGTGTTTCTGTGTGAGAGAGAAAAGTGAGAGCGTGATTTTCTGATGAAATATACACAAGGCAATGAAGCGCAAATAAAACAGGAACAAAACAGGACTAAACTAGGACTAAACTAGGACTAAACCAGGTCTAAAACAGGACTAAAACAGGACTAAAGCAGGACTACACCAGGACTAAACCAGGTCTAAAACAGGTCTCATTCATGACTAAAACAGAATTAAAACAAGACTACACAAGGATTTAGGCAGGACTAAACCAGGATTAAACCAGAGCTAAAACAGGGCTAAATTAGGACTAAATCACGTTTCATTCACAACTACACCAGAGTTAAACCAGTTCTAAACCAGGACTAAAACAGGTCTCTTTCAGGACTACACCAGGACTAGACTTGTTCGTGATATGTCTATATTAACTTTTTACATTCCTCTTATATTTATATTAGAGCTACACCAGGTCTAAACCAGACTAAAACAGGGCTGAAACAGGTCTCATACAGGACTAAACCAGGACTAGACCAGAACTAAACCAGGACTAGACCAGAACTAAACCAGGACTAGACCAGAACTAGACCAGGAGTAAACCAGGACTAAACCAGGAATCGTAAACTGGATTCAGTTGAGTTTTTGTGATCCTTCTGTATTTGTAATAAAAGTGACTTTGTGACTCAAAGCACCAACGTCTGATCAATAAAATGAACCAAAAATGACATAATTTGGAATAAATAAATACAAGAATAAACATCGGAAAGTGTTAAATTAAATGATGAATAAAAATGTAAAATGTGTAAATAAATAAATCCTATTTACACATGAATGCACAATCTGAAGATTACACAGATTAAATATTGTTTTTATTTGTTCTTCTGTAATAAATCATTGATTTGTACATTTATTTATTTTTGAAATTATTTGTTTCTATTTTATTTATTTTTTGTTACATTTATTTTTTTTAACTCCCCCATATTTATTTACACAATTATTTTTAATTATTCATTTAACTTTTATTTATATACATTTTTAAATTATTTTTAACAATTTTTATCAACACATTTATTTATTATCACATTTATTCTTTGTTGTGTTACTTGTTTGCACAAAGTGGAACAGAGTGTTTTCTGTTTGAGAGAAGAACTTTAAATGTAATGAAATCTAAATATAACTATATACGCAGCTTTAGATAGAGGTAAATAGATAAATACTTTGCTGTTCTTGAAGGAAATTACTTTTTTGTTTTTGGGTTTGTGTGTTAAACTTGTGTGAATGAAACAAAACACAACTCACAAATTAGCATAACATGGGCCCTTTGAGAAATGGTTTGTGAATAGATCTTCAGTATAACCAAGGTTAAAATGCTCAACATCAAAGTGATCATTAATAAAACAAATAAAACTGAACATTGACCAAAAGTAAATACAGTAAGTACAGTAACTGCCTTAACTGTACAGTAAGTACAGTAACTCCAGTAAGTGCAGTAAAAAGTACATGTTGTACTCTGACTCGTTCCAGATTAAAGCCTGTGAAGTCGTCGTCTCACAGATCCAGGCAGAGGTTTGATTTCTGAAGCAGATTTTAATCCGAACTTCCATTTGATTCAGTGGTGCGTTCAAAGCCGACTCGGTGCCGGTCGACTCTAATCAGGCCTCATTAATAATGCAGCTCCAAACTGACAGGACGCTCTTGAACGCAGCACGAGGACTGAGGCAAAACCCGGCGTTTAGCTTGAGTTCAATTTTAATGAACGGCTGACAGGGTTTGGTCCAAGATCTGATCAGGGCTGCAGCAACTTCAGTGTTTTTACATTTTTATTGGGCTGAGTGTTGAATTTAGGTGTTCACTTTGAAAGACTTGTCTGAAACTTTTACTCCAGTAGTTATGAAGCAGAGGAGGTTGTAACCCACATTATTTATGATAAGAGTTTAATATAGAAATAAAAAACTGAACACATGGATTTCATGAAAGTTCTTTTTTGCATTACATTTGTTTGTCAGAGTCCCGTCATAACGTGCGGGAAGAAGCTGATTGTCAAAGATGCTGAACTTTTGCACCATATATGGACTGAACCTGGACTGAACCAGGACTGAACCAGGACAAACCTTGGACTAGAACTTCTATAATCTAAAACTACCCCTGGGAGAACCCTGAGTCTGTGGAGCAGTGTTTCCTCAAAGCACAGTCGGTGGTCGGCTGCTCTTCGCCCCGTGGAGTGTGGGGTTCTGTGTCGGTCCTTTCACCTGCCATCACTTGACGGTCTACTCGGGCGCGTCTCTGGCCCGTCCAGTTGATATCGCTGTGTTTTTAGTGAATTTGTATGAAGAAAAACAAAAAACCCACCACTTCAGTCCAGGTTAAAAACACATTGTGACACGCTTTACTCACATTTGTACCATGTGTTTCCCTGTAATGCCTTAAATTACTGCACTAGAGCAGTGCTTCTCAAATAGTGGGGCGCGCTGGGGGGGCGCGAGGCTCCGTCAAGGGGGGCGCGTTTGACCTCGGGGAACATGCTTTTTTATTTTTTTATTTTGATTTTTTTTTACTGTCTTAAGGGCCGTTCACACCAAAGCGTCAAAAAACGCCTTGACGCCTCTATTTGGAGCCTTTGCATTTGAGTTTAGACGAGCCCGACGCGCATCTTTGACGCCGTGGACGAACGGGACAAAAATACTTGACGCGCGTCCGTTGCCCTGGAAACAAGAGCCCGGTCCCGCTCTTTTCCCGAAACAATGTCAGACCAGACTGAGAGAGTGTTTTTATGACATAAAACATCAAAGGAGGAGATCGGGTCGACGACTGGGGCGTATATATATTTATACTCCGCTAATGACACTGGATCAGTCCCGGTCTAGTCCTGGTCTAATACCGGTCTGGTCCTGGTCTAATCACGGTCTAGTCCCGGTCTAGTCCTGGTCTAATCACGGTCTAGTCCCGGTCTAGTCCTGGTCTAATCACGGTCTAGTCCCGGTCTGGTCCCGATCTAGTCCCGGTCTAGTCCTGGTCTAGTCTCGGTCTAGTCTCGGTCTAGTCCTGGTTTGGTCCTGGTCCGGTCCTGGTGTAGTCCTCGCGATCAGCTCGGTGATTGTGGTGTATATATTTATGCTCCGCTCATGTTTGTGGTTCTCGTTCTGGTTCTCGGGTCTTTCTTCCTGATAATAACGTCGCTGCGTCTCTGGATACTCGTCCCTGATTGGTTGACGCGGCGCGTCTGACGCGAAAAGTTCAGCATTTTCAACTTCTTGACGCTGACGCCTTGGACGCGCGTCTTGGCCGCTGACGCCAAAACGCTGAAGACGCGCTGCGCTGACGCCAGATTCGCGCCGCGCTGACGCCGAAAACGCGCCGCAAAAACGCAGGACGCTCTAGTCGCGCGTCCACATAGACTTTACATAAAAAAGTGGACGCTTTGACGCTTTGGTCTGAACGGGCCTTTAGAATAAAGTGCAATTGCACTTCCACTACATTAGGGGGCAGTGGCGCTCTCATTGGCAGAGTGTGCGCAGGGAGCATTCGCTCGGTGGTGTAGGAGTTTTGTTTGCACTGAGCATGCGCGCTTTGCACACAGCACAGAGTTTGAGTATGAAGTGTAAACACGAAGTGTAGCAGACCCTCAAGTGACACCATGAAAAAATATTTAACAGGGATGAGAAGACAGGCGGAGAGAGACGGAGATAAAGAGACAAACGAAAATCTCCCGAAAGCTAAGACGAGGAAATATGACGAAGCGTATGTAGCGCTTGGCTTCACTGTGACTACGGTGGGAGACGAGGAAAGACCGGTGTGCTTACTGTGTCTAAAAATGTTGGCAGCCGACAGCATGAAGCCCAATAAATTAAGGCGTCACTTAAATACATTACACCCCAGTCACTCTGATAAGCCGCTTGAGTTTTTTCAGCGAAAACGTGCCGAATATTGCCGACAATCATCCCGCTTTGTGACTGCTACTTCAGTAAATCAGCGAGCGTTGTTGGCGTCATATAAGGTGGCAGTGTTACGCACAGGTGTACTTATAACAATTTTATAGACAAATGATACTATCTATAGTCACGCGGGGGGGGCGCAAGATGTTTTATTCGTCCTGGGGGGGCATGACAGAAAATAATTGAGAAGCACTGCACTAGAGCAAAAAGCTATATTTATAATATATACAATATATAATGTTGAAAATGTATAACGCTCTACTCCCAATACTTCTTGAGTCTTCAACTCATATAAGACGAGTGAAACGTTCATCTGATCTCATTAAGCCAATGATGTTCATTTTGTCTTCTTGTATACTTTAACTTCTTAGGTTCTTTTTAAAGACAATGCAGTAAAGTTGTATTTTCCTTGTTGACATGTTTCGGCTGCTGCTGCAAGTCATCTTCAGAACTGTCCCGGTGTTGGTGGTGACGTGACACCGGTGACACTTCTGAAGATGACTTGCACCAGCAGCCGAAACATGTCAACAAGGTAAATACACTTTACTGCATTGTCTTTAAAAAGAACCTAAGAAGTTAAAGTTCATCTGATGAACAGTGTAACTCTGCAGACATGAGCCTTTTACTCTTTAGTTCCAGTGGTGAAACAAAACAATTTTTTGACCTTCTCATCTTTTCCATTTTCCGCTGATGCAGGTCACGTGTTTGGGTTCAGAGAACTTTGGCGTGGCCAGAACAGGATTGAGTGGCAGACTGTGGATTTCACACTGAGGCCTTCACTACTGCTCCATCTGAAACAAGCCACTCCTCAAGAACTATTTCATTTTTATTTAAAGCCATCTTATTGTACAGAAATACAGTATAAAGTGCCGTTGCATCGCAGATAGAAAACTCCTGTAGCCACAATAATAGCAATACACAGTAATAATAATTTTGATTGGCGTAGCCCACTAATGATGCAGTTGGCTGTTTTGTCTTTTTCTCTGTCCAATCACGGGTCTGAACTCGGTGATGTTGTCTTTCGCTGTTAAAGTTCCTGGTGACACCAACTCAAAATCGGATTGGTTGAAGCAACAGTTTCATGGACATGTATTTTGTGTTCAAGTTCCTTTTGTGACCTTTTATGACTGTGAAGGCCTCAGACTTCTGTGACTTTAACTCTGCCTGGCAACAAGTAACGGCTGAAATGTGATTGGTCAAATACTCTGATATGAAAATAAAATAAATCTGTGGAAGCAGCACAAGCGTCGGAAAAACTCTGAAAGGATTCAACCATTGATCCATTTTCTTCCGCTTATCAGGGGCCAGGTCGCGGGGGCAGCTTTCTAAGCAGGGACTCCCAGACTTCCTTCACCCCAGACACGTCCTCCAGCTCCTCCATTTGGAATTATTTAATAAGAATATAATTAACATCAGTCTGTGATTCAGATATTTTTTTAGGCCAGCAGAGAAGGACTCGCAGGGCTCGTATATTCACTTCCTGCTGTCCCCGAGTTTTCTTCACGTCCCCGTTCAGTGTTGAGAAGTAACAGATTACATGTATCGGAGTTACGTAATCAGAGTACAAATGATGAGTAACTGTATTCAGTTACAGTTACTGTTTCAGTGAGTGGTAATTGGATTACAGTTACTTTGTTGAAATAAATGGATTACATGGCGGGATTTCTCATTTTGAGCTAAACCAGGACTAAACCAGGACCAAAACCAGGACCAAAACCAGGACTAAAACCAGGACTAAAACCAGGACTAAAAGCAGGACTAAACCAGGTCTAAACCAGGATTAAACCAGGACTAAACCAGGACTAAAACCAGGACTAAACCAGGACTAAACCAGGTCTAAACCAGTTCTAAACCAGGACTAAACCAGGTCTAAAGCAGGTCTAAACAATATGACACTAACAGTAGGTGGACATAATTTAAGGTGATCTCATATAAAAATTATTTCTCTATCAATAATATTTTTAAATATAGTTAAGTCTGGGCTTTTTATTGTCTTTCAGCAGATAAAACTTATGTTAAGATCCTAGTCTTTGCTTCTCTACAGTAAAACAAAAGTCTGTTGATGGAGACTTGGGCTCAGCCAATTTGAAGAGAACAAACATGAATTTCAGGATGTGGTTGCTACTTTCATGTACTTTTAAAAAACATGACAATATCAAGTAATCCAAAGTATTCAAATTATGTTTCTCACCTAAAGTAATTTAATGGATTACGTTATAAACTACATTTTGGGGTCTGTAATCTGTAATCTGTAGGGGATTACATTTTAAAAGTAACCTTCCCAACACTGTCCCCGTTGTGACAGTCTGGGGTGCACTCTTGATCACTGCTCAAAGTTTCTTCTCTCTGTGGCCGTTGTTTCACTTCCAAACTTTTCTCCATGTCGCTGTCTCCTCCATGCGAGTGTCCGTTGGTCAAACCGAGCACTGCGGTCTTCTGCCATTATATTTCATCAAACATGACATCATGAATAAAGTCACGTGACTTACCGTTTTTGTACGAAACAATATATTTTTTTCCTTTCTGTGCTTAGAGCCAATTATTGAAATATTTTTGTTTATAGTAATATTTGTGATTTTTCTATATTAAAGGAGGATGTATCTATTTCTGTTGATAGAGATATAACCATTTTTCTTTGTTAATTGGTTTGGGGGAGGAGCCTCGTACTGTAAAAGGAGCCTCTCACATCCACAGAGGCGGCGCGTGTTAAAGGGAAGAGTGATTCAGAGTCGATGGAGCCGGAAGTGCACCTGTGCTCACTTCCTGTTTGGAACGCAGCTCCTAGCAGTTTAGTGATGTCCATTTATAAATACAGTCTACGGTAAAGACATTATACCTCTGTCTTTTTTTGTAATTTTTGTGATTTACTAATTCAGAGTCGCTCCATGTGTTGTTCGTTCATTCGTTTTTCAATATAAAACCAAAAATAAGAAAACAAAAAAACAACTATTTTCTTCATTATTTGTCTCCAAAACCAAAATGAAAAAAAGAGATAATGATTTGTTTTTTCAATTTTCGATTTTGTGTTTAAATGAAAAATGGAAAAAAAACGGATAACAGCCGTTTCCCGTTTACGTGACTTCTGTGACTGCGATGCGATTTTTGCACCGTGTACGGACTGAACCAGGACTGATCCATGTCCGGCATCACACCGGGACCAGAGCGGGACCAGAGAGGGACCAGAGGGACCAGAGCTGGACCAGAGCTGGACCAGAGAGGGACCAGGGTGGACTCCGAGCGTCCGCGGAGTCCAAGCCTCAGCTTTGAGCTCCGGCTCTGAGACTTCAGTCTGGTCCCGGCCTGGTCTCAGTCTCAGTCCCGCTCTGGTCTCGATCTGGTCTCAGTCTCGGTCTGGTCCCGGTTTGGTCCTGGCCTGATCTCGGTCTCAGTCTCGGTCTGGTCCCGGCCTGGTCTCGGTCTCAGTCCCGCTGTGGTCTCGATCTGGTCCCGGCCTGGTCTCGGTCTCAGTCCCGCTCTGGTCCCGATCTGGTCTCGGTCTCGGTCTGGTCCTGGTTTCAGTTCTGATCTCAGTCTCGGTCAGTTTAAGTCACGTAAACAGGAAACGTCCATTATGCGTTTTTTTCCATTCTTCATTTAAACACAAAATCGAAAACTGAAAAAACAAATCATTATCTGTTTTTTTATTTATTTTGGTTTTGGAGACAAATAATGAAGAAAATAGTTGTTTTTTCTTTTTCTTATTTTTGGTTTTATATTAAAAAACAAATGAACGAACGACACACGAATCGCTCAGTTTTGTGTTTGTGTTTAATTGTGAGTCATGAGCTCCACAATGTCTTTGCTGGATTCTTGTTTACTGTACTTGTCCTCCGCTCGGACAAAAAAAAACAAAACAGAAAAACAAATCCAAACAGCGTTGATGAAATCCGTTTGAAATAGGCCACTTTGAGCAGTGCTGGTCAGACGCTCGGACAGACGGAGGCCCGGGCCGAGATAATTATCCTTCTGTATTTGTGATGAGCGCGGACGGTGGATGGTGCGTTCAGGGACCGGCTCCTCGTGGGTTTTTCTCTCTCCCTCTCTCTCTCTCGTTCTCTGCCCTATATTTCTGCATCCATCTTTGAGCGAACGCAGGAAACGCACTTTTGAGCCGAGATGATGAATAATGCAAGGCTCCGAGGGCAGAGAGAAGTTTCCAGTTAAAAACCAATTTGCTTAACCAGCGCTCCCAGCTGCTCCTCGCACACCCGGCCCCGCTGGCTCCAATCTCAACGTAAACGAGGATTAAAGAAGTGGATCTACACAAA
The DNA here is from genome assembly GCF_026225935.1 of Boleophthalmus pectinirostris. Classification (NCBI taxonomy): domain Eukaryota; kingdom Metazoa; phylum Chordata; class Actinopteri; order Gobiiformes; family Gobiidae; genus Boleophthalmus; species Boleophthalmus pectinirostris. The sequence continues at coordinate 2,424,328 of NW_026571018.1, read as the reverse complement.
ACCAGCAGCTCATGTGGTCTGAGAGGAGCACGAAGGGTCACAAGTACAGGTTCATTATACTGAGACCTGGTTTAGTCCTGGTTTAGTCCTGGTTTAGACCTGGTTTAGACCTGGTTTAGTCCTGGTTTAGAACTGGTTTAATCCTGGTTTAGTCCTGGTTTAGTCCTGGTTTAATCCTGGTTTAGTCCTGGTTTAATCCTGGTTTAGTCCTGGTTTAGTACTGGTTTAATCCTGTTTTAGTCCTGGTTTAGTCCTGGTTTAGACCTGTTTTAGTCCTGGTTCAGACCTGGTTTAATCCTGTTTTTGTCCTGGTTTAGACCTGGTTCAGTCCTGGTTCAGACCTGGTTCAGACCTGGTTTAGTCCTGGGTCAGACCTGGTTTAGTCCTGGTTTAGTCCTTCCAGAGTCTTGTCTGAATATAGACCTGCTTTTGTCCTTACATCTGCATACAGAAGAAATCTGTTCGATCTTTATACATTAAGGTTTAAGGTCCAGTATTATGGAAAACTGAGTCTCGTGAGCTTTAAACCTTGAATGTTACATCCTCAAAAACAGACCTGGAGTTGTGTTTTGTTTTACCATGGACTTCATATATAAATGGACATAGCTAACTCCTTCTGACTCTGGCTCCCATTGACTTACATTGGAATATTGTGGCTCCTCTCTCTGTAGCTGCTGCTGTGAGCCTCGTCATTTTGGACGTAGCCTCCTAGGACCTGGCGTCCACATATGTGCATGGGACAGATGGTCAAAGAACCCAAGAGCAGACACAGGTCAGTGGGGAACTGGTAGGTATTTATTACAGAAATACTTCCAGGAATTCAACAGATATGAGCAGTATGAAGCAGGACGGAGCGGGACACTGGAGCACGGAGATCTGAGGTAAAAGGACAAAAGGTAAGTAATTCAAGTTAGGGGTGTCAAATTATCGCGTTAATTGCGATTAATTAATTACAGTCATATTTAGCGCGTTATGTTTTTTAACCGCGTTAATCTCATTTTTAATCTCTAACTTTACTGTTTCTGTATGTGAGTTGCTTTATTATAAAACCTGTTTTTATGTGTTGTTGGGACAACAACACACACACACACACAAAAAACACATTTATAAATTTTTTTATTTCGGTAATTCCACTCATTGCCGGAAACCCACACAAAACGCGCGCAGTAAGAGCGATGTAAACGTCATGTTAACGTTGGCGGCGTCAGTCGCACAATGGACGAGGTGGAAGAGCCAGTAGAACAGAGGCAGCAGTGCACAGGGAAAAACACATTCGTGTCTTGGAAATTCTTCTCCCGACGTGAAATATAAAAGAAAATAACAAATATAATATCGCCTACAACTTAAATGTCACTGGTGAAAACAACCTGCATAGACTCATGATGTCTGCACTACTGTCCTATACACACACACACACACACACACACACACACACACAACACACACCTTCATCATCGTCATTAACCTGAGGCGCGGACCACGTTTCCTTCCGTAGTTACTGCGTGGACACCGACGTGCTCCCGTGCGCCGCGTGTGGATCCTGTTTTCTGGCGTACGCTGCATAAACCACACTTCCTCCTGTGAGCCTCTAAACCAGAACTAACACCAAGACTAAAACCAGGACTAATTCAGTCCAGGACTAAACCAGGACTAAACCAGAACTAAAACCAGAACTAAAACCAGGTCTAAACCAGGTCTAAACCAGGACTAAAACCAGGTCTAAACCAGGACTAAACCAGAACTAAACCAGAACTAAAACCAGGACTAAACCAGGACTAAAACCAGAACTAAACCAGAACTAAAACCAGGACTAAACCAGGACTAAAACCAGAACTAAACCAGAACTAAACCAGGACTAAAACCAGGACTAAACCAGAACTAAAACCAGAACTAAAACCAGGTCTAAACCAGGTCTAAACCAGAACTAAACCAGAACTAAAACCAGGACTAAACCAGGACTAAACCAGGACTAAACCAGAACTAAAACCAGAACTAAAACCAGGTCTAAACCAGGACCAAACCAAAACTAACACCAGGACTAAAACCAGGATTAATCCATTCCAGGACTAAACTAGGACTAAAGTAGGACTAAACCAGGTCTAAACCAGGACTAAACCAGGTCTAAAACCAGAACTAAAACCAGGACTAAACCAGGACTAAACCAGAACTAACACCAGGACTAAAACCAGGATTAATCCATTCCAGGACTAAACTAGGACTAAAGTAGACTAAAGTAGGTCTAAACCAGGACTAAACCAGGACTAAAACCAGTGATCTCATATATAAAGCATTTCTCTATCAATAATATTTTTAATATGGTTAAGGAAAGACTGGACTTTTTATTGTCTTTAAGTCGACAAAAGTTATTATGTTCAGATTTCCTCGTCTTTGCTACTTTACAGCAAACAGTTTCTTATTCATGGAGACTTGGGCTCAACAGCCAATTTGGAGAGATTTGTTAAACAATAAATGACTTTATAAAGTCACTTTTTTTTAATCTATATCAGTCTTTTGATCTGCCACAATAATGTAATAATGAATTTAAATGAAAATACCTCAAATTGAAGGCTTTTCTCAGCTATTTTAGGTGAGATTAAAATGAGATTAATTAGATTAATTAATTACAGATCATAATTAATTAATCTCTCAATTTTTTTAATCGCATGACAGCACTAGTTCAAGTACAGGTGGGTATTATGATCTGGCAGTGTTGAGTGGCTTGAGTGGCTTTTAAACCCTGTTGATTACTGTGTCCACTCCTGAGACACAAAAGACGAGGGGAAGGAGGTGACCACTCAGGGCGTGGCAGATGAGGTCAGAGGTGCTTGAGGGGCTGTGACAGTGCAAATAGTTGTCCAACACATTTCGTGTTGTTCAAGCACTTAATAAATAGTTTTTGCAAATCATTATTCATGTGTGACTTTATTGTGTTCCATAAAAATGATTAAAACATAAAATGAATGTTTTATATATCATATGTGGACATAATTTTCTCAGAAACTACATCATGTAAAAATGTTGTTGTTGAGGACTTTGTAAAATGGTATGAAGAGTCATATCTGCACCTAAATGTGTCCACAAAGAAGGATATGATTATTGACTTTGGAAAGCGGGCGCCTCCGTCATTCATTTTATGTTTTAATTGTTTTTATAGAACACAATAAAGTCACACATGAATAATGATTCGCAAAAACGGCTCCAACTTTGCCCCTATAACTGTTAACATCACGAGCTTCCTTTAAGCGATGCTGAACGCTTGGGTGATGTCACTAGTTTAGTAAACATTTTTTAATACAGTCTATGTGTTTCATTCACACGGGTTTGAGTGACGCTTTATTATTAGTCTGTTTACATCTCCAAAGCTCAAAAGACTCTGTTCCACCTTGTGATTGCATGAAGTGGTCGTTTTCAAGTGAACAGCTCCTTTTAAGTTTTGTTCAGTGGAGAGTATGCAGGTGTGTGTGTGAATGAGAGAAAACACAACTCCAGGTCTGTCGCTGATGAGGAAACTACATTGTAACAAAGATCAGAAAATAGAGTGATATAGGCCCTTTAAATTTAAGGTGTACTTAATACTCTGCATTTGACCCATATTCAATTTCACATGATTGGCGGGGGAAACATATTGCTCTGGAATATTATCGCCAGAGGATTTCTGTGGATTTTTGTGCGTGATCCGGGCTGAAGCTGGGACTGAATCAGGTGGAGCGGCGAAACAGGTGGAGCAGTTTGATCATAAAGAAGCAGAGGTGGAGTAAACAGAGCGATTGTTATTCAGGGAGCGGGAGATAAAATATTCATCTGTTCTGAGGAGAGCTTTGTTACCGAACAGAACAGGCCCGACTGCAACACCGACTGGAATCAAAATAACATCACACACAACACGCAGGAAAAAAGAAAAAAACATAACCTGGATTTATGTTTGCTGCATAAACTAAAACGGGGTGTGTTTTTCACCGAGGGCCGAATCCTGTAACATGTCTGAGGTGAAAAGATCCTGAAAGTACATACGTTTAATAGAGCTGCCAGAACGTTAAAAAAGTGAGTTTAGGCCCGTATCAAACTGCAGCGTGATTTTATTGAGGTGCTGAGGTAGAATGACTTAAATGAATACTTAAATAACCTAAAATTAGTTCTGAGGGCCACAGTTTGGACACACGAGAGGCAGAATGAAGAGGAACACAAAACTGAGGCCTGTGTGGACGCCTGAAAACACTGATACTCTGATGCAGGAGCTCGAGTCGCGTCCTTATTGGACCATGTCACTTGTGACATCGGTCATGTGACGCTTCAATTCAGTTCTTTTATTGTCATTGTCATATAAAATAACAACAACATTACGGTAGAGCATCATACAGACAGCATAGTGTTTTAACAGTGCATAATAGTGTAGAGCACCCCCCTACGACACCACCACGTAAACATTACACCCACTATGTGAACATTAAACTACAGAACTTGTGATAATATCAGTGCAGCAGCAAAGAGGCAGATCAACAAATCACAGCAAAACAACCAAAAGAACTGGGACATCAGGGACAGAGGGTTTAACAGTCCTAGTCTTGATTCTCCAAAAAAATGTCAGGGTCTACTACACCTACAAGAGGCAAATGGTACGCCACGAAAATGAACACGTTTTTTTTTTTTTTTTTTCATTTTTAAGTTAATATAAAATGACAATGATTTGAGATACCAAACTTTCGATCGATGTACGGACATATCGACCTGTGAAAACGGCTGAGAAAAAATGACGCGATTTTGGGCCCGTAAATGGACACATACTCCCCTCACTAAATGAGCGGTAACTTATAAAGTAATGATCGAAAATGACTAAAACTTCACAGGGTTGGTACATGGTAGTAAGGGACTATTTGGTAATTTTTTTCAAAAATTTTTTTGAGATCGAAATGCGTGGGCCATTTGTTGAAATGGCGTGGAATGACCCTATGGGGTTTGGGAAAAGCTTAATAAAATAAAAATAAATAAAAAATAAAATAATAATAAATAAATAAAAGCTTAATAGACCAGTTAGAGGAGCATTACATACGTCACAACCAAATAGCAGTGATTGGTTAAATGGAAAAAAAGTACCTGCCTACTGTCGAGTGAACAAATTCTAATACCGGTCGTACACTGTGCGATATTTTCGGTCATGTCACTCAGCCCCAACTTAAACTGTTCGACCAAATCACAGGGTTTAAAAGTTCACAGCTCACGAATCATGTTCTCACACTGAACGAACCGATGCTCCGATGTGACCTGCCTGTGCACACTGTACGTTCACTTAAAGACCGGAGTTGTTGTTCCAGAAGTAGAAAACCACGGAATTAGAAAACCACAGACGTGCGGAGACACAATGCTGATCCAGGCAAAAAACAGATGTGCTGCTTTGGCAATTTGTGCCATTCCCTGCACAGACAAACCCAAAAAGAAGAATCTGGTCAAAGAAATGTCAGCGTAGACGTAGGCAGGCGTGGGCAGACCTGGGCAGGCGTGGGCAGGCAGACCTGGGCAGGCGTGGGCGTGGGCAGACCTGGGCAGGCGTGGGCAGGCGTGGGCAGGCGTGGGCAGGCGTGGGCAGGCGTGGGCAGACGTGGGCAGGCGTGGGCAGGCGTGGGCAGGCGTGGGCAGTACGGGTTGTCAGTTCTTCAGAGGGAACTGGAGGTAAGTAGCATCAAGTTTTTCACCAAACTTGTGTTCTGTGTTGCTCGATTAGCTGCTCCTCCATGTCCTGTGTCCAAAACACTCACTGGTGCCATCGACACAACCTCTACCTCCACAACCTCATATCCTGCTTCTGTGTCCGCACAGAAGAATCTGACAGAATCTGACAGATTCTGGCAAATCGTCTCGTGGAACAACTTCAACAGAGTGAAACCCTCTGACTGGATTTCTAACAAGTTTGATTTTCTTGCGACCTACGAATGTCGATCGGGAGCTGGTAGTGAGGTATAAATTGGTTTTCTTTACCCCATGTTTACTACACGAAACACGATGAAGCCAAAACTCTATACAATCCCCAGAATAGTCGCACGAGTGAAAAATTGGCTCAAAAAGGGTCAAAAATCGCACAGTGTACGCCAGGCTTAAGGCTGCAAGTTCAAATGGTTTGTATGAAGTGAAACGAAGTAAAACCGGCTGATGAATCATGCTAAATGTAACCTAAAACACTGAAGAATTTATCCCAGCATCCAGTTTTCCCCGAGAATGACACATTCCCGTAAAGCGACTGCGCAAACACGTTTCAATCAGCACAAAAACGAGCTTCGGCGTGCACCGGACTGTATCCTGCTCACATTTTCATTAAGAACCCCGGAGCCTTCTGCTGATTTCCCCTTTAGTCTGTGTTATCCCCACAAAGCCGGTATCGATCCTCTCGGCGCGCTGCAGCCTCCTCTCCGCTCACATGGATTGGTTTGTTTTGGAAAAGCTCCGGAGACTCAGGAACCTGTTGAAGCCACAGCAAAGCGCCCGCAGACTGTTGGCTCTGCATTAAACTTTCATCACTCTCGCTCGCCGTTAATAATATTCTTCCCCGCGATTTTAATGATTTTTTTTTTCCTCTTTTCTCCCATAAGCGCCAAGGAAAGGGCAAGGGGTGTTTTTCTCATCGAGAGCAAAAAGGTTTCCAATTGGACGTCTTTGATAGCGGCTAATGCTAACCCTAGAGGTTGATGGGAGAAATCAAATAGAATGATGAGACTTTGATTTATCGGACGGACATCAAACTCCAGCAGAACAGAGCACAGACGCTTCTTCTGGTCAGTAATAATATAGAGCTTTATAAAAATCCACGGGAGCTTCAGTTAGAACGAGAGTAAAGTCCAAGTTTCAGCACCAGGACAGAGTTTTGATTAAGAAACTTATATTACGCCAACTTGACTCTGGTGAGCTTTTAGTTGTGTTCTAATGTTGTTTCCTCATCAAAAAACAGACCTGGAGTTGTGTTTGATCCATTCACACGTGATTGAGTAACTCTTTATTTTTAGTCTGTCATAGAAACCGGCCTCAAGTTTTTTTGCGATCTTGGTCTCATCTTTGACTCAAATGTGCTTGGACTCGGTCTTGTTTTGGTCTCAAAGGCGCTTGGACTCGATTTTGTCTCAGTCTTGACCGCATTTGTACTTGGTCTTGATGGCGTTTGGACTCGGTCTTGTCTTGGTCTTGTCTGGGTCTTGTCTTGGTTTTGTCTCGGTCTTGTCTCGGTCTTGAAGGCACTTGGACTTGGTCTTGTCTCAGTCTTGAAGGTGCTTGGACTCGGTCTTGTCTCAGTCTTGAAGGTCTTGGACTTGGTCTTGTCTTGGTCTTGTCTCAGTCTTGAAGGTGCTTGGACTCGGTCTTGGTCTTCTTGTCTCGGTCTTGAACTTGTCTGTCTCGGTCTTGAAGGCACTTGGACTTGGTCTTGTCTCAGTCTTGAAGGTGCTTGGACTCGGTCTTGTCTCGGTCTTGTCTCGGTCTTGAAGGCACTTGGACTTGGTCTTGTCTTAGTCTTGAGGTCTGACACTCGATGGTGATAAAAATGGAGACAGATTTATAAAAACATTGATATATTTGTGCCAAAACACAAATAAATGTCAAAAATGACAAAGATGACCTTGATTTGGTCTCGATGGGCCGTGGTCTCGGTCTTGTCTTGGTCTCGACTCTCAGAGGTCTTGTCCTGGTCTCGGGACCCTGAGGTCTCGAACAGATCCTGGTCTTAATTAGTGAATCTTGACTTCAACACTAATGATGTCTACGTCACAAGGTGGAACAGAGCACGATCAAAAGTGGGACTGTCCCGGGTAAACAGGGACGTCTGGTCACTCTAGATCAGCGGTGTCAAACATACGACCCAGGGGCCCTTAATCTGGCCCTCGTCTGATTTTCTACTAAAATATTTGAATGATATTTTCTATTAAAATCTTGTATTTTCTGTGGTGTTTATCACAGCAGCGTCTCCAGTGTCTCTGTACGTGGCCCCTCCCACCAGAGCAGCACAAATGAAGACTTGTCTCTTTCCAAACGCTCTTAAAGGACGATCGTTTTGACTGTTGACCGTGACACCCTCATCAGAAAAATGTCCAACATGAGAAAAGTGGAGCCGAGTGCAGGATTTTACAACAAAAATTGGACCTCCTATTTACAGACAAGTTCATGTTAAAACATTGTGTTAAACAAATTGAATTCATTTTTCTTAAAGTTTCAGGTTGTTCATAATATTATAATATTTTGTAAAAAAAAGAGTTCATCAATTAAAAAAGATTTCTGTAATAGATTTGTGTTTCTCTGCACAAATATTTGAACTTATTGTTATTTTTGGGGTTTATATGACATGAGTTTTCTGATCCGGACACTTTGGGATCAAAGTTGGTTGGATACGACCCCCGGACAAAAATGAGTTTGACACCCCTGATCTAGATAAAAAGTTATTCAAACATGTGAATGAAACAAAACACAAGTTCAGGTCTGTAAGTAAACATCAGAAAACAGTGTAATACGGCTCCTTTAACACACTGATGCAAGACTTTCAGACACATGGGGGGGGGTGTGCTTTGCCCAAGGACACGGCGAGTATTGAACCATCGGCTTTCAGGTTATTGACTCTACGCGCTCACTGCCAGTGTTGGGAGTAATGTGATATAAAAGTAACAAATTACTGTATAATAATGTGGCCTTACGGGAGAAAAACTGTAATATTTTACTGTGTACAAATGTGAGTAAAGCGTGTCACAATGTTTTTTTTAACGTGGACTGAAGTGGTGGGTTTTTCGTTTTTCTTCATGCAAATTCGTTAAAATCACGGCGATATCAGCAGCGGAGAAACGCCAGAGACATGCCCACGTAGACCGTCAGGTGACCGCGAGCGAAAGGACCGACGCAGAACTCCACACTCCACGAGGCGAAGAAGAGCCGACACCCGATCGAGCTGAGCAGAAACCCTGTCTGCAAGGCGCTTCCAAGTTCTAGTCCAAGATTAGGCCTGCTTTGGTCCTTGATTAGACCTGGTTTAGACCTGGGTCAGTTCTGGTTTAGACCTGGTTCAGTCCTGGTTCAGCTGGTTTATGGTTCAGTCCTGGTTCAGTCCTGGTTCAGTCCAGGTTCAGTCCTGGTTCAGTCCTGGTTCAGTCCTGGTTCAGTCCTGGTTTAGTCCTGGTTCAGTCCTGGTTTAGTCCTGGTTCAGTCCTGGTTCAGTCCTGGTTCAGTCCTGGTTTAGTCCTGGTTCAGTCCTGGTTCAGTCCTGGTTCAGTCCTGGTTTAGTCCAGGTTTAGTCCAGGTTTAGTCCATATCCAGCGCAAAACTTCCTCATCTTTGCTCATTTATTTTGCTGAGACAGTTTTAAAGTCACTGCCTCTAATATTCTTCCTGTTCCATTTAGTTTGTGTCATATTTTTCTTATAAGACAAACAAAATACCCGAAACTATATTAAATAAAACCTTCAACAGAATCATGGACATGTGTCTGGCGCGGTGCGGTGGGTTTTCTCTGACGTCTCGGGCGTTCCTCGCGGTGACCTCTGACCTCCGTTAGGCGCTCCTCGTGAATATGCGAGCACAGATTAGGCTAATCAGAGACATTAATATTGGATTAACAGAACAGAGCGGCGCTGCAGAAGTAACAGCTCCAGACACGTGTTTAAGGCTTTTCCATACGCCCTGGAAACAGCTCCGATCCATTAAAAAACCCACGGATCAGATTCATGTTTTGTTAAATCGGAAAAGGGAAAGTGTTACGTAAAACTGACTCCTGTGAGTTTTTATGAATCAGTTTTATATATAAGACGTTACAGAGCGTTTTAGTCGCGTTATAATGTTTCCTCCTCGAAAACAAACCTGGAGAATCTGTGTGTCGTTCATTCATTTGTTTTTCCAAATAAAAACAAAACTAAGGAAATGAAAAAACAACAATTTTCTTCATTATTTGTCTCCAAAACCAAAATAAAAAAAACAGATAATGATTCTTTTTTCAGTTTTCGATTTTGAGTTTAAATGAAAAATGGAAAAAACTGATAATGACCGTTTCCAGTTTACGTGACTTAAACTGAGATGCCGAACTGAACCAGGACTAAAACAGGTCCAGGACCAGACCGGGACCAGACCGGGACTGAGACCGGGACCAGACCAGGACCTGACCCTGAATGAGACCAGGACTGAGACCGGAACTGAGACCAGGAGTGAGACGGGGCCAGACCAGGATTGAATATGGTTTAGACCTGGTTTAGTCCTGTTTTAGTCCTGGTTTAGATCTGGTTCAGTCCTGTTTTAGTCCTGGTTTAATCCTGGTTTAGTCCTGGTTTAGTCCTGGTTTAGACCTGGTTTAGTCCTGGTTTAGTCCTGGACCTGGTTTAGTCCTGGTTTAGTCCTGGTTTCCTGGTTTAGTCCTGGTCCTGGTTTAGTCCTGGTTTAGTCCTGGTTTCAGTCCTGGTTTAGACCTGGTTTAGTCCTGGTTTAGACCTGGTTTAGTCCTGGTTTAGTCCTGGTTTAGTCCTGGTTTAGTCCTGGTTTAGTCCTGGTTTAGTCCTGGTTTATCCTGGTTTAGTCCTGGTTTAGTCCTGGTTTAGTCCTGGTTCAGTCCTGGTTTAGTCCTGGTCCTGGTTTAGTCCTGGTTTAGTCCTGGTTTAGTCCTGGTTTAGTCCTGGTTTAGACCTGGTTTAGTCCTGGTTTAGACCTGGTTTAGACCTGTTTTAGTCCTGGTTTAGTCCTGGTTTAGTCCTGGTTTATCCTGGTTTAGTTTCCTGGTTTAGTCCTGGTTTAGTCCTGGTTTTAGTCCTGGTTTCAGTCCTGGTCCTGGTTTAGTCCTGGTTTAGTCCTGGTTTAGTCCTGTTTAGTCCTGGTTTAGTTCCTGGTTTAGACCTGGTTCAGTCCTGGTTTAGACCTGGTTTAGTCCTGGTTTAGTCCTGGTTTCAGTCCTGGTTTAGAGTCCTGTTTTAGTCCTGGTTCTGGTTTAGACCTGGTTCAGTCCTGTTTTAGTCCTGGTTTAATCCTGGTTTGGTTCTGGTTTAGTTCTGGTTTAGACCTGGTTCAGTCCTGGGAACGGGAAACGGCTGTAATCTGTTTTTTTCCATTTTTCATTTAAACACAAAAATTTGGTTTTGGAGCCAAATAATGAAGAAAATAGTTGTTTTTTTCATTTTCTTATTTTTGGTTTTAGATTGAAAAACAAATGAACGAATGACACACAGATTTTGTTTTGTTTCATTCACATGTTGGAGTAACTCTTTATTATTAGTCTGTTTACATCTCCAAAGCTCAAAGTGCTCTGTTCCACCTTGTGATGTCATGAAGTGGTAGATTTCAAGTGAAATGCTACACTTGAGCTTTTGCTTCGTGGTTTAGATCGGAAATTCCAAGTCTGAGATCGTCCAAATGATTCTAGTGAAGGTGTGTGGAGTTTAAAAACACAGTGGAGCACTTCCTGTATCACTGCCTGACGTCACAAGGTGGAAGAGAGTATTTTCAGTTTGAGAATAGAACAGAATAGAATATCGAATAGACTATTTTTATTTGTCATTGGCCATGTTTACATGAAGTTAATGACATTTTTTAATTCCGAATTAATCGTTCTGAATGAAAATATTCTCCTTTGAGTTTACATGGAAAACACGTTTAATCATCTTTATTAAAAAAAAAAAACCTTGAGACCAACGTTTGCTCTGGACGCCATCTTATAGAACGTCATCGCGTCATAAAGACGACCCAACGAGCGCCAACCAACCAACGCTCCGAACCACCGACATTATTTTTAAGAAGAATAAACGTTTACATGATCCAGGAATAAATTAATTCAGCTTTAAAATGGGAATAAACCACTCACTTACTTTGGAATTAAATTTAATTACAAATCATCATTTTCATTAGGACTTCAACGTTTACATGGTCTTTTTAAAGGTGGAATTGTATTTATGTATTTATTATTTTTATTTGGAATTAAAGCTCTCATGTAACAGATACAAAGAAATATGAAGTGCAGTTCATGTTCAGTGCAAAAGTAGCAATAAATAATTAAAGATTAAAAAAGACAGTATCACTTAGGACATTTTTTGAGAGAGAAGAACTCAGTCTAAATCTGCAAGTTTGTGCGTTAAACATGTGTGAATGAAACAAAACACAACTCCAGGTCTGTTTGTGACGAGGAAACGACATTAGAACAGAAAATATTGTAATGTAGGTTCTTTAAATGGGGCGAGGAAAACCAACAGAATTCCTTTTTTAATCGTTTGATTGTTTCAGTGAGATCTAAACCCACACACCTGAGCCCGGACTTCCTCTCTCTTTAAGCTCCAGCGGTGAGCAGCAGTCGGCGGTGCGTTCAGGTGTCGTCTGTGATTACAGGCGCCCGCGTGAGCGCACTAATGCATCTCTGTATTAACACGTCTCCTGTTCGCCGTGGGCACCTTCCTCCCGTCAGAACAGATTTCCGTCTCGGAGCCTGGTACCTCCTCTCGCACCGCAGCGCTCGGAAAAGCACCTCGGCTGTTTACTGTACGACTTTAGAAAGGCTGATGTTTTACTTTAGATGTTTAAAGGCCCAGAATACACCATTTTCTGATCTGTTCTACCGTTTCCTCGTCACAAACAGAGCTGGAGTTGTGTTTTGTTTCATTCACATGTTTAACGCACAAACCCTGCACATTTAGGCTGAGTTCTTCTCTCAAACTGAAAACCTTGTGATGTCATGTTATTATTTATTATTTTTATTATCATTAGGCCCGAGCTCGCAGCACAATGCACAATGTCACTTCACACACGAAGTTCACTTAATCCTGTGTGTGGTTTATTCAGATTTTAAGGCCAAATTAATTCCTCGATCATGTAAACGTTTACAGCACAGTGCAAATATCTGTAATTCCAACAACCCTCCATTCCGACATGCCCCCTATTCCGACATTTGTTGACATTTTTACAACCTACATGTATTTTGGAGCATCACATTTTTTGCCTTGTATACACCATTTGGCCCGTGTCTTCTTGCGTACGTCGTGTGGACGTGTCTTCTCTCATATGCAGCATAGACAGCGCCTCTTCCCGTACGCCACGTGGCCCCTGTCTTCTCGCATGGACCGTGTCTTCTCATGTGAACCGTGTCTTCTCACGTACACCGTATGGACCATGTCTTCTCGCATACGCCGCATGGACCGCACCTCTTCCTGTACAGCTTGTGGGCCGTGTCTTCTTGCGTATGCCGTCTGGCTTGTGTCTTCTTGCATACGCCGCGTGGACCGTGTCTCCTCCCGTATGCCGCGTGGACCACGCCTCCTCCCGTGCGCCATGTGGACCGTGTCTTTTCATGTACGTCGCATGGACCACGCCTCCTCCCGTACGCCGTGTGGACCGTGTCTTTTCATGTACGTCGCATGGACCACGCCTCCTCCCGTACGCCGTGTGGACCGTGTCTTTTCATGTACGTCGCATGGACCACGCCTCCTCCCGTACGCCGTGTGGACCGTGTCTTTTCATGTACGTCGCATGGACCACGCCTCCTCCCGTACGCCATGTGGACTGTGTCTTCTCGCGTACACTGTGTTGACCGAACCTCCTCCCATATGCCGCGTGGGCCGTGTCTTCTCGCGTACACCACATGATCTGCGCCTCCTCCCGTACACTGCATGGACCGTGTCTTTTCGTGTACGTTGCATGAACCGTGCCTCCTCCCATACGCTGCGTGGACCATGTCTTCTTGCGTCCGTCACATGGACTATGCCTCCTCCCTTACGTTGAGTGGGCCGCACCTCCAAAACCGAACTAAAACCAGGACTAAACCAGGACTAAAATCTAGGTCTAAACCGCACCTCCTACGCCGCCAGTCTGTGAAAATATTGTCCTGAACAGAGCTACTTAATAATTCCCTTGTGTGTCGGAATGGAGGAATGTTGAGGAAAAAAAAAAGCTAAAGTGCCGCCTTTCTGACCAAGAAAAAAAAAAAGTCAGAGTGCAGGATAACGTTGGATAAAAAATGTAAACTCCGTCACTCCGGCAATTAGACATCAGTGTCGAGAGTGACGGCATTTAACCGAACAACCAAACCTGCACTCTCCCGTTCTTTCCTCGTTCAGGTTTTATTGTCTTGTCTCATTCTCTTCTGCTGTGCACTTAAAGCTCTTAGCATGTCTCACCACACACACACACACACACACACACACACACACAACATGCACACACACACACACACACTCGGCTGGATCTGCTTCAGGAGGTTTTCTATCTCACCACATTTTCTGGTTGCGCTCGTGTGAGGCTCGTGGCGGGCCTCACTTCAGGGACCACAGACGATAAAATGTTCCAGGGTTTATCTTTAAAAGGCCTCGCTATCACAACCGCTCCATCCACAACAAGGCAGCGCCACAGGGGGAGCCACCCAGGAGAGGAGCGCCCCGGGGCAGCCTCTCATCCCGGGACAGAGGAAGACGAGGAGGAGGAGGAGGAGGTCTGAAGCTCAACAATCGGCCTTGCACTCGTTCTCTGAGGCTTTACAGATGCACGTGTTTTTAGGAAAATTCAAGCATGAAACAAACCCAAGATGGCGGCGGTTACGTTCGATAAAACCTTGGATTGATTTGAGCTTTCTGATCGCGCGGGTTTAAGTCTGAACGCTCTTTTTCTCATCCGTGATGGAGGACAGGTCGGTCGCTCGAGTTCTAATGTCGTTTCCTCGTCACAAACAGAGCTGGAGTTGTGTTTTGTTTTATTTACACATGTTTAATGCACAAAAATGCACATTGAGATAATTTTATGTCATATCGACCAATTAGTTTATTTGTTTTAAGAGTCAGATAAAAAAAAATTAAATAAAATGATGCTGGCGCTACGAGAATAAAGTCGTAACATTTCAACATTAAAGTTGTAATATTAAGAGAATAAAGTCGAAGCCAGAAAAAGTTGTAATTTTACGAGAATAAAGTTATAATTTTACAAGAATAAAGTTGATAAATAAAATTGTAATATTATGAGAATAAAGTTATAATATTAAGAGAATGTCGTAATAAAATCAAAGTCAAAGTGAAAAATGCAGCAGAAGAACCTTGTTTTTCAATTTAAAACCAAAAATAAGAAAACAAAAAAAAAAACAACACAATTTTCTTCATTATTTGTGCCTCCGGACTGAACCAGGACTGAACCAGGTCTGGGACCAGACCAGGGACTGAGACCAGGACTTAGACCGGGACCAGACATGGACTGAGTCTGGGACCAAGACTGAGACCAGGATCAGACCAGAACTGAGACCAGGATTGAGACCGGGAACAGGACCAGGACTGAGACTGGGACCGAGACCGGGACCAGACCAGGACCAAACCGTGATACCGGGACCAGACCGGGACTGAAAATGGTTTAGTCCTGATTCAGTCCTGGTTCAGTCCTGGTTCAGTCCTGGTTCAGTCCGTATGCGGCGCAATAGTCCCGCATCGCATTTTAAAGTCACGGAAACGCCATTTCCCATTTCCGTGACTTAAACCAGGACTAAAGCAGGATTAAAAGGTTTTCAGTCCTGGTCTGGTCCCGGTCTCAGTCCTGGTCTTTGTTCTGGTTTGGTTCCAGACCTTTATTCTCGTAGCTTCAGCATTTAAAATTTTTTTTTATCTGACCCTTATACTCCGTCGTAGTTTATCAGCACTAGGGTGTGCAAAAATATTGAAATATCTATATATGGTGTCGTTTAATTTGATGATTGAGATTTAAGTACTTATTTTGGGCAAGTAATAATTTTACATTCTTTTATAATGGAACATAAAACATTAATGAAATCATAGCAGAAATAATAATAATAACAACAACAACAATGAGCCCAAAAACGAGTGGGAACAGTGAGGAGTGGGATGATACAGTATCAGTATCGTGGGCTTTATGTTATTAGGTTCTTTTTGCAGACCTAGAGTTTTGTTTCATACCTGACAGTTTTGACTGCTCACTAGCGCTCTTCCTCAGAGTCACGGGATGTTGCTGTGACATGTCCAGTCAGCTGATTTAAACAGGTTTTGGCGCTGTCTTCCTACCAGTGGAGGCAGGAAGACAGTGCCACCTGCAGTCCGACTTCCTCAGGACAGTATCCCAGGTGTGCAACATCCCGTGACTCTGAGGAAGAGCGCTAGTGAGCAGTCAAAACTGTCAGGTATGAAACAAAACTCTAGGTCTGCAAAAAGAACCTAATAACATAAAATATCGGAAGACCAAATGAATCTCATTGAACTAGTATCGTGGACGGCTGTATCGATATATCACCAAGAGTATTTTAAGGTATATTTTACTAAATTATGTTGTGTAAGAGCTACAATTGGCTTGACGTTTTCACTGGTGCCACCTAGTGCCTCTGCTCAATTTCATTTCTCTCCAGTGACTAGGTCAGGAATCAGAATACACTAGACAATGTGTAAGAACCCTGGAGGTTGTAGACGACGCACCGTCCAATCAGCTGTGAAGTCATGACGTCAAACTTGTGGCATCTGTCTGTGTCCATTTTGTGGAACAACACAACAGTAAACAAAGCGTCAAGATGGATGTAGACGAAGATAAATATTCTGTGCTGGCGACGATTCCCGAGATCGAGGATTAAAGCCTGAACAAAGAGAATGTTATCAAGAGGAAAGACGTTATTGTCCTTCTTCCTACAGGATTTGGTGCATTACAAACGTCACGACCAAACAGCAGCGATTAGTTAAATAAAAAAAGTACCTGCCTACTGTTGAGTGAACGAATCCTAATGCTGCGAGGTTACACGGTTTCCTCGAAATGAAACCGGCTGATGAATCAGATTAAATGAGCACAGGCCACTGAAAACAACACAACGACATCTTGGGTTCACCTTTAGATGTGATTATAGTTTTATGCAGGCCACATGTGCAGTAGAGTGGCAAGGGACTCTATAGGACCTTCAAAATAAAGTGATCAAAATCCTTAAATCCGAAATGTCAGACTGTTAGTTGAGTTGTTGGTGGATCTTTGGAAATTTGTGATTGTGTAATAATAATGAGAAAACAGATCATTTCAATAGTTCTGTCCAGTTCAGCTCCTCGTTCTGGTCTTAAAATGTCCATATAAACCTGTTCTACATGATCCTGGTGTTTTTATTTCAATATTTTGTCCATAAATCCATTCCTATTCCTAATATGGAACTCAGCTCCTCTACCCGCAGGCCATGGTGAGCTTCATTTGACTGGAGCTGAATCCTCTGGGTGAAATCACACTTTCTTTCTACCGTCTATGGGCCTAATGAATGTGCATACAGAAACCTGCTACAGTCTTTATATTGTTCTCTGCTCGGTGAATATTCTCAGGCCTTTGGAGACGGTTCTTCTTTTTTTGTTTCTTTTGCACAGTTCAGGTTCAAACTCCTCGGGCTGCTGTCGACACAGTTATCGTCTGTGCATCTCTACACTTTTTAATCCCATGTCTTTCCACTATAACAAATGTACTTTTATAATTCTTGCTGAACCCTCGTCTTCGCTCTGACCTGGGGACGCACATTATAACACAAAGTTTCTCTACGGATACTTTGTTCTGGGGGGGGTTCTACATGCATCTCCATTGGCGGGATGTTCAGATGTTACCATGGCGACACAGTGCACACATTAATAAATACGGTGAAAACGGTTTTAAAACTCAAGAAAAAAATTACAAAATGGGTTTAAAGAGCAGGTTTTCAGGAGAGTGTGATCAGTCCGAGCCAGGGGTGGGCGATTTTATTTTTTTTCCATGGGTCCAAAATATTGTGGAGGGCTGAGCCAAAATGCTAAACTCAATTCTGCACAATATGAATTGTATTTCTTTATAAAAAGCAGTAAATAGCTTTGTGTTTACAAGCTGGTAAAATTGGTAAGAGTTTACGTTATGAATAAAAAATAATAATAACCTTTATGCTGCAACTTAGACAATTAGACGTCAGTGTCTAAACATGTCGGAATAGCAGCGTGTAACCAAAGTTGGCAGGGCGTCCAGCTTTCATAAAGGTTGGATTTTGTAGGGATTCTTCTGTATTTCCATATCGTCAAAGTGCCTAAAAATTTGCTTTGTAAGAGTTAACTTAGCCTCACTCTGAACCCGTTGGAGGCCAGCCCTATATTCCCTTATTTTAAGTTTTTCTTATTTCTACGATTTTTCTCAAACTTAACTCTAAGTCAAGTCATTTTATTTTTATGCTGCATTTAAAGCGATGATTCAGAGTCATTTCAACCTCGGATCCTTGGCACCATGACGTCTACTTTACATCTGTAGTCAAGTGCTGCTGGAGAATAGGTTGAGTGTACAGCAATTCACGACCAAATTATATTGGGAGAAATTCCGATGCAAATTCATGATAAAGGAAATGTGGGAACAAAGGGCCTAATTTTGGAAAGAAAAGAAAAAAACAAAAAACTAACTTAGAAATGAGAGAACACAGGGCTGAGGGAACATAGGCACCGTCCAGATTTGATTATACTTCCATGGTTTTAGCGCACAAATCAGCTCCATCCAAGACAGCTCTTTCTGGTCAGATTGTGTTAAAACAAAACTCATATGAAAGTCCAATAAAGCCACAGCAGAGTTTACAGTTAGCACCACACCCCCAGGGAATGTTGATACGATACATACCTCGATACAGTGAGCTTTTGATTTGATACGATTCAATAAAAAATAAAAGCTAAATCATAAAGTAGGAAAAAACTGAGGCACTCAAACAGTACAAACACATTGGCGTGATTTTAACTTCATCTGCCCTGTGGTATTAAAGGCTTTCAATTATTTTGTACTTTTTGAGTGCCTCCATTTTTTCCTATTTTGTATTTGAGACTGGTCCTACACTGAAGAGCACCAAAAGGACAATTCTCCACAATTTTTGTATATCCATGTATCACTCCTGCCCCCAAAGCTTTGTAAAGTCTAAATCAGGGGTGTTCACACTTTTTCAGCATGTGAGCTACTTACTAAATGACCAAGTCAAAATGATCGACAAAGCCAAACAAACTGCACTGAAACACTCTGTGCCCCTTTTTTGGACCCTCACCCACAGTTTGAGAACCTCTTCTTTAAGAGAACTTCCTCTGGCACTTTACACAAAACTGTGAAAAAAGTGAAGGAAGATTTTTAAACCTGTTTTTTAAAGTTCCAAACTGGAGTTTCATTCTTTTCTGGTTTTGCAGTGATATTTACCAGCCTCTGCACGTTTACCAAACCAAACGCACATCGTGACAAACACAGATGCATTTGTCACTTTTGTTAGACAAACTTCAGCCAAATGTGGCAGTAGGTCTGTTCTGTAGATCCGCTCTATGCTGTAGACCTGCTTTGTGCCAACACTGGAACACAAATTTAGACTGGTTTTTGCTTCACGTTTGGTCTTGCTCTTCTAATCAGCCGCACTGTGGGAGGGGCTTGTGTTGGCTGTACGCAGGAAGGAGCGAGAGCGTGAAAAGGCGAGGGGCGGCGTGCTGACGTGAGGCAGGTGGACAGGTAGGATGTTTAGGAAGTTGAACCTGCCCTGTGATGCACGCTGGTACACGAGGGCACACGCTGTTGCAGACGAGCCGTGCATAGGGAGTGTGTGTGTTTGTGATGCGCCGTAGAGTCTCCGCGGGTTTCAAATGAGCGCACAGGCTGCACTGAGACGCCCCACACGCTCCTGCACCCGCTACAAGTTTATTACCAACAGCAGCGGCCGGAATGAAATATGATCACACTTGTTGAGTGTCAGACCTCGAGTGAGAGACAAGACCGAGTCCAAACGCGAGTCCGAGACGAGACACGGCGATCTACCCACACGACCTTGGCGATCGACTGGTAGATCGGGATCGACGTATTGAGCACCACTGGTCTAAATCATGTGTGTGATACTAAAAGTCTTTGTTAAACCAGTTCTTGTGCCAAGTTCATATGAAACACAAATATTTTAATCATCAAAACTGGGTTCAGAGGAAGGAAACTCTTTTTCAAACAACAAAACTGTAGCTCTGTAACAAAATAATTTAGTAAAATACACCAAAAAGTACTCTTGGCGATATATTGATACAGTATCATCACATTAAGCAATGAGTATCTATCTATATTTTAATATTTTTGCACACCCTTAAACGTGATGTCAGTGCAAAATATCAATAATCGAGGCTTGTGATTGAAAAAAGTATGTTTCAAAGAATAGCTTTGAGCTTTGTACGACTGATAATGACGTGAACAAACTGAAGCGAAACCACCTCACCTCCAAAATACAACCGCACAAGTCAGAGAACGAATCACTGATAAAAACTCCAAACTCCAGCAGAAAAAGCAGCCTGTCCGAGTGGATTCATGCATTTTGTACCATCTCCACCGTCCAATTTACAGCTGCCATGTTTCATATAGATTCCGACTTGGCCCCTGCGTCTCCCGGCACCTCCATTTTTCATCTCTGCAGCAGCGTCGGCCGGATCCAAAGCCTGGTCTCTGCTGGAGTCCTGCCGCCGCGGTTACCGGTCAAACACTGAAACGTCAGATTAAACTTGTTCTCTTGACGTCTGCCGAGAGTCCTGGAGAGAGGCTTTAAAGGAAAGTCTGAGCGAAACACGAGCAGAAGTGACCTGGAGGATTTTGTGATTTGAAGTTCCAAAAACTGCTGCTGAAGATTGTTACTTTCACGTTGTTAAAGGTTCTATATTACACAGAGCTGACTCTTGTGAGCTTTAAGACAAGTTATAATGTTGTTACCTCCCCAAAAACAGAACTGGAGTTGTGTTTTGTTTAGTCTCTCTACATCTCCAAAGCTTAAAATGCTCTGTTTTACCTTGTGATGTCATGAAGCAGTTGGGTCTGGTCAAGTGGTAACGAGGGAAACAGTTGCAGATTTTTGACATTCAAATGTCTCTTATTCAGAAACTAGAGGGACTATTGAAATAAGTAAAGTATCAGAATGTAGGAAAGAGTTACACTCCAACAGGGGTCAAGTTAAACCTGTGATATTCTTTCAAGTTGTTCAAGACAAAAACAATTTAAAACTCATGTTGGTAACAGAGGGAATTAAATATGCAGCACTTTTTGGGCAATAAATCCAAACAGTGATAACTCTTGGTTCTCACTTCCATATCCTTAACAAACTGGTTTGAATATTTGCTTCATATAGTTTTCTAGTTTTCTCTGTTGAATACATTTTTATATCAGATGTATTAACTTGAATTTTTGGTCTTGCTGTTTACTTCTGCTTGACCGGGCCCAGTAGTTTTCAAGTGAACAGCTCCTTTTACTCCCATTGCTCTTCTGATATTTTATGTTATTAGGTTCTTTTTTCAGACCAAGGGTTTGTTTTATACCTGACCGTTTCGATGACTCACTAGCGCTCTTCCTCAGAGTCACGTGATGTTTCTGTGACGTGTCCGTTCAGCTGATTTATTCAGGTTTTGGCGCTGTCTTCCTACCGGTGGAGGCAGGACCAGTCTGAGGAAGAGCACTGGTGAGTCGTCGAAACTGTCAGGTATGAAAACAAACCCTTGGTCTGAAAAAAGAACCTAATAACATAAGCTCCTTTTACCTTGAGCTCAGTAGAGGTAGAGAGGGCTGAAATTTTGTGGTGTCAAGCGATAAAAAAAAATTGAGAGATTAATTAATTATGATCTGTAATTAATTAATCTAATTAATCTCTTTTTTAATCTCACCTAAAAATTGCTGAGAAAAGCTTCAACTTGAGGTATTTTCATTTGAATTATTACATTATTTTCATACTATCATTATCATTTTTATATAAAGTATCATTATTATTACTGTTACTAATCTGCATAAATAAACTCAACTTTACAACATATAAACATAATGACTCTAGAGCCACATCAGCCCATTTTACATTATAATGTGTTTAATGTAGCTTTGTCCAAGTCTCACAAAAACTAAATTTAAAACTACATGGTTAATTTGCATAAACTAAGCAGAGAAAAGAAAAAAAAAAAAATGCTCTTGTGCGCTGATGCAGTTCAGCTTCTACTAAAGGACACGACTCAGTGGAATATGAGTGTTCTTTCTGTGACAGAGGGATGTTCTGCTGAAGGTGAGTCTGTTCTGTGTGTCGTGATGTTTTCAGAGATCAGACATGTGCAGGTTTATCACAGATGCAGCGAGAACAGGAATGAAAATTACAATTGTTTGCGGGAGCGAGCGGAGCAGGACTGCACAGTGCGACTGTGTCCTAACAACAACATAAAAACAGATTTTATAAAAAGGCAACTCACGTACAGAAACAGTAAAGTTAGAGATTAAAAATAAGATTAACACGATTAAAAAACATAACGCGCTAAATACGACTGTAATTAATTAATCGCAATTAATGCAATAATTTGACCCCCCTACTGAAATTATTAAGATGATTCTAGTGAAAGTGTATGAAGTTTAAAAACACAGTGAAGCACTTCCTGAACTACCACATGACATCACAAGGTGAAAGAGAGTGTTTGAGAGAAAAATCTAAATGTGCAGGTTTGTGAGTTAAACATGTGAGAATGAAACAAAACACAACACCAGGTCTGTGTCTGGAAACGACATTAGAACATGACTTAAATTTGCACCATGGAGATGTTACTGATGTTCCTTGGTGTGACATTTAACATATTCATTTAGCTTTTATTCATTACATTAAGGTCACGTTTACACGGAAACTAATCACCGTATCACCGTACTGGAAACGATGTGTGTCCAGAGAAGTCGTTTCTGTGTCTGCAATCAAAGCGTAACATTGAAACTGCCTGAAAGGCTCGTCATCACGACGTCACGTGGTCGGTAAAAACAAAGAAGTGGAGCACTGTGTCGGAAGTTGCAGTAGAAGATTTTGAGCTGAAGAAGATGGTAAGCGTAAGTTCTAAGTAGTTGTAGCTCCGCTGTTTCCCGTTTGTCTCTTTTTTGTTTAAACTGTTTTCCACAATGACCAATGTCACAAACCCAGAGAATCAGGAAGGAGCGAGTCACAGTGACGTGGTCCAGTAAAAACACGACTCGAGCTCCTACATCAGAGTATCAGTGTTTTCAGGCGTCCACACAGTCAAGGATCAGATCTGTATGAACATGAATTCGTGGGAGCTGGAGGCACCAGATTCCGTCTCTGGAGTCGGATTAGTGCGAACGAACACTGTATCCACAACGAAAACAACTGGAACACAAACTAGTGTGGACAGGGCCTCAGAGTAAAGGTGACTACATATGGGTCTGGTCAAGTTGACATTCAAATGTCTCTTATTCAGAAACTAGAGGGACTATTGAAATAAGTCAAGTATCAGAATGTAGGAAAGAGTTACACTCCAACAGGGTCAAGTTAAACCTGTGAGATTCTTTCAAGTTGTTGACAAAAAAATTTGAAAACTCATGTCGGTAACGGAGGGAATGATGCAGCACTTTTTGGGCAATAAATCCAAACAGTGATAACTCTTGGTTCTCACTTCCATATCCTTAACAAACTGGTTTGAATATTTGCTTCATATAGTTTTCTACCATATGGTACAAGATTAGGTTGAAAAACCTCTTACTTTTTGACTCATGAGATTTTTTATTAAGAAAGGTCATGGTAACGGAGGGAAAATTGTACAACAAGTAGAAGGTGCAGGATTTTACATCATTTGTTGCTTTTTTCTTCTGAATACTTTAATATTACTTCAAAATGAAAGAAAACTATTTATATAAAATATGTCAGTCCTTCCAAGCAAATTTTTATCATTTTAAATACATTTTTTTTTTTTTGAAAATCATCTGTACCTTCATCAACAGTTCAAAGATGGAATAACACAAGATATGATGAAATACATCCATTTATTGACATGATTTTCAGGTCTTTGAAATTTGGGAAATAATTTTTTGTTCCATGTTTCATACATGGTCTGTTTAAAACATATGGAACTTTAGAACCAAAAATGGTACAGAAAAAAGGTCAACAGTTTCATAAACTAGAGTACATATGTATCTGTTCAATACATTTTTATATCAGATGCATTAACTTGAATTTTTGGCCTTGTTGTTTACTTCTGCTTGACCGGGTCCATATTTCAGATTTGAGGAACTGACAGATGAGTTCTATGACTGAAAACTAAAGTTCACTTCACCTGCTGTGTTTGATGAAAAAGGAATTTACTGGTCACTACACTGAGGAATTACTTGTAAACTCAGCTTTAAATTCAAGGCAATCAGTTTCCTAGATTTTTTCACGTTAGGTCTACTCATTAGATTTGTCGGTGCCTTTAAGAGTCAATTTTGCGTAATATAGGATCTTTTAAGGAGGGTGGACTCAAAGCTTTAAAAACAAATGACTACCCCACAGAAGTATAATTCGATAGTAAAGAGCTGCATGTGCTTCTAAAATTATAAATAAAGACGTAAACTCTGCAAACGGTGCCACGGTTTCGATTTGATCCCAGGTTTTTTTCCACCTGCAGCGCTGCCATCTTCCTCCTCTGGCCTGAGCCTCGCGCGCCGTCTCACCTGTGCTCTCGTCCTTCGCGGTGCAGTTGTTTTCCGCACGATCGCGTCCAGTTGGCGGGTCGGACTCCGCTGCATTGATCTGACCTCCAGGGTGCGGTGTACATCCTGGCTGAGGCTGCCCCGGCTCCGTGCACCGGTGGCAGGCCAGGTGCAGCAGCGTTAGTCCTGGAAGATCTTTTATTTAGCCACAGCAGAAACACCGGGGCTCATGCATAATGCAGCCGGACCCCTGTAACAAGCTGGAGGCCGGCTCTGCACCTCGCGTGTGCCTTAAAATATAGATAAAAGACCAACAGCAGCTACAAACACAAGGTTTTTTTTTCACAGCGAGAGAGAGCGGTGAGCAGAGAGTCCACAGCAATTAGACTGAGCCGGGGTCCACACAGGAGAGTCCAGCTGCAGCAACAAGGCCAGAGCACGGGTTTCACCGATGTAGTGTGCTCTCAAATTTGTCTATATTATGTTCTACACAGAAACGTCAGGAAAGAAACTCCAACTTTTACTGAGTTTGGCGTTTTAAAGATACTAGATTACACAAAACGGACTCTTGTGAGCTTTAAGTTGCGTTATAATGCTGTTACATCCTCAAAAACAGAGCTGGAGTCGTGTTTTGTTTCATTCACACGTTTGAGTAACTCTTTTTTTATTAGTCTGTCTACATCTCCAAACCTCAAAATGCTCTGTTCTACCTTGTGATGTCACGAAGTGGTCATTTTCAACACCTTTTACCTTTTAATTCAGTAGAAATCGGTAATTCCAGGACTGAAATGATCCAAATGATTCTAGAGAAGGTGTGTGGAGTTTAAAAACACAATGGAGCACGTCCTTGTATAACCAAATAACATCATATGGTGCAAAAGAGAAGAACTCAGCCTAAATCTGCAGGGTTTGTGTTTTAATTAAACGTGTGAATGAAAAAAAAACACAGCTCCAGGTCTGTTTGTGATGAGGAAATGACATTAGAACATAGATCAGAAAATAGTGTCATATGGGCCGTTTTAAAGTGTATTATTGTGACCATGTAAATGAAGCAAAAAGAAAAGATACATATTTGGTGACAGAACATTGATATTGACATTGTAGAAGTTTTCAGCTTGTCCAAGAAAGGATGGAAGTAAAAGTCTGGACGTCTTAAGCAGGAGAAGTTTATTTACCATCAATAATATGGCTCGGAGGGAAGTGAAAAGTCATCATAGTCTGATTTCAAAAGTGAACACAGTGTGATCTTCGAGTGTTCAAGACCCTTGATTATGCTTCCAAAGCGAGTGTGGTGAGAGTATGTAGCCCATTAGACACTGGTTAGACAGTTTACATAATGGTGTGCAAAGAGAAGATGATCGTGTTACTGTAGCTCCTGTGAGTCAATGTTGAACAGAGAAATGTATGTGGAAGAAAAAATACTTAAATTCTCTGATAAATATAGTATGGTTAAAAACTCAGAAAAGTGCAATTTGAATGATATGTCATAAAAGGTGGAACAGAGCGTTTTGAGTTTTGCAGATGTAGACAGACTAATAATAAAGAGTTATATAAAATAAACATGTGTGACAAACAAAACACAACTCCAACTGTTTTTGAGGGAGTAACAACATTATAATGTGACTTAAACCTCACAAGAGTCCATTTTGTGTCATATACGACCTGCAAGGAGGCAGGACTAGGGTCACCAGATTTTCAAAATTAAAAACTGTGACATCCTCAGTGTGTGGTGGTTGGTAATAATAAAACTGTGAAATGAGTTCTCTTCTGCACTTGGAGTCAGTACAGTCACATTTTCTTTGTGTTTTGGTCATTTTTAAGCAGCTTTTCTGTATTTTACCCAAACAAATGTCAATATATGTCTCTGTTTACTGTTGGCAGGGATCAGAGTGGTCAAAAATAGGGACGTCTGGGACATTTCTTGTATAAAACTGGGACAAATTTTGCCAGGCTGGCTCCACCTAGTGCCTCTGCTCAATTTAATTTCTCTCCTGCGACTAGGTCAGGAATCAATATACACTAGACGGTTTGCAAGACCCCGGAAGTTGTAGACCACACGCTGGCCAATCAGTTAAGAACTGAACCAACCTGAGTTGCGAGAGCAGACTGCATACGCTCTCCTCCTTTGGACTTCCTTTGTCAAATACAAACTTTGCATTTTTATTGCACCTTTAATTTGTATGTTCAT
The DNA here is from genome assembly GCF_026225935.1 of Boleophthalmus pectinirostris. Lineage (NCBI taxonomy): Eukaryota > Metazoa > Chordata > Actinopteri > Gobiiformes > Gobiidae > Boleophthalmus > Boleophthalmus pectinirostris. The sequence goes on along the minus strand of NW_026571018.1, from coordinate 2,397,798 downwards.
CTCGCAATGATCATTGACAGATGTGTTCACTCTCTGCTTTGTTTGCTGTTGGACACCATTGAGCCTTCTGGAGCATTACAAACATCATGACCAAACAGCAGCGATTGGCTAAATTAAAAAAAGTACCCACCTACCATCGAGTGAACGAATCCTAATGCTGCAAGTTCAGACTGTTTCTACGAAGTGAAACCGGCTGATGAATCAGGCTAGGACAAATCACTAGTATTAGGTAAACAGAGACGTCTGGTCACACTTGGCTGAACTCAAAGTGTTAAAAACAAATGAGCTGCAGAAGCTTCTAAAACTATAAAAAGATGCCAAGCTTTCGATTCAAACCCAGGATTTATTTGACCCACAGCTGCCGTCCTCTTCCCTCATCCCTGTCCTTTAGTTCTGTAGAGTTTGACAATTCCAGGGCTGAAATGATCCAAATGATTCTACTGAAGGTGTGTGGAGTTTAAAAACACAGTAGAGCACTTCCTGTACAGAGTGTTTTCAGTTTGAGCGAAGAACTCAGGCTAAATGTGCAGGCTTTGTGTGTTAAACTTGTGTGAATTAACAAGAAAAAACACAACTCCAGGTCTTTTTTTGACGAGGAAACTACAGTGGATCAGAAAATACGGCCCTTTAAATCAAATAAAAACACATCAAATTGAATCTTTCACGCTTTAATTGAAAGCGTTTCGGCTCCAGATCTGATTTCCACATCTCCAGCTCAGCGCATTTAACATCGTCTTTTTACATGTTTGAGATGTTGTCAGAATGAAGAGCCTGGCAGGTCTGAATCTTAAACTCGGAGCTTTTGGAGATGAGCTTGAAGTGGATTCCCTGGACTGTTTCATAACAACAGACTTATGCAACCTCGGAGCCGGCGGCCATGTTGTTTTTTTGCCCGAGGATGAAAGCCGCTCGTTTGGACAACACTCTCCAACACGCAGCTTTAATGTGGGAGAATGAGCCTCCGAAGACCAGCAGAAAAAAAGGCAGTTCTCCCATAAAGCAAACTGATTTTATTCATGTTTTATTGTCAACATCAAGGGCAGAGCCTATTGTAAGATTGGAGGAGCGGGAAATTGTCTGAGAGCAAAGCAAAAACTGAACCAAGAAGATAAAATTACAATTCTTTGGACTATAACTCATGGGCTGCTCGCTTCTCCGGAGATCTGACCTTTCGCCTGGTACTTTGGTTCTAGAGAAGTGACGTTAGTGAATGAATCGGCTCTTCTGAATGGTTCCTTAAACGTTAAAGTTAAAGTTGGAAGGTCTGTTACCTGCATGCCCCCATGTAAATGTTATGGACATGACTTTAAACAAATCTATTTAGCATTTAATATGAGTGTAACAGTACAAAAATCACAGTTTGGTATGTACCTTGGTTTTGAGGTCACAGTTCGGTTTATTTTCAGTACAATATGGGAATAAAACCATTTTCTTGTTGTTTTATTTGTGTGTTTATTAAACCAACAATTTTTTTAAGACTATACAAACGAGAAAACAAAGTAAATGCAAAATGCTCCTTGGTAATACTAATAAGTTAAATAAATAATGCCCAGCACTATTAGGGACGATATTTTCACAGACCGGCGACGTGTGGGAGGTCGCGTGGCATGGTTTAGTCCTGGTTAAATCCTGTTTATAGTCCTGGTTTAGACCTGGTGTAGTGTACTTTCACACCGCTAGGTCAATTGTTTGGTCCACACCAGGCAATAAAATTGTCATTCTGTAGCATATAAACTTTTGGTCCTTTCACACTGGCGAATGAACCAAAATTGGTTCAGTTGATGTTTCATCAGTGTTTATCTTCTGGTAGAAATAAGCGCCCATTTTGGGGTCAGCCCAACCTTCCCCAGTTCCCCAATCCAATTGTGAAAGTTACTGAAGCTCCCTGTTAACACCACAGGCCGTCCTCATCTCAGGTTTATCATCATAAACTCATAAAACAGCAGCATGTAGCCTAGAACTTTGTACAAACTCACATCAGCAGAAGCTCTGAGTTCGGGTAACAGTGACATGGGAGGACTCACTGTAGAGCACAGACCCTCAGGCTGAGGGTCCTTGGTCTTGTGCCGTCGTCCGAGTGTGTTGGTCAGATTGGTCCGGAGGCTCCGTCCTCCATATCCTGGTTCCACACGAGGGCGAGCAAGACCAATGTGCAATGGACTGGGTCGTCTGCACGCTGGACCTGTGTGGTGAAAGTGACAATGCACTGTCGACTACAGGTCTGGGCGGGCGGCTCACGTCCTCCACACTAGAGGACAACGGCTGGTACAGAGGTGGTGCAAAACATCCGGGCAGAAGCTCCACTCCCGGCTTCAGGTCATCTGAGCCCGGGGAACATAGACGCATCCTCAGTCTTGACTCACTATGGAGCGACACGTTCACACATTGATACTTTTCTGATCTTCATACATCACACTCTCTGTATTGGCCATTGTTGGTAAAATACCCTAAGTCCTGGTTTAGTCCTGGTTTCATTCTGGTTTTTAGTTCTGATTTAGAGATGTGGCACGAGGCACGGTCCACGCGGTGTATGAGAAGGGAGGTTTGTGCTTTCGTGGCCCGGGGGTTGGGGACCCCTGGATTAAATGACGTCTCACATTGGTTTCTGTCATATAATTGTAGAGAAAAAGAGCAAAGGAACCGAAAGTCCCATTGTTGTTTGGTTTATTCTGAAGCTCATTTTTGTTTGTTTTGTTTCAGCTTTGTGTCTGTTTTTGTTTAACGTAGATCAACCTGGTAATTTCAGGGATATTAACCATAAACACGGTAAATTCCACCATATAGAATTGTGGCCTCGAGCTGAATTTTACACTACAGACATCCCGCCGCGCTGTAATGGAAACACAACCTGTTTGTCAAATTAATGGGACATAATAAGGAGCCTGGGGTCTGCAGCTTCTTCTCCAATCACTCATTTATTCTGCATGTTTTAACAACATGACATGATTTCAAAGTGTTGCACAAATACAGAGATACACACAATTCTCTGCCCTGCCCGAGTCAATAAAAACATAATCAAATGAAGAAAAATAAAACGTAGATGTCCAGAACTAACCCGCCAGCTGCCACGTTTCAAATTCTTTCTGTTAACGCTGTGTTTATGTTCATGACTGTACGAGACGAGGGAAAGGTGTGAGCTAAACTGTCCCGTTACTTGTGTTGTATGTGTGTGTTTGTGTGTATTATGTTGATTTATGTGTTTGTCACTTTATGTTGTATATTCTTGGTCCCCACTGAAAACAAGACACTGCATCTCAAGGGGCTTTTCATGAATACATTTAAATTCTAATTCAAATAGAAGCTTGACTCCAAATTTGCAGGCCTCGATGAACTACATTTGACTAGAGCCGAACTCCGTGGGTGCTGTCACACTCCCTTAGTCCACTTCTTTAAACCGTGTATGATCACAGCTGAGTCGCACACACATGGTGAGGGGCATTTTGGAGGGAAAGAAATTTAGCATTTTATCATCGAACATGTGACATTTCATGACAATTCTATAATCCAAGATTGCTGCCTCCATGTGATGTCAGCAAATTAGATGAGTAAATTGAATCCCTGCATAAACTTTGGGCCTTCCTAAACATTTCTCAAATTTACAGAAAGTCTCTATTTCTTATCATTTTTAACATTTTTGCACATAGGCTTAGGGAGTGGTCATACTTGCTGTGGTATTTCTTTTGTTCTATGGTGGTGTTTATGTGGCGCTTTGTGTTGTGTTGTCCAGTTTTTTATCCTAGCTCATCTTATCTTAAGTTATTGCCCTTTTAAATGAAGATCTCAAAATCAGAACAGTTTAGGAAAAACCTCTGACACCTAGAGGGTTAACCTACAGACTAAGGACACGTCCAAGTTTGTCTCAGTCTCAGTTTATGTTCAGGTCTCATGTGAAGCTCAGAAACTCCAGAATTCCCTCCCTGAGCTGCAGAGGCTGCACTAGCACTGACTCATGATCGGCTGCAGGCGCTGGGGTTAAGGTAGAGACCGTTCAGATCAGAGAGAGGCATTTTAGGTTTAAACCAACTGGATTTCAGCATTGAAGCAGCAACCCAAATCAGAGGGTCATGTGAGGCTCATTCTGCTTCCTGATCATCTTAAGAACCTGCGTGAAGTTGGTCCCCATCAAACTAAAAAACCTACACAAAAACTACGTCAATTGTTTGTGCCGTTTTGTGCTGCAAAAAGTTTCATTTGTACTGCTTTAGTTTTGGAGATATTAATGATTCTTTTAAAGGTCAAACTGGGGTCAGCAGCTCCCAGGAAACTTCAAAATCATCTAAAACTCCCAAAATGGTGTCAATCATTTGTGCTTTGTTTGTGCTGCAAAAAGTTTTGTTTGTGCAATTAAGGTTTTTAAGATATTAGCAGTTTTATTTTCAGTCGATGACATGTAATTTGCGGAAATTATATCTGATATATTAGATCTGAGGCTGTGGAAAAGTGTGTATCAGTCTTTAGAAACTTGCTTTTGATTCATATTTTATATAATAATACAGACTTTTCCACAGCCTCAGATCGTTTCTCTTCACCCGTTTTGTGGAGTTTTGTTAAAGCCGCTGCCGTCAACTGAGCGGAAATGACATCATATTATTTCCACAAAAATAATAATTCATTAATTTTAGAAATATACACACACAAATGGAGCGCAAAACAGCACAAACGAAATACAAACGTTTCGTATAATTTTCTGGCTGTTTTGAGGCTGTTTAACATTATGAGGGGCTGGATGACGTCAACAACTGAAAATAAAACCGTGAATATCTTAAGAACCAGAATCACACAAACAAAACTTTTTTACAGCACATCATTTCATCTTTAAAAAAATGAAGATAAGAACTAAGAAAAAGAAGTGATTGTATTTCTGTTCCAGGGGTTTGTTTATTGGACAACTTGAGTGATGATTTTAGTCCAAGAAATTAAAATTAGTAGCTAAATGACTATTTCTGGCACGTAAGTGTGTGCTGTTTAACTGGATTCAGGAGAAGCCACCAACTGTCACCCAGTGGTATAAGAATTAGAAAGAGTCTTACCCATGGAAAGAGTCAGTGCAAAATTGAAAGGTAATGATGATTTCTTCATGGAGTTGTGGTGGCCTCTGCTTATGACTTGCCTGGTGATCTCATTATCATTATACAAAGAGGTACAGGCTCAGTGTTGTGGCGGGCGCTTGGTTTGCCTGTTTGATCGGGTCGGTGTGTTTTGCTTAATTGGGTAATATGTATGTAATGAGAAAAACTCAAACACATGCTCAGACTGCTCTTTGTTTTGTGTGTTGTGTTAAAATGTTGAAAACTTAATAAAATATGTTAAAAAAAAAAGTCCAAGAAGCCTTTAACTCTTTCCCCCTTGGACGCCGACTAAGAACAACACAAACATATATGACTAGAGCAACACCCATAGAGCTCAAGTGCATAAAAGAAAACAGACTTCCACGAGTGATTATAAATGATTCCACACTCATGATCTTAATTGAAACACAGACATATTTGGTATTTCTGGAAACCTTAGACTCTGAACTCTTCATTTATTCATTTATCATTCAGCATCTGATATATGCAGGTTCTGAGTACTGTATTCATTTAAAAAAAAAATTATATATTGGTCAAAGTATTTAAACAGATTTCATATCACCAGATACAGTAGAGCCAAGTGTTCACCTGTTTGTACCTGTTGTTCACTTGTGTGCACCTAATTTTTTTCCCCATTTAACTTATGCAACTTATTTAACTTTTTATAATAATGTTTAGTTTCTTGTGTGCAGAGCTCCACATAAGTGTTTGTTTCTGTAGCGATTCTGTCAAACATCTCATCTTGGAAAAAAACACTGAAATATTTCAAAGGACTCACCTGAGCAACATCCAGATTTTGGGGCAATTTTGGTTCATAATCAATAATAAAGTCCCAGATAGTTTGTTGGGACATCGCAGGACTCCACACAGACGCATCAGCGACATTCTCACCTTTGTAAGTTTCACTCTCCAAAAGTCCATTGCTGTCGCTGTTTTCCACTTTATAATCAACTTCATCATCACTTTGAAATCTATAAAAGTCACTTTCTCTAAACTTATCCATAAAATACGTCTGCTCCTCATTATTTCTAAAACTGTCTTTCCATTGCTCGTGCTTTATGTTGTGTTTTTTCCGGAAGCTACAATCGTCACTACTTCGATAAACGTAGGAAAATATATCCTTGAATCCTATTGGTCAGTCTAGTGTGGGTTGTAGTGGCCCCCGCCTATCACAGCCTTTGTTTACATGTGAAAAACCGAGTCGTTTCTAAATGGTCGTCAAATCACGTCTTTAGTGAAACAGCAGAGGAGTCAAAACACGTCATTAAGGAAACAAATGTCGTCTTCATGGGGGAAAGAGAGAAAAAATAAAAGAGTATAAAAGTTATGTTTTGAAAGGTATAGAGCTCTGGAATGAATGAATTATGCATTAAATTTAATTTGTTTTAATTTATATTTTGTCTCTTACATGTACAGTGAGTCGTAAGTGAAGTTGTAAATCAAAACTTTTGTTCATACGACGTTTTTTTTCTTGGATTTCTGTCGTTGTTTCATAGAGTTTGGTACTTTTGCTTCAGCTTAGACTCTTTCTGACGTCACACAGTCTCACAGCTCCTTTTAAACGCCGAAGAATAAAACATGTCAAAGATCACGTAAAATGACTCTGGTGAATAGTTAAAACTCTTCATTCATGCAGCTGTGAGTTGTGACTCTGCAAACAGGGGAAGTCTGTATCATCTCACACAACACTGAGTTATTCAAAGCTCCATTAATGAATCATAGGCTCCACTTTGTGCTCCAGACTCAGCCTCTCTAAATATCTCATAAGGGCCTATTCTTTTTTAATGCGCGCATCACATAAAACAAACATATAACTAACTGTATCGAACAGATTGGGCGGAGGGCTGATCACTGTCACCTCCGAGAGAAAACACTGTAAAACATTCTCCGCTCTCTCCTCTCTTTCGCTCTTATAAATTCTTCATACTCAGACGGCTGTACTTGATTTTTTGCTGAAAAACAGAACTGGTTCGTTTTAAACAGTTTGCAGTCGTCCAAAGTTACTCCTCATGAGGTTCTGGGGGAGCGGTGTGTAAATGAAAGAGAATTTAAAGTAAAACAGACGGCAGGTTCAGTACAGCAACAAGGACGCGATAAACCAACGCAAATGACAAGTGAAAATAAAACAAGCTATCTAGCATGTAATGAAAATGTCATTTTTCATGAGTTGTGTGTGTGTTAGTTGTGTGACTGTAGATCAGTGTGTTGTGCATCACCAGAAAAAGAAGAAATTTCGTTCCAATTACAATTTTAACAGCAAACACTGAAAGAGAAAGGAACTGTTATAATTAGTGATTATCTTGAAAACTATTCATATTTTACTATACAAATGCATAGAATTATAAATAGATCATCATTTTTCTGAGATTTTGTGAAATTTCCAAAACCTGCATACATTTTGTGCCTTCGTTAACATTAGTATTAGTTTGTACGACCATAAATGGAAACAAAATAAACCAATGCAAATGACAATTGAAAATAAAACAAGCTCAATCAGAAAGAGCATCCTGGTCCCCATGAGGCGTCGGTGGGTCAGTTCATCAGCACAGAAGCAGTTTAGGAGGAGTCCAGCCCATATTACATGATCATTCTATCCATAATGCAATGTGTGTATCTGTACAGGCCCATGAACATTTGTGTGATATTGGTCACTAGGGTTGTCCTGGCACGATCGAGTCTGTAGTCATGTGATCGGCGCCGATTTCCGATCACGTGACTGCAGACTCAATTCGGACTCGGCCGATCAGGTATCGGATAAATAATATACTTATAACACACAGCAAACACAGGACACATAGCACACAACAGTTAATGTTTTTTTTGTTTTTTTTTTAACTGAGGCATGGCATTTGCTCAGAGATGTCCATTTAGCGCGACTGTCTGTCCCAGCGCCTGTTGTACTAGGGTCACACTCGCACTGGGACTTCTGGGTCGAGTCGTTCTCGGGCGCTGTTACCTGTGGTTCTGTGGTCCGTGTTCACACCTGTGCGGCCGATGGCGTCGTCACATGGTGCTGTTTGTTTGCATGTTGCGCAACGGAGTTGGCGCATTTGGCGAAGAGGGTGGGAACAGTGGTATGAAGCGTCTATTGAGTGGTGGGACTGATGCTGTGGTGCACGCTTGTGTTTGCAGTGCACGCTCCGCTGTGGGTTTGTGGATGTGGTGGTGGTGCGGGGGACAGAGGCTGTGGGGTTTCTGTCATCTTGTTTTTATTTGGTAAGATTTTGTATTATTTGGATTTCATTGACGAGCCTAAATGTTTCAAATATAAAGCACATGTTTCCATATAATATCAAAAATACAAAGTGTAGATTGTGCAGAGTCTCAGGTCTGACCTGATTCTGGTCTGGTTTCTGTTTGGTCCAGTTCATTAAGTTTATTAAGTTACACATTCCAAGACCAGATTGTGAAAAGTCAAGATTTTCAACAATGATGGTTCATGGTTAGAAAAGTGAATAATAAAATTAAAGTTTTGGACATTTGGTTTTTCACACTAAGTTCAGCCCAAATACTTCACATGAAATCAGCACAATCTGATCCCGCACACAGCCTGGATCTGATTCTTTGCTCTTAGTTCATTTTCATAATGTTTTATAGAAGTATCGGATCGGGACTCGGTATCGGCAGATGCTCAAAATCAAAGGAGTCGGACCTGGGGGCAAAAAAATGTGATTGGAACATCCCTATTGGTCACACATGAGAATGTCTGTGTTTACTAATGTGTAACGAAAATGTCATTTTTCATGAGTTGTGTGTGTGTTAGTTGTGTGACTGTAGATCAGTGTGTTGTGTATAACCAAAAAAAGAAGAAATTTCGTTCCAATTAGAATTTTAATGGCATACACTGAAAGAGAAAGGAACTGTTATTATTAGTGATTATCTTGAAAACTATTCATATTTGACTATACGAATGCATACATAAATAGATCAGAATTTTTCTGAGATTTTGAGACCACTCCCGTTGCTGTAGCTCCATCCTTCGTGGAGTTCTGCCCAAAAACTAGTGATGTGTCATCCGTGTCGAGGCTTCGATCCAGAAAGGCTTTGGTGAAGCGCGTATCGAGGCTTGTATCGGTGACGTATGTGCACAAAGCCTTGCGAACCTCCCACACCACGTGAACCATGTCCATATGTCCAAAGATGCCCTTGTTTCTTTAAATACAAACATACACAATCCAATTCCACACACTTTTGTGTCACTGTATGCAGCAGATTTCTTCTCGAAAACACTCGTGTAAACGCGGAATTAAAAGCGAAGACACGACACCACTTTTGCGTCTTCTGTTCAGACCGTCATCATATAAAACGTGAACTGGAGCCAGAGTCGATGGAGCCAGTAGCGCGGTCATGCTCACTGTTTTGCTCTGCTGTGTCCATTTATAGTTTATGATTGTTACGTAATAATATGAAACGTGACACTCCATCGCCCAACCACATCTGACTCTGAAATTCCTTTGTCTACACAATTTCCCACAATGCACCAGACCGTGGCCATCTTCAGTGATCATCCCAACACTGACCTGTATTTATCAGCTCTCACTTTGGGTTTGCGCAGACATCAATTATTGAGCGTCTGTGGGTTGATTGTAGCTCATAAATGCCATTCAGTGTGATCCGCCTTTAGCGCAGTAATCAACGGCCAGCTCCTCCTAAATAATGCACAGGCACAATTAAAAGGCTCGCTCCTCGTGCTGTATCTCCCCTCGTGCTGTTTCATGCATTTATGGATCAGCGCTGGATCGAGACGCGACACGGTTAAATGTCAATCAGCACATCTGAGGAGGTCTGCGCTGTGAATACAATCCACCGAAGGATGTTTTATTCACTGTTGTGTTGGGGTCAGCTGTGAGGAGTCGGCTTAACTTTCAACTTTCATTCCCATATGCTTGAGTAACCCTTTATTATTATTATTATTAAGCTCAAAATACTCTGTTCCACCTTGTGATGTCATGTAGACAACGTTTCTGAATTTTATTTTATTTTTTTTAGTGGGGTGAAAAAAATTCACGTCCACACTTGTGTCAGATCAGTAAATATTCACATTCAGACGACAACGAAGCAAGTGAAAATGATGTAATATATCTGCCACACCTGTATGTGGCGCTGTAACAATGATAACAATATCTAATAATGCAAATCTCATCACCGTTTTATTAAACTTTAAGGTAATTTAGCCGATTTTAGATGTATCCCAAAAATATAGACGTTTTGTTTTGCAAAAGTTAAACATAAGATTTAGTTTTTAGCTGTAAGATTTTGACGAGAATTATTACAATAACTTGGTCTCAAAAACCAACAGTTTAATTACTTGTGTGTGATTTTTGTTATTGATCCATGTGCTTAATCTGTGGTGCGTGTTGTTAGTATTGGCATTAACAGTGTGTCTCGGTTGTTGGGCGACGGGAGCAGCTCTGTAGGCTACACCTGTCACATTTTGGCAAAAGTCTTGTGGTCCGCCAAGGCCAGTTCGAGGGCTGTGGCCTTCGCTGCATCAGAGGACTCTGGCGATGACGGGGTCGCGATGTCATCGTTTTGTACACAAACACAACACAAAACATGGTACATTGATCTCCAGAACAGTTGATAGTCAAGGTCAGTTAAATACAATAAATCAATGAACCTGTCCAGGGACGACAGGTGGAAATTAACACTGATGCTACAACCTGATGTACAATGCATCTCTCCTGTTAAGGTTAATGCAAAAATTGTGCGCTGTCCCTGTCTCAAATAAATAAATAAATATATCCTCCAAAAGCTGCAGTTTGTTTGTTCACAGGACAACACAACGCCGGTGTTCTCAGATTTCTCCACTCTGGAACCTGTTCTCAAATAATACCGTTTTCCCCCACACCGGCTCCGTGTGGACGAAAGGCCAAAATGAATAAAAACTTCACAATTTCAACCAAAAAATTTTGTCATGTGGACAGGCCCTTAGCCTGATTCATCAACCGGTTTCACTTGGTAGAAACCGTGTGACCTCGCAGCATTAAGATTCGTTCGTTCGTTTGGTTGTGATGTATGTAATGCACCAAATCCTGTAGGAAGAAGAACAATAACATCTTTCCTCTTTAAAAGTTTTATTGAAAGTAAATGTGTCAATCCAGTTATCATTAAAACACTTGTTACATGACAAATCCCTGAGCTGCTCCTGTGCTCTGAACCACTGACAGAATCAGAGCCTTCCTCAGCATTTACCTGTCACCACATATAAATCACAAAATTGGCACCAACAAAAGGAAAACAATCTGAATTGTAATAAAATACTTGGTAATTCTAGTCAGTATAATGGTAGCCTAATTCTGTAGGCACATCGTCCAAACACACAGAAGAACCGGTGGAACGTCCTAAAAACCCAAACCCAGCGAACAATGGCGCAATGAAAGTGGTGTAAAAAGTGTGAATATGAACCAGTTCTTCATTGACAATACTGAAAAATGACAAAGAACCGGCAGAATGGTCCAGGTACACTGCCACATGGCCAGAGGAGGTTGGAGACTGGTATGCTTTTCTTCTGGGATGACTTTCAGTGTATTTATGATCAGAGACCTTCAGGCTCCAAGACTGATCATTTTTTCCAAACTTGCAAACTTTAGAAAGTTTCTTCCGGCTTATTCCTCTGTAACTCACTGCTATATCAACCTCTCCTTCCCAGTACAGCTCCCAGTAGCAGCGGCCGGTGAGAGGAGTGGAGCATAGGATTTGAGGACAGTAAGCAAACCTGTGTGGGTGATCTGGATAGTTCTGGTTTGTCTTCACATCAGTGACAGTCCTGCGGTCATCTGACACCTTGAGCTGGCTGTAAGATGTGTTCACATCCAATGTCAGCACACAATAATCTGAAAGACAAACGTAAACATCAGTCTCTATTTAGAGACTTTCTTAAGACATGATTTGGATAAACAATTTAAAATTTTAAGTTAATCCAAATTTGATTTGACAAACCTAAAATGTAAATACACACACGCAAACGCTGCATTGAGAAACTCTGTACTACACACAACCCCCCAACCACGCCCCTTCTTTTTGTCTTTCTGTGTTTCTTCTTTTCATTTACTTATTGTTCTTTTGTTGTTGTTGTTTTTGTTGTTTTGTATGTGTGTTAATCCTATATTTTATTATGTCTGTTTTGTTTAATTAACGTGCTGGGTATCCATTGCCTCAAAAATTACAAATTATGAAAAATAATAATAATAATAATAAAATAAATTTTAACTTACACTTAGAAATACCTTCAGTTAGCCAATGGACTCCAGCAGGCTTCAACCTGGATGTAAATACAATAGAAAACATACTTTATGAGTTATATATAAATACATAGATTGGCCATAGTTATAGTGGAAATAAATTGTGAATTAATTTTATCATAAATGTTCATATTTTGCTTTAGTTAACAAGTCATCAACTTCAATTGCAAATGTGCTCTGAGATTGTAAAATCTTGCTCTCCTTATTCACATATGTGAGGTTAACACACACACTCTGCAGCCTCTCATGTCACCCACACCGAGACCAAACACACAGAATCCAGCAGAACCTAGTCTGAGCTGGACCCTTTCAGTACATGTTCCCTCTCACTCTTTTCCTCAAAGTTTGGAGCTCGCATTAATGTGATAATTTTGCATCAAAAAAAAAAAAAAAAAAAAAAAAAGCCATTGACTTGACTTAGCATTAATAATAATAATAATAATAATAATAATAATAATAATAATAATAATGTACAGTTCAAATAATATCTCACCTGAGAGAGTCCAAGGGTAAGTCTCGATGTTCCCATAGATCCTTCAGTACCTGCAATGCTGAGGGCCCTGGATTGTTGTAGCTTAGGTCTAACTTCATCAGATAGCAGGGCTCATAACTCAAAGCTTTGACCAAGGTGGTCCCACCTTTCTCAGAGACCATACAACCTGACAAACTAAAAACACAGTATTAAATGATGATAGGAATGACATCAAGAACACATTATGGGACTTCCCTCACTTCAGACTCAGTAGTTTACACACGGTTGTCTTCAGCCCAGAGAACAGTAGCTCGACTCCTGAGTCTTGGATATCATTATTACTCAGATCCAAGTGTTGGATTCTGGAGGACGTGAGGACAGAGGCCAAATGGCCACAGCAGCTCTGGGACAAGCTACATTGACTGAGACTGAAGGGGACATTTTAGGACAACTGAACATTATACCACACGTCACACCTCTTATTAAACATTAATAGCACGAACACATACATGATGGTCTCCAGTTTGCAGTTTGGACTCGCCAGTCCTTCACACAGCAGCTCCACTGCAGAGTCCTGGAGGTTGTTATAACTGAGATCCAGGTGTTGGAGGCAGGAAGTCTGTGAGCTGAGAACTGAGGAAAGAGGATCACACGTTTCCTCTGACAAGTTACAGCTCCTTAAACTGAAAGGAAAGAAGAAACAATCCATAACACATTCTGTAGTTATAATAGAACTACAGCATAATATTTGTCCTAAACTCACAGAGCTTTCTTGGAAGCTTTGATGACTGGCAGCAGTCTCAGTAGAGCTGTTTCTGAAGAGGAGTATTTCTCCAGGTCAAACTCCTCAAGATCTTCAGATGAGGTCAGTAGGAGAAAGGCAAGAGCCGACCAATGAGATGGAGACAGATCTTCTGCTTTCAGGGTCTCTGTAGTCAAAGCTCTTTGGATATCTAAGACTAAAGAATAGTCCTTAAGTTCATTTAAACAATGAAAGAGGTTGACACATCTCTCCGCAGATAGGTCCTGGTTGATTTTCTCATGGATGTATTCAACTGTCTCTTGGTTAACTTCTGATTTTTGTAGCAAAAAACCTTGGAGCAGACGCTGATTTTCTGGTAGAGACAGACCCAGGAGGAATCGCAAGAACAAGTCGAGGTGTCCATTTGGACTTTTTAGTGCCTGGTCCACAGCTGAATGATGGAGATCTTTGAGTTTACATTTGCCTTTTAATCTCTTCAGACTGATATTTATTGGTTGTTTTGTTGAGAGCAAGTTTACACCAGTGTGGACAAAGGTTTGATGAACATGAAGAGCAGCCAGAAACTCCTGCACACTCAGATGGATGAAGCAGTAGACCTTGTCGTGGTACAGGCCTTGCTCCTCTCTAAACACCTGTGTGAACAAACCAGAGTACACCGAGGCAGCTTTGGTGTTCAGGCCAGAATGTTTCAAGTCTGACTCATAAAAGATCAGATTTCCTTTTAGCAGCTGGTCAAAAGCTAATTTTCCCAGAGACTTTACCATCTTCACGGTCTCATTTGTCCACTGAGGATCTGTCTCAGATTGCCCATCATACTTCAGATTTTTGATTTTGGCCTGGATCACCAGAAAGTGGATGTACATCTGGGTGAATGTCTGAGGCAGCTCGTCTGTGTCAGTCTTCATCACATGGTGCAGGACAGTGGAGATGATCCAGCAGAAGACCGGGATGTAGCACATTATGTACAGACTGTGGGACTTTTTGATGTGGGAAATGACGGCTGTGGCCTGCTCTTCATCCCTGAACCTTCTTATGAAGTACTGCTCCTTCTGTAGGTCAGTGAACCCTCTCACCTCTGTCACCATGGAAATGAAGGAGGCTGGGATCTGACTGGCCGCTGCAGGGCGAGTGGTTATCCAAACCTTAGCGGAGGAGAGCAGGTTCCTCCTGATGAGGTTGATTAACAGCACATGCACTGAGGTGGACTTTGTGGGGTCAGTCAGGACCCGGGTTCGGCTGAAGTCCAGAGGAAGTCTGCATTCGTCCAGACCATCAAAAATGAAGAGCACCTGGAGGTCCTCAAAGTTGCTGATTACTTTGGATTCACTGAAGAAGTGGTGCAGCAGTTCAACCAGGCTGAACCTTTGGTCTCTGAGCACGTTGAGCTCTCTGAAAGTGAATGGGAAAAGCAGCTGGATGTCCTGGTTAGTTCTACCTTCAGCCCAGTCCAGACAGAACTTCTGAGTCAGCATGGTTTTCCCTATGCCTGCCACACCCTTCGTCAACACAATATGTATGGGCTTTTTTGTTCCAGCAGAGCTTTTAAAAATGTCTTCACATTTGATGGCTGTCTCCAGTCGGCCTGGGGTCCTATAGTCAGTCTCGATCTGTCTGACCTCATGTTCCTGGTTGACTCCCGCAGCCCCTCCCTCTGTGATGTAGAGCTCTGTGTAGATCTGGTTCAGGAGGGTGGCATTTCCTGCTATAGGGATGCCCTCAGACACACAGTTGTACCTCTGCCTTAAGCACGATTTAATCTTGCAACAGAAGATCCCAAAAGTGCTTTCTGTAAATGCAAAAAAGTCCACAGTGAATTAGAGAAAAATGCTCTGAAAGTCACACTTACCATTCTGAAGACGGTCAGCGAGGTTCTCATCCATCTTTTTGAGAAAGTCCAGGGTAATCCTCAGAAATGCCTCTCTGTTGCTCTGCTGCTCCTCCTCCTCGGTCTCAAAATATTCTGCAGATTTCAGAAGCCCGTGCCACTTCTTTAGCTCATTTTTAACAAACATCACAAGGTTTTCTTCTAGTTTCTGGAATAAGAAGATGATAAGGGTAGAGGGTATGAAAACCATTTGACCTTCATTTTCATGACAGTGCACATTGTAGGTTTTCACTCAAGGCATCAACACTATGAATAAACACATACATACTAAACAATCAACAGTGAAATAAGCATTTTTATATGATACATTCTTTAAATGAGTCACCCTTTGTTTGCTTTGCACTCTCTGTAATCCCTGACCCTTGTGTTGCTTTCAGACCGCGGTGTCAGAAAATGATGCCTCTATTTGGACGCATTTTAGTTCAGATGCCCCCAATGCGTGTCTTGGACGCCATAGACGAATGGGAGAAAAATACTTGATGCGTGTCCGTTGCCCTGGAAACAAGTGCCCGGCCCCGGTCTTTTCCCGGAACGATGGACCAGGTTGAGAGAGACTTTAGTTTTTTTATTACATAAAATTACAGCACAGGAGTTTGACTCGGCTGCTGTGGCGTATATATACAGTATGTATACTCCACTAATGACACTGGATCAGTCCTGGTCTAGTCCTGGTCCAGTCCTGGTCCAGTCCTGGTCCAGTCCTGGTCTAGTCCTGGGCTAATCCTGGCGATCTTCTTCCAGATAATAACATTGCTACGTCACTGGATACTCGTCCCTGATTGGTTGACGCGGTGCATCTGACGTGAAAAGTTTGGCATTTTCAACTTCTGATGCTGACGCCTTGGAGGCGCTTAGGGCATTGACACCTGAAAGCTTAAGACGAAGCGACACCAGATTCGTGGCGTGCTGAAGACACGCCGCAAAAACGCAGGATGCCTTAGACATGCGTCTACGTAGACTTTGCATATAAACTGGACGCCTTGACGCTCCGGTCTGAACGGGCCATTGGAAGGCACGTCTACTATTTCAGATGAATTCATCACAAAGCTCATTGACTGACGAGTTTGCAGTGTTGTCAGTAAAGCAAAGGGTAACTATTTGAGGAACGTAAATATAAAATATAAACATACAGTAATTAGAGTTAATTAACACATTATTCATATATACATATACTGAATTTCATTATACTGTATAACGACAATAAAGGCTTTCTATTCTATTCTATTCTACATAATTCCATCTTACTTCAGATATTTGACTTCTCTAGAATTGACTTTCAAGTCTATACACAGAATAGGGCTTGTCATTTTGGTGATATTATCATATTGTGTTTTTTGTTTTTTTGTTTAATGCAGCTCCATGCTTCCCTCCTGCTATTGGTCAGTCTTGGTTATGGACTTGGTTGTGACAGGTGGATTTAACCAATCACAATGAAATTTAGGAACAAAAGAAGACTTTAGTTACATCTTATAGACTGTATAGATACTGAAAATATGAATTGTGATCAAATTACAATTAGGTCTGCCTTGAAGAAATCAGTGCCCAGTGCTCAAAGCGGGACTGGATAAACTTGTGGATGTTAAATAATCAATAGAGTATTCAATTACTAAAATAATCGATAGCTGCAGCCCTAGACTCAAGTCATTAAAATAGTGAATCAGGTCTGACGGGCTGATTCCACATGTGTCTCATGTGTCTCTGGTTCTCTGAACCACACACTGAGCAGTTGAGGAGAAGTTGTGGTGGATGAGGGTCGTTCCTCATCCTGTGTATGTGCAGAGCTCCACCTCCACCATCCTCCAAATTACAGACCAATTCTATTTTTTGACCAATCTCCACAGTTCAGAACGCACCAAACAGGAAAGAGAACGGGAACTACATTGGGATTTCCAAAGTAATTACACTCAACACCGACTTCATTTTCATCATATTATTTATAACAGATGTTTATACAGTTGTTGTGTTGGTAGTTGAGTTCAGTAAACTGTTAATCTTCACTCTGTCACTGAAACACCACAAAACTTTTGGTCTTTCATGGGGACTTTTATTTGAGTAGAGCTCTTCTCAGGCTCAGTCTCTGGGCTCACAGTCCTGAGGGAGAGTCTGTGCTCTCAGTCAGAGTCGATTCAGAGCCAGAGCTGCATGATGTGGAATCAATCCATGACTCGAGTCCAAGTCACAAGCTGCAAGTCCTCACTTCTGCAAATATCTGCACCTGATTCATATGTGCTGGACAAGAAAGATAATGGTGTTTACAAACCGTAAATATTGAATCTAGATGTGTCGGATTCTCATAGCCCGACTCTGGCTCCAATCTAAAGAAATTAAAAGAATTAAAAAAAAGGCTTAGGTTATGTTTTACTTTTTTTCTTTTTTTTTTACATTACATAAGTGAAACACATGACCAAATTATGACTGAACAATCAGTGTGGGCGACTTACCTGGGATGATCCCTGGGCTGTTCCTTGAAGTATAAGGGTTCATCTTTGGACTTGGAACTCATCAAGGTCACATATTCAGGGTGAATCATTGACTCTTTACTGATGGAAACACATTCAAGAATGAGTTCAACTTCTCTCCATGAATTTCCATGGTTTGATATTACATGTAGGTGTTATATTATTTTATTAAAAATACTGTTAAAACAGACCCTAAAAACAAGGAGATGTTATTGCTTTGACTAGAATGTTTCACAGTATGGCATTAAACCTTTCTATCTTCAGGGAGACTGACCAACCAAGTTACAGGTCAGATCTGTGGAGAGGCGACCCCGCTCACAGTCAGAATGCCTGTTTTTCTAGGTATTTTTGAGCTGTAAAACCACTTGTAATTTAGCAAATGTAAGGGAGAGCAGTTTAATGAACATTCCAGGCAGAGCAATGACAAACAAGCAGGTGACAGAGCGTCAACCAAAAAGTTACATAGTGCTCCTTTACTGATTTAATCCAGGGGTCATCAAACTAAGGTCACCACGCCCCTTTGACCAGCCTATTTTTTTTTTACTTTTTGGCAAATAATAACACATCTGCATTTTGTATTTTGTAGATTGTTTTTTTCAATTAAAAAATATATTTCTATGAAGTATTGATATTTAAATAATTATACGTATTTACATTTGTTGCAGAATTTTCAACACCTGACAAACTCGAGATCAAACAGTGACAGTCAAGCAGGCACAGAGTTCTGTAGTGCAGTTAAGGACAGAAAAATGTCTTGTTTAAAAGTACAAAAACTTGACAGTTTTCAGAGAACAGTGGATGACTGATTATTTTTTTGTTCAGTGTGAGGTGCGTGCAGTTTGTCTGATGTGTAAAGAAAGTGTGGATGTTTTCAAAGAATATAATCTGCTTCGCCAGGGTCAGACAAATCTGTTATATGACCAACACGACTCCATCACAGTCAAGAGTGATAATGTGACCCCTAGAGAAAAAAAGTTTGGTGACCCCTGATTTAATTGAAGACAAATTGAATAATTAAATACACAGCGACATGTACAGATACATATAGTTCTTCTGTTGTATTTTTGTGTAAAGCTCTGTGCCTCACACCAAAGGGAAAAAACTCACCTGACAGAAGCTCTGAAATACAGAGGTTCATCTTTAGATCTGTCGCTCTGCAGAGACACACAGGTGAGCTCAGGTCCAGAGTTTAGATCCATCCTTGAATTTTCCATCTTCGTCTAACATTTCACAAACAAATTATTGCCTTTGTTCATTCTTACGAAAGAAAGTTTAACTAATCTAGGTCCCTACAAAGTTTTATGTTTTTATGTTTTCTTTGTAACTGTATAAAATATTATATATAAAATGTAAAAGAATAATCTACTTACGCTGTGTGTAAATTTCCAGTTCAGCTGCTTCAAGTTGAAACAGATCTGCAGGTTTGTTTCATTCTCAGACCTGATCTGCCCACAAGTTTACAAGCACTCACATGAATCACACCCAGACCAAGGTCAAAGTCGACGCTGTGTCTTTTACTGGGATGAATTACACAACCAAAACAAACATACTAGTTTAAATTCAAAACAAACTGCAAACTTGTTCACTGGAATCTCTTCATTCAAGCCCCTGCAAAGACTAAACTTAATTGTAAGATTCAATCAGTTTTACTTAATTACACAGCAACACATTAGTGAGTTAAAACCTTTAGTGAGTTAGAATCTTCTAGAGCTCCTGCTGAGGTCTGAGCCAGAATAACCAGAGGATCCAAGACTGAATCTTCTCTACTCTTAGAGCTACGTACAGTATACAAAATCAGTCTGGTTTGTGCCCAGATGTTTAACTCATCTCCAGAGACTCTGGACTCTGCCATCGGACTGTCTGTAAATGTAACTAGAGTCTCCATGTGCAGCTCATCTGAGGTTCAAACTACTGAGAATCCTTCAGGTACTGCTGCGGCTGCTAAATTAAGGTTTGGAAGAGCGAAAGTCAATGAACTCAAAACAAAAATGTGTGAAGAAGCCCTCAATCGTCCAGGTAGAATCCATGGCGAGGAGAAAATTCAGTTTGTCTGGACAAAAGATGGTGTCTGAGGCCTCTAAACAGAAATGGAGGCCTCAGACACCGTCTATCTCCTATTTACAACTCCATCCTCAAACCAAAATCAAAACAAACAAGAGAACAACAGGTGTATCCAGGTCAGGTCCAGAGGTGTGGAAGCTCCATTATGGCCATGAATTGTTCTGCTAATTAGACCCCACACCCTGTACAGGTCAATAGGCCGAACTAACAAACAGAAACTGTAAACAAGTGTGTGTGTTAGTTTCAGAGTAGTTTCAGTGTAGTTAGCTCCTCCCTGCAGACAGATATAAGGAAGTGTCCACCAGCGTCTGACCAGAACTGAAGAAGCAGCTTGGATGAGCTGAGAAACATCTTCAACCAAACTAACTTTTGTCCAGTCGACAAACTGAATTTTCTCCTCGCCGTGGATTCTACCTGGACGACTGAGGGATTCTTCACGTACGTGTTTGTAACTGTATGTTGTATGTTCTTGGTCCACTTTGAAAACAAGATGCTGCATCTCAAGGGGCTTTTCATTAATAAATTTAAATTCTAATTCAAATAGAAACTCGACTCCCAATTCACCAGCCTCGATGAACTTCATTTGACTGGAGCTGAACTCCGTGGGTGACGTCATTCTCCTTTAGTCCCCTTCTTTAAACCATGTACTTTCTTTGCACATAATATTAGGTATGCAGTGCCATATTTATGTTTCAGAAACTGTAAACAAGTGTGTGTGTTAGTTTCAGAGTAGTTTCAGTGTAGTTAGCTCCTCCCTGCAGACAGATATAAGGAAGTGTCACCAGTGTCTGACCAGAACTGAAGAAGCAGCTTGGACGAGCTGAGAAACGTCTCCAACCAAACTAACTTTTGTCCAGTCGACAAATTGAATTTTGTCCTCACCATCAAAAAAAATTTTTTTTTAAACCATATTTTAGCAGAAATACAATTTATGTTTTGTATTTTAATACAGAACAATGGGCTGAACCTGAACCTGCCCTTTGTCGATGGAAAACCTATCTTCTGCCTTTGTCTCAGTTAATAAGAAGTACATGAATGTTTCTTCAGTCAAGTTCGTTCACACCCTGCAGTGAATTACTGTTACTCTGGAGTAGCTCTCGTCAGATAACACAAGTATGATTTGTCCATTTCTGAGCTTTACTGTGTTTAAGTACAAAGCAATCACTTCTTTTCACTCATTTGTTCCTGAAGTTTAATTTGTCTTTTTGGGGCCTCACCTGGCTGATCTCGTCCACGTCTCCTCCTTCATTTGAATGCGCGTCACACCTGGCCACCCGCAGCCATCTCCGCTCCCATTTCTGATTCGTGACCTCTGATAATTGGCCAGCGCTGGAGTGATGGCTGTCTGCCTCTGTCACCTGCCCACTCTGAATTATTAATATCTAATATCATTATGTAGGCAGTGCTTGTCATAACAATCCGAGCCGGTGGAGAGGAACTCAATCTGCAGCCGCTGCCCTGTGCCTACAATGCATTTAATTATTGATAACGACTAATTGGCTACAGGATTCACGGGGCACACTTACTTTTGTTCCCACTTTGCTCCTCCAAGAAACAATCATATTAATAGGCCAGCCCTCTCTGATGGCCCCATGTCAGCAAATTAGCAGCCGAGACGACCCGCGCGACCCGTCCTCTGTCCACCGTTTTCACCCATATTCACTTTTCTTGTCCTTTTCCGCTAACCTTGAGTTTAATTAACGTTGGTCACTGAAAAATCGTTATTCAGTGTGCGTGCCGATGTCCATTTTTTTCAAACAGGAGAACAACGAAGACTTGGGGAGGTTAACAAAGTTTAATTAGAGTCGATGGGCAGGTCCTGGGGTCTTGTGTTTGACTGTGGAGCTTCAAGAGAAAGTAAAACCGTGAATTAAACCGACCAGCTCTAACCCGGACTAATAGGCAACTTTAAATTAACCTGAGAGAGAATGGTTGTATAACAGCATTTGGACTATGGTGACATGATTTTGACCCACTGACACTTCGGTAATTTGGGTAATGTGATGGGGGCGATGGAAGTTTTGAGCCTCATTGAGTTCGTATGTCTGATGTTGTGCTGTTGGCTTCATCAGACCAGGACCTGCAGCACTGGGGCGGTTTGCAGTCGAGTGTGAAGCAGCTGGGATGAAGATCAGCTCCTCCAAATCTGAGGCCGTGGTTCTTGACCAGAAAAAGGTGTCTTGGTGGGGAGTCCCTGCCTCAAGTGGAGGAGTTCAAGTATCTCAGGGTCTTGTTCTCGAGTGAGGGGAGGATGGAGCGTGAGACTGACAGGTGGACAGGTGGACAGGTGCAGCGTCTGCAGTGATGCGGTCACTGTATCGGACCGTTGTGGTGAAGAGGGAGCTGAGTCGAAAGGCAAAGCTCTCAATTTACCGATCAGTCTTCATTCCTCCCCTCATCTGTGGTCATGAGCTCTGGGTAATGACCAAAAGGATGAGATCGCGATTCCTCTGGGTGTCTGGGTGCTCCCTTACAGATAGAGTGAGAGGAGCAGCTGAGGGTTGGTCACCTGTTCTGATGCCTCCTGGGCGTCTCCCTCAGGAGGTGTTCTGGGCATGTCCCACCAGAAGGAGGTCCCAGGGAAGACCCAGGACACACTGGAGGGACTATGTCTCTGGGATGGCCTGGGATCCCCCAGGAGAAGCTGAAGGAAGTGTCCAGGGTGAAGGAAGTCTGGGAGTCCCTGCTTAGACTGCTGCCACCACAACCCGGCCCCATTTAAGAGGAGGAAAATGGATGGATGGATCAACTTCGTCTGTAGTTTGTGGTATACAAACTACTTAGTGCAATCTTTCCCAAGCAGGGACACCTCCGGAGACTTTTTATCACCAGTCACACGGCTAATGGTGCGAGTCAAAGGTGAGGCGCCCAAACGAACCAAAACAAACTAAACCTATTTTGGGCTGAGTTTGACCTGTTGTATTTGTTTTTGTTTTGTAGTACTCTTATTATCCCAATAATTCCAACTCTTTTCAGGAGCAGTGGGCAGCGCGTGGGGAGCCCAGGGACCCATCACCATGATCTTGTCCCTAGGCTTGGTCAAGACTAGTTTAACTGGAGGCTTTTTACCTGCCTATGGTGTGTGTTTTTAAAGGCCTGAGCAAACTGGGAATTGAACCTGTAACCTTCTTGGCACCGTGCTGCCAAAGTACTCCTGGTTAAGCACTGGTCTAGTTCAGGTTTAGTCTGAGTTTAGTCCCATTTTGATGTGGTCAATGTGCGAGTGTGAATGGATCCATATTACGTGTTTTGACTGCTGCATCAAAATTGCGCGCCTTGCCCTTGGTCATTCCCCTGGGACAATCTGAACTAGAGCATAGAAACCTGACTGAAATCTGATGAGTCTGAACAAATATTAGAACTTATGTTGGGGCTCGGGTCGAACGCTTCAGCTGTTTCCTGTCTACAGTAAAACCAGTCACTCTGAGACTCTTCTAGTTCAGATAAAAGTCAAAACTCTATTATTATTATTTGTGAAATGTGGTGCAAAACATCCAATACCTGATTTGTAAAGCATAAAAGAGGCGATAAAATCCACAGGAAGTAGAGTCACTATCGCAAATCTGCAACTTCACCTCGATCTTTGCGCTGTGTGGATGTAAACAGACACACATGAGGAACTACTCTTGCCTTTTCACTTTTAAAGAACAACTCAAACTGGTTTAATAGCGTGGTTTTGTGGACTGGAGTTATTATTTGCGGAAGACAATTTCTACGAATAATGTGGATGAGATGCTGTGGTTTAAATTGACCACTTTACGAGAAGTGAGGAATAAAGTCTTCTTATTTTCGCTTTATCCCGATTTTATATTTTGTGTGTCCATTAGAGGAACACAAACAATATCCTACGTGTGTCTTCATTAGTCAGCCTCTGAAAATAGTGTGATTTTAACTTTGTCGGGTTTGGACACAAATATCTGAATACTTGTCGGGCTTGGGTCGGATTCGATCACTGCTCTGACAGACGTGGGCTGGGCTCAGACAGAAAACACTCTAATCTGAACCTCAGTCTGGAAACCACTGGTCAAATTTGTGAGATTTATGTTTCATCCGACCTATCATGGACGGTCAAGGTGGATTAGGAATTCAAACCACTAACTCGTAAAAGAGCCAACACAATTCTCACGTTTGCCTGTAAATTTTTTTCCCATCGTTTCTTGAATATATCATAATGAAGAGTTTGACCAATCCACACCTCTCTGTAAGTAACTTTATTCCTCTCCTCGGCGCTGCTCGCGGTCTGAATATTTCACCCGCTTCGATTGTTCGGGCAACAATAGTTTTGAAATCCGCCTCGCCGTGTTGCAGAGGCCGTTCAGGAGGCGGTGGGAGGTCCTCTGTCCGCAGACCCGGCCGCGCGCTGTGTGGAATATTTCATTTTTCATCGGAGAAAACCAATATCTGTGAGGCTTTGAAGTGCGAGAAACGCCGGTGTTGAGTGGACGTGATGGAGGTAACAAAGAAGACTGTTTGTAATGGCACCCAAAGGAAGAAGTGCAGAGCTGGACCAGATATTGTTTGCTTCTGAAATACAGATGTTTACGATGGAATTACTCAAAAAATTTACAAAAAATATCTTATCCTATCCATCTATTACAATAACATGATGTTTTTTAATTCCATTTTAATTATTCCTAATTAATTAATTCAGAATTAAATTATTCTCCTTCGAATTTACATGGAAATAATAATTCCGAATTGATGGAAAACTCGTTAAATCGTCTTTGTTTGATTCCGCTCAGCGTCTGGAGGTGGGGAAGGTTCTGACTGGACAGAGACACCAACGGATTTACATCGACCGGAAGAAAACACACTACCGGCTTTTCTGTCATCTGGGTTTGTTGTTACGCGTGGGGATGCGTATCGCTGTTCCCCAGTTTGTATGGGCGGGGGAACAGTCCGAACCCAGACTTCTGAACCAGCGGGAGCAGCTCCGGTTCAGGTCGAGCCCCGATGAGCTGGAGCGAGGAGAGGTGTTAGGTGCCTCGGCCTGAGAAGCTCTGTCCCCAGGGAAGAACTATAAACACAGAGGACAGATGCTCAGAACAAGATATAATGAACCAAATGGGATTCGCGCTTCTGTCCAGATGTTTTGCACCACCTCAGAACCTGCCGCAGCCCTGGAGCACGGAGGACAGGAGCAGCCTGCCTGGATCCACTGGTTTTGCTCGCCCCTGTCTGGACCCAGGACATGGAGGACGGAGCCTATAGACCTGTCTGACCAACCTGCTCGGAGGATAACTCAAGACCAAGGAGGGACTGCGCGCTGTGGTGAGAGCAGTAGAAAGAAAGTTTGGAGTGAGAGAGAAACTCGTGACACCGGGAGGATGCACCATGAAACTTTCCTGAAGTCACTGGATGGATGGACAAAGTCTGGACTTCAGTGACACTGAAACCATCCTGTCGGGATTCAGAAAGACCCGAATAATTCTAACTGGAACTGATGCTGAGTCTGACGACAGCGACACAGAAGAGGAAGTGATGCTCTGTTTACCTCCGGAGGTCGAGGCCGAGTTGCTCAGAAGTGACACCGAGGATGAAGAATTGAATGGATTTAGTGATTTGGAGTGAGATGGAGAGTTTGTTAAACTTGTTCTGTTGTTTATGTTATATTTATCTGAAGAACTGTTCATATGCGACGTTAACGTCTGTTGTTCTCTCTTCTGTTGTTTTTACCAGAACTTGACTTTGAAGATTGTTTCCTCCTCAAAAACAGACTTGAGTTGTGTTTTGTTTCATTCACATGTTTGAGTAACTCTTTTATCATTAGGCGTGTCTTGCCAGAGAGAGAGAGAGAGACATATTATGAACTGAAAAAGTGCAAAGATAATTGGGATGGAGGACAACAAACACGAGCGTCTGATGAAGGAGGATATTGGGATCCGGAAATGAGCGCACAGGAACAGATAAACAGAAACAACTTTCAAGGACCTGGGTCTGTCCTGAAGAAGCCGGACGACAGAGGCCTTATGTTTACTTATTTGTGTGCCTTATTTGACCCGTCTTTTGCTATTTTTGCTACTAATTTAGAATTTATTATTGCCATTTCTATGTTTTACTCTTTGTTATTATGATATTTTGTGGCGTGTGAGTCACTGTGTCCAAATAAATTCCCTTGTGGATCAATAAATTTCGTCTAAGGTGTGTAAACAACATACTGGTGGGGTAAAAATTAACTTTTATTTGACCCTTTAAGGGATTAATTCCCTTAAAGTATTTTCTCTGAAGGTCTACCACATTTGCTGTAAAAACCTGTAGCAACAGTAGTTGAACGTTCTACTTTTTCCTTTTAAAAGCCATGACAAGCTTTTAGTTCTGTCATGAACCAAAGAGTTAAAATTTAAAGGTGATAAATAAGTTAGTTTATTGTGAAAATTTGAGAGAAACAGAGCAAAGGATCATGGTTTGTCACTGTGTTTCAGATGTCACAACATTCTAATGGTCAATATTATTTAAAACAGAAGGGAGCAGATCAAATTCATGTTAAAACTCAGATTTCTGTTATAATACAGAGACGTCTTGGGTTGAGTCAGTAACAGGAATGATCAGGCTCAAAATCTGTGAATTTACCTTTTGGATATTACGGTAAAGTGCAGTATAATCGATATCAATCCAACTGACTCTTGCCCCCCACTGGGACGATGACCTTTGAGATGCTACTGTTTTTTGTTTTTTACACCATATGTGGCAGAAGAACTTCCAGAAGAAACATTTTGAGGGAACGAACCATCTCTTCACCAACCGAAAACCTTAGAGTGGAGTAAGAGTAAGAATGAGACCTTTCTTGTTGTGTTTATGTGGCGCCCCCTGGAGACTGTTGTGACACAGAGGAGGGAGGGAACTTTTGGCTCTTCCAGGGGATCTGCTGACCCTCCCTGACCAGTCCTCCCTTTAACCTGACCTGAGACCTTTGACTGAGACAAGAAAAGAATTGAAGAAGTGAAGAAATGTTGCAGAAAAACTTGAATTTCCCTCTGTTTTAATAAAATATCTGTCTGTCTATTCACAGTTTTATTTGCCTCCCCAAAACATCGCAGTAAATATCGTACCATGAGATGCGTCTTGTGAAAATATCATAACGAGACATTTGGATTTTGTTACATCTTTGTCTAAATCCTCACAGTAGCGCCCTCATCCAGATCTATAAGCTGAACCGTACAGCATCATGACTGAATCCATATCATTTCCATCACATTTTGACACAGGTAAACGCTCTAATATTCAAAGGCCGGTCCTCCGTCCGTCCTCTTTCTGTCTGCTCTGTTTTGCATAAGAGTTCAGGACCCGAGCTGAGTCCTGCATCTCAATGACCCCACAGCGCGCGCTCTCATTTAGCACCCTTTAAAATCCCCCATTAAAGACCAACCCTGTTTTCATCCGGGGCGAGGCGGGGTCCCGGGGCCAAAGCGAGGCCAGTCGGGGGCCGCGCACAAAGACGAGCGATGTGTCGAGGTGGGAATAATTCTGCGGCAGGATATTTGAATGTGAAATGTTGGACTGGGTTATTTGAATAAAAGAATGTCTCTTCTTCTAATGTCTTATTCAGGACCAAACCAAACCAGGTCTGATCCAAGGACACAGCTGTTTAAAGGCGCATTGTGTAACTTTTCTGGTGGAGCGTCCGTCACCTGCTTGTTTCTTTGCTCTACTTTAATTGTATTCAATTCCAGGTGGTTTTAAAGCTCAAAAATACCAAGAAAAACAAAGATTCTGACTGTGTTATTAGGTTCTTTTTTCAGACCAAGAGTTTGTTTTTGTTTGTTCAAGAGATGAAACAGAACCGGAGCATAAATGTAACGTCATACACGAAATACTCTACATGTTCTGCAATAAAACAAACATCGAGGAAATGGCAAAGATGTTCAGTCCATGAAAAAATGTTGTAAAAAATCCAGATTTAGTCCTGGTTTAGACCTCATTTAGACCTAGTTTCAACCTGGATTTAGTCCTGGTTTTAGTCCTGGTTTAGACATGGATTCAGTTCTGGTTTAGTCCAGGTTAAATCCAGATTTTAGTCCTGGTTTTAGTCTTGGTTTAGTCCTGGTTTCGACCTGGCTTAGACCAGGCTTTAGTCCTGGTTTATACATAGTTTTAGTACTAGTTTAGTCCTGCTTTAATTTTGGTTTAGTCCTGGTTTTGACCTGGTTTAGTCTTGGTTTAGACATGGTTTTAGTCCTGGATTTAATCCTGTTTTAGTCCTGGTTTAGTCTTGGTTTCAGTCCTGGATTTAGTCCTGTTTTAGTCCTGGTTTAGTCTTGGATTTAGTTCTGGTTTAGTCCTGGTTAAATACATATTTTTGTCCTGGTTTAGTCCAGGTTTTAGTTGTGGTTTAGACCTGGTTTTAGTTCTGGTTTAGTCCAGGTTTTAGTCATGGTTTAGACCTGGTTTTAGTTCTGGTTTAGTTCTGGTTTAGTCCAGGTTTTAGTCGTGGTTTAGTCCTGGTTTAGTCCTGGTTTAGACCTAGTTTTAGTATTGATTTAGTCCTGGTTTTAGTCCTGGTTTAGTCCTGGTTTAGACCTAGTTTTAGTATTGGTTTAATCCTAGTTTAGTCCTTGGTTTAGTCCTGGTTTAGAACTAGTTTTAGTATTGGTTTAGACCTGGTTTTAGTTCTGGTTTAGTCCAGGTTTTAGTCATGGTTTAGATCCTGGTTTTAGTTCTGGTTTAGTCCAGGTTTTAGTCATGGTTTAGTCCTGGTTTTCGTTCTGGTTTAGTCCTGGTTTTAGTTCTGGTTTAGTCCAGGTTTTAGTCCGGTGGTTGTAATGAAGACCTGCGCAGTTCAAGTCAGTGTGGGGAGGAGTTTGAGATTGACAGTTGTCTGAGCCAATCAGATTTCACTGAGTTATGGGAGGGATCATATTACGACATTTTCCGGACCTTTGCGAATATCCTGTGATAGTAAATGTAAGTGAGACCACGAAACGCGCCGCACGTCTCGATTTGAACACTTCAGGGGCGTCTAAAAGAAGGAGAAGAAAGAGAAAGACCCGAGAACCGGAGTCTGGAGCCCACGGAGCTCAGAGCCCTCAGGTCCATCGATTTATAGTTGTTGAACAACAGCTAATGATTATTAAATAAATATATGAAGTACGGTCGTCCACACTCTATCATGGTTCACCTTTCGCAGTCTCACTGTTTCACTAAGTTTTTTTTACTGCAATTTTACATACTTTTTTTGGTTTTATTGTTTTTTTTTTTTTTTTTACAGCGTATGAGCACGTATTGTGTTCCTCCCCTGCGTTCTGATTGGCTGAGGGATTGTAGACGACTGTCAATCAATCTGCTCCCTGCTGTGTCTCCTGTTCAGTACAGAATGTGTTCAGTTTGACAAATGTACATAAATGTTTGATCTGTATCAGTGTGATTCTGAAGTGCAGCGCGATCAGGCGACGCCGCGTTTACCTCTGTGAGGTGTGGAGCTCTTCATCGGTCCTTTCTCCTGCGGTCACCTCCGAGCCCGTCCTGATCCTGAGACCTGGTTCAGTTTTGGTTTAGTCCTCCTCTTCAGTCCTGGAATCAGTCCTAGGTTAGTCCTGGGTTAGTCCTGGTTCAGCTGTGGCATAGGCAGCGCAAAAGTTTGATATAATCTCAGGTTAACGGGCAGGTGCGGGCAGGTGCGGGCAGGTGTGGTCCTGTATCGCGCAGGTGCGAGTCTCCAAAAACTGACCCGTGCAGGACTCTGCGCTGTAGGCTCCGTTGTGAAATAAATTAATCTTCAGTTCGTTACATAAAGAAGGAGGAAAATAACAAAAGGACAACAGCAGTGATAAGTTTTAAGAAGAATGTAAAAAGTGTTGGAAGTGTCCTGTGTGAGAAAAGTGTATAAAGTTTGTGCTGAGGGGTTTTACAGACTTAAAACAGATAGAATAATTGTAAAAAGTATCAGAATGTAGGAAAGAGTTACACTCCAACAGGGTCAAGTTAAACCTGTGAGATTCTTTCAAGTTGTTGACAAAAAATGTAAAAACTCATGTCGGTAACGGAGGGAATGAAATATGCAGCACTTTTTGGGCAATAAATCCAAACAGTGATAACTCTTGGTTCTCACTTCCATATCCTTAACAAACTGGTTTGAATATTTGCTTCATATAGTTTTCTACCATATGGTACAAGATTAGGTTGAAAAACCTCTTACTTTTTGACTCATGAGATTTTTTATTAAGAAAGGTCATGGTAACGGAGGGAAAAGTAACAGAGGGAAAATTGTACAAACAAGTAGAAGGTGCAGGATTTTACATCATTTGTCGCTTTTTTCTTCTGAAAACTTTAATATTACTTCAAAATGAAAGGAAACTATTTCTATAAAATATGTCAGTCCTTCCAAGCAAATTTTTATTATTTTAAATACATTTTAAAAAATAAATAAAAATCATGTATCTTCATCAACAGTTCAAAGATGGAATAAAACACAAGATATGATGAAATACATCCATTATATTGATTTTCAGGTCTTTGAAATTGGGAAATAATTTTTGTTCCATGTTTCATACATGGTCTGTTTAAAACATATGGAACTTTAGAACCAAAAATGGTACAGAAAAAAGGTCAACAGTTTCATAAACTAGAGTACATATGTATCTGTTCAATACATTTTTATATCAGATGCATTAACTTGAATTTTTGGCCTTGTTGTTTACTTCTGCTTGACCGGGTCCATATCACAGGTTATTTTTGGAATATAACCCCTGCGATAAACGAGGGAACACTGTATGTAAATGTGTGATTCGCTTCATTTATTTTTTTATAATAATGATGTCATGATATCCAGCAGTTGGTCTTAGTGAAGCTCCAGGGTCCAGGTCCACGGTTCGGTTCGGTTCGCCGCTGCAGTCTGGGATATCTCCGTTGAAAATCTGCCGCCTCTCCACGCTTGGACTTACAAAGACGTATGTTCCCGCGCACAATGAATCTGTACGTGAATCCTGTGGGTAAATAGAAGATAATAAAATACATTACACGTCTCATTTCTATTCTAACGCGGTATTTGCATCAGGACACGTCTTATTTGTGTGTTGTTTTGTCTCCCGCGGGGGGCAGAGGGAGACGGATGATGAAGAGGCCGGGCCCTGGATTAATGCAGGACAATGATCACAGTCAGAGGGTGATTATGGGATGGAGGAAGCCCGAGGCGCTGCTCCCTTCAACAGGCTGCAGGCGCTCGTGTCAGTGTGGAATCCAATGTGGAATACCAGTAGAACGGATGTGTCTCTGCACTTTAAAGCTGCACTGTGTAACATTTCTGGTGGAGGGAGCATGGTGTTTGTTTCTGTGGACAGGCCATTGCTTTATAACAGTGGTTTTCAAATTGGGTGAATGTGAGTTTCTCCCCCATTGGAAAGGTTTAGTCCTGGTTAAATCCTAATTTTAGACCTGATTCTAGTCCTGTTTTAGTCCTGGTTTAGTCCTGGTTAAATTCAGATTTTAGATCAGGTTTTAGTCCCACTTTAATCTTGGTTTAGACCTGATTCAGACCTGGTTTAGACCTGGTTTTACTGCTGCTTTTAGTTCTGGTTTAGTCCTGGTTAAATCCTGATTTTAGTCCTGGTTTAGACCTCATTTAGACTTAGTTATGACCTGGTTTTGACCTGGTTTTAACCTGGATTTAGTCCTGGTTTTAGTCCAGTTTTAGTCCCGGTTTAGACATGGTTTTAGTTCTGGTTTAGTCCTGGTTAAATCCTGATTTTAGTCCTGATTTTAGTCCTAAATTTAGTACTGGTTTAGTCCTGGTTAAATCTTGATTTTAGACCAGGTTTTACTCCTGCTTTATTCTTGGTTTAGTCCTGGTTTAGACCTGGTTTAGTCCTGTTTTAGTCCTAGTTTACTCCCAGTTTTAGACCAGGTTTTAGTTCTGGTTTAGTCCTGGTTAAATCCTGATTTTAGTCCTGGTTTTAGTCCTGATTTTAGTTCTGGTTTAGATTTGGTTTCGACGAGAATAACACAGTTCAGTGTCATACTGAACAAAGCATTAACATCTCCATGGAGAAAAGCTTTTGAAGGACTCTCCAGCAGAAAAGTGACACAGTGCACCTTTATTTATTGCTAATGAAATGTAAAGATTGTAGCGATGACTTATTCCATGGGGCCACATGAGAAACAGAAAACACTGAGGAGGCCAAAATGTTTAACTCAGTTCTGCAGAATATTAATTGTATTTCTTTATAAAAAGCAGATAATATTGTTTTCGACGAGCTGCTCAGACTGAGTCATTAAAAAACACCTCTAAAATTCAAACAGTGCAGCTTTAGTCCATGCCTGAAATAAAATGATAAAATAAGTTTATTTTCTAATTCCAAATTATCTTAAAGAAGCTGGTCAGAGTCAAACAAAGGACCATCTTCTGTGGCCTTATGTGGAGCTGGACAATGCCCAGGCAATTCTTTATTTTATTTTATTTTTTTATTTTTTTTAAAAGCAAAGGCTGGATATGTTAATACAACTACTACCACTACTACTACTACTACTACTACTAATAATAATAATAATTATTATTTATTTATTTATTTTTATTTTTTACTTTGCTGCATAATTCCATATATTTTGCTTGTCTAATTTGACATGAGTCTTCTCTGTGTATACAAAATATAGAAAGTAAAAATAAGGGAAAAAAAAATAAATAAATAAAAAAGTAACAGAATGAGCTGTAGTGTCCATACTTTTGACTGGTGGAGTACATGACCTTATGAATCACAAACAGGGGCCCCTAACCCGACTCTGCGAGGGGCCCCCACAAAAGCACACGGCCCTGTTTTAGTCGAACAAACCAGAATGTGCAGCCAAGTAGAAAAAAAAAAAAAAAAAAAAAGTGCTGTAGTGGTAGTATTTGGTCCATCTCGCGGTGGTGTGTGGAGCTGTGGTGGAAGTGGGGCGGGGCGTGTGTGTGTGTGTGTGTGTGTGTGTGTGGGGGGGGGGGTTCCCAGTGGGACGCATTAACAAGGCCCATCCAGTTAAATGTAGCCCGCGCATTACCTAATGTAACGGCGTGTGCAGCGCGGAGACAGCACCATCTATTATTGATCAGATACAGGGCTTCACAGGCTCAGACCCGGACTAGGACTCGGCCCGGACTGGGGGGAGGATCTGGAGCTCTGGTTCAGGCCTGGTTTCTCTCACTCTGGTCCTCATTTAGTCGAGGCGGATTTCCGAACTACAGAAACAACTCGGAAATATGAGACACGGACTTTCTTTTTCCTCTGGGGAGATATTTAGTGACAGAATTTCAGTTGCAGATTAATTACAAAAAGCAAAACAGACAAATAATAATAAAATAAAATGAGAAAGGCCTAAAATACGTCATATACTAAATATTAAATGATTAAATTATAACGTTTCTTCATCACAAACAGAGCTGGAGTCGTGTTTTGTTTCATTCACACATGTTTAATGCACAAACCTGCACATTTAAGCTCTTCTCTTAAAAGGAAAACACTCAGTTCCACCTTGTGATGTCACGTAGGAAGTGCTCCACTGTGTTTTTAAACTCCATACACCTTCACTAGACTCATTTGGATCATTTCAGCCGATCTGTACAACACAAATGTAACAGATAAGCTTTTGTTTTTTTGTCAATCATCACATCATCTTTGCTCTGTTTTCTTACAACCTCTTGTGAAACTGTGATATTCTGTATTTATATTTGTGTTTTACTCACGAAACATACATTTATATCATTTATGTCTTATTGATACCAGTCGCTTATTTATATCCTGAGCCTGAGCCAGTTTTACTTTGTGGAAACCGTGTGACCTCGCAGTGTTAGGGTTCGTTCACTCGACAGTAGGCGGGTTCTTTTTTTATTGAACCAATCACTGCTGTTTGGTCGTGATGTATGTAATGCTCCAAATCCTGTAGGAAGAAGGACAATAATGTCTTTCCCCTTGATGAAATTCACCAAACATTCTCTTTGTTCCTGTTACGTGCCATGGGTGTTTAGGGGGTGGTACGGTAACTGATGAAAAAGTGGAGTGGAACAAAAACTGGAAACGTGGCAAGGTGAAAAAAGGAATGATATTTATTACAAAAATTACAAAAAAAAAAAAGGTGTACAAAAATCAGATAAGGATAACACAAAAATAAACAACTAGGGTCGCTGCAGCGGTGGACCCACTGGTCACTCTTCTTGTGGCAGCTCCAGGCTTTTATACCCCCACTGATCAAGCCGACCAGGTGAGACGGATCAGAGGGGCGGATCTGAGGTGGGTGGATCTGCGGTGGGTGGATCTGCGGTGGGTGGATCTGCGGTGGGTGGATCTGCGGTGGGTGGATCTGGGTGGATCGGTGGGTGGATCTGGGTGGATGCGGTGGGTGGATCTGCGGTGGGTGATCTGAGGCGGGTGGATCTGCGGTGGGTGGAGGCAAGGCCAAACAAAACTAGGACAGCATTCGTCACAGTTCTGGCTTTAAATCCTCGATCTGGGGAATCGTTGCCAACACAGAATGGTGCTTTGTTTACTGTTGTGTTGTTCCACAAAAGGGACACATTGTGATATGTTGTGACAGCCCACGATATTATTGTGTGACTTTTGATGACACAATATCAGGATATTTCAGTTATTGTTTCATCCCTAATTTTCATGTTTTAAGTACAAAAAAATCGTATTCTGCTGATAGATAATTTGACATGTCAAACGAAATTTACTGAAATCATGATAAAACTTTCTTAATTCAATTCATCTTAACTTGACTAGATTTTGTTTTGTTCGTTGCAGTGCAAGAAGTGGTTTAACAAAGACTTTTAGGATCACAGACATGATTTAGACTTTATTTTTATTGAACCATATCGAATCGATTTGAAATATATCGTATCGAATCGAAAGCTCACTGTATTGAGGTTTGTATCGCAGAGGTTGGACTTGCAAGTTGTGAGTTGGACTCGAGTCAGACTTGAGTCAGTATTTTAAGGACTTGAGACTTGACTTGATAAAAAGGACTAAGACTTGGGACTCGACTCGGATTTGAGAAGCACTTTTAAATGAATTCTGAATTCTTTCTCTTTTGACCGTTATGATTCAGACTAAGATCTTGTCAAGACATTTAAAAATGAAAAAATATAATAAAAATTTCTACAACTCTTCTATACTCAATACTCAAATATAAATATACCATGATTTTTTAAAGTACAATTTAGTTTAAAATTCATATCAATTACAAAAATCTAAACTATACTTGGTGCTTTGGTTTAAAGACTTAAAACAACTTGAAGTTCAAAGCAGATGACTTGGACTTGACTTGGACTTATGGGCCAGTGACTCGAGACTCGACTTGGACTTGTCTGTATTTGACTTGGGACTTGACTCGGACTTGAGGTCAAAGACTTGAGACTTGCAAATCGACGACTCCGTCCCACCTCTGCTGTATCGTATCGTGGCCTAAGTATCGACACTCAGGCCTAAAAAAAACACGACTTGAAGCTCACACGAGTCATTCTGCGTAAAACGGAACCTTTAAATGAAACGTCTCGAATCTTTTGCTGATTTTTTTAACGCTGAAAACCCGAGCTGTGGCGTTTAAGTTTGGTTTCTGCTCTGTTCTGGTCGTGTTTTGCCCGTCGGAGCAGATTACTGTGACTGTGTGTGTGTGCGCGTGTGTGTGTGCGTGTGTGTGTGTGTGTGTGCGTGTGTGTGTGTGTGTGTGTGTGTGTGTGTGTGCGTGTGTGTGTGCGTGTGTGTGTGTGTGTGTGTGTGCGCGTGTGTATGTGAAGAGCATCCACCAGAGGGAGCCTGAATTATTCATGATGTTTTACAGCAGAATACGGTGACAGTAAGCTTTAATTTACCATTTAGTGAGAATAGACAGAGACAGAGCTGTGCTAACGGATCGATCGAACGACACACACACACGACACACACACACAACACACACGACACACACTCGAGCTCATCTGGTCTGGTTTAGTCTCAGCTTAAGACACTTCAGACGGGTTTATACTCCAGTTTTCTTTTGACACTTTCATATTTTGGAATGAAGATGATGAACGCAGCTTTGGAGTTTCAGTTTTAACCCTAAGACCTAAAGGCAAGTTTAGTACGTTTGGTCCTCGTGTGATAGAAACTAAGGCTACGTTCACACTGCAGCCTGAAGTGACCCAAATTCGATTTTTTGGCCCCTATGTTCCTGTATCTGATCTTTTAATGACAGTCTGAACCACACAGATCTGATTTTTTCAAATGTGACCCAGGACACTTGGATATGTGCTCCTGAAACTGATACATATCTGATCTTTTGACATGTGACCTTCAGTGTGAAACGGTCAAAGTGCATTCATCCACCTACACGTTATCAACAAGACACAAACGTCATTATTCTGCGCTGAAGTAGGTGAAAATTGTTAATGAACTCTGTGTGACTGAAGTGAAGCACATCACCACTCACCACTCTTGGCTCCGTCTCCACATCCACATGTTCCTTTCAACGGACGTCGCTGCCGCTGTCCCACAAAACACTACAAACAAAAACCTTGTGCTTCTAATTCTCAATCTCCTCCTTAAAACAAGTAAGTTGTTCATGTTCTGGCTCCGGTACGAGAGGAACTTTAAAATCTCCAGGTGCTCGATGCTGCGTCCATGTTTGAACAACTTCTGTAAACACAGAGACGCTCACTGCGGTTGACATCGTCGTGTCTCCAGTGTCACATGTGGGACACTTTTGGGCCGTTTAATGTTCACGCTGGAGATCACAAACATGTCGCATTTAATCGGAAATGTGAACGACCTCGAAAAAACATCGGATTTCACAAAAAAACCTGAACTGAGCGTTAAGCCCTGCAGTCTGAACGTAGTCTCAGTCTCTTTGGTAGGAGCGAGAGAGACGAGGAAAACAAACAAGCGTGCAAACAGAAATGATCGCGGATGGAAAAGTTATCGAGCTTGTTAAAATTACCGTACGATTCATTAATTTATTGATTATCGTTACAGGCCTAGTAAAAACCTGCATCTGACTCAGTCCAACCCTAAAATTCAAACGTCCTGGCCGTAGTTGATCCTAAAGACGCTGTTACAGACACGACTTTGACCCGAAAGTTTGCAGATTTTTAACAAATATGCACAAAAATGCCAAAATAAGGTCAGAGATAGAGACACCCTTCTATTTTAGAAACATTTACACAGATGATCAGGTGTTTCGTGGCCCTTTAATCTGTTATTTTGATCAAATATAACATTTTCAAAACCATAAAAGGTAACACGATGATCTAAATGTTTTCTGCGTTGACTCTGTTTAAAAGATCAGTCTCGGTCTGTGCTGGAGCCGTATTAGTCTCATTGAAAAGCTTGAGTTGTATTGACGTTAGAGGCCTCGGTGATCACAGCTCCGTGCCTCAAAGAACAATTAACGGTGCATGTGATCGATGTCTCCAATCAATGTCCACTCTGCCGTGAAGAAGAAGAAAGGAAAAAAATAAATATAATAACAACATGAGAGGAAATACTTTGTGAGTTATGGTTGTTTCAATTCAGAAAAGTACCACAGCTTCACAAACGATGAGATAAACAGTGGACAGGTGCAGTGGCAGAGTGGTTAACGTTTGGCCTCAGATTGAGATGGTTCAGTCTGTGTTGAGTTTGCATGTTCTGCTTGTGTCTGGACCCTCATGAACCTGAAGAACACACACTCTGCATTATTTGTATGATGTGTATTTTATGTACAGTTGCTTGGACATTCTCTTATTTTAGAACTTACATGTGCACTGTGTAACTTTTCTGGAGGAGAAAGGAGGTGCTTTGTCTGGAATGTTTCACAGTGTGGCATTAAACCTTTCTGTCTTCATGAGGATGGTCAAAGCATGGTCAGAAATAAAGTTTCAGATCACCTCGATTTAGTGTCCAAAAGATGATTTAGGAAGAAATTTGGAAGAAAAAGGAGATGTTTTAGAGTTTACTCAAGCTGCGTGAAGTTTCCTGGAAATTTACAGATTTTGTGTTTTCAAGTCACTTTTTATTGACTTTCTAAGTCAGGGATGTCAAACATACGGCCCGGGGGCCAGATTCGGCCCTCCAAGACCTTTAATCTGGCCCTCGGCTGATTTTCTACTAAAATATTTGAATGATATTTTCTATTAAAATCTTGTTAATTTTCTGTGGTGTTTATCACAGCAGCGTCTCCAGCGTCTCTGTACGTGGCCCCTCCCACCAGAGCAGCACAAATGAAGACTTGTCTCTTTCCAAACGCTCTTAAAGGACGATCGTTTTGACTGTTGACCGTGACACCCTCATCAGAAAAATGTCCAACATGAGAAAAGTGGAGCCGAGTGCAGGATTTTACAACAAAAATGGACTTATTCCTGTTTACATACAAGTTCATGTTAAAACATTGTGTTGAAATTTCATTTTTCTTAAAGTTTCAGGTTGCTCATAATATTATAATATTTTGTAAAAGAAAGAGTTCATCAATTAAAAAAGATTTCTGTAATAGATTTGTGTTGTTGTGTGAACTTATTGTTGTTTTTGGGGTTTATATGACATGAGTTTTCTGATCCGGACACTTTGGGATCAAAGTCGATTGGATACGGCCCCCGAACCAAAATGAGTTTGACACTCCTGGTCTAAGTCATTATAATGCAAGTTTTGGTTTGTCTTTGCAGAATAAAATGACAGATTATTGTAACACGCCTTATTTATTTGGTTCTCTGTTATAGTTTAGGCCCTGTTGGGCAATTTCAAGTGTCCTGATCAACCTCTAAATATTAATTAATTTGCATAAAATTTTGACCCAAATATTTTGGTCAGATATGGAACCAAATGCAGGATTCTAATCTAGAGAATATATTAAAAAAGAAAACCATCCTAATCTTCATGGAGACCAAACCAGACCAAGTTACAGGTCAGATCTGTGGAGAGGCGACCTCGCTCACAGTCAGAATGTCTGTTTTTCTTGGTATTTTTGAGCAATAAAACCACCTGTAATTGAATAAATGTAAGATAGAGCGGTTTAAAGTCACACTGTGGAACATTCCAGGCAGAGCAATGACACCTCCACAGAAACAAGCAGGTGACGGACCCCCCACCAAAAAGTTACATAGTGCACATTTAAGATACTTTCCACAAATCAAAACATCATTTTTCATCTTGGGTGCTCATCGTACAGATCTGATCCGTAACTTGGTCTGGTTTGGTCTCCATGAAGATAGAAAAGATTTAATGCTGTACTGTGAAACTTTCCAGACAAAGCAACAACATCTCCACTGCAAATGTCTCTGATCTGGCCAAGATTTTAAACCTTATATCAGGTTATTCATCTTGTTTTCAGATTTATTATCGACTTACCAATTCTGAATTGGTTGCATAATCTTAAAAATGTACACAGATATTTCTTACATGAGTCAACCAGTCAGAAAATCTTAAATTTAGGCAAAAAATGTTTAAAAGAAACTACAGTCCAGTTACCTTGTTTTTGCAGATTTGCTTGATACAAGACTGATTTCAAGTACTTATCTCCAATCTTTTAATTTATTATCAGGCCATGAACACTCATTATAATCTGGTTTTAAGTCTGTTTATCTCAAACTTAGTGTCCATAAACTTATTTCCAGCCCATGAACAATTACCAGAAACAGTTTCTTTCTCGTCTAGAGGTCGTTTATTTTAGAATAACTTGTGAAGTAAAATGATCTTGCTGCATGGACGGATAATTTCACTACTTCTAAATAATTTTCTGATAGATTTAAATGTTTAAATCTTTAATTTGGGCCAAGCTTTTTTGCAGCGTCCACAGTGAAAAGAAGTTACACAACGCACCTTTAAATTAAGCGATGTTTCTTTTATTTTTATTTGTTTTTGCACAAATAAAAACCTTTTATTTCAGCCGAGATCACTCTGTCACTAACGATGATGAAGTCCTTGAAGTATCCTGGTAGAAACCTCTCTCACCTCACCGCCGCCGCACACACGAGGAGGTCTGTGGATGTTTTTGGTATAATTCCCAGCATGCACCAGGAACTCCTCTCAGCTCGAGTTGATCTGAATGCATCAAAAACATACAAACCGACCCGAAAATCAGTAAAAACCGGTCCACGTCTTCTCCGCGCCTGCCTCTTCCACTCCTCAGACCGGGAAAATCAATATGGCCGCCCAATGGATGAAACAGGCCGGAACAACCGCAACGCAACCTTGGAATTTACCTCGGCATCAAATCGTTTTCCATTTTGTTCAAGTTTGTTGTTCCTTAAGTGCTGCTTGGATGAGGAAAACTCCAAGAGACAACGGCTCCAAACTTCCACCAAGATTTGGAAAACATCCATCTTTCTGGAGAGAAAAAAAACAAAAAACTACAAACGTATGAAGTAAAAAAACACAAGAAATGAGACGGAGGAAACAGAAACAGTCGTGGAACAGCGTGGAGAAAGTCGTCTTCTTATTAAAACCTGGATAAACTCTTCATCGTCCCCTCCACAGGACCATCGCTGAACAGGACAGAGAACATTGTCTCTGTCGAGCTCCAAGGACAAACTCTGGAAGTCCTTTGTCCCACGCACCAAACGTCTGTAGAACGCATCTCTATATATGATAAAATACAGCTTTTTTAAATGCAGAGTGAAACTGTAAGAGAAAATACAGAAGTACAATCAGCGATCTCTTAATAATTTCACATTCTAGTACAGATAAATCCGTGTTTCATTCCTTTTTCAATATAAAACCAAAAAACAATTTTCTTTGTTATTTGTCTCCAAAAAACCAAAATGAAAAACGATTTGTTTTTTCAGTTTTCAATTTTGTGTTTAAATGAAGAATGTAAAAAACAGATAACGTCCCGTTTACGTGACTTCTGTGACTGCGATGCAGAACTTTTGCACTGCATACAGACAGAACCAGGACTGATCCAGGTCCAGGACCAGAGCAGGACCAGAGCGGGACCAGAGCAGACTCCGAGCCTCAGCTTCGAACTTCGGCCCTGCCATGGGCTCTGAGCCTCCAGTCTGGTCCCGGTCTGGTCCTGGCCTGATCTCGGTCTCAGTCCCGGTCTGGTCCTGGTCTAGTCCCGGTCTGGTCTCAGTCTCAGTCTCGGTCTGGTCCCAGTCTGGTCCCGGTCTGGTCTTGGTCTGAGTCTCGGTCTTTTCCCGATCTCAGTTTTGATCTCAGTCTCGGACTGGTCTCGGTCCCGCTCTGGTCCCGCTCAGGTCTCACGTCTCGGTCTGGTCCCGGTCTCAGTCCTGCTCTGGTCCCAGTCTGGCCCCGGACCTGGATCAGTCCCGGTTCAGTCTGTATGCGGCGCAAAAGTCCGGCATCCCAGTCACAGAAGTCACGTGATAAAATTACAAAAATTAAATGTACAAACGCAAGAGTTGCACTAAGTTTGATTTTTAGCGGGACGAGTCCGTTTTGTTGCCAACATTTGATTGGATTCTCTCATCTCTCGCCTATTTTCAAATTTCCGGTTCCACGGACTGGTGTGGAGTACCAAAATAAAAGCACGGATTCCAAAATAAACTATAAGCATTATAATGACTCAGCCTCAGTGAGCTTCATTTGACTGTGGTGACGTCACACTCCACTTCTTTAGTCAGACTATAGTATGACTTCATTAAAAAATAAGAAATATATATTTACTTTGACTTGTACATTAACATTTCTACTTATTTTGAATTTATTATTAGCATTTATATATTCTTTCTCTTTGTTATTATATTATATTATGATGTCT
This sequence comes from Boleophthalmus pectinirostris, assembly GCF_026225935.1. NCBI lineage: Eukaryota > Metazoa > Chordata > Actinopteri > Gobiiformes > Gobiidae > Boleophthalmus > Boleophthalmus pectinirostris. Next base: position 2,356,218 of record NW_026571018.1, on the reverse strand, counting down.
GAGCTCCTGTATCTGAATTATTTCCCTTGTGGATCAATAAAGTTTGTCCAAGTCTAAGTCTATGATTCAACAAAAGCACTCCTTCTTCTTCTTCTTAAAGTCTTGGTCTGGACGTGGTCTGGACTCGGTCTGGTCTAAAACTCCAACCACCTCCACACTGGAGTCAGACAGAGACAGCGCGGCGATAAATTTTTGATCGAGAAAGTGGGAAGTGATGAAAAATACATATAAAAACATGATAGCCCCAGACCTGTGTTTGAATGGATTAGGAGAGGAGTTTTTATTTGCCATTTCAGGATTTTTGTCACAGTGATATCAGAAAATTTTACTTTAAAGCTGCATTGTGTCACTTTTCTGGTGGAGGGTCGGCCTGGAATGTTCCACAGTGTGACATTAAACAGGTCTACTTTACATTTATTCAATTACAGCTGGTTTTATCGCTCAGAAATACCAAGAAAAACAACATTCTGACTGTGAGTGACGTCGCCTCTCCACAGATCTGACCTGTAACTTGACCTAATTGTTTTAAAAGTGCATTGTGTGACTATTGTGGATGCTTTTCTTCATGGAGATGTTATTGCTTTGTCTGGAATGTTCCACAGTACGGCATTAACCCTTTCTATTTTCATGGAGACTAAACCAGACCAAGTTACAGGTCAGGTCTGTGGAGAGGCGACTCCGCACACAGTCAGAATGGATGTTTTTTTTTTTTTCAAACAGCACATCTTTATAAGAAAAAGTCAAATGGGATCAGAAGTTGTGTTTATGTTTTTGAATTCTTTCAGGTGAGAGGTGGTTTCATTTTTCAGTTCAATTCTAAGATGATTGTTTAGTGGAGAACAGCGATGTACAAGTTTGTGCAGATTTCCCTTTGCTTGTTGGTGATGAAATATTTGTGAGGTCATGTCCGTACATTTTTCCATGGAATATTGTCAGTAGAGTCGGGGTCTCACAGCGCACGAGTCGGGCTCTGTTTGGGAGGTGCACTTGTGCTGATAGTCGCTCTTTTTCCGCCGAGACTCATGATAAGACAAGTTTAACAGAAGATGAAGCCAAACCTTCAAAGTCAGTTTTTCAGAGTTTGGTGCAGCGTCTTCACTCACGCCTGCTCAAGTCGACATCTTCAGGTGCGGCCCTGTCCTGCCGCTTCCCCAGTTTAATCTACTGGCACCACTAAGGTCTCTTTTATACTGAAATGAATCACCGTATCACCGTATCGGAAACAATTTGCATCCAGATATGACGATTCTGTGTCCGCAATCTATCCACACAATGAAGCGAAACCACCTGAAACACTAGTCACATGACTAGGCTGGTGCCACGACGTCATATGGGTGATAAAAACAAGGAAGTGGAGCACTGTGTCTGAAGTTACAGCAGTCTTTTCATGGACTGACAACGAGGTTCAAGTGTGAACGTAACACTGTGTTATCCTCATGGGTCAAATAACAGCCATGTGACTTGGCGACTAGAGCTCCTACTTCAGAGTATCAGTGTTTTCAGGCGTCCACACTCAGATGAATTTGTGGCGGCACCAGATCGTTTCGTCTCTGGAGCCGTTTCATTGGATTAGGATCATTGGATGACACATGAGATGTGGACGAACACTGCATCCGCAACGAAAACCACTCAAATACACACTAGTGTGGACGGGGCTTCATTTCCATCACTCTGTTACAGCCGATGAAACAGCGGCAGGAGTAACCCTGTCGTCACATCACTGAACACATCTCAGAACATCGAATAAACAAAATGTGAACTAAAACATGTTCAATTAATACTACTGAGTTTGGAAAAATATCGGAAGAAATTTATATTTTTGTTTATTAAAATAAAATGGCAAATATTGGTAAAGACTATTTTGTCTTCCCCAAATATTGGTTGCCATGCAAGTCTTGCTTCATGGAGACCAAACTAGACCAAGTTACAGGTCAGATCTGTGGAGAGGCGACCCCGCTCAGAGTCAGAACGCCCGTTTTTCGAGCTCTAAAACCACCTGCAATTGAATAAATGTAAGATAGAGCTGTTTAATGTCACACTGTGGAACATTCCAGACACAGAATGACATAGTTGTAGCAAAAAAAAAGTAAGTGACTAACGCCCAACCAAAAAGTACACTGTGCAGCTTTAAATATTTATTCATTTTAGCATGACTCAGCAAAAAAGAGACCCATGAAGATAAAATGGGACAGGAAGTATTGACGCTCACAGTGCGCAGAGCCATTTTGTGTGTATTTTATTTTTATTTTTTTCAGTTGTACATGTCAGACGCTCGTGAACGGACCGTGACTTCACTCTGACACGACGCTCGGGTCCGCGGGGGGAGCGAAGCGTCGTACTGCAGATGAAACATGAGTCAGGTTTGTACTTTTCTAACTCTGACTCACTTCGGAGCACTTTCTGAGAACATTTTCAACTCGCCGAAAATGCTGACTGCACACAAAGGTCTGCGCCGGCCCCCGGAGTTTTTTTCCCTCACTTCAGTAATTCAAGTCTTTTCAGGCAGAACAAAGTGCCCAGATTAAACTCATCAATACTGGTTATCAACAGACGACGCACTAACGACACATTTCAGATTATTTACGGCACTGAATTCAATAAACAAAAGAGGGTTGATTGATTTAAAGGTGCACTCTGTGAATTTTTTGGTTTGGGGGCTGTCACCTGCTCGTTTCTGTGGATATTTCACTGTTCTGCCTGGAATGTTCCACAGTATGACATTAAACAGATCTGCTTTTCTACATTTATTCAATTACAGGAGGTTTTAGAGCCTCAGAAAAACAATAAGGACCCTCCGTCAGACGCTTTTATCCACGGAGATGTTGTTGCTTTGTCTGGAATGTTCCACAGTATCATCATGGAGACCAAACCAGACCAAATTACTGCTCAGATCTGTGGAGAGGCGACCCGGTTTAGTCCTGGTTTAGTTCCGGTTTAGTCCTGGTTTAGACCTGGTTTAGTCCTGGTTTTAGTTCTGGTTTAGTCCTGGTTTAATCCTGGTTTAATTTTGGTTTAGTCCTAGTTCAGTCTTGGTTAAGTCCTGGTTTAGTCTTGGTTAAGTTCTGGTTTAGTCCTGGTTTAATCCTGGTTTAATTTTGGTTTAGTCCTAGTTCAGTCTTGGTTAAGTCCTGGTTTAGTCTTGGTTAAGTCCTGGTTTAGTCTTGGTTAAGTCCTGGTTTAGTCCTGGTTCAGTCCTGGTTTAGTCCTGGTTTAATTCTGGTTTAATCCTGGTTTCGTCCTGGTTCAGACTAGGATTCATTTATTTCGTACAATCCTTTAGTTTTATTGACACATTTAAAGTATTAATACATTTTTAGAAGTAAATATTTGTACTGGTCATATACTGTGGAGAGGCGACGCCGGACACAGTCAGAATTAGGGATGGGTGTGATTAGTCAATTACATTCATTTTTAATCGACAAACTGAATGTAAGTCGCTGTGACCAAATGTCTTTTTTTCCCCGGACATGTCAGTTTTCCCCGTCCTCTCCTGGCCGTCCGTTTTTTTTTTTTTTTAGTTTTTTTTTTTTTTTATAAAGTGACACAAATGTCCGGGTTTTCAGTACCATTCATTGGGGGCACTGAACTGAGAGTCTCTCGTAGCGTCTGTGACTCAGAAGGAGCGAGACACAAACATTCGGTCATTCTGTAACACACCAAAGTGCAAATGTGCATTTAACAATGACTTGTTTTCCGTCCTGGTCGGGACGAGTGGGAGGTCATGTGCACAGGTTGCGCAGTGAGAATACGGTGGTCTCTCGTTTATCGTGGGAGTTACGTTCTAAAAAATAACCCGCGATAGGTGAAATCCGCAAAGTATTCAACTTTATATTATACAATTATTGTACCTGTTTCAAGGCTGTAAAACCCCTCAGCACAAACTTTAAACACTTTTCTCAGACAGGACAGTTACAAACCTTTTTGCGTCCTTCATAAAACTTATTTCTGTTGTTGTTCTTTTGTTATTTTCCTCCTTCTTTATGTAACAAACTGAAGATTAATTTATCCTGTAATGGAGTCCTACAGCGCAGAGTCCTGCACAGGTCCAGTTATGGAGACCCCAGTACAACACCGCACCTGCCCATTAACCCGAGATTATATCAACATTTTGCGCTGCCTACACCATGGACTGAACCAAAACTAAACCAGATCTAACCCAGGACTAACCTAGGACTGATTCCAGGACTGATGAGGAGGACTAAACCAGGACTGAACGAGGAGTAAAACAGAACTGAAACAGGACTCACTGTCAGGACGGGCTCGGAGGTGAGCATAGGAGAAAGGACCGACTCAGCTCCGCATCTCATGGAGGTAAACGCTGCAATTGCCTGATCGCGCTTTGCAGATAAACTGTTCCGCGTTCTTTCTCTTAAGTCCAAGATTAGTCCTGGTTTAGACCTGGATACAATACAGTGAAACTGCGAAAAGTGAACCACAATATAGTGAGGGATGACTGTCAAAAAGACACTTTACAGTGATTCGTTTCAGTGTAAACGTGACCTAAGAGAGGCTGCTGGTCTGTGGTCAGGGCCTCATCCATATCTGCTGTAACGAGAAGAACCTCAAACCTTTGTCTTTAATACAAAAACTCATCGTGTTTCACAAATGGATTAATTATTTATCATCAAGAGATCTATCATTTTTTCAACAACAGGTGCATTGTGTAACTTTTCCGCTGGAGGCTCCGTCAAACGCTTTTCTCCATGGAAATGTTGTTGCTTTGCTTAGAAAATTTCACAGTATCATCATGGAAACCAAACCACACCAAGTTACAGCTCAGATCTGTGGAGAGGCGACGCCGCTCACAGTCAGAATTAGGGATGGGCATGATTAGTTGATTAATCAATAATTGATCATTAAGAATTTCGTTGATTACGTTCATTTTTAATCAACAAACCTAATGTAGGTCACTGTGCGTAGTGTAAGGTGACCAAACGTCTGTTTTTCCCCAGACATGTCTGTTTTCCACGTCCTCTCCTGGCTGTCCATTTTTGTTTTTATAAAGTGATGTAAATGTCCAGGTTTTCATTACCTTTCATTGGGGCCATTAAATTGATCGTCTCTCGCAGCGTCTGTGACTCAGAAGGAGCGAGACACAAACAATCTGTCAGTCTGCAACACGCCGAAGCACAAATGTGCATTTAATGATGACTTGTACAAGAAATTCCCCATTTTCTGTCCTGGTTGAGACAGGTGGGAGGCCATGTGCACAGTTTGCGATGTGAGTGTAGCTCAATATCAAGGCCCTGCCCCCTCGAGATGCGGGTTATTTATACATCTGCAACCGCGACACAAAACTCATCACCCGCCCGCTGTCCATTTGCACCCAAGGTTTTGACCAATTTTGAAAACCGCACTCGCCCGCCATCCGCCCATTGATGTTAGATTTTAGAACAATCATACAGCAAACAAACTAAAGAGCCTCAATAAAAATGCAAACTCTATAGCTCATTCATTCTAAAATTCGCTCAGTGTGCATGTTCACATTCTTAATTGTCCATAACAACCCCAAACTTGCCTGGATGTTTTGTGCAGCTGATTAATTGACAACATTTTTGACTAGGCTCTTTTTTAACCTTCTTACTGCTGTACTACAAGCACAGACTTACAATGACAGTTTTTTTTCAGATGTAGGTAACAATACTTATATATATTTTTTTTTAATTTGAGTAGTTAAACCGCCACCCGCCCGAATTTGATTAAAATATTATTTTTCATCATGTCATCCGCCCGACCCGCACATCTCTACCACCCCCACCCCCGGTAGGGTGTCCGGGTTTTCACAAACAGAAATATGGTCACCCTAGTCTCCTGGCCTGGTCCATATCTGTAACAAGAACCTCAAACCTTTGTCTGTTTTTCAAAAAACTCATCGAGCTTCACAAATGGATTAATTATTTATCATCAAGAGATCTATCATTTTTTCCACAACAGGTGCATTGTGTAACTTTTGCGGTGGAGGCTCCGTCAAACGCTTTTCTCCATGGAAATGTTGTTGCTTTGTCTGGAACGTTCCACAGTATCATCATGGAGACCAAACCAGACCAAGTTACAGCTCAGATCTGTGAAGAGGCGACGCCGCTCACAGTCAGAATTAGGGATGGGCATGATTAGTCGATTAAGAATTTCATTGATTACATTCATTTTTAATTGACAAACCGAATGTAGGTCCCTGCACGTAGCGTGTGGTGACCAAACGTCCGTTTTAACCGGACATGTGCGTTTTTTAGTTACAGCTCAGATCTGTGGAGAGGCGACGCCGCTCACAGTCCGAATGTGGTTTTTCTACGTATTTTCAGCTACAAAACCACCTGTGATTGAATAAATGTCATGCGGAGCTGTTTAAAATCATACCGTGGAACATTCTGGGCAGACTCGTAACATCTCCATAGAAACAGGCCGCAGGAGGAGGAGGAGGAGTCCGTATGCGACATGTTTGAGTGCTAATGCGTTGCCGGCTCACACGCATGCATTAGCGCGCGTGCTTTTACCAGCCTCTCTGCCGTTGTTGAGTGGTCCAGTGGAGCGCGCTGTGACAGATCGGCTAAATTATTAATTGGAGTCTTTCCTGTAGCGCGCTCTTTGTTTTTCTCTAAAGCATCGCCTCATTCCTTCAGCTCCTCCATTTTCGTTTGGGGCTCTTTGTCTAAATGCGTCCACACTGTGAGACGTGGCCTGGAAAAACACAGCTTGTTTTTTCCCCCTCGGTGAAAACCAGGAGAAGAAAAGAAAGAGGTTTATTCTGAAGAAGAAGAAGAAGGTACAATACACAATAGTTTCACAAATAAACAGTTCTATATTATGTAAAATTGACTCTTGTGAGCTTTAAGTCATGTTATAATGTCATTACCTCGTCAAAAACAGACCTCGAGTTGTGTTTTATTTCATTTACATGTTTGAGTAACTCTTAATTATCAGTTTGTCTATGTCTCCAAAGCTTAAAATGCTCCGTTCCACCTCGTGATGTCATGAAGAAGTTGTTTTCAAGCTCATTTTTACCTTTATTTCAGTCGAGATCGACAATTCCAGAAGCTGAAATGATCCAAATGATTCTAGTGAAGGTGTGCGGAGTTTAAAAACACAGTGGAGCACTTCCTGTATCGCGGCATGATGACATCACGAGGTGGGACAGAGTGTTTTCCACCGGACTAAATACACAGGGTTTGTGTGTTTATGTCAGAGGTGGGACCGAGTCGTCGTTTTGCGAGTGAGTCTCGAGTCTTTGACCTCAAGTCCGAGTCAAGTCCCGAGTCAAATACAGACGAGTCCAAGTCGAGTCTCGAGTCACTGGGCCGTAAGTCCAAGTACAGTAATACAGATGCAGTAAAGTACTTCAGTAATACAGACGCAGTAAAGTACTACAGTAATACAGACGCAGTAAAGTACTGCAGTAATACAGACGCAGTAAAGTACTGCAGTAATACAGACGCAGTAAAGTACTGCAGTAATACAGACGCAGTAAAGTACTACAGTAATACAGACGCAGTAAAGTACTGCAGTAATACAGACGCAGTAAAGTACTGCAGTAATACAGACGCAGTAAAGTACTACAGTAATACAGACGCAGTAAAGTACTACAGTAATACAGACGCAGTAAAGTACTACAGTAATACAGACAGAGTACAGTACACAAGTAAGTACAGACGCAGTAAAGTACTACAGTAATACAGACGCAGTAAAGTACTGCAGTAATACAGACGCAGTAAAGTACTGCAGTAATACAGACGCAGTAAAGTACAGTACTGCAGTAATACAGACGCAGTAAAGTACTGCAGTAATACGCAGTAAAGTACTGCAGTAATACAGACAGTAAAGTACTGCAGTAATACAGACGCAGTAAAGTACAGTACAGTAAGTACAGTATACAGACGCAGTAAGTACAAAGTAAAGTACAGTAATACAGACGCAGTAAAGTACAGTAATACAGACGCAGTAAAGTACTGCAGTAATACAGACGCAGTAAAGACAGTACTACAGTAATACAGACGCAGTAAAGTACTGCAGTAATACAGACGCAGTAAAGTACTGCAGTAATACAGACGCAGTAAAGTACTGCAGTAATACAGACGCAGTAAAGTACAGTACAGTACAGTAATACAGACGCAGTAAAGTACTGCAGTAATACAGACGCAGTAAAGTAAGTACAGTACAGTAATACAGACGCAGTAAAGTACTGCAGTAATACAGACGCAGTAAAGTACTGCAGTAATACAGACGCAGTAAAGTAATACAGACGCAGTAAAGTACTGCAGTAATACAGACGCAGTAAAGTACTGCAGTAATACAGACGCAGTAAAGTACTACAGTAATACAGACGCAGTAAAGTACTACAGTAATACAGACGCAGTAAAGTACTGCAGTAATACAGACGCAGTAAAGTACTACAGTAATACAGACGCAGTAAGTACTGCAGTAATACGCAGTAAAGTACGCAGTAATACAGACGCAGTAAAGTAATACAGACGCAGTAAAGTACAGTAATACAGACGCAGTAAAGTACTGCAGTAATACGCAGTAAAGTACTGCAGTAATACGCAGTAAAGTACTGCAGTAATACAGACGCAGTAAAGTACTGCAGTAATACAGACGCAGTAAAGTACTGCAGTAATACAGACGCAGTAAAGTACTACAGTAATACAGACGCAGTAAAGTACTGCAGTAATACAGACGCAGTAAAAGTAATACAGACGCAGTAAAGTACAGTAATACAGACGCAGTAAAGTACGCAGTACAGACGCAGTAAAGTACTACAGTAATACAGACGCAGTAAAGTACTACAGTACAGTAAAGTACTGCAGTAATACAGACGCAGTAAAGTACTACAGTAATACAGACGCAGTAAAGTACAGTAATACAGACGCAGTAGTACAGACGCAGTAAAGTACTGCAGTAATACAGACGCAGTGAAGTACTACAGTAATACAGACGCAGTGAAGTACTGACAATCTAAGGTGGGACCAAGTCTTTGTTTTGCGAGTCTCACGTGAGTCTCAAGTCTTTGACCTCAAGTCAGAGTCAAGTCCCAAATACAGACAAGTCCAAGTGGAGTCTCAAGTCACTAGGCCGTAAGTCCAAGTCCAAGTCATGTCCAAGTCGTCTGCTTTAAGCTTCAAGTTGTTTCAAGTCTTTAAACCAAAATATCAAATATAGCTTAGATGAATTTTAAGATAAATTGTACTTAAAGAAAATCTGAGTATATTTATATTTGAGTATTTATACGTAGAGTATATGAGTTGTAGAAATTAATTTAGTACAGTTTTCCTTTTTAAACGTCTTGACAATATCTTAGAGTGAATCATTACGGTCAGAACAGAAAGAATTCAGATTTAAAAATGCTTCTCAAGTCTGAGTCAATCCCAAGTCACTGACCTTCAAGTCCAAGTTGAGTCCCAAGTCTTAGTCCATTTTATCAAGTCACATCTCAAGTCTTAAATATAGTGACTCAAGTCTGACTCGAGTCCAAGTCACGACTGTTATTAACCCTTCCAGACCAACGGTAGAGTAAGCAATACCAGGGAATATGTTTTATATAACCGCACATAACTTTCCAACTGGGGTGAAACGATATCCAAGTCTCACGATACGATATCGTCACTGTAAGGTATTTACTGTGATATCGTGGGAAAGCTCACGATATGGTGGGAAGACTCATGATTAGAGACGTAACAATATCCAAATCTCTCAGTACGATATTTTCATGATATACACATCATGGTACGATATTTATTGTGATATTTTGTGGAGGTGAACAAAACGGTGAATATGTTACTTTTTCCTCTTAAAATGCCTTGACAAAACTTAATCCAAAGAACTAAGACTTAAAAGTGTTAGAACTAGTGCTGTCATGCGATTAAAAAAATTGAGAGATTAATTAATTATGATCTGTAATTAATTAATCTAATTAATCTCATTTTAATCTCACCTAAAAATTGCTGAGAAAAGCCTTCAATTTGAGGTATTTTCATTTAAATTCATTATTACATTATTGTGGCAGATCAAAAGACTGATATAGATTTAAAAAAGTGACTTTATAAAGTCATTTATTGTTTAAAAAAATCTCTCCAAATTGGCTGTTGAGCCCAAGTCTCCATGAATAAGAAACTGTTTGCTGTAAAGTAGCAAAGACGAGGAAATCTGAACATAATAACTTTTGTCGACTTAAAGACAATAAAAAGTCCAGTCTTTCCTTAACCATATTAAAAATATTATTGATAGAGAAATGCTTTATATATGAGATCACTGGTTTTAGTCCTGTTTTAGTCCTGGTTTAGACCTGGTTTTAGTCCTGGTTTAGACCTGCTTTAGTCCTAGTTTAGTCCTGGAATGGATTAATCCTGTTTTAGTCCTGGTGTTAGTTCTGGTTTAGTCCTGGTTTAGACCTGGTTTTAGTTCAGGTTTTAGTTCAGGTTTTAGTTCTGGTTTAGTCCTGGTTTAGATCCTGGTTTAGTCCTGGACTGGTTTAGTCCTGGTTTTAGTTCTGGTTTTTTAGTCCTGGTTTAGTCCTGGTTTAGTCCTGGTTTAGTCCTGGTTTTAGTCTTGGTGTTAGTTCTGGATTAGAGGTTCACAGGAGGAAGCGCGGTTTACGCCGCGTACGCGAGAAAACACGATCCACACGCGGCTCACGGCAGCACGTCGGTGTCAGTGCAGTAACTACGGAAGGAAACGTGGTCCGCGCCTCAGGTTAATGACGATGATGAAGGTGTGTGTTTGTGTGTGTTTGTGTGTGTTTGTGTGTGTGTGTGTTGTGTGTGTATAGGACAGTAGTGCAGACATCATGAGTCTATGCAGGTTGTTTTCACCAGTGACATTTAAGTTGTAGGCGATTATTATATTTGTTATTTTTCTTTTATATTTCACGTCGGGAGAAGAATTTCCAAGACACGAATGTGTTTTTCCCTGTGCACTGCTGCCTCTGTTCTACTGGCTCTTCCACCTCGTCCATTGTGCGACTGACGCCGCCAACGTTAACATGACGTTTACATCGCTCTTACTGCCGCGTTTTGTGTGGGTTTCCGGCAATGAGTGGAATTACCGAAATAAAAAAATGTATAAATTTTTTGTGTGTGTGTGTGTGTTGTTGTCCCAACAACACATAAAAACAGATTTTATAATAAAGCAACTCACATACAGAAACACTAAAGTTAGAGATTAAAAATGAGATTAACGCGATTAAAAAACATAACGCGCTAAATATGACTGTAATTAATTAATCGCAATTAACGCGATAATTTGACACCACTAGTTAGAACTGTTATTTCTTTTTATAGTCTGCACTGAAATGGAGCAAAGGATCAAAGAGACTTGTGATTCGATATATTGTGATGGTTCACGATATTATTGTGAGAACTTTGACAATCACAATATTTTTGTTATTGTTACATCCGTTTTTTCCAACCATTAAAGACTGAAACTTTCCAGCTTTCCGAGCATATTTCCGGCATTATCGTACGTCACAAACATGCTGCGTGAAGACATAGGGAAAACAAGTGTCCAATAGGAACTTTGTTTTCTAGTGACGGGCGAATGGAGCCTCGTGAAGCATTGACACCTCAGTCACAATATTGTCTCAAATGGTTGGACGTGTCTGAGGCCTCGGAGAAACACTGACCTCTAGTGGACAAATTTAACCATTGCCATCTCAGCATCAATTAAGTGTTGTTAGTTACAAGACAATACTTGTGTGCAGAGCGACACCGCACCTAACAACAACAGTAATAATGATGATTTAAAATAATATGTAAAGAGCAACATAATAACATGCTGTAAATAAGAAAAGAGGTGTTTCCTTGTTAGGTGGAATTAGATCAAAATGATCCCAAACCATGGATCACTTTTTTCCACTTGTAGACGCCATCGAAAATGAAACAAATTCCAAAAGTTGCCAAAATCAGCACTAACGTCACAGAATACTCCTCACTACCAACATTTTTAACAAATATTGGTGCATCTTTTATACTGTAGCAGTTTAGCTCTTGTCAAACCACAGAAGTGCACTGAACACTCTGAACCAATCACAGAGCGGAACCTTCACTGAGCCAATGAAACGCTTCGATACACTGAAGTGATCGACACGCAGAGTGAAGCAGCAGGGGGAGGGGCCGACACTTCCACACTTTGGTCACGTGAGCGGCTGCTGCGAGTCGAGCTCCGAGGCAGAGCTTCAGAGAGATTTGTTTCAGAAAGAACGAGACGTGAGCTCCGACTCATTTGACCATCACTGTTGTTTTCCCCAAACTCATGCGCTCTGTCCATTTTGATCGGCCCAAACTTTGCCGAAGAGTGTACACTGGAAATAAACAATATCATGCAATGACTTAAACCTTTAAATTAAGAAGTTTACTTTATTTGAGTTGATTCAACTTGACAAGTCAAATTATAAACCAATGAAACAAGTGTGTTTTTCTTAATTCAAGCAACATTCGATTTTGTTTCTTATTTTAAGTACAAAAAGTCTCGTTCCACTGACAGATCATTTGACTTGTCGAGTGAAATTTATTCAAATCATGATAAAACTTTCGTAATTCAAGTCATCTTAACTTGACTAGATTTAGCTTTTTGCAGTGTAGTAAATCAAACTGGTCGATGTTCTGAGCGTCTGTGTTTGTAACAATTGAAAAAGCCGCTCTAAGTGCAGATATTTCTCAAATAAATGGAAAATTACACATCTTGGACTGTGTAATTGCACATCCCTATATACTATATTATTTGAGGTTATTTAAGGTTTATTAAACTTAAAATGTCCAAATCCAAATGTAATAAACCCCATGAAAATGCATGGAGTGTGAATTTTATTTATTTATTTTCATGTGTATTTCTGGTCCTGTAGTTTTTATTACAGCCACATGACACAACTACAGCAGCAGATTGTGAAATAGCAGGTTGTACTGAAAAAAAAGGATGTATAAGACTTCATTTACGGGGTAAAAGGAGGAGTTTTAAACGCAAATTTAAGAAAAAAATCCAGGTGAGGACAAATGTACTAAAATTGCTCTTAGGTTTGGAAGAGTTAAACAAAAATGTGAATGAACCAAAACACAACTCCAGGTTTGTTTGTGACGAAGAAACAACATTAGACCAAAGATCTGAACATAGCGTGATATACCGGAGCTTTAATTGTTGTTGTGAGTAACGTCAATGAATTCCCAGTTGTTCCGGAGTGTTCTATAACAAGAGATTCATAGGTTTGGAGTTGAAGATGTTTCTCAATCAATTCTCGTCCATCAAAACTGACAAAGTCTTCAGCTGAAAACCTAAACCGCTGCATCTGTGCGGAGAAACAAACAACAGAGACGATTTTGTGTAGGAAATCAACTTTTACCAGGAAGCATGTTTAAAAGGGTCTATATTACTTTATTTTCTGATCTGTTCTAATGTCGTTTCCTCGTCACAAACAGACCTGAGTTGTGTTTTGTTTCATTTACACATGTTTAATTAAACGTTATTATCAGGAAGAAAGAGAAAGACCCGAGAACCAGAGCGAGAGCCACAAACACGAGCGGAGCATAAATATGTACACCACAATCACCGAGGCGATCATGAGGACTACACCAGAACAGGACCAGGACTAGACGAGGACTCATCCAAGACTAGACCGGGACTAAACCAGGACCCGACCGGGACTAGATCGGTTCTAGACCAAGACTAGACCGGGATTAAACCAGGACTAGACCGGGACTAGACCGAGATTAGACCGAGACTAAACCAGGACTAGGCTGGAACTAGATCGGGACTAGACCGATCTAGACCGAGACTAAACCAGGACTAGGCTGGGACTAGATCGGAACTAGACTGAGACTAAACCAGGACTAGACCAAGACTAGACCGAGACTAAACCAGGACTAGGCTGGGACTAGACCGGGACTAGACCGAGACTAGATTGGGACTAGACCGAGACTAGACCGGGACTAGACTGGGAGTAGATCGGGACTAGACCGAGACTAAACCAACGGGAAACGGTCGTTATCCGTATTTTCCATTCTTCATTTAAACACAAAATCGAAAACTGAAAAAAACAAATAATTATCTGTTTTTTCGTTTTGGTTTTGGAGACAAATAATGAAGAACATAGTAGATTTTTCGTTTTCTTATTTTTGGTTTTATATTGAAAAACGAATGAACGAACGACACAGATTCAAACATCTGCGTTTGTTTGATAAATTAATTTCATTGACTCTGAGAAATGACAAAACACTTGGTTTTAATTTTCCCAGGATTGTTGCGTCACAGGTAAAAACTCCATAAAGCTGCTTAATGTGACACTGTGGAACATTCCAGGCAGAGCGATGACGTATCCATAGAAACAAGTGACAAAAAAAGCTACACACTGCACCTTTAAGTCAATTTTTCATGTAATACTTTGACTTTTACTTGAGTATTTCTTCGCTCTGGTGTCTGTACTTTTACTTGAGTAACAGATTTGAGGCGTGTACTTCTTCCAGCATGTTTTTCCGGTCCGTCCTTCAAAGCCCGGAGCGCCCCCTGCAGGTCGTGACCCGGTCTGTGTCTGCGGCGGACATGTTAAATTCATGGCGTGTGTGTCACCGCTTTCTCGCGCTCCACGGTAAATATTTGATACTTTCTGGTCCGGACTCCCCCCGAGCCGCCGCGAAGAGCAGCTGAGGGTCGACCCGGAGATCCCCCCAACACTTTACATTTACTACGTTTGATTTGGAGTCAGAAAAAACAAAACAAAAAACACACACACAGGGTTGAATGTGGAGAACATCGATTAAGATGGAGTTTTGCAACGCGTACGGACTAAACCAGGACTAAAACAGAACTAAACCAGGACTAAAACAGAACTAAACTGGGACTAAAACAGGAGTAAACCAGGACTGAACCAGTAGAACTAAAACAGGACTAAACCAAGACTAAACTAGGACTAAACAAGGACTAAACTAAGACTGAAACAGGACTAAACCAGGAATAAACTAGGACTAAACTCAGACTAAACTTGGACTAAACCAGGACTAAACTAAGACTGAAACAGGACTAAACCAGGACTAAACTAGGACTAAACTATTACTAAAACAGGTCTAAAACAGGACTAAACCAGGACTAAAACAAGAATAAAACAGGACTAAAAAAGGTCTAAAACAGGACTAAACTAAGACTAAAACTAGGACTAAACCAGGACTAAAACGGGACTAAACCAGGACTAAACTAGGACTAAACCAGGATTAAAACAAGACTAAACCAGGACTAAACCAGGACTAAAACAGGTCTAAAACAGGACTAAACTAAGACTAAAACAGGACTAAACCAGGACTAAACTAAGACTAAAACAGGACTAAAACAGGACTAAACCAGGACTAAACTAGGACTAAAACAGGACTAAACCAGGATTAAACCAGGGTTAAAACAGGAGTAAACTAGGACTAAAGTAGGACTAAAGCAGGATTAAAACACGATTGAACCAAGACTGAACCAGAACTGAAACAGGAGGACTAAACTAGGACTAAACAAAAAAAACACACACACACACACCGAGGCTCAAACGTGGAGATGTAATTGATCCACTGGAAGAAGATGTTAACAAATAAAAGTGAGTAAAGACGGATTTGGACAGAAATGCGATGAAATGTGATGCTTCTACAATCTCCAAGACTTTTTCTTTTTGTTGTTATTTTTAAAGACACAACTGAGAATCTGAACAAACTGAGAAAGTTTTGTGAAAAAGCAGAACTGTATGTATTGTAAGTTTTGATTTTAAATTCCATAATAATATATCTTCTCTCAGAAGCTATGAAGCTTTCAGAAATACTTACTTTACTGCGCGTAAAATAAATACTCGTAAACTCTTGAGTGAGTCCAGTCGTACGTAAAATGTGTGAGTGTTTTTTATCAGAATATGAATTGAAAAGTTACGACGTCAAGAATTAAAATCACCAAATGAACATTTACAATTACACTTTCTTAAAACAGGACTAAACTAGTACTAAAACTGGATTAAACTAGGACTAAAACAAGACTAAACCAGGACTAAACCAGAACTAAACCAGGACTAAACCAGAACTAAACCAGGACTAAACTAGGATTAAAACAAGACTAAACCAGAACTAAACCAGGACTAAACCAGAACTAAACCAGGACTAAACTAGGATTAAAACAAGACTAAACCAGAACTAAACCAGGACTAAACCAGAACTAAACCAGGACTAAACTAGGATTAAAACAAGACTAAACCAGGACTAAACCAGGACTAAAAAAACACCAAAAAAGGAACTAAACTAACTAAAGGACTAAAACAGGACTAAATTAGGACTAAAGATGCCCCTTTTTGCTTTGTTGAAAAATCATTATTTAACTCTTTTTTCTTTAATATTTTCAGTGTATGATATAGAATTATGTAGTAAACATAAAAAAAAAAACTGAATAAAAGCTCCGTGTATTTTGACAGCTTCTGAAAAGACAAAAAACATTTCCATCTCCTCCTCCTTTCAGTTTTGTGTTTTTGTGCGTATCATTTTCATACAGTACGTCGGGGTTACTGAGTTGAACTTGAATATTTCATCTGTACAACATTCTTGGAGCGAGCGGCGCACACGACCAGAGCCGCCGGCCCCGCCCACTCCATGACGTCACCCGCCCATGACGTCACGCGTCTAAAACCGGAGCCGAGGCCGAGGTGAATACTGCATGAAGGAGGAGCGGCGAGTAAAGGTTCGGATGAATTTTTAAAAATACGGACGTGATATGACATAAGTTTACGGGAATAAAGCATCACTCAAAAGAATCGTCACCTCATCCCGGAGCTGACGAAGGTTTACCGGACGATTTTTAAAGTTTTATGTCACACGAAATGGACTCGAAATGGACTTTTTGTGAGGTTTAAAATGTGTTAAAACGATGTTACGTCCTCGAAAACAGAGCGGGAGTTGTGTTTTGTTTCATTCATTCATGTTTGAGTAAAATTGTATTATTATCAAAATGAATCTGTGTGTCATTCGTTTTTCAAAATAAAACCAAAAACAAGAAAATGAAAAAAAACAACAACTATTTTCTTCATTATTTATCTCTAAAACCAAAATGAAAAAACAAAAAAAAAAAAAACAAAAAAAAAAAAAAACAAAACAGATAATGATTCAGGACTGAACCAGAACTGGATCAGGACTAAACTGTTTTCAGTCCTGGTCTCAGTCCCGGTCTCAGTCCCAGTCTCAATCACAGCCTGGTCCTGGTCTGGTTCCGGTCTAAGTCCTGGTCTCAGTCTCAGTCTGGTTCCTGTTTGGTCAGACCTGGTTCAGTCCTGGTCTCAATCCTGGTCCGGTCCCGGTCTCAGTCATGGTCTGGTCCTGGTCTCAGTCCTGGTCTGGTCCCAGTCTCAATCACAGCCTGGTCCTGGTCTGGTCCCAGTCTCAATCACAGCCTGGTCCTGGTCCTGGTCCTGGTCTCAGTCCTGGTCTCAGTCCTGGTCTCAGTCCCGGCCTCAGTCCTGGTCAAAGTCCTGGTCTCAGTCCCGGTCTGGTTCTGGTTCAGTCCTGGTTCAGTCCTGGTTCAGTTCTGGTTCAGTTCTGGTTCAGTCTGGTTCAGTCCTGGTTCAGTTCTGGTTCAGTTCTGGTTCAGTCCTGGTTCAGTCCTGGTTCAGTTCTGGTTCAGTTCAGTTCTGGTTCAGTTCTGGTTCAGTCCTGGTTCAGTCCTGGTTCAGTTCTGGTTCAGTTCTGGTTCAGTCCTGCATCTCAGTTAAATCGCGTAAACGGGAAACGGTCGCTTTAATGTCTTTGTTGCTCTGTTCGTGGACGACGGAGACATTTCACAAACAAACCTCGCCTCTGCTCTTCTCACATAACTCCCGTCACCGTCTGAACTCGTCTGATTTGAATCTCGACGCTGAAACGCCTGAACTCAAGGTCAGCGAAACACAAACCGTCTCATTTCACACTCGAGGAGCCGTACACCCGACGGTCACTCTCCACCGCCCCGTTTCCCATCAGCCCCCGCGTCCGTCCGACCGTCTGCGATAATGGGCTCCAGCGCCGAACACCTGAGCCTCAAAAACCTCCTCTTCAACTTTTACTACCTTCTCACTTTCAATACCGTGTAAAGATTTGTTCTCTCACTTTTCACTTTTTGAAGTTCTGGAGCTCGAAGCGGCGATCGTCTTTCTATAGGCTCGACTCTCAATTCATAAAAACTCAATAAACGACGAGTGAACCGTATGGACGAAAGATTTATGATACGATCCAGAAGTTATCAGACGGAATAACACTCCCACCTCTGCAGACTGCGGCTGTGTCCTTGGGCAAGACACTTCACTCGCCTTTTCTCCAGTTTGTGTTAAACTTTAGCAGTGAGAGGTTTTGTGCTACTGAAGGTGGGAAATGTAAATGATAATAAATTCTAATTAACCCTTGGACGCATGACCTGCCAGTTTTTGCAATGAACTAATTTTGGTTTAATATTTTTCTTATATTTTGATCAACAAAAGAGTGATTTCATTTTTGACATGCTCATTTATCACTTTTTATTCACATTTTATCACAAAACAATCAATCAATCAAAAAAAAAGTCAAAATCCACTGTGTGTCCGTCTAATAATAATAATAATGCATATTTATATAGTACTTTTGACATTGAAAAACACTTTACAGATCATTATTTATTCACTAAACACTCAGTGGTAGTCAGTTACTACTGTAGACACAGCTGCCCTGGGGCAGACTGATGGAAGCGAGGCTGCCAATCTGCACCATCGGTCCCTCCGACCACCACCTTCTCACACACACACATCACTTTCATGCTGGGCAATGTGGCTGAAGTGTCTTGCGTAAGGACACAATGACAGTTTTTGAGGGTTAATTTGATGACAATAATACTGATCCTCTGTCACAGAAAAGTCATGGATGTGGAAATGAAGTTGATAAATGAAGATAAAACTTTCATGTGTGTTTGTGTGTAAAAATGAGCTCCTGAGTGGGACACTGCTGCCATCACATGTGGAAGTGCCACAGAAAATGTAAACTGACCATCACAGATGATACAAATCTAAAGTTCTTCGATTTAACCCTTCAGATTCTGGTCATTTTTGACCCCACTGATGGAAGAGTGGGTAATGATACATAAAAAGTATGAAAAATTAAAAATAAAATGCAATGGCCTCATGTCACAAACATGTTTTGTGAGGAAGACCTGGAATAGTAAATATAAACACTTTTACTTTCAAAGATTTTGAAGAATAAAAAACCCTTGGGGTCATTTTATCCCCACTTCTGCATTTAAGGGTTAAGTTGAATTCTAAAATGGTGAAACAGCCGTACCTAATTTACTCTTAATAAAAACAACTTACCCTGGTTTAAATGATAGGATTAGTCCTGGTTCAGCTCTGGTTTCAGTCCTGGTTTAGTTCTGTTTTAATCCTAGTTTAGACCTGGTTCAAGTCCTGGTTTAGTCCTGGATTAGTCCTGGGTTTAGTCCTGGTTTAGTTCTGGTTCAGTCCTTATGCTTTGGTCAAATGACATTCAGTGACTTTAGACCATAGACGCCCCATACCAGGATTGTGTCGGTATTAACCCCCGCCAAGAGTGTGAAAGTGCTCTACCGTTCTATATCTATGTAACAACCACTAGCATGCTAACAGCAGACTTCCTGATTCTTGCTGTATAATTAAATGCAGTTCTGTAAGGCACATTTTGCTCAAAAACACGGGAAAAAAATGCTTAAACACACTTTTACTTACAACATGCTTATAATAATAAACAATAATGTGCTTTTCTAAATACCAATTATTTTTGTTTTCTTCTTTTGTACGTCGTTTTTCTTCTTGGCTAGTTTAAATGCCCGTCCACAGAGCCTCAAACAGCAGCCCCGCTCCGTCGGCCCCAGGTGCTCGTCCCCTCTTTTGTCCGTTAAGTACCACTTTACAATATTAATGAGAGGAGAGGTCCAGGCGGCGGTGGAGGGACACTCAACACAGGAACACAGGCTTTAGAGTCTTTAGAGTGTTTACACTGGAGTTTGTAGTGGCCCAGCGCTCCCACCGAGAGGGAAGGCCACGCGACGGAAGAGGTCACGACGAGGCCAAACGAAAGACTCGACAAATACAGTTTCAATAAAAAAGGTCAGAGAGAAAGACTTTATTGATCCAGAGGGAAATTCAAGTTTTGCTGCAGCAACATTTACACAGCGTTTCTCAGTTCCTTTGTGTCTCAGTCAAAGATCTCAGTGCATTTTACTGTAGGACTGGTCTGTGTCGGCAGTTTGAGGAGAGGAATGGTCAAAAGTGTCCCTCCACTGTGTCCTCCAGGGGGCGCCAGGTGAACACAACAGCCTCTTCGACTGATGAAGAAATGGTTCATTCCTTCAAAGTGTTTCCTCTGGAAGGTCTTCTGCCACATTTGCTGCTACATACGGTGTAAAAAAAAATCCTGTAGCATCTCAAAGGTCCATATCGAGATCCTTACTTATGCTGCGTTCGTTTATCCATGCCCTTTTTCCTCGGATGGCAAAAGTCGGAATAACTCAGAGGAAACCGAGCAAAGATTCCAAGATAGAATCCCAAGTCTGCTGTGCCAAGTGTCACTTTTAAGTATGAATTGTTTTTGTTGTCAGCAGAGGTAGGATTTGCGAGTCATGACTTGGACTCGAGTCAGACTTGAGTCACTATTTTTAGGACTTGACTTGATAAAATGGACCAAGATTTGGGAATCGACTTGGTCTTGAAGGTCAAAGACTTGGGACTTGACTTGAACTTGAGGCCTGTGACCCGAGAAGACTTGAGAGGCAATTTTAAATCAGATTTTTTTCTATTCTGACTGTAATGATTCACATTAAGATCTTGTTAAGACATTTAAAAAGGAAAAAAATAACATTTCTACAACGCTTACATACTCTGTAAATACTCACATGTAAATACACTATGATTTTTTAAGTACAATTTATCTTAAAATTCATATAAATTGTAAAAATCTAAGCTGCTTTGATTTAAAGACTTGAAATGACTTGAAGCTCAAAACAGACGACTTGGACTTGACTTGGACTTATGGACCAGTGACTCGAGACTAAACCTGGACTCGCCTATATTTGACTCGGGACTTGACTCGGACTTGAGGTCAAAGACTTGAGACTTACTTGAGACTCGCAAAACAAAGACTTGGTCCCTTTACGTCTGTATTACTGCAGTATTGTATTACTCAGTACTTTACTGCGTCTGTATTACTGCAGTACTTTACTTTACTGCGTCTGTATTACTGCAGTACTTTACTGCGTCTGTATTACTGCAGTACTTTACTGCGTCTGTATTACTGCAGTACTTTACTGCGTCTGTATTACTGCAGTACTTTACCGCGTCCATGTCACGGCCTGTGGGTTTGGTAGTCGTGTCACCCGTGTTTTTAGCCCATTTCCTGTTAACATGCCAAAATGTTCTACTATCACGCGACACCAACACTTTCACTTCAATAACATCTGAATTATACTGAATTATACTGAATTATACTGAATTATACTGAATTATACTGTTTATACTGAATTCTTCCTGGAGGTTGTGTAGTTGAAGCACAGACTTTTTAGGAGCTTCTGGTACAGCGGTTTTCCAGGGAAGTGTGCCTCTCTTTCCAAAATGAGGCCTTATGTTCCCACATTTGCACCAGATTTTATCCCCATTTCTCCCAATTTGGTCGCCAATTACACCCGAACTATTCTCCAGCAGCAGGTGACTCCAGATGTAAATTAGAGGTCGTGGAGCAAAGGACCCGAGGTTTAAATGACTCTGAATCATCCCTTTAAATCAATAAAAATAAAAACGACTTGACTTAAATTTAAATTTTGAGGAAAATCTTAGAAATAAGGAAACATAGCATCCACACATCCAACAAAATAAAACGGTTGAAGTGAGAACATGACATGACAGGAGATGGATGGATAAACGAACGCCGCATTAGCCTTTTGCAGTGTCTTGTGTTCATTTCCTCAAAGTATTTCCTCTGAAGGTCTGCTGTCACGTTTGCTGTCACATACGGTGTGAAAAACCCGAGTGTGGGCTCAGTGACAGATCAATACTGGGGCTCGTGTCGTGAGACGAGTTCACGGCTGAAACAGGCTCGTCCCATGTGACCTGCTCCCACCAGAACACACTCGCACGTTATATCAGCGCTTCTCTATCTGTGATGTAATATACACAAGTGTGAACGAGGGAAATAGAGAAGAAATGAACCATAATACTACATAATACTACATAATACTACATAATACTACATAATACTACAGCTATAATTACAATTGTCGTTTTGAGAAGCTACAATTAAGGTTAGGTTTCCTCATCACAAACAGACCTGGAGTTGTGTTTTGTTTCATTCAGGATTGACCAGGACTAGACCAGGACTAAACCAGGACTAAACCAGTACTACACTAGGACTAAACCAGGACTACACTAGGACTAGACCAGGACTACACTAGGACTAAAACTAGGACGAGACCAGGATTAAACTAGGACTAAACCAGGACTACACCAGGACTAAAACTAGGACTAGACCAGGACTAAACCAGATCTAGACCAGGACTAAACAAGGACTAAACCAGGACTACACTAGGACTAGATCAGGACTAGACCAGGACTAAACCAGGACTACACTAGGACTAGATCAGGACTAAACCAGGAATGGACCAGGACTAAACCAGGACGAAACGAGGACTAGACCAGGACTAGACCAGGACTAAACCAGGACTAGACCAGGACTAGATCAGGACTAGACCAGGACTAAACCAGGACTAGATCAGGACTAGACCAGGACTAAACCAGGTCTAGGTTTAGGCTGGATTCTTCTGTCTATACACCTTCACTAGAGTCATTTTAGATCATTTCAGCCCTGGAATTGCCAATCTCTCCTGAACTAAAGGTAAAAGGAGTTTGAAAACGACCGCTTCATGACATCACAAGGTGGAACAGAGCATTCTGAGCTTTGGAGATGTAGACAAACTAATAATACAGAGTGTGTGAATGAAAAAAAACACAACTCCAGGTCTGTTTTTGAGGAGGAAAACTCACACACTGTAAAAAAGCTTGTCCAAAATTCAAGATATAAACACGTAAATCTATGAAAAAATGACTTTAAAGTAGAAAAAAAGTAGTATCTGTTCATGCAGCAAGATCATTTTACTTGACAAGTTCTCTTAAAATAAACCACCTGTAGACTGGCATTAAACATCTCAGAATTAGGAAGTAGATCATAAATCTGAAAACAAGATCACTAACCTGATAGAAGTTTTAAAATCTTGGCAAGATCAGAGAAATTTGCAGTGCAGGAGTAATATACATGCATCCCCAATTTCAGATGTGAATATTTTGTATGTGAAGCAAAATCCCGTTTGTTAAGTGAGAGGAGCAGAAGACAAACAGACTGAGCTGCACTTTCTTGTTCTTGTGGTTTTACAGAAACATCACGTCTTGGTCTTTGCAGTGGAAGGTGTTTCTTGGTGAACAGCTGGTGCCTTTCGGTTTGGTGTTGACTTTTTAAATTCGTTGAACGAGGGATCAGGATTTTACTTTGTTGTCGCTTTGTCTTAGTCAGCCAAATGTTTCCTTTTTGGTTCTTCCTGTGGATCAGTCCTGCCCATCACCTTCACCTTTCACTGTTTTTCAATTCCGTTGGGAAGAGAAACAGTTTGAACAGAGGTTTGAGTCACACACATCTGATTCACTTTTGCAGTTATGGAGTTCACAAACTTCCGAAGCCCGTTTTCTGCTGTTAGGATCCAACAACCACACAATTACGATGTCCGAATCCCAAAACTAAAATATGACAATATCAGAACCAGAAACAAAAGTGAAATGGTTCAAAAGACTTGAAAAGATCCACTTTGACAATAGACACATCCCACTGGGAAAACAAACATGGAGGTTTGATGCTCACTTTTTTGGTGGGCCCTTCCCAGCATGGATTACACGATGATCGGAAGTCCAAAATTCAGGACACATGTATTGGACCTTTAAAAAGTCTACACTAGACTAGAGTTCTGTACTAAAGTGATCAATATTTGGGTCTGGTCAAGTGGTAACGGAGGGAAACAGGGTCAGATTTTTGACATTCAAATGTCTCTTATTCAGAAACTAGAGGGACTATTGAAATAAGTAAAGTATCAGAATGTAGGAAAGAGTTACACTCCAACAGGGTCAAGTTAAACCTGTGAGATTCTTTCAAGTTGTTGACAAAAAATTTAAAAACTCATGTCGGTAACAGAGGGAATGAAATATGCAGCACTTTTTGGGCAATAAATCCAAACAGTGATAACTCTTGGTTCTCACTTCCATATCCTTAACAAACTGGTTTGAATATTTGCTTCATATAGTTTTCTACCATATGGTACAAGATTAGGTTGAAAAACCTCTGACTTTTTGACTCATGAGATTTTTTATTAAGAAAGGTCATGGTAACAGAGGGAAAAGTAACGGAGGGAAAATTGTACAAACAAGTAGAAGGTGCAGGATTTTACATCATTTGTCGCTTTTTTCTTCTGAATACTTTAATATTACTTCAAAATGAAAGGAAACTATTTCTATAAAATTTTTATCATTTTAAATACTTTTTTTTTTTTTTTAAATCCTGTACCTTCATCAACAGTTCAAAGATGGAATAACACAAGATATGATGAAATACATCCATTTATTGACATGATTTTCAGGTCTTTGAAATTTGGGAAATAATTTTTGTTCCATGTTTCATACATGGTCTGTTTAAAACATATGGAACTTTACAACCAAAAATGGTACAGAAAAAAGGTCAACAGTTTCATAAACTAGAGTACATATGTATCTGTTCAATACATTTTTATATCAGATGCATTAACTTGAATCTTTGGCCTTGTTGTTTACTTCTGCTTGACCGGGTCCATTTGCAGCTAAAAGGAACATTTTACAGAGTTTATGTGAAAATATGGACAAGCAGCTTTTGTCTTTATACTTCAATTCATTTATCTGTGTCCTGCTCTGGACTGTACCTCCTCCTCGTCCTCGTCCTCCTCCTCGTCCTCGTCCTCGTCCGTCCCGTGTGAGAGTCCGTCCCGTGTGAGGACGATGGGGCAGGTGAGACACATGCATTATTGAGGCCCGGAGACACAGGGGGGCGCCACAGAGGTCAAAGTTCAGGAGCGTCAGTCACTCCGGAGCCGGTCCCACCGTGGCCCCTCGGCTCCGAACAGACAAAGACTCAAACAAACCCGAGCTTCAGACAAGAGCACAACATCTGCAACACATTAATGATGTTAATTGAAAAACAGGCATGAAAATGACAACAACAACAACAACAACAAAAAAGGAAGTATTCATCTAAAGCTGCAGTGTGTAACTTTTCTGGATTTGTAGTTATTATATTGAAGTGGGGGCAATGAAAAGAGCTTTTTTTTTTTTTTGATTTGACAGATTAAAAATAATAAATTGACACGGTAGTTCAAATCCAAATTTTTGTGGGGAAATAAAGTCGAGAGAGTCTTTTAAACCAAAATAAACAGTTTTTTTCACAAGAGTTCAGTTTATAATCCACAGTTCGAGAATCGCATTTTCACAGTTTGAGAAGCTGCGGGAAAAAACAAACAAACGTGAAACAGTTTGTCCCATAAGAAAAACATTAAATCACAACACAAACAAATCAAAACATAAATAATCGTCATAAAATAAAATAAAACAACAACAGAGAGACATTAAATAGAAAGAGGAGCGCAGAATGAAAAATGAAAACCTTTCAGTCATATGCTGTAATCAGGAAGTGTGTGTTAGCATTCTAGTTGTTGTAAGCTTTACCGTGACGCCAAAACTCTGGTGTGTTTTCTCGGGAAACTGAAAATTATGATGCCCAGAATGCAAAAGTTGTGAGGAATTAATTTGGACCGAACTATTAAAAATGAACTAGTTCTGTCATGTAGCGATAATTTTCAAGTGAACAGCTTCTTTTTTACTTTTAGTTCAGTAGAAATTGGCAGTTGCAGGGCTGAAATTATCCAAATGTGCAATCCGTGCGTTCTGGAAAAGTCCGTCGGTCGTACTGACAGCAGAGGGCGCTACGATAATTTGCCCATTTGTCAAGAATAAATTGCAAAGGCAGCAGATGTCAAAGACGTCAAACAGAAAACGTGAGGAGAAAGTGGATGGAAAAGATAATATCACTTAGAAATGAAGTGATTTAGGTGTTTTTGTTAAGAAATCATCAGAAGTAGTTCATCTTTGTGTACTTCTTTCAGTGATGTCATTACTGATTTATTAGTAGGCTTTTTTGTGGGGGTCCAGGGCTTTTTTTTGGTCCCAGTCCGTTCCCTGGATTCTAATGAAGCTGTGTGGAGTTTAAAAACACAGTGGAGCACTTCCTGTATTACGAAATTACATCACAAATTGGAACAGAGCGTTTTGAGTTTTGAAGATGTAGACAGACTAATAATCAAGTCACTCAAACGTGTGAATGAAACAAAACACAGCTCCAGGTCTGTTTGTGATGAGGAAACAACGTAATATAAGCCAAAAAATGTAGTAATTTGGGTCCATTAATGGTGCGTATGTGAATGTAAAGATTTGTAGCTTTTTGGTTGTAGGTCCGTCCACATTTATTTAATTACATGTGGTTTTATAACTTAGAAATACCTAGAAAAACAGGACTTTTGTTTACATTCTTATCCCCAGTCCAGCTCCATTTCTCAGTCTGTTCCAGTCCTTCATTTGTTGCCTCCCTGTTTTTCCTACAGCCGCCACTCATTCACTCCAGGGTCGTTTCTGTTCATTAAGGCTGCGTTTACGCACAGTATGTTGAGAAATGAACATTTCCCTCCCTCCGTTTTCCAAAATAATATCGTGCACGCAGAATCGTTTTCAAAAAAAGGTTTTGTTTACATCGACCCGATAAATCTTCCATCGAGCGCCGTCAGAACTGCACCAAACCTCTGGGCGGCACCTGGATTAGACTCAAACCTGTAGAATTTGTTTCATTACAGTTGTAAGTTTTACTCAAAAAGACCTTGAAAATCGTGAATTAGTGAGCGGCTCGCTTCTCCACAGATCTGTTAAAGAAGTAGCAGAATCACTGACC
This sequence comes from Boleophthalmus pectinirostris, assembly GCF_026225935.1. Classification (NCBI taxonomy): domain Eukaryota; kingdom Metazoa; phylum Chordata; class Actinopteri; order Gobiiformes; family Gobiidae; genus Boleophthalmus; species Boleophthalmus pectinirostris. The sequence continues at coordinate 2,329,216 of NW_026571018.1, read as the reverse complement.
TCTGAGCCTCGTTTATCTCTGGTCATGGATATGAAACATCAGCTGTGTGCAAATGAAACATGTGAAAAGTGTTTCAGCAGAAGAAATGTGACTGCTGCTCTGATGCATCAGGGTCTGGTCAAGTGTTAACGGAGAGAAACAGGGGCAGATTTTTGACATTCAAATGTCTCTTATTCAGAAACTAGAGGAACTATTGAAATAAGTAAAGTATCAGAATGTAGGAAAGAGTTACACTCCAACAGGGTCAAGTTAAACCTGTGAGATTCTTTCAAGTTCAAGACAAAAAATTTAAAAACTCATGTCGGTAACAGAGGGAATGAAATATGCAGCACTTTTTGGTCAATAAATCCAAACAGTGATAACTCTTGGTTCTCACTTCCATATCCTTAACAAACTGGTTTGAATATTTGCTTCATATAGTTTTCTACCATATGGTACAAGATTAGGTTGAAAAACCTCTGACTTTTTGACTCATGAGATTTTTTATTAAGAAAGATCATGGTAACGGAGGGAAAAGTAACGGAGGGAAAATTGTACAAACAAGTAGAAGGTGCAGGATTTTACATCATTTGTCACTTTTTTCTTCTGAATACTTTAATATTACTTCAAAATGAAAGGAAACTATTTCTATAAAATATGTCAGTCCTTCCAAGCAAATTTTATCATTTTAAATACTTTTAAATTTTTTTTTTAAATCCTGTCCCTTCATCAACAGTTCAAAGATGGAATAACACAAGATATGATGAAATACATCCATTTATTGACATGATTTGCAGGTCTTTGAAATTTGGGAAATAATTTTTATTCCATGTTTCATACATGGTCTGTTTAAAACATATGGAACTTTAGGACCAAAAATGGTGCAGAAAAAAGGTCAACAGTTTCATAAACTAGAGTACATATGTATCTGTTCAATACATTTTTATATCAGATGCATTAACTTGAATCTTTGGCCTTGTTGTTTACTTCTGCTTGACCGGGTCCATTTGCTGTTTGTGTTTAAAGATGGGACAATGTCTCAATTTTGGAAAATGTCCGCATTCGTGTAAATGGGGCCTTTGTCTTTGCCAGATTGTGGCCCAAACAAGAGACACTCGACCTCTGAAACCCTCAATCTGAAGTCTGCTATTTTCAATCTGTGAAATTCTGCATTATTCCCTATTTGAAGATCCTGTTTGTAACTTGTCTAATCCCAGTTCCCAGTTCACATAATAAAATCATATTCCTGATTTATCATATATAAGCATGCCCTATTTAAGAACATTTTCTGTCGAACTGTACTAAAACGTTTGTGTTTGACTGTTTTTTATGTTGCATTTGAGTCCAAGTTGTCGTTGTAATAATTCTAAAGATAGAAAGGTTTAATTTCCTACTGTGAAACATTCTAGACAAAGTAATAACACCTCCATGGAGAAAAGCATTTGACGGAGCCTCCACCGGAAAAGTTACACAATGCACCTTCACGTATCGCCCGTTATTCACCACAGCTCCCTCGTCCAACCTTCTCCTGGTGTGAGATTTCTGAATAAACTCTGAACTTTACACCTGTCCGTTCGTTTCCCAACAATAATAATAAAACCAAAAAAAGCTCATGTGTTCTGGTATCTTCTGAGGCCTTTGTGTCTCCGACTGCGGTCCGGACTCAGGACAGGCCCGGGACGCGGCTCGCTCAGGGGGCCCTTCTCGTCTCTCTCTCTCTCCGCCGTTGGCCCCTCTCCACAGCTCTTCTCCAGCAGGACGTGTAACCGCGGTAACAGGGCAGCGCAGTCTGGCCCGAGCTGCTCTCATTAAAAATTGACGGCGGTGTGTCCCTTGGAGGAGCTGGCTTTCTGCTGTTCGCTGCAAAAGGACGAGGCGCATAAATATTTAAGCGTGCAATCTCCAGCCTGACAAATACTCCCACGTGATTGGCTAAAAGCTGCTCGCATCCGCTGCACACACACACACACACGCACGCACACACACACACACACCAACACAAACACCAGCGCTCTATCTGCGAGAGGGCGGATTCATCTTATGTTTTTAGAGCAAAATTTACTCTGACATTGTTTGTGGGTTTTTCCATTACATTTGAATATTCAGAAGTATTGTGCAGGATATATCGTATTTCTTTATTGCGCCGTCTCCTGAGGCACAGTTTTGTTCTTATCCTCTGAAAACTAAAGATTTCAGAGCACAATTTATTATTCTATATGACCCAACAATGGTTTTTCAAATCAGATGTATTGTGTAATTTTTGGGGTTTGGGTGCGTAGAAACAAGCAGGTTTCTTCGGATATGACCCTTCTTGGACTTGGAATGTTCCACAGTGTGACTTTAAAGAGCTCTACTTTACTTTTGTTCTTTTTTTCTCCAATATTTTTTATACATTTTCAGACAAAAAACGTTCACATCGACAATTGACCACGTTAATATAGGTCAACATAAAACCGATTCATATTTCAGTGACCGTATGAATTTTAAAAAGGGAAAATGGGTAGAGAAAAATAAATAAATAAAAATAAAATCTAACTATGAATGTAAAATTAATTAAAAAAATAAAATAAAGTAAAATAGGTAAATTAAAAAATAAAAATAAATACAACCATAACAACAATAATGAAAATAAATAAATAATTTAGTTAAATTAAATAGAGTTTTGGAGATGTAGGCAGGAAATAGGTAGAGAAAAATAAATAAATAAATAAAATATAAATGAATTAATAAAAAAAAAAGTAAAATAGGTAAATAAATAAAAAATAATAACAACAATAATGAAAATAAATAAAATTTAATAATATTATTGTTATCATCACTACCACCAATGCCGAACAATAACAATAACAATAACAAAACAATAAATAATCAGAAGTAGTAAATCTGTGTGTGTTTCTTTCAATTATCTCATTATTGATTTATTGGTAGACTTTTTTTTCTTTTTTGTGGTTGTTTTTGGTCCCTGGATTCTAGTGAAGCTGTATGGAGTTTAAAAATACAGTGGAGCACTTCCTGTATTACCACAATCTAGGAATCTTTACATTGAATATTTCTATCAAACATTTTATAATCTCTTTCCAGAATATCTGAATTGCCGAGCATTCCCAAAGACAGTTCTACTTTACATTTATTCAATCACAGGTGGTTTTACAGCTCAAAAATACCTAGAAAAACAACATTCTGACTGTGAGCGGGGTCGCCTCTCCACAGATCTGACCTGTAATGTGGTCTGGTTTGGTCTCCATGAAGATAGAAAAGGTTTAATGCCATACTGTGAAACATTCCAGACAAAATTACAATAATGTTAGTCCAGTGAGGTTCATTTGGTTTTCTGATAATTGATGTTATTAGGTTCTTTTTTCAGACCAAGAGTTTGTTTTCAGACCGGACAGTTTCGACAGCTCCCTGCACTCTTCCTTAGAGTCATGTGATGTTGCTGTGACGTGTCGCTCGGCTGATTTTTACATCCATAAACTCATGAAGGAGCGTGAGAAAGCACATCTGTCTCACTGTTTAATAGATATTTCTGCCGATGGACTTATTTTCTCTGCTAAAAGCGTTAGCTCAAACAGCGCTGTGTGATGACGCCTTTGCTCAGTTTGGTTGTGCAGGTGTGAGTGCGGAACATATAACCATAGACTGTATAAAAGAAGTGGACTAAGCGAGTGTGTCGTCACCCATAGCATTCAGCGTCGCTCAAATGAGGACAAAATAAGGGAAAAAAAACAAAATTCAGGATCATATGTCATGGGTTAATTCGAACATTTTAAGACCAAAATGATGAGGTCACTGCAGCAGTTACAGAGAGAGAGACGACAAGATCCTAATGTAAGTCAAAGGGAGCCAGAGTAAAGAGCCGGAAGAACCTCCTGCTGCACTTCCTATTTGGCATGTGGCGGCGAGTTGTGTGTGTTAGCTATGTCCACTCATATATATGGTCTATGCACAGAACCCACAGCAGTCGAGCTTGAGCACGGCACAGTTCAGAAGTCCTAGTTGCAGTGCAGCCTAAAATATTTCCACACTGCCACTATTCAACCTTACTTTTAACTCCTTCCATCGAAAGCAAAATGTAGCTTTTTTTGCAATATTCGGCAGAATAAATACATTTGCTGAATATCGGGTGCATCCCTAGTGCCCATGGGACGATAAACCGGGACAAGGGGCTTTTTTACTCTCACACACCTGGGATACTGTCCTGAAGAAGTGTGACTGCAGGTGGCGCTGTCGTCCTGCCTCCACTGGTAAAAAGACAGCACCAAAACCTGTTTAAATCAACTGAACGACACAACACAAAAACATCAAGAGACTCTGAGGACAGAGACAAGACCAAGTCCAAGCTCCTTCAAGACCGAGACAAGACCGAGTCCAAGCTCCTTCAAGACCGAGACGAGACCAAGTCCACCTTCAAGACCGAGACAAGACGAGTCCAAGCTCCTTCAAGACCGAGACAAGACCGAGTCCAAGCACCTTCAAGACCGAGACAAGACCGAGTCCAAGCACCTTCAAGACCGAGACAAGACCGAGTCCAAGCTCCTTCAAGACCGAGACAAGACCGAGTCCAAGCACCTTCAAGACCGAGACAAGACGAGTTCAAGCACTTTAGAGTCCAAGACGAGACCAAGACCTCAAAAAAACGGTCTCGAGGCCGGACATGTCAGCGCAACATCACGTGACTCTGAAGAAGACCAAAACTGTCAGGGATGAAAACAAACTCTTGATCTGAAAAAAGAACCTAATAACATAAAGCAAAAACATGAGAAAAGCATTTGACAAACCCTCCGCCAGAAAAGTTACACAGTGCATCTTTAAAGCTCACAATATAAGACCTTTTAATTAAATATCTTTTTGAAAACCACTGGGCCCGCAGCTTGATTGAAGTTCTCTCTGGAGCTTAAAGACTCCAGATTCTTTCTGATTTGCTGTTGTTGATTTAGAGAGTGACTCGGTGCAGATGCCGGGGTTAATGAAGGACCCCCCCTGCGTGTGATGGGGGTCCCTCGGGGGGCTCCGCGCTCCAGGTCGCTCAGAATGAAGTGCCATCCATTTTTAATGAAGAGCAGGTTATCCTGTTTAGTCAGATTAAAACTGGCCGAGGGGGGAGGGGCTTCTTCCATTAACCTGCTCCTGAGTGCGCCGCTGACAGGTATTTTTATGACATTACATACGTCAAAAGTAACACATTTATTTATTAAGTTGCATTGTGTAACTTTTATGGTGATGTTTTTCTAGGTATTTCAGAGGTATAAAATTATAAAATGTAATAAATGTGAGGAAGAGCTGTTTTACACCTGTCCGCTCAAAAAATACTATTTGCTTACAGAATACTGAATACCTGACTTAAAGTGTATTTTATAAAGTATTCTGTTACGTGGTCCCTTAGAGTACTGTGAGTACTGTGCTCCGAATACTCTGAATACTTTTACACTGAGTTACATGATGTTATAGTGTAAAAACATATAGGCCCCATCCACACTAGTACGTATTTTTCGGACTATAAGGCTGCGTTCAGACTGCAGCCTGAAGTGACCCAAATCCAATTTTTTGGCCCCTATGTTCCTGTATCTGATCTTTTAATGACAGTCTGAACCACACAGATCCGATTTTTTCAAATGTGACCCAGGACACTTGGATATGTGCTCCTGAAACTGATACATATCTGATCTTTTGACATGTGACTTCAGTGTGAACGGCCAAAGTGCATTCATCCACCTACACGTTATCAACAAGACACAAACGTCACTATTCTGCACTGAAGTAGGTGAAAATTGTTAATGAACTCTGTGTCACTGAAGTGAAGCACATCACCACTCACCACTCTTGGCTCCGTCTCCACATCCACACGATCGGACGTCGCTGCCGCTGTCCCACAAAACTCCACGGCCAAAAACCTCGTCCTTCTCCTTCTCAATCTCCTCCTTAAAACAAGTAAGTTGTTCATGTTGTGGCTCCGGTACGAGAGGAACTTTAAAATCTCCAGGTGCTCGATGCTGCGTCCATGTTTGGACAACTTCTGTAAACACAGAGACGCTCACTGTGGTTGACGTCGTCGTGTCTCCAGTGTCACATGTGGGACACTTTTAGCCCATTTAATGTTCACACTGGAGTCACATACAAGTCACATTTAATTGGAAATGAGAACGACCTCGCAAAAACATCGGATTTCACAAAAAAATCTGAATTGAGCATTAAGCCCTGCAGTCTGAACGGAGCCATAGACTGTTTCAAGAAGTGGACTAAAGGAGTGTCATTGCATCGTCTTTGCTCTGATTCTTTACGATCTCTTTTATATAACTATGATTTGGAGCAATGTTTTTTCAACACAAAGTGAACAGGAACCAGAGTCGGTGGAGCCAGAAGAGCGCCCATGCTCACTTCCTGTTTGGAACGTGGCATGTAGCAGATGGGTCAGGTATGTCCATTTATATATACAGTCTATAGTAGAAGAATAGAGCGACATGTTTTAAAGCACCATTCATAAATTTCAAAATATTTAAAGAAAGTTAAAATCTACAATAAAAAAGTTGTCCTAAATGCTTAAAAATCCATAATCTGGAGGTGTAATAGCGGTGTTTGGAGGCATGTGGTGCCTCACAGTCAGGCTCAGTGTGGCACTCATGTCGGAGGAGCTGTCCTCATTGATTCTCTCTCCGTGTCCGTCCCTGCGGTCTTGTCCTGACGTCTGCGGTGCTCCCGTTTCCCGGCGTCAGTGAAGGCCTCTCCATGTCACACGCATGAACGGAGAAACACGCCCTGATTCAGGCCCAGGACCGACAGAGAGAGACACACCGAGAGTCCGATCACCTTCACTAAAAAAGCAGAGGAAAAGATGACATTTCGAAGTGACTTAAAAAATAAATAAATTAATAAAAAAAAAAGACAGTGCAACATAATGGGCAGGAACTGGAAGCAGTTTTTAGAAGTTTTGGTGAGAATTACTTTAGTCTGGCAATTTGGAGGAAGCGGCAATGTCATCGTAGCTGCTGTGGCTGTAAAACAAAAGCTGTAGGAAAGGGGACGAGGCAGCAGGAAAGTATTGTAGTACCATATTTTCCCAGTTTTGTTGAGGAAGGAATTAGGGCCTGTTTACACGAGAACTCTTGCGGCTAAAAATGACAAAATATTTTATGGGAAGTGCCTTTTCGTTTAGACGGTGACGGCGTTTTGAAACCACCCTCCAGAGTGGAAAAGTTGAATACGTTCTGCTGTAGTGTTTCCGTCTACACTGCCCAAGACACAAAACTCTGGTCAGATCTGCTCAGGTCGTGTATGTGTTTACGTCACATACATCACCACCGAGTGTCACCACCGAGCCGCCTGGCATGCACACATAATCCAATTCCACACACTATTGCACCACTGTATGCATGCTGATGTCCAGTGTTGGGAGTAACATGATATAAAAGTAACAAATTACTGTAATACTTTGCTTTTTGCTGTAAAGCAGTAATGTGACATTACAGGGAAAAAATTTGTAATATTTTACTGTGTACAAATGTGAATAACGCATATCACAAAGCTTTTTAACCTGGATTGAAGTGGTGGGTTTTTAATTTTTCTTCATCCAAATTCGCTAAAATCACGGTGATATCAGCAGCGGTGAAACCTGTGTAGACCGTCGGGTGACTGCGGGCGAAAGGACCGATGCAGAACTCCACGCTGCACGGGCAGCCGACAATCGCGTCTTGCAGACACCGCGTTCCACAGCCCACGACTCGGGCTTCTCTCAGGGGCGGAACTAGATTCCAAGTTCAGTCCAAGATTAGTCCTGGTTTAGATCTGGTTTAGTCCTTGTTTAGTCCTGGTTTAGACCTGCTTTAATCCTGGTTCAGTTCTGGTTCAGTCCTGGTTCAGTTCTGGTTTAGACCTAGTTTAGTCCTCAGTTCAGTCCTGGTTCAGCTTTGGTTTAGTTCTGGTTTAGTCCTCAGTTCAGTTTTGGTTCAGTCCATATACGGCGCAAAAGTTCAGCATCTTTGCAGTTATTTTGGTGAGAGTAACTTAAAAGTCCTGCAATAATCGTGCAAATTTTTTAAATTTTAACCACACTAATATTGTAATGTAACAAATCACTTTGAAATGACAGAAACAAATCATAAATAACTCATTACAGTTTGAAAGTAACGCTCGTCTTGGTGGAATAAGAAGTGAAGACGCGACACCACTTTTGTGTTTTCTGTTCAGACCCTCATTGTATAAATTGTCACTTGGTCTCAAATAAAAGCCTGGTCTGTTAAGTGATTGAAACAAATAAACGCTCCAGAGATTATTTTATTTTTTATTATTTTACGGTAGATCAGAAAATATCGTAATACGGACGTTTTTTCCTTCAGCCTTCTCCGCAGACGTGACTGAAGCCCTTTGCAGAAGCGAGTTTCAGTGGGACCTGCCGTTTGAGTGAACACAAAAGCCTCGTGTTTGGAGAAAAAGCAACAAATCTGTCTGTGCACAGTCCACTGGTCACACACGCTCCGTCCTCTGGGCCCCGCTTCACTCACAAACACACTCCAGACCGTTCACCGCGTAGAGCCGCAGTGGCTCCGCGGGGGGGCGGCTCCGAGTCCACACGATAAACACACGACACTTCCAGATACGCTCTGTTTAAAGCCGCACTGTGGAACTTTTCTGGCGGCTCTACATTACATTTATTTCAAGTTGCTGGTCCGTGTATGGCATTAATAAACCTTTCTGTCTTCACGGAGACCAAACCAGACTAAGTTACGGGTCAGATCTGTGGAGAGGCACAGTCAGAATGTCTGGGTTTTTTTAGGTATTTTTGAGCTATAAAACCATTTGTGATTGATTGATTGAGTTGTTTAATGTCACATTGTGGAATATTCCAGACAGAGCAGTGATATCTCCATAGAAACAAGCAGGTAACGGACCCTCAAACTAAAAGTTACACAGTGCATCTTTAAATTACATCAAGAAGAAAAGTTAAAAATATGTTGAAAATGACAGGAAGTACACTGGGAGAATTCTATCCCAAAGTCCAGCACAATTTACACAAGAAATAAAATTTTTTCTGATATTTTAAATTTATCAATAAAATCATTTTTTTTTTTTTTTTTTATCATTTTATTGTCAGATCATAATTTCTGTTTATATTTCATTTGTTTTGGCCCAGTTTACCACATGATTGGTCGGTAACAGGTACAGACTTCCCTAGAGTGATGTCATGATTTACAAGCAGAAAGGAAAAATTTAAACTTAAAAAAATTGACAAACTGAGGGAAAAAATTTCAATTTTTTTGTAAAATCTTAAATGCAATGATCATAACTGTGTTTTACTAAAATAGTCCAATATACTACACTATTATAGGTGCTAATTACTAGTGTCGTAGTACTTGAGACCGGTCTTGGCCTCGTCTCAGACTCTACCACGTTTGGACTCGGTCTTCTCACAGTCTTGAAGGCTCTTGGACTCGGTCTTGTGTTGGTTTGAAGGCTCTTGGACTCGGTCTTGAGTTGGTTTGAAGGCTCTTGGACTCGGTCTTGTCTTGGTCTTGAAAGCGCTTGGACTCGTTTTCTGAAGATGCTTGGACTTGGCCTTGTCTCAGTTTTGATGGCGCTTGGACTTGGTCTTGTCTTGGTCTTGTTTTGGTCTTGTCTCAGTCTTGAAGGCATTTGAACTCAGCCTTGTCTTGGTCTTGAAGGCATTTGGATTCTGTCTTGAAGGTGCTTGGACTCGGTTTTGTCTCGTCTCGAGGTCTGACACTTGACAAGTGATAAAATGGAGATAGATTTTTAAAAACAATGACATATTTGTGCCAAAATAATTGTAAAATCGAAAAAAATGTTGAAAATGACAAAAATGCTCTTGATTTGGTCTCGATGGGCCGTGGTCTCGGTCTTGTCTCGGTCTCGACCCTCAGAGGTCTTGATCTTGTCTTGGTCTTGGGCAGGTCTTGGTCTTGGTTAGTGCGGTCTTGACTACAACACTGTACTATTTACATTTGTCATGTTTTTTAATCAAATCAGGTAACACTATCAGACTTTAAATAGTCCCAGACCCAAACAAAGGACTTTAAAGTGGGTCACGAGTGTCAGGAGCGTCAGGAGCGTCAGGAGCGTCAGGAGCATCAGGAGCGTCAGGAGCGGCGTTTCCAGTGGTGTTTTGGGGGGGTCTCTCGTGTGCACTCTGTGTTTTCCTCCTGTACAAATGTGTGCATTGAAGAAGACGAGCGGAGTCCATCACAGATGCTCGGAGACGGGCTTCTGCGGACCACAGGACTCCATTAAGCGCCCCGCTCTTCTTTGGGATGTAAATTATGAATGTGGCGCGTGTGTTGGTGCCCCCTGCCTGTTCTGTCCACTCTGCGCGCTCTGCCGAACACTCGCGCCGACAGAGACAGCCGCCAGCTCAGCCAATCAGCACGCAGCAGCAAACGGACCGAGCTTAAAGGAGACATGTTACGCTGTTTTCTGATCTGTGTTCTAATGTCACAAACAAAGCTGGAGTTTTGTTTTGTTTCATTCACCCACGTTTAACTCATAAATCTTGTTAGTTCTTCTCTCAAAACCCTCTGAAAACCCTCTGCTCCACCTTGTGATGTCATGCGGTAATACAAAAAGTGTGGTAATACTCCAAACACTTTCACGAGAGTCATTTGGATGGTTTCAGGTCTGGAATTACAGGGTTCTCAAGGTCATGGAAATCCTGGAAAAGTCAAGGAAATTGAAAATGTCTTTTCCCAGGCCTGAAAAAGTTACGGAATTTTAGTTCACGCAAATACAGCGTTCTGTTACGTTTTCATTTAACTATTATTTCTGAACATCTGTGGTTTTTGTTTAGACCTGCTTTAGTCCTAGTTTAGACCTGGGTTTGTCTCATTTTAAACCTAGTTTAGTTCTGGTTTAGGCCTAATTTAGACTTGATTTAATCTTATTTTAGACCTGGTTTGGACCTTGTTTAGTCCTGCTTTAGACCTGGTGTAATCATGGTTTAGATCAGATTTGACCTGGTTTAGTCCTTTAGTTTATAAGAGACAACAATAAATGCACTGACAGTATTTTAAATGTTAAAAAAAACTATAATCCCAAATAGAGTTGCAACCATATCCAAGTGTCATGATACGATCGTCACGGTATGAACCTCACGGTACAATATTTACTGCGATACCGTGGGGAGTCAAATAGAATTGTTAATATGTGACGTTTTTGTCTTAAATCACTTTGACAAGACTTAATCCAAAGAACTAAGAGTTGAAAGTGTTACAACTGTTATTACCTCCGCCAAGGAGGTTATGTTTTTGCCGTCTGTTTGTTTGTTTGTCTGTTTGTTTGTTTGTTTGTTTGTTTGTTTGTCTGTTTGTTTGTTTGTTTGTTTGTCTGTTTGTCTGTTAGCAACATAACTCAAAAAGTTATGGACCGATTTTGATGAAATTTTCAGGATTTGTTGGAAATGTGAAAAGGAAGAACTGATTTCATTTTGGGGGTGATCCGGAAGAAATCCTGGATTCTGGATCACTTTGAAATTTTAGTTAACATTGTGGTAAATGGGGCCAAACATTTTGTTTCTCAATATCTCGGTTAATTATTGACCAAACCCCATGAAATTTGACTCAGGGATGGACAATGGGATCCTCTTTCATATTCCAAAGGCTGATCCGCATCTGATCCAGAAGACTGATTTTATCGCAATTTATATAAAAAATGGGGGTAGTCCTTGGCGGAGGTCTGCGCTCTCTGACTGCTTTTCTAGTTTCTTCTTGTCGTCTGCACTGAAATGGAGCAAAGGTCTATGTAGTTCCCTCTGTGTGTTTTTTTTGGGCTACTGCTGCACCATAACTCTTCATTTAAGCAAAGACACTTGTAATTCGATATATTGTGATGGTCCATGATATTATTGTGAGAATGATACGATATCACGATATTTCAGTTATAGTTACATCCCTAACACCAAACCATAAGGTGAGTGCAAAGGGTTAGCGTTTCATATTTGGCCCTAAAAGTTTGATTAGTTCTACACATGTAGGTGCCGTAAAGTCAGATATCTGAGTGTGCTTTGCATTTTTTCACTTTAAGTTGCTTCTTGCATTTGCACCTGCACAAGAACATTCATTCATTACATTTGAACAAAACAATGGCCACATTTACATGAAAGCTTTAATTCTGCATACTCGTTGGGTCGTTCTTCTGAGGAGATCCGGATGATCCAGCTTCACCAGTCGTGTCTTCGGACTTCCCTCCACGTCTCTTTGGATTTGTGAGCAGGATGTGGGAGTGGGCTGAGGTAGAGCAGCCTCACACTCACTTCTGTCTTCTTCCTCTCTTCTCCGACACTCTTCCCTTCTCCTCCTCAGCCGACAGACGTAAAGCGTGATGAGACAATTCTCCAGCTGCTGTGGCCTTCATATTTACTAGCAGTATAAGTCGAGATGGTGTTGACCCACGGTGACGTTCGAGAGCTTCAAAAAAGTATAATATTGTTCTTTTTCGGATATATTGTTTTGCTCTTTATTATTCTTTGCTCTTTTAATTTGACCCCTGTTTCACCAACTTTGCCCAAATTCAGAAGTGGCATTCAGTTTTGCACGGGCATTGCCACCTCGAAAACAAAATACATTGCCATTCCACGTCAGAACATGAAATTTACACACATTCATTGAAGACAACATTTGACAAACCAGAAACTTGGATTGAAATTTCATCCGCATTCGCTGACGTTGCACAACTCCTCTGAAGGCGCTTCACCACACTGAATCACCGTACATCATTAGACAAGTGGAACATCTAAAGTTAGCTGATTTTTTTTGATAACTGTCATTACTCGTTGGGTTCAAGGTGATTTTCTGTTTCTTAGTCGATCGTCTGAAATTTGAATCACTAATGTGGATCTCAGTCTGAATATAATACACTATAAAACATATGAACACTATAGCGCCCCCTACCCATGAAATCCAGATCTGCACCAAATTTGGAATTACATTCTATATAGATTCGAGTAAAAAAGTATTTGGCCATGTTAAAATTTTCTTGGCCAGCAGGGGCGGACTCAACAATTTTGCGCCTTGGAGACGTCCCGGTCAACTTTGTCTAGAGCCATTTCGGTCATTCATCATGTGAAGACAAGCAAAAAATGTTATTATGGGTGAGCCATCTTGGATTGAAATTTCAGTCCGCATGCTGAGTGGAACGAACTCCTCTGAAGGCGCTTCACCCACAGAAATCAGTACATCTCTAGACTGGAACATCTAAAGTTAGCTGATTTTTTTGATAACTGTCACTCACATTTTCAAAATTTTGCCTAATTTCTCTGCTCTGTTCGCACAAACTCGATGTCTGAAATTTGAATCACTATTGTGATCTCAGTCTGAATATAATACACTATAAACTGAAAAAACACTATAGCGCCCCCTCCATAGACATGAAACGTCAACATTGTCGGATTTGTACAAAGAAATTCATTCTATTAATGACTACAAGAAAAGACACTGACATGGGAATTTTTCAAGGTTGGCCAGACGCAAAGAACATCTAAAGGCGTACATGTCATTTTGCTGTTTGCAGGCACAGACTTTCTCCAGCAGGGCTCACGCCGCTTCATTATTATTGAAACCACTGCAGGAAAAGTTTGGATGGTGTTTGTGTCCGTGGAGTAACGACAAACCGAGATGACAGGAAGTGTTTGTTTTCTTCCGGTCGACGTAAATACGTTGGTGTCTCTGTCCAATCAGAACCTTCCACACCTCCAGACGCTGACACACATTAAATAAAGACGATTTAACGAGTTTTCCAATTCGGAACTCAAAAGAGAATATTTTAAACCTCATGTAAACGTGGCCAATGAAACAAAACGCAACTCCAGGTATATTTGTTGATGAGGAAACACGAGGCTATAACATAGATCATTAACACGTGTAATATAAACCTTTTAATAAATTATAAAACGAGAAAACACGAGACTTGATTAGTAAACGTTGAACAATTATCCTCGTATATAATGACCTCATAAATTACTCATCCGCTTGTTTCCCGCCTAATGAGTGTCTTTACCGTTTCCTCGCAGTGGCCCGAGCGTCGTGACGAAAAAAAATACATAAAGATAAACATATGTGACTTTAACGCCAGACACAGACTCGTCTCATTGGCCGAGATCCAGCCCTAACGAGGCTAACGAGCGGCCCTAATTAGCGCATCACACGGACTAGCTGAGTGTTTAGACGGTTTTAATTAGTGGCCCGTGTGAGCTTCACCGTTTCACATTTTTGCATGAGCGTCCCCCGAGGAGCCGGGCCTCCGCGATCGGGGCGAGCGCGACTCAGAGTTTGGTTTTTGAAAAGTTAAACGCCACCGTGTAAATGCATGCAGATATCCAGGGAGTAATCAAGATTTAATTTAGCTGCTAATTTAATTACTCACCGCGGCGGCTCCCCGAAGCAACGCCGAGGAAAACGCTTAAACGAGCCGGAGTTCAGATGTTTCCCCGTTTGAGCAGCTCTGACTTTTCTTTTAGATTTTAAAATAATAAAGTATAAAGATAATGACAAACAAACTTTAATCATGTTTTACAAGTTTGACTCACCAAACTTCTGAATTAAATCGTTCGGAATTAAAATATTCTCCTTCGAGTTTACATGGAGATAATAATTCCAAGTTGAGGTTTACATGGAAAACTCGTTAAATTGTCTTTATTTAATGTGTCTCAGCGTCTGGAGGTGGGGAAGGTTCTGATTGGACAGAGACACCAACGTATTTACATCGACCGGAAGAAAACACACACTTCAGCTGCTCCCGGCTTTTCTGTCATCTCGGTTTGTCATTACAACACGGACACAAACACCATCCAAACATTTACCCGCGGTGGTTTCGATGATAATGAAGCAGCGACTGGAGAATTGTCTCATCACTCTTTCCGTCTGTGAGCTGAGGAGGAGAAGACAAAGTGAGTGTGAGGCTGCTCTACCTCAGCCCACTCCCACATCCCGCTCACAAATCCAAAGAGACGTGAATCAAAGTCCCAAGACAGAACTGGTGGAACCGGATCGAAGGGCGACACAACAAACATGCACTGAACTACCAGGATTATATTTTAAAAAGAATAAATGTGAAACATATTTGAGGAAGAAATTATTTTGTCTTTAAAGTCAGAATAAACCATTCTCTTACTTCAGAATTAAGTTTAATTTCAAATAGTCATTTTCATTACGAATTAAGTGTTTACAAGGTCTTTTTAAAGTGAATGACAGTTTGAACTATGAATCTGGAATTGAACCACCAGAACATTCTTATCCTTGATGTGAAACGCTTTGAGCCTTGAAGGTAGAAAAGTATAGCCAGGCTGGTGCCACCTAGTATAGGGTGATCATATTTCCGTTTCTGAAAACCCGGACACCTTAAGGGGGGTGCAGGGCTGGGGCCTCGACATTGAGCTACTCTCACCTCACAACCTGTGCACATGGGTCCCACTTGTCTCGACCGGGACAAAAACCGGAGAATTTCTTGTCCAAGTCATCGTTACATGCAGATTTGTTTTTGGGCATGTTGCAGACTGACCAACTGTTTGTGTCTCGCTCCTTCTGAGTTACAGACGCTACGAGAGACGCTCAATTTAATGACCCAATAAAGATCATGAAAACCCGAACATTCCGATCACTTAAAAAAAAAACAAAAAAAACCCAGACGCCCAGGACAGACGTTTGGTCACTCTAACCTAGTGCCTCCGCTCAATTTCATTTCTCTCCAGTGACTAGATCAGGAATCAGAAACACTAGACATTTGCAAGAACCTCAGAAGTTGTAGACGGCGCACCGGCCAATCAGCTGTGAGCTGTGAAGTCATGATGTCAAACTTGTTGCGTCTGTCTGTGTCCCTTTTGTGGAACAGCACAACAGTAAACAAAGCGTTGAGATGGATGTAGACGAAGACAGACATTCTGTGTTGGCAACAATTCCCAAGATCGAGGATTTAAAGCTGGAACAAAGAGAATGTTTGGTGAATTTTATCAAGAGGAAACGACGTTATTGTTCTTCCTACAGGATTTGGTGCATTACAAACGTCACGACCAAACAGCAGCGATGGGTTAAATAACAAAAGTACCTGCCAACCATCAAGCGAATGAATCCTAATGCTGTGAAGTGAAACCAGCTGATGAATCAGGCTAAGAAAAGCCCACTGTGTAACTTTTCTAATGGAAGACACAACACCAGCTTGTCTGCATGGACAGTTATATATTACTTTGTCTAGAATGTTCATCAAAATTATTATTTATGTTCAGTGAAGCAAACTATTATGATCTCTGTTATAATGTTGTTTCCTCGTCACAAACAGACCTGGAGTTGTGTTTTGTTTCATTCACACATGTTCAACACACAGACCCTGCACATTTAGGCTCAGTTTTTCTTCTCCCTCAAACAAAAAACCCTCTGTTCCACCTTGTGATGTCATGTTCCACTATATTTTTAAACTCCACACACATTCACTAGAATCATTTGGATCATTTCAGCCCTGGAATTGCTCATTTCGACTGAAGTAAAAGGTAAAAGGAGCTGTTCACTTGAAAACTATCACTTCATGACATCACAAAGTGGAACATTTTGAGCTGTGAATGAAACAAACCCCAACTCCAGGTCTGTTTTTGATGAGGAAACAACATTATAACACGACTTAAACCTCACAAGACTCCATTTTCACATTATATATAGAACGTTTTAACTTGTAACCAATGAGAATACTTGCATTTTGAGAAATAAAAACACCACAGTGAAATGCTTCATATGTGTTGGATACGTTTAATGCCATACTGTGAAACATTCGAGTGAAAATGACTCAAGAACAGATAGATTAGACATTCTTTTTTGCAATTTAAGGGCAGAGCGCAGTAATTCATTTGAAAAACACACATTAGCAGCTGCATGCGGCGAGCAGAGACTGTCCGGGGGATATTTCGACATTTGTGGAATTACAATAAGGCAGGAGCAGAAAAGGGGGGAGGAAAGGGGAGGAGAGGGGAGGAGAGGGGAGGAAAGGGGAGGAGAGAGGCCAGGATGGAGCCTGTTCTGGCGCGCTGTAGCCTGCAGAGGTGTGTGTACTCTCCCTCGTTCACCAGCACGAGGTTGATGCAACAACGAATAAAAGTCGGTCAATTGGGTTTATCAATGCTATAATCTATTTGTGTGGACCCACGGCTGAAACGGAGCCGGCTTCACACGATCTGAACATTTCTCTAAAGCAGCATTTGAATAAAAGACTCGAGACGAACTGAGTACGGTGTTTGTGAGATGTGTGTGTAACTCCTGTGTGCATAGAGGAGTGTGTGACGTGAGTGTGCAAGCGCTATGTTTCCTCATTCCTAAGATCTCAAAATGAAACTCTAAGTCAAGTAATTTTTACTTTTGTACCGCATTTAAAGGGATGATCAGAGTCATTTCCACCTCGGATCCTCGCACCATTAGCCAGTCTGAAGCCTCCTAGTGCCTCCGCTCAGTTTTATTTCTCTCCAGCGACTAGATCAGGAATCAGAAAACACTAGACGGTTTGAAGAGCTGTGAAGTCATGACGTCAAACTCGTGACATCTGTCTGTGTCCCTTTTGTGGAAGAGAACAACAGTAGACGAAGACAGACATTCTTGTGTTGGCTACGATTCCCGAGATCGAGGATTTAAAGTCGGAACAAAGAGAATGTTTGGTGACTTTTATCAAGGGGAAAGACGTTATTGTCCTTCTTCCTACGGGATTTGGAGCATTACATACGTCACGACCAAACAGCAACGATTGGTTAAATAAAAAAAGTACCCGCCTACTGTCGAGCGAAGGAATCCTAATGCTGCGAGGTCAGACAATTTTTACGAAGAAATCTGCATTACATCTGTAGTCACCTGCTGTTAGAGAATAGGTTGACTGTGCAGAATTTGGTGCCCAAATTGAAAGAAATGAGGATAAAATCTGATGCAAATTGATGATAAACGAAAAGTGGGAACATAGGACCTAATTTTTGGGAAAAAAAATGAAAACAGGCACACTCCCGTTGAGCCCACAGAGCGTATGGGTGTGAGAATCTGGTGAAGTGAGTGAGATTACAGTTATTTACGTGCATCACAGCAAATAAAGCCACAAAACTCTTGAGCAACAAACTGGGCTGGATATTGGACTCATGCACTCACGGCAGCGGTGAGGTTAGTGTTCTAGTCAAGACCACAGTAATCAAGACCAAGACCAGTCCGAGACAACAGGGTCCCAATACCAAGACCTCTGAGAGTCAAGACAGAGACAAGACAAAGACTTTTAAAGGTTGAGACCGAAACAAGACCAGGAGCACAACCCTTTCAGACCTAATCAAGACCATCTTTTGTCATTTCCTAAATGTATTTTGTGTATGTCTTTTTTAATATAAATAATTCTTCATTTGATCTGATTAATGTTAATTTAGTCTTAAAATAAGCTGAGCAGACTGTACTGCACTGAAACACTCTGTGTCCTTTTTTTTGGACTCTCACCCACAGTTTGAGAACCTCTTCTTTATTTACTTCTTCTTTAAGCCTCTGCACATTTACCGGTTGTAATGAAATATGATGAGACTTGAAGAGTGTCAGACCTCGAGTTCAAGACAAGAATGAGTCCAAGAGCCATCGAGATCAAGACAAGACCAAGACTGTAAAAAGCGGTCTCGAGACCGAGACTGGTCTCGAGTAGTTTGTTACAAGGTGAGGTTCAGAAAAGGGAGTTAAACCCTGAGGGAAGAACATCTGCAATGACCCTCCGGCCCTTGAGAAGAAGATGGTTCTCCCCCGTGACCAAGAAAGGAACGGTCCAACATCGTACATTTACCAAAACATAACTGCTGTCTTATAATAAAAATACTTGTACCTACATAATGAGACAGTTCAGTTGATTCAGAAAGACCAGAAACATATAAAGCGCTCATAATCTGGCCCCTTAAACCCTATTCGCACGGGATAAGTACAACCTGGGGACGTGTGGTAATTTGTAAATTACCGTCCCACGTCTGTGTTACTTGCAGCACATTTGCACAGGATCAGCAAAGTCCGAAAATTACTCTGTTTTACTGATATTACGACCGGATATGATGTAACATCAGCATAAAAATAGGAAGTGCAGTTTGTGTAAAGGCGACTGGACCAGGACTGAACCAGGACTGGACTGGGACTAATCCAGGACTGGTATTGAACTGAATTGAGACTAAACCAGGACTTGCTGCTACACTTGCCATCCAGGTCATCATCTTGCGAGAATTGGCTCTCTTCTTGGACCTCTTCCCGTTTCTGCACATCGGTTTACATATAGTATTAAAATTTGCCCCTAAAAAAACTGTCAGAACTGCTAATCAAAATTTCCACCGCAGCCTCCATATTCAAGCCGGAAAGAGACAGAAAAGGTGCAATTACCACAACAAACACGCAGATTCGCACGGGACTAGTATTAACTTCTGCATTTGGTGAAACATCGTAAGTCATTTGCGGCGTAATTTTTACTTTACAAATTACAGACATGGAAAGAATCCTCCGCAATTATTACAATTCACCAAAGGTCCACAGGTTATACTAATCCCGTGCGAATAGGGACTGGGTACATGCGATTAGAAGAGACGAGGCACTAAATTCAAGATGATTCCAGACAGCACATCCGTCTGCAGTCTTCTTTTACTTCAGAGGGTTTTATCACGGTCAGCGAGCCCTTGTTTCCATGTTGGTTTGTGACGTAAGCGTAGGGTGACCAAATGTCCGTTTTTCCCCGGACATGTTCGTTTTTTGCGTCCTGTCCTGGGCGTCCGGGTTTTTTTCTTTTTTTTTAAGTGATGCAAATGTCCGGGTTTTCATTAGTGTTCATTGGGGCCATTAAATTGAGCGTCTCTTGTAGCGTCTGTGACTCAGAAGGAGTGAGACACAAACAGTCGGTCAGTCTGCAACACGCCGAAGCACAAATGCACATTTAACAATGACTTGTACAAGAAAGTCTCTGTTTTCCGTCCCGGTCCATAATGGAGTCCTACAGCGCAGAGTCCTGCACGGGTCCATTTTTGGAGACCCACAGTACAACACCACACCTGCCTGTTAACCCGAGATTATATCAAACGTTTGCGCTGACTACACCATGGACTGAACTAATTCCAGGACTGAGGAGGGGAACTGAACTAGGACTAAAACAGGACTAAACCAGGACTGAAACAGGACTTACTGTTGGGATGGGCTCAGAGGTGACCGCAGGAGAAATGACCGGCTCAGCTCCTCACCTCACGAAGGTAAGCGCGGCCATCGCGGTTTTTGGACAAACTGCTTGGCGTTCTCTCTCTTAAGTCCAACATTAGGCCTGGTTTAGACCTGGTCTAGTCCTGACCCACCCATGTGTTATTACTACCCGTCTGTCATATGCAATACGTGTATGAAAAAAAAAAAAAAGCATAAAAAACTGCACAAAAAAGGCCCCACCTCCCACTCCCAGTAAGGTATCTGAGTTTTCACAAACGGAAATATGGTCACCCTAATCTATCTGACACTGTGTGTATTTCGGCATGTCAAGTGGAGTATATTGGTCTTTTGGGGTGGAGGTGGATGGGATTTGTGATGTGCCCCCACTACACCACTGCCTGTATGTACATTCTCAGACAGTTCAGTTGTTTCAGAAAGACCAGAGACATACAAAGCATTCATAATACCCTTACTGACACACAACTCCGAACACACTGGGTACATGTGATTAGAAGAGACGAGGCGCCAAATTCAAGATGATTCCAGACAGCACATCAGTCTTCATTTACTTCAGAGGGTTTTAATATGGTCGGCGAGCCCTTGTTTCCATGTTGGTTTGTGACGTAAGCGTGAACAGAGCCTTGATTATGATTTGAAAACCCTGTGAACGCTGAGTACAGATCTGTGTGAAGTCAAACATGAGGCTTTGATCAGCGGTTGACTCGTGGGCGCTCGGCCTTGACACGGGGCCCCTGTCATTAAACGCGGCGCAGGTATCGGCGTGTATCTGTGCTGATCTGCCGCTGCGTGCCGCCAGTTGCGTGTGGTGATCGGCCAGGGGCTTCGTTAAGACGCGGGGCAGGCCTGGGGGCACACTGCGGGGGGCCAGAGGAGGGGGCCCGAGGAGGAGGCCCTGGGGGTTTCGCGCCGTCCCACCTCCCTCCACTCCAGCTGGGCTTCGTGTCCGCGCTGCTCGCCTTTGAACAGCTTTTCCTCCACCATTTCTTCGACTCTGTTCTCTCGCTCTGTCAGACTAATGAATGATTCATTTAGTCAGAGCTCCTCCTCTCCTCCTCCGGCTCACGCCTTCCTCTTTCTGCGCCTTCAAAATCCTCTCCGTGTCCTTTTATGTGAGAAAGGGAAATTAGAGGTTCAGAAGGGCTGAGGAATTGTCAAAGAAATCCTATTTGGTCCAGGAATTTATCAAAGAGTTTAATAACAAAATGAACATCACACTATGAATTGGGCTTCGGTACAAATGTTTTCTCAGATCAGGATGTTTAGAGAATTATTTTTTTTCAATATAAAACCAAAAATAAGAAAACAAAAAACAATTATTTTCTTCATTATTTGTCTCCAAAACCAAAATGAAAAAAACGGATAATGATTGGTTTTTTCAGTTTTTGATTTTGTGTTTAAGTGAAAATTTGAAAAAACGGATAACGGACATTTCCCATTTACGTGACTTCCGTGACTGTGATGTCGTATTTCTGCACTGCATACGGACTGAACCAGGACTGATCCAGGTCCAGGACCAGAGCGGACTCCGAGCTTTGACTCCGAGCCCCCGCAGGATCCGAGCCTCAGCTTCGATCTCCAGCCCTGCCGTGGACTCTGACCCTCCGCTCTGGTCCCGGTCTGGTCTCAGTCTCGGTCTGGTCCCGGTCTCAGTTCTGATCTCAGTCTCAGCCTGGTCCCGGTCTGGTCTCGGTCTCAGTCCCGGTCTGGTCCCGGTCTGGTCCCGATCTGGTCCCGGCCTGGTCCCACTCTGGTCCCGGTCTGGTCCCGGTCTGGTCTCGGTCTGGTCTCAGTCTCGGTCTGGTCCCAGTCTGGTCTCAGTCTCGGTCTGGTCCCGGTCTGGTTTGGTCTCAGTCTCGGTCTGGTCTCAGTCCCTCTCTGGTCCCGGACCTGGTTCAGTCCTGGTTCAGTCTGTTATCCGTTTTTTCCCCTTTTCATTTAAACACAAAATCGAAAAATGAAAAACCAATCATTATCTGGAGCCAAATAATGAAGAAAACAGTTGTATTTTCATTTTCTTATTTTTGGTTTTATATTGAAAAATGAATGAATGACACATGGATTTAAAGAGCATTTTATTATTCCAATTTTAAATAATTGGGACAATTCAACTTAATTCTCACTAGGAAGGCAAAGGGAAAATGGGGAAAGTGTCTTGCCCAAGAACACAGTACCAGTATGCTACGTCATCAGCTGGAATCAAACCTCAAACCTTTGACAGTGAACCCTTCAGTAAAGTGGAGAACGTAAAGGTGCTGGACCTGATCTCCTCTCAAATATGCAAAGTTTGCTACAACAAATAGTGACAGTAGATCGTTTGGTCGAGTGTTTGTCCGCTGATCCGAAGATTGGAGGTTCGAATCTCGCTCTCGACATAAATAAACCAAAAAAACATCATTGAGTGGTCAGATCCTTTGGTCTACAGGTTGTCAAGTCCAACTCCGACAGATGAATCGTCTCATTTTGTGGCTTCTGCTCCATGAATGCAAATCCACGAGCGGTGATCCCAACTAGAATCCTGCTCTCCTGCGGGACTCGACACGAAAACAGTGTGGAACAGGACACATTTTGACAGCTCATTGCAGGTGCGGGCAGGATGATAAAGTGCAGTCCCCCAAACTAAATCTGAGTGTAAAGTAAAATATACAAATGATTAATGTTTACCTATGCATAAAGTGTGCTGAATATTTTATTTGGCATCACTAAAAACATTTTAAGCAGCCTAAACTCGCGCACATTTTAGACAATTCCTTTTCGCTTCTCCGTGTTTGGTAGAGCTTCGAAGAGCTGATGAAAAGACCTTTTGTGAGGAAGAAAACGAACGTCCCCATCTTGCGGGATTTGCGGGAGGGAACGGGACAATATCGCAGATGCTGTCAGGAGCGGGAATGAAAATTACAGTTCTTTGCGGGCAGGAACGGGACTGAAAATTCTGTCCCGCGCAGCCCTCTAGTCCCAACTCCTGATTGGTGGACCATTTTCCTCGCCTCGCTTGGGTTGGCTCCATAAATGTGCCGTCTACCTGCCAGTCGGTGCGGCTGGATCACTGTGAACATCTCGCCTAAGTTTGTGTCTCGTTGGATTTGTTTGTAATTGTAACTGAGACACTAGAGGTCGCTAGCAGCTTACACTTGTTAAGTTTAGTTTACTTGTTTGTTTATCAGGGACAGCGCACATAAAAAAACAAACAAACAGTGAGCTACACAAAGAGGTCACGTGTTTATGTCTGGTTATAGCAAAATTGCTCATTTCCACCTTCAGGGTCTGCTTACATGAGTAAATTGCGGGTAAAAATGACAAAATATTTTATGGGAAGTGCCTTTCGTTTAGACAGTGACGGTGTTTTTGAGGCTTAAAATCGCAGAAATCTGAAACAGCCCTCCAGAGTGGAAAAGTTGAATACGCTCCGCTGTAGTGTTTCCGTTTACACTGTCCAAGATGCAAAACTCAAAAAATCTGCTCAGGTCGTGTAGGAGATATCAGCTCTTTTTCTTGCTGGCTCCATTGCATCTCAAATAGAACGTACCAAACTCGCAATAACCCCAAACCACAAAATGTTTTCGGGGAATCTATTGTGTTTCTTTGACCCTTTTGTTTCGAATCGCGCCAAACCCACAAACCACTTCCTGAATCGGTCACGTGGTTCGGGCGGTTCACGAGGCTTCGAACGTCACCGGTACAAACCTCGATACGCTTCACCAAAGACTTCCTGGATTCCTCAGCACACGCTTTGAAGCCTCGACACAAACGACACATCACTAGTACGATTATGTAAAAATATTCCAAATAAAACTGCCCCCAAAACTGAGAACAGTCCTGAAAAAGGTGCAGGCTGGAACCGACAACCGTCTCCGCATTTGATCCAAAGTCTGTGTAAATGAACGAGCCGTGCGCTGATACACGACGGAGCGGGGGGGCATGAAAGAAAACAACAAAGACAGGAACAAACGCCCACTTGAGTTAACACCCTCCTCCGATCCCATTAAAGACAATGTATGTTTGACAAATTACTCTGAGCCGCGCGCAGACTCGGTGTGGACACGGGGCTAATGAGGCTGAGCGCTTCCAGAGCCCTTTTAAATTAAGCGTAACGATCCAGGGCCCACTAGAAATCAATTAGCAGACTTATTATGTGGCAAGAGTGCTTAAAACTACGCAGCACGGAGCGGGGAACGTCGGGGATAATTGCCACGAAGAACTCAAAATTTGTAGATAAAAGAATGAGTAAGTGTGTGAGGACGGGGCACTTGAAAGCGTCGCAGATCCAGAGACAATTTGAAAGATGAGACTTTTTTTTTTTAATTCAGAGAGAGAGATTTCTTGGAGAGATTTCCCAAAGCTCCCAGCTCAACAGAGATGAGACGGAGCTGTGTTTTCTAATGAGGAATTATTATAGGATTATGTCGGAGAAGGAGATGGGTGTGGGCGATTTCAGGGATAAAATGGACTTCAAGGAAACGGAAAGCAAACAGAGACTGACTAAAACTGAACCAAAATGAACCGTCTAGCGATGTAATAAGGTCATGGAGCGATGTCTAAAGCAGTACTAAATCAGGACTAAAACCAGGTCTAAACCAGGTTTAAACCAGGACTAAAATCAGGACTAAAACCATGTCTAAACCAACTGTAAACCAGGACTAAAGCAGGACTAAAACTAGGACTAAAACCAGGACTAAAACCAGGTCTAAAATCAGGACTAAAATCAGGACTAAACTAGAACTAAAATCAGGACTAAAACCAAGTCTAAACCAACTGTAAACCAGGACTAAAGCAGGACTAAACTAGGACTAAAACCAGGACTAAAACCAGGTCTAAAATCAGGACTAAAATCAGGACTAAACTAGAACTAAAATCAGGACTAAAACCAAGTCTAAACCAGGTCTAAAACCAGGTCTAAACCAGGGCAAAAATCAGGACTAAAACCAGGTCTAAACAAGGATTAAACTCTCGCCAAATCACTAAATCTATTCAATTCTTCATCCTCGGTGTCGCTTCTGAACAACTCGGCCTCGACCTCCGGAGGTAAACAGAGCGCCGCTTCCTCTTCTGTGTCGCTGTCGTCAGACTCAGCATCAGTTCCAGTTAGAATTATTCGGGTCTTTCTGAATTCTGACAGGATGGTTTCAGTGTCACTGAAGTCCAGACTTTGTCCATCCATCCAGTGACTTCAGGAAAGTTTCATGGTTCATCCTCCCGGTGTCACGAGTTTCTCTCTCACTCCAAACTTTCTTTCTGCTGCTCGATTTCCGTTTTCAGCTGCAGATTTCACGACTTGCAGTTTGTAATCTGCAGAGTCTGATTTTGTTTTTGGGGGGGGGCATTTGTGTTCAGTCTTCTCAGTCTTTGTCTTTATAAGTTTAAAGTTTAAATGTTTTTTTTTTTTTTTTTTTTTATAATTTGTCACATCCACAATAAGACAGACTTAACTAAACACGCATACAAAAAAAAGTTTAAATGTTAAATTGTTCAGTGGTGCAGAAGTAATGGTGCAATCGACTGACATGATACAGACAGGACAGAGGCTCTTTCTGCAGGAGACATGTGCAGTAGAGCCAAGTGACAGTGGTGCAGGAGGAACAGGAGCAGCAGATCCTCACACACAAGACTAGAGCGCCCCCTCAAGGGTGTCAGTGTTGAAGGCTGTACCAAGTGGTGAAGTTTCTTGAGTGCATCACATGTGCATATTAAACATTGAATTTATATATTTGTTTGATTATTATACATTGTGTTAATGTTTAACCACTGAAATCTTATGTATGTTTAGGTACCACTAAGGCTGCGTTCAGACTGCAGCCTGAAGTGACCCAAATCTGATTTTTTGGCCCCTATGTTCCTGTATCTGATCTTTTAATGTCAGTCTGAACCACACAGATCTGATTTTTTCAAATGTGACCCAGGACACTTGGATATGTGCTCCTGAAACTGATACATATCTGATCTTTAACATGTGACTTCAGTGTGAACGGCCAAAGTGCATTCATCCACCTACACGTTATCAACAAGACACAAACGTCACTATTCTGCACTGAAGTAGGCAAAAATTGTTAATGAACTCTGTGTGACTGAAGTGAAGCACATCACCACTCACCACTCTTGGCTCCGTCTCCACATCCACACGTTCCTTTCAACAGACTGAACCACAAAACACCACGACCAAAAACCTCGTCCTTCTCCTTCTCAATCTCCTCCTTAAAACAAGTAAGTTGTTCATGTTCTGGCTCTGGTACGAGAGGAACTTTAAAATCTCCAGGTGCTCGATGCTGCGTCCATGTTTGGACAACTTCTGTAAACACAGAGACGCTCGCTGCGGTTGACGTCGTCGTGTCTCCAGTGTCACATGTGGGACACTTTTGGGCCGTTTAATGTTCACACTGGAGTCACACACAAGTCACATTTAACTGGAAATGTGAACGACCTCGAAAAAACATCGGATTTCACCAAAAAATCGGAATTGAGCGTTAAGCCCTGCAGTCTGAACGTAGACTAAGTGAACTATGTATGCTTTTAAGGTAATCTTTTGCAGATATAGGTTGTGTCCTTTTAAGGAAATTCATTGTAAAGCAGCAGCAGTGGAGATGGTTCAGCCTGGTGCAAATCTAAACAAACTGGCTGTGATTTACATTTGACTGCTGTCATTCCCCCCACCCTGGAAGGAATGCAGAGGAACTCCAAGGAAGATTCAAGGCGTTATCTGTTCATCATATTATTTGCATATTCATATGGATGTCTATAAAATCTGGACTGAGGTATTCAGAGGCGTTCAGATTTTGCCTGATTTAAGACCTGTGTAGCCGTAGGTGGTCAGGGGTAGAAATCTGACCCAGAGCTCTCTGTATTAGAATTGTATTGTTTAGGGCAGAGGTGTCAAACTCATTTTCACCAAGGGCCATATTTGGATCATGTTTGTCATCTAAGGGCCGGTTGTAAAGTTAAGACTATAAGTGTAACACTGTAGCTATAACTGTAAAAGTCTGTATTTGATTTTTCATTTCATTTTTATTCATTTTATTAATTTTTATGTTTTTTACCTTTTTATCATTATTGGTATTCTTGCTCTTATTTGATTTGACTAGTTTTATTGTCTTAATGAAGACTAGTAGAGTTACTTTATATTTCTATTGCACATGTTTTATCTGTATTTGTGCAGCACTTGGGAAACTGTTTTGTTTATGAAATGTGCAATATAAATAAAGTGGATTTGATTTGATTTAAAGGTTTAAGTTAAAACATTCACATTACTCAGTTACTCACTTCAGTAACATTCATAAAATAGCCGTCCTTCTGCATAAATTTTTCTTTTCTTAGACATTTTTGGGGAAATTTGTTTTCTTGGTCTCTCTAGTGGCAAGATGCAGTCACTTCACGGGAAACAACTGCGGTGCATTGTGGGAGATGTAGTAGCGGCACAGAGTCACAACATAATAATAAATTATATCTTTTAACCCCTTGTGGGCCACATAAAATGGCTTGGAGGGCCGGATGTGGCCCGCGGGCCTTGGCCTTGCCACATGTGGTTTAGGGAATAAACTCTTTTTGCTTTTAATTGATCGACTCCAGTTGTCATTTTTGGGAGAACACGCTTGATGGTTTTTTTGAAGATTCCTAACTGTGTGAAAATTTTAATATTTAAGTCGCAGGAAACACCCAAACCATGAAAAAAAGTGCGACTTACAGTTAAAAAAAGTACAGCACATTCACAGCAGCTGAACATTCTCAACTCCCCATGTTTAATTAACATGTAAATCGGCCTGGAGTTGGTCATCGATTTGCTCTGGTTCCAGCTGACAGTCCAAACTCTGTAACAGACTCTATACTACTGTTGTGTCCTCGGGCAAGACACCTCAGCCAACCTGCGTTTATCACCTTCACTCAGATTTATTTGGGCGACAGAAGCTCAGTTGAGTGTTTGGTCCTCTTGCTGGTTTGAATCTCGCTCTCGACATAAACGTCATCAGATCCAGTGACGGACAGGTTGCCGGTGTGATTCCAGCTCCTTCAAATGAACACTTCCATTGTGTCATTAGCAGTGTTGGGAAGGTCACTTTTAAAATGTATTCCCCTACAGATTACAGATTACACACACCAAAATGTAGTTTGTAATGGAAACCATTAAGTTACTTAAAGTGAGTAATGTAATCTGAATATTTTGGATTACTTGATTTGCTGTAGAGAAACAAAGACCAGGAAATCTTCACCTAAGATGTTTTATCTGCTAAAAGAAAATAAAAAAGCCCAGACTTTACTGAACCAAATTAAAAATATTATTGATAGAAGATGAGGAGACACGTCCACGCAGTATGATTTAGTCCTGTTAAATCCTGTTTTAGACCTGTTTTTAGACCTGGTTTAGTCCTGGTTTAGACCTGGTTTAGTCCTGTTTAGACCTGGTTTAGACCTGGTTTAGTCCTGGTTTAGTCCTGGTTTAGACCTGGTTTTAGTCCTGGTTTTAGTCCAGGTTTAGTCTCTGTTTAGACCTGGTTTTAGACCTGGTTTAGACCTACTTTAGACCTGGGTTTAGACCTAGTTTAGATCTGGTTAAGGCCTGGTTTTAGTCCTGGTTTAGTCCTGTTTTAGTCTTGGTTTAGACCTGGTTTAGACCTGGTTTTAGACTTGGTTTTAGACCTGGTTTGGACCTGGTTTAGTGTCCGGCAATGAGTGAAATTACCAGGGAAAAAAAGGAAAATCCCGCCGTGTAATCCATTTATTTCAACCAAGTAACTGTAATCCAATTACCACTCACTGAAACAGTAACTGTAACTGAATACAGTTACTCATAATTAGTTACTTACTTAATTAGTTAATTAGTTACTCCCCAACACTGGTCCTTAGGCAAGACACTCACCCCACCTCGCCCTCAGTGTCTGTGTAACTCACCAGTGTCTGAATGTGAAAAGCTTTGAGTCTTAAAGTTGGAAAAGCGCTGTATAAAAATTCGATTATAACGTTTTTTAGTCATCGATTTATTCTTTATTTTTTCTTTCTGATATTCTGAGCTATAAATTGTACAGATGTATTTGTCTGTGCGCTCGTGAAAGACACAGACAGTGGCTCTTCTCTTCAGTTCTGGTTTTGGCAAACACCGGAGCCAAAATGGAGGCCTTGCTTTTTTTTTTTTTTTTTTTTTTTGAAGTGGGGCCATGTTGGATCGAGTCGCGTCTTCAAGGCTTCGACTCGGAGAAACTGCGAGACCACAGAGACCCTGCGCTGGAGCTCTGTGCGTCTCAGAAATCGGAGCCAAATGTCGGTCCGTGCCCAGTCACGAGGAAACCCGCCACCGACAGCTTCAGTGCTTCAGCTGTACCACGCAAATAATGACTTTAAAGAGCCTGATACTACGATATTTTCAGATCTGTGTTCTAATGTAGTTTCCTCATCGCAAACAGAGCTGGAGTTGTGTTTTGTTTCATTCACACGTTTAATTAACACACAAACACTCCAGATTTAGACTGAGTTCTTCTCTCAAACTCAAAATACTCAAATTTTCCACCTTGTGATGTCATGTTTTAATACAGGAATTGCTGCACTGTGTTTTTAAACTCCACACACTTTTACTAGAATCGTTTGGATCATTTCAGCTCTGGACTTTCCAAACTCAACACAGCAAAAAGTGGAGTGTTAAAATTGACTCTCACATTCTCAACATTTTCCTTATATCTACCTGAAGGGGGAGCTAACTACACTGAAACTACTCTGAAATGAACACACATACTTGTTTACAGTTTCTGTTTGTTAAGTTTGTTTGTTTGTTAGCAGCACATCTCCATCTAAAAGCCTTCGTGGAAACTGTCTGACCTCGCAGCATTAGGATTTGTATGACCTCGACGTAGAAGAGTACTTTTTAATTTAACCCATCGCTGCTGTTTGGTCGTGACGTTTGTAATGCACCAAATCCTGTAGGAAGAAGGACAATAACGTCGTTCCTCTTGATAAAATTCACCAAACATTCTCTTTGTTCTGGCTTTAAATCCTCGATCTCGGGAATCGTTGCCAACACAGAATGTCTGTCTTCGTCTACATCCATCTCGACAATTTGTTTACTGTTGTGCTGTTCCACAAAAGGGACACAGACAGATGCCACGAGTTTGACATCATGACTTCACAGCTCACAGCTGATTGGCCGGTGCGCCGTCTACAACTTCTGGGGTTTTTGCAAATCGTCTAGTGTTTTCTGATTCCTGACCTAGTCGCTGAAGAGAAATTAAATTGAGCGGAGGCACTAGGTCGCCCAGGCTTGGTTAGGATTCTACCTGGACGACTGAGGGATTTTACACACAGGTAAGAATGCAAATTTTCAGGTATTTTTGAGTACTTAAAGGGTTCATGTTACGTTATTTTCTGATCCATGTTATAATGTCGTTTCGTCATCACAACCCTGAAGTTGTGTTTTGTTTCATTCACATGTCTTTAACGCACAAACTCTGCAGATTTAGGCTGAGTTCTTCTCAAAAAGAGTTATACAGGAAATCTACTCAACTAAAGCTAAAACTTTCACTTGAAAACTACAGCTTCATGACATCACAAGGTGGAACGGAGCATTTTGAGCTTTGGAGAAGTAGACCGACTAATAATAAACACAAACAAAACACAACTCCAGGTCTGTAACAACGTTCTAACATGACTTAAAGCTCACAAGAGTCCATTTTTGCTTAATATTGGACCTTTAATAACAATAAACGCACGATAGAAAAGTTTAAAACGACACCGTGGAAGATCTCCATGGAGACTAAGACTCGCCAAACAGAAAAGTTCCGCCATGCACCTTTATTAAACACGACTCCAGTTCAGTCTTCAGCGCGACTCTTTAATCCGAAACATCCCGCGCTCCAATTCGCCTCCTCTTTCTGATCTGTATTTTCCAACTTTTGATCAGTGATTATCCGAGATGAATTATTAAAAGTACTAAAAACTTAATAAACCGCTCCACTCCGGAAAAATCTTTGGAGCCGAGGCGCGAGGTGAGCGACAGGACGGAGAGAGACGAGCCTGCGGTCACATATTTTTATATACTTTAGGAAAGCGAGCCGCCACACCGTTCCCGTCGGGATTGGTCGATCGGTGTCGGGGGGGCGTGGCCGATCCGACCGAGGGGATCCGCGAGTCTAATTGGTACTTAAAGAGGCGCGGCGTGAGAAACTGTTGCTATCATAAGAAATTGATGAACAAACTGAGCGGGACGGGCCAGAAAGGAAGCGTCGTAAATGTTTTAGCAGGATAACTTACTTGGGCAAAGCAGCTGTTTATGCATTATTTGTGCGCAGAGGCGTTTAGCAGCGTTTAGGATGAAATGCAAAGGTTGCCGTGGGAGATGCCGGAGGGGAGGGACCGTCGTTCACTCACAGACGAACGGATGAAAAATTGATCTGTGTCGGTTTGAGGTTTTGAGCGTTCAGAGTGACAAATGTCCGTCTGGGAAAGGGAGACTCAATCCAGAGTTTAGTGGACAACGTTTCATCTTCCTAAGAGACTGGACCAGGGCTAAACCAGGTCAGGAGAAAACACACAAGATGTCAAATATTTCAATCAAACTTCATTTTACGGCAGAATATGAAGTACAATATATGGGATTATGTAGAAAAGAAACTCTACTGTTTTTCTCTGTATATACTTTTGCTTTAAATCCTCAAAGTTACTTTTTCGAGAAAAACAAAACAACTTTATCATCTTTACTACATGATTCCATACATCTTGCTTCATATATTTGAAGTTTTCCATTTGTATATAAAATGCAGAAAGTAAGTAAAAACACACAAAAAAAAGTTTGCTGTGTCCAAACTTTTTACTGAAATTATGTTTAAACACCAGTCAAAAGTTTTTTTGGCATTTTTACTACTTTTGACATTATATTTACGTACAGAAGGCATCAAATACATGAAGTATGATGTATGGAAGTATGTAGCAAAGAAAAAAGTTAAATAATGCTCATAAATATTTAAGGGTGGCTACTTTGAGGATTTGAATATTTTACAGATTTGTAGTTATTTGTCTTTAGTACATAATTCTGAATATCGTACTTCATGTATTTGATGGCTTCTGTAGAAAGTAGCAAAAGTTGTGCAGCAGTGTCAGACACAAAATAGATGTAAAGTACAATTCAATAATTCACTAAACCACAGCTTAAGCTCAACAATGCAGAGAGACATTATCTTAAAAAAAATAAAATAAAAAAATCCTCCTGATCCGGGGCAGACGCCGCCCAGAAGGAAATTACCGCTGTAAGCCTCATTTCACCTGTCACTTTGACCAACCACGAAGTGGTGTGTCCAAACTTTTGACTGGAATATATGCGAAAAAAAAATCTTTTCAAGTTGAGGTTTTACCGTCTATGTGTCTCCATGGAGATTATTTTTATTGCATCAGTTTAATACAGTGCTTTTCTGGACACTTTACAGATCATAGTTCATTCACTCAACACTCTGTGGTGTAAGATACACCCACACTCACACACACACCACTTTCATACAAGGCAATGTGGGTGAAGTGTCTTGCCTAAGGACACAACAACAACAACAACAACACCCCCTGTGGCTCCTGATTTTCCAGGTGTCTCGATCCAAGTCCTGACCAGACCTGGTCCTGCTGAACTTCTGACATCTGACAGGATCAGACTTTGATGAGACTGTATGACCAGAGTTTTACTTTGCCTTGAATGTTCCACAGTACGGCATTAAACATCCATCTCCATGGTGACAAGAAGCTGGTGACACCAGGTCAAGTTAATTCAAAATAAAACTGAACTACTACTACTACTACTACTACTACTACTACTATTACTATTATTATTATTACTACTACTATTACTATTACTACTACTACTACTACTACTACTACTACTACTACTATTACTATTATTATTATTACTACTACTATTACTATTACTGCTACTGCTACTGCTACTACTACTACTACTACTACTACTACTAGTACTACTACAACTACCATTACTACTGCTACTGCTGCTACTAGTAAATGGTGTTATTACTCTATGTACAGACCATAACTTCCACAAGGCTTTTTCCCATTGCTGTTTAATTAATTTATTTTTTTCTGTTTAGTGATGGTGTTTACGTATTTTTCTTCATCATTTTTCATTTAGATTGAAAAATCTTCTAAAGCCTATAACAGTATTTTTACAGTCTGTAGGTCTTTGCATTTAAGTTTGCAATATTGAGACTAAACCAGGACTAGATTTGGACTACACACACAGGTCCAGTCCAGGTCTATGTCAGGACTGAGCTGGACTCAACACACGGTTCATTTCTCCATCATCACTGCGTCGAATCCTCTGTGACGTGTCTTTTCCCGCTAAGAGTGTAGAATCTTGTCTTTTTCTCGTCTTTCTCGGGGCCTTTTAAAGATGAATGGCGCTGGCCCGGGGCTGGTGTCATCCTCCTGTTGCCGCGGAGACGGGGCTGTCACCTCGCCGTCGCCGCGGTGACTGCCTCGGGGCGACAGGCAGAGGGTGGCTGTCATGTCGATGCCGCTGAGGATGATGGGAGCTGAAGAGCACTTTGTCCCTGTTTGTTTTACCTGGGGACACACCTGGGACCTGCTCCTCTTCACTCTCTCACCGGCTCAGGACTCAGCTCACGATGATCAGAAGGACGAGATGAAACGTGAGCAAAAAATAATCAAAATTTACACTACAGCAGGTCTGCCGCGATATTTGGGCTAGAGCAGGAGCGAGCTACTTTTAAAATGATCAAGACAAAATTGATGATGATTACAAAGCCAAAGAAACTGTGCTGCACTGAAACACTCTGTGCCCCTTTTTTGGACCCTCACCCACAGTTTGAGAACTTCCTCTGGCACTTTACACAAAACTGTGAAAAAAGTGAAGAAAGTGTGTAGGATTTTTAAACACAGGCTGCAGAGAGACACACCGCACTCCTGCGCGCTCCCACGCGCTGGTACAAGTTTATTGCCGATAGCAGCGGCTGTAATGAAATATGATCGAACTTGTCGAGTGTCAAACCTCAAGTGAGAGACAAGACCGAAGATCGAATCTGAGACGAGTACTACGACACTGCGATCTACCCACACTACCTTGGAGATCGACTGATAGGTCATGATTGACGTATTGGGCCAAAATGCACAAAAACATCAGTGTTTGTCACGATGTGTGTTTGGTTTAATAAATGTGCAGAGGCTAAATACTAGGGGTGTAAGAAAAACATTTATTCAGTGACATTTCATTGCACAATTCTTGAATCAATTCAAAATACATCCAACTCGATTTTTTAAAATATTTTTTACAAAAATTCATTAGTTACATTCACTGTTCTGATGATTTGATTTTTTATAAATTAAATTTCATACACCTGTGCTTTCGTGAAGGTGCAGTTGACTGTATTAATAGAAGTAATTATTCATAAATCTAAATATATCGTCCTATGTTTTAGTATTGGGATATATCGCGATATATTCAAAGATTCGAAGCTGCAGATCAGCGACAGTCACTCTACTTCCTGTGGACTATAAGGCCAACCTTCTGTAGTTTAAAAATCCTGTATCTGAAGTTTTGCACCACATTTCACAAATAATAACACAATTTTGACTTGTATCTAAGAGTCTCAGAGTGAGTGTTTTTACTCTAAACAGGAAACAGCTGACGCAATCACGCTCACAACTTTTACCCTGTGGTCCGCAGACAGAGCCCGCTGCAGACTTTGTGATCTGAGATTTAAAATCTCATCAGATTCTCCTCGTGTCTGTGGTCTGTGCTTTTTGTTGCACGTTTAACCTCCGAGGACGTGAACTCTTTCATGGCTTTATTGATTTCTCTTCATTATTTGGCCTGACTGGGACGTGATGAGTATCCAGGCTGGGACCACCTAGTGCCTCTGCTCAATTTCATTTCTCTCCAGTGACTAGATCAGGAATCAGAATACACTTAACGGTTTACAAAAACCGTGGAAATGCAAGGCACCAGCCAATCAGTGAAGAGCCTTATATTCTGCGTTGGCAACAATTCCTGAGATCGATGTTTGGTGAATTTTATCAAAGGGAAAGACGTTATTGTCCTTCTTCCTACAGGGTTTGGTCAAAACTTAATATACCAGTTAGCACCGTTATTGGTGCATTACAGACCTCACGACCAAACAGCAGCGACTGGTTACATAAAAAAAAAGTTCCCATCTACCATCGAGCGAACGAATCCTAATGCTGCGAGATCAGACAATTTCTACGAAATGAAACCGGCTGATGAATCAGGCTACCTGAGGAGTGCAAAAACAAAGAATTATGTCCACATATGATTTCTAAAACATTATTTTTATGTTTTAATTATTTTGATGGAACACAATAAAGTCACAAATTAATAAAGATTTGCAAAAACAATTTATAAAGTGCCTGAACAACCCAAAATGTCCAATGATCTTCCATTTGGTCTTCCGATATTTTATGTTATTAGATCACTAGTGAGCAGTCGAAACTGTCAGGTATGAAACTAAACTCTTGGTCTGAAAAAAGAACCTAATAATATACAACCCAAAATATGTTGGACATGTATGTGCACATTTGTCCTGTGAGGCTACACATCGTTACAGACTGAAAGCTCCTGTCGTCTCCTGTCGTCTCCTGTAGCGTCGCCTTTCGTTAGATAAATGTAGATGTGCAGCTCTATTTGCAGTCGGACTCGGTCTGAACATTTCTCTTCACACATTCTGCGTTTGAAAAGAAGGACCCTGGAAATGCTAATGTCTTAAATGTCACCATCTCATCAACCTTTCGCTCAGCGGCCGCTTTCAATATTCTTATCGTCGTCATGTTTTAGTAATGACAGTTGAAAAGTAAGTCAAATTTAACCTTCGCCGCACCTGAATCTGATTTGAATATTAAACAGGCCCATTATGTGAACCGGATCTGACAGAATCCAGACTCCTTCAACCTAAAACAGAAATGTAAAGAAAAAAAATATATATGTTAGCAAAACAAAAAAAGGCAAATTTGAATGGATTTTTAAATGATTGCATAGACAGTTGAAAAAAATCTTCCAATCTGAATAGTTTTTCAGAACATTATTTACAGTACTTTATGTTTATTCACATTTCTATATGTTTTCA
Organism: Boleophthalmus pectinirostris; assembly: GCF_026225935.1. Lineage (NCBI taxonomy): Eukaryota > Metazoa > Chordata > Actinopteri > Gobiiformes > Gobiidae > Boleophthalmus > Boleophthalmus pectinirostris. The sequence continues at coordinate 2,293,014 of NW_026571018.1, read as the reverse complement.
TAGATTTAGAATAAGTTAGTGGTTCAAATCCCAAGCCCATAGTGTCATAATTGAGCAAGACACTTCACGGTCATTTCCCAGTCACAGTCAGATTACGGGTGGAAGGGCATCTGGTGTAAGAAATATGCCAAATCATAAATGTTCCCTCTACCCAAAAAGAATTTAAATTTTATAACACTTTCCTACGTTCAAGGTGCTCAAATTTCTGTACGTAACAGAACCGCGCTCTCATTCACACACTCATTCATACACCAGTGACACTAGACTAGAGGCAAAGTGTCTTGCCCAGAGACACAACAACAGCATTCATGTGGGAGCTGGAGTCGCACCGCAACAGTGAGTCAGTGGATGTGACCTAGACCCTATGAAGATGTGGACAAAGGCTGCGTTCAGACTGCAGCCTGAAGTGACCCAAATCTGATTTTTTGGCCTCTATGTTCCTGTATCTGATCTTTTAATGTCAGTCTGAACCACACAGATCTGATTTTTTCAAATGTGACCCAGGACACTTGGATATGTGCTCCTGAAACTGACACATATCTGATCTTTTGACATGTGACTTCAGTGTGAACGGCCAAAGTGCATTCATCCACCTACACGTTATCAACAAGACACAAACGTCACTATTCTGCACTGAAGTAGACGAAAATTGTTAATGAACTCTGTGTCACTGAAGTGAAGCACATCACCACTCACCACTCTTGGCTCCGTCTCCACATCCACACGTTCCTTTCAACGGACTGAACCACAAAACACCACGACCAAAAACCTCGTCCTTCTCCTTCTCAATCTCCTCCTTAAAACAAGTAAGTTGTTCATGTTCTGGCTCTGGTACGAGAGGAACTTTAAAATCTCCAGGTGCTCAATGCTGCGTCCATGTTTGAACAACTTCTGTAAACACAGAGACGCTCACTGCAGTTGACGTCGTCGTGTCTCCAGTGTCACATGTGGGACACTTTTGGGCCGTTTAATGTTCACACTGGAGTCACATACAAGTCACATTTAATTGGAAATGTGAACGACCTCGAAAAAACATCGGATTTCACAAAAAAATCGTAATTGAGCGTTAAGCCCTGCAGTCTGAACGGAGCCTAAGTGAGTGTGTGTTTGGTTCCAGTCAAATGAAGCTCACTGAGGTTACGGTTGCACTCAAATGATTCACCGTGTCAGAAACGATCTCCCTTTCTTTTCTGTGTCTACGATCAAAGCCTTCCCTATCCAAGCTTTTGCTTTTAAAACACCTTGACAAGATTTTGGTGTGAATTATTTCCATCATAATTCCAAAAATTCAAGTCAAAAACATATTTCTTCATGTTGTCTGCGCTGAAATGAATCATGGGAAATGTAGTTCCTGATGTTTATAAGCTGCTGCTGCTATAAAACCTGCATTTAAGGAACTTGTGATTCGATATATTATGACATAATCCGTGTATCATTTGTTCATTCGTTTTTCAAAATAAAACCAAAAATAATAATAACAAAAAAAAAACTTCATTATTTGTCTCCAAAACCAAAATGAAAAAAAACAAAAAAAACAAAAAACCAGACCAGGGTTAGGGTTAGGGTTAGACCAGGACTGAGACCAGAACTTAGATCGGCATCAGACCCTGATTGAGACCGGGACTGAGACGGGGACTGGAAATGGTTTAGTCCTGTTTTAGTCCTCGACTCAAATTTACATGACTTAAAAGTTATCCATTTTTTTCCATTTTTCATTTAAACACAAAATCAAAAACTGAAAAACCGAATCATTATGCATTTTTTAATTTTTGATTTTGGAGACAAATAACGAAGAAAAGTGTTGTTTTTTTCCTTTTCTTATTTTTGGTTTTATATTGAAAAACAAATGAACAAACGATACATAGATTATTGTCCGTAAATGAATTCCTTTTCCTGAAACTGAACTCCAAATTTACTTTTATAACCGTTGGCGTCGATGAGCTTCGTTTGACTGGAGCTGAACGTCGCGGGGGGCGTCTGACTCCTTCAGCCCACGTCTTTATCTCGTCTTTGCTTGAGGCTTATTCCTCATCAGAAATATTTTGAAAGCATTTACCTAAACACACATATTTAAACATCTCCATCTCCACACTCGCTCCGTCCTCCTCCTCCTCCTCTTCTTCCTCCTGTTTACCCTCCGTGTTTGCACAGATCCGGTCTAAGCGAGTCCGGATTACATTTTGATCAAGGCTCTTTCACGCGGCCCCCCCTCGTCCTCGTGCTCGGGCCCCCGGGGAGCGGGACGGGTTCTTCGGGGGGGTGGGGGGGCCCGGGGACAACAAAGAGCCGCCGCCGTCGTCTCCTCGTGTTTCCAGCGACGCGTCAGATCCGCGTTTGAGCGCGTTCAAAGCGAGGGCCTCATGCCGCTTCAGAGTCGTGTGACAAAATGACGGGAAAAAAGAGCGAGAAGGACGAAGAATTTTATATTCAAACATCAACGGCGTCAAATTTTGGATCATTTGAAAATTTATTTATTAAAAGTCCCATGTTACTCTATTTTCTGATCTGTTATAATACAGACATTGTAAAAATATTTGACTAAATGTATTTGTACTTTTACTTTTACTTAAGTTTTGAAATGAAGTACTTTGACCTCCTCTCTTACCCTCCCTCTTTCTCTCTCCTTCTTCTCTCTTTCTCTCTATTCTAACCTCTTGTGCTTCATATATTCACTCTCTACCCACACTGTTTCTCTCTTTCTCTCCTCCCTCACTCCCACCTCTCTCCCACTGTCTTCCTCTCTCATCTCTCTCTATCTTTCTTTGTTTCTTATCTCCTCATTTTCTCTCCTCTACCTCTCACTCCTTTCTCTCTTCTCTCTCTTTTTCTCTCCTCTGTAAAGGAGGGGCAACTCTGTTTTTGTAAATAGTGTAAATATTGTAAACTGTGTAAATAGTTTGTGGATGTAATTTAGTGGAAATGTTTTTTGACAGACACAATAAAGGTCTGTTAAAAAAAATCTCTCCTTCCTCTTTCTCTTTCCTCTCTTTCTCTCTTCTTTCTCTCTCCTCTCTTTCTCTCTCTCCTTTCTCTTTCTGTCTCTCTCTCTTTCTCTCTTCTCTCTCTCTCTCTCCTTTCTCTTTCCCCCTCCTTCTTTCTTTCTTTCTTTCTCTCCTCTCGCTTTCTCTCCCCTCTCTCTTCTCTCCCCTCTCTCACTCTCTCTCTCTCTCTTCTCTCTCTCTCTCTCTCTTCTCTCTCTCTCTCTCTCTCTCTCCTCCTCTCTCTCCTCTCTCTTTCCCTCTCCTCTTTCTTTCTCTCCCCTCTCTCTTTCTCTCTCCGCTCTTTCTTTCTCCTCTTTCTCTCTCAGTGTTATTTCATTAACATTCCTAAAAGTGTTAAATTAACTCTAGAACAGACTGGACTCATATCAGCTCTGAGAAAATGTTCAAGTTGATTCTGTGAGAGTCAATTTTAACAGTTCACTTGTTGCTGCGCACAGAGAGAGGAGGAGCGGGGACAGTGTTTCAGAGTCAAGTCCTGTAGATCGTCTGAGTCTCTTCTGTCCTCGTCCCGTCTCGTGTCTTATGATGGACTCCTGATTTCTCCTGATTTCTCCTGATTTCTCCTGATTTCTCTTGATTTCTCTTGATTTCTCATTTTCTCCCAAGCAGAGCTGCATCGATCTCACATCGTGTGATTTCACAATGATTCAGGCTCAGAATCTTAAACAGCATCAATCCATAAAAAAAAAAAAAACACAAAAACCCACAAACCCACAAACCCACAGACTCACAGAAACACAGAGCAGGACACTGGACACGAGACAGTTTGAATCCAAGTATTTTCCTATTTTCTTATGAACTGAATTAACTGGAGGAGTGACACTGTGAGAAAAGAAAAAGAGCCGAGAATTAAAAGTAAAATTAAAGAGTTACTTAAACTTGTGTGAATGGAACAAAACAAAACTCCAGGTCTGATTTTGATGAAGGTAAAAACTTTAGAAAATGACTCGAAGTTCACAAGAGTCAGTTTGTGTTTTACAGGATCTTGTGTTTGTCTTGTGAATATTTGACTGGATGTGTTTTCTCTCTCTCTCTTTCCTACTTCCTCACTTTCTCTCCTCTGCCTCTCTCCTCCTTCTCCTGGTCTCTCTCTTTCTCTTTCCCTGTCTCTCTCTCCCCCTCTTGTCTGTTTCTCTCTAGTCTCTTTCTCACTCCCCTTCCTCCTTTTCTATCCCTCTCTTCCTCCCTCCACCCCCCCCCCCCCTTACTCTCTCTCTCCCTTTCTCCCCTCCCTCTCTCTCTCTGTCCCTCCACCCCCCCTTCTCTTTCTCTCTTCCCTCTCTCCTTTTCTCTCCCTCCCTCCCTCCAAACCCTCTTCTTTCTCCCTCTCTCTCCCCCCTTTCTCTCTCCCCCTCTTTCCCTCCACCCCCTCATCGCTCTCTCTCCTCTCCCCTTCCTCCTTTTTTCTCCCTCCCTCCCTCCACCCTCCCTCTTTCTCCCTCTCTCCCTCCCTCCCTCCTTCTCCTTCTCTTCCCTCTTGCCCTGCCTCCCTACACCCCCCCATCTTTCTCTCTCCCTCCCTCTTTTTTTCTCTCCTTCCACCCCTCCTCTTTTCTCTCTTCGTCACACTCGATTACTTGCCGCTCAGACCTCTTCCTCTCTCTTTCTCTCTTCCTGACTCTCTCTCTCTACCTCTTTCTCTTCTCCCCCCTGCTCTCTCTTTCTCCCTCTCTCTCTCTTTTTCTCTCTCTCCATGGCTGGTGTGGTTTCCTCTCTTCCTTCCTCTCTCTCTCTCTTTCTCTCGTTCGTTCTGTGGCTGGAGTGTGGTTTCCTCTCTCCTTCTCTTCTCTCCCTCTCTCACTTCTCTCTCTCTTCTTCCCTCTCTTTCTGTCATTCTGTGGCTGGAGCGTGGTTCTCTCTCTCTCTCTCTCTTTCTCTCTTCCTCTTTCTCTCTTTTGTTGGCTGGAGTGTGGTTTCCTCTCTTCCTCTCCTCTCTCTCTCTCTTTCTCTCTTTCGTTCTGTGGCTGGAGCGTGGTTCCCTCTCTCTCTCTCTCTCTCTCTCTCTCACTTTCTCTCTTCCTTTTCCTCTCTTTTGTTGGCTGGATCGTGGTTTCCTCTCTTCCTCTCTCCCCCCCCCCCTCCCCCTCTCTCTTTTTCTCTTTTGTTGGCTGGAGTAGGGCTGGACGATATGGATCAAAAAATATATCTCGATATATTTTGTTATATCTCGATATACGATATATATCTCCATATATGTTCAAGAAAAAATAACCCCCTAAAACTGAAAACTGCAAAAACAAATCTGCCAAATTCCACAAGATCTTTTTTTTTTTTTTAATTAAAGTGTAAGAGGTCGACAGTTCATATAGGAACATTTAAGATGACAAAAAACCCTAATTACATAAATAATAATTTAACTGTCAAATAGACGAAATAAAACATATTTCCTTCTTTTCATTCATAAATAAAACGACTCAACACAAGCTCATCTTTACATTAACTCTGTTCTCCAGACCAGAACCAGAACCATGAACTGTTTTAACAGAAGAAGCTCAGGATGTTCCTTATTTCAACAGATCCATGTTCCAGCAGTGAGGAGCTCTGAGGTTTAATCCCACAATCCACTGCAGATCAAACCCAACGTTTCCAAACACTTTTGTACAAGTGACACTGCAGCAGATTATTCATTCAAATCTTCTGCATAAATAGAATTTACATGACTAAACTTTACAAGATATACAGCAAAACGACTCTAGAGCCACATCAGCCCGTTTGAGATTATACTGTTAATTATTTTATTTTATGTTATTTATTAATTTATTTATTTTTTGCAGCTTTTTGCGCAGACTTGTTTACGTTTTACAGAAACGAAACTTAAAAAGCGCATGGCTCATTTGCATAAACAGTTCACTCCACGTGCCGCTCTTGCGGTTCAACTTCTTTTGGACTAAAGGACGTGACTCGGTGGAATATGAGGATGTGCTGCTGATGTTCTTGTCTGTAAATGGTGGAAAAGTTTCGTGGCGCTAGAAGCTTTTCACTGGCAACAACTTTCGGCGATCACGACGATAGTGACGAGTGAAGGAGACACGAGGCGAACAACATGAGGGAGGCGGAGGCGACAGGGCCGACAGACAAACAAACAAGCGAAGCGGCGAAATCAATATTGAATATAAGCATTATATCGATATATACGATATGTCAGAATTCATATCGAGTTTTTAAAAAATCTCGATATATTCTAAATATCGAGATATCGCCCACCCCTAGGCTGGAGTGTGGTTTCTCTCTCTCTCTCTCTCTCTCTCTCTCTCTTCTCTCCTTCTCTCTTCCCTCTCTCTTTCTCTCTCTCTCTCTCTCTCTCTTCTTCCTCTCTCTTCCCTCTCTCCTTCCCTCTCTCCTTCTCTCTCTTCCCTCTCTCCTTTGGTGTGGTTAATTTATGTGTGTGCCGGAGGAAGCCTCGCTCCTTTAATACAAATCATGTTTCAATCGTTATGTGAAGACCTGTGGGCTCCTGGGGGCCCGACTAATGAGCTCTGCAGGGACCCCGCACTTTCACATCTGTGCGAGAAAAACACACACACACACACTGACAGAGCTCGCAAAATAATAAATAAAGTCCAAAAAATCAAAAATAAGAGAGGAAGAAAAACCATCCTCCCCTTTTCTCCTTTTCCAGTTTTCCCTCTTTTCCCGAGCGCAGAATTGTTCAGAGGTTTTAAAAAGCAAAATATAAAAGTGTTTTGTTTTGTTTTGGCCTTGAAACACTCTCCAGCAAAACTAATCACAACTAGTATGCTGACGCGCACTTTCTGATGTTCGGACAGTAAGAAGCTCTCAGTTCTCTCTCTCTCTCGTCTCTTCTCTCTCCGTTTTACATCCTGTTCTGTCACTTTTCTTTTCTCTCCCTCGGTCTCTCTCTCTTCCCCTCTTTCTCATGCCCCTCCCTCTTTCTCTCCATCTCTCTCTTTCTCTCTCTCCTATCCCCCCATCCCAAAATACCTCTCCTCGCTCTCTCTTAGGCTTTCTTCTCTCTACTCCTCTAGTTTTCTTTCTCTCTCTCTTCTTTTCTCTCCTTTTCTCTCTCTTGCTCTCTCTCTTTCTCTTCTTCTCATTGCTCTTTCTCCCCCTTTTCTCCTCTTCTTCTCTGTCTCTCTCTTTTTCTCTCTTGCCTTCTCTTCTCTCCTTTTTTCTCTCTTGCTCTGTCTTCTTCTCTTCTCTCTCTCCTTTTCTCTCTCTTCTTCTCATCTCTCTTTCCTTTTTTCTCTCTATTCTTCTCATCTGTCTCTCTCTTGCTCTCTTTCTCTACTTTCCCCCTCTTGCTTCTACTTCTTTTCTCTTGCTCTTCTCTTCTCTACCTCCCTCTCCCTTTGCTCTCTTTCTTCTTCTCTTCTCTATCTCTTCTTTTCTCTCTATCCTTCTCTATCACTCTCTTGCTCTCTCTATTCTTCTATCTCTATCTCCTTTTTCTCTCTTCCTCTCTTGTCTTCTCTCTTTTTCTCTCTCTTCTTCTCTTCACTGTCTCTCTCATTTTTCTCTCTATCCTTCTCTTCGCTCTCTTGCTCTCTCTCCTCTCTATTTCTCGCTCCCTTTTCTCTCTCTATTCTCTCTCTCTCTCCCTTTCTCTTCCTCTCTTGCTCTCTCTCTTCTTCTCTTTCTATCTCTCCTTTTTCTCTCTCTTCTTCTTTTCTCTGCTTCTCTCTCTCTCTCTCCCTTCTTCTCTCACTCCTTTAGATTTCTTTCTCTATCTCTCTCTTGTGCTCCTCTTCTCTTCTCTCTTTTCCCCTCTCTCTCTCTCTCTCTCTCCTTTTCTCCCTCTGGCTTTCTCTCTTCCTCTCATCTCCATCTCTCTCCTTTTTTCTCTCTCTGCCTCTCTTGCTTTCTCTCTCTTCTCTTCTCTTTCTCCCTTTTCTCTCTTCTTTCTTCTTAAATCTCTCTTCTTCCTTATCTCTCTCTACTTTTTCTCTCTCTTGCTCTCTATTCTTCTCTTTCTTATCTCTCCTTTGTTCTGTCTCTTCTTTCTCCTTATCTCTCTTCTTTTTCTCTCTCTTCTCTATCTCTCCTTTTTTCTGTCTCTTCTTCTCTTCACTGTCTCTCTCATTTTTCGCTCTATCGCTCTCTCTCCTCTCTTGTCTATCTCTCTCTCCTTCTCTCTCTTCTCTATCTCTCTGTCCCTTTCTACCTCTCTCCTTCTCTCTCTTCTTTAGTTTGTTCTTCTTTTTCTTCCTCTTTTCCTCTCTCTCATTCTCTCTCTCTCTCTTTCTCTATGTCTTTGTCACTCCCTCGGTCTCTCTCCTCCCCTCTCTCATGCTCCTCCTTCTCTCTCTCTCTCTCTCTTACACTTTCTTCTCTCACTCCTCTAGATTTCTTTCTCTATCTCTCTCTTGTGCTCTTCTTCTCTTCTCTTTTCTTCTCTATTTATATCTCCTTTTCTCTCTCTTGCTCTCTCACTACTTCTCATCTCTATCTCTCTCCTTTTTCTCTCTCTCTCTTCTTTTCTATCTCTCATTTTCTCTCTTTTGCCCTCTCTTCATATCTATGTGTCCTTTTCTCTCTCTTCTTCTCATCTCTATCTCTCTCCTTTCTTATTCTCTTCCTCTCTCTTTTTGTCTCTTCTCTATCTATCTGTCTATCTCCTTTTTGTCTCTCTTCTCTCCTCTTCTAATTTCTCTCTCTCTCCTTTTTCTCTCTCTTCTCTTTTCTATCTCTCTTCTTTGTTTCTCTCTTGCTCTCTTCTTTTCTTCTCTATCTTCCTTTTCTCTCCTTTTTTCTTCTCTATCTCTCTCCTCTCTATCTCTCGCTCCCTTTTCTCTCTCGATTCTTCTCTCTCTCCCTTTCTATCTCTCTGTTGCTCTCTCTTCTCTTGTCTATCTCTCTCCCCGCTGTCTCTCTATCCCTTTCTACCTCTCTCTTGTTCTCTCTCCTCTACTCTCTTCTTTATCTTCTCTTTCTTCCTCTTTTTCTCTCTTTCTTTTCCTCTCTCTCTCTGTCTCCCCTTGTGTCCCATATATTCACTCTCCATTCTACCCATTTTCTTTCTCTCTCCTTTATTCACCCCCTCAAATTGTTTTGAGAGTTTAAAAAGCAAAATATAAAGAGTTGTGTGTGTGTGTGTGTGTTTTGTTTTTCTCGTGGTTTTGTTGTGGCCTTGAGTTCTCTCTCTTTTCTCTCAGAGCTGTGGTTTTTAAAGCGTCCTCCCCGTGACGAAGAGAAATAAATAAATCTTTGTGATTTGATTAGAGACGTTTCATTACAAACTTTGCCTCAGTTTTCAACTTGTGATTTTTTTCCCCGTCTCTGACTCTTCCCAGACGTGTGTGTCGTTGTGATGCTGGCGGCGGCGAACAGCGTATCCACCAACGCCAACACGACCACACTGTCACCAACGCCAACACGACCACCGTCACCAACGCCAACGCGACCGCACCGTCACCAACGCCAACGCCAACGACCACACCTGTCACCAACGCCAACGCGACCACACGCGTCACCAACGCCAACGACCACACCGTCACCAAAACGCCAACACTGTCACCAACGCCAACACGACCACACCGTCACCAACGCCAACGCGACCAACACCGTCACCAACGCCAACGCGACCACACCACGCCAACAACTCCGTCACCAACGCCACCACACCGACCGCCAACACTGTCACCAACGCCAACGCCAACACTGTCACCAACGCCAACGCCAACACTGTCACCAACGCCAACGCCAACACTGTCACCAACGCCAACGCCAACACTGTCACCAACGCCACCCTGAACGACGACAGGCACCCGGCCATTTTAACCTCACGCTTTAATTAGGACCCACAGGTTGGACTTGAGACTAAGAAAATATAAAGTACATTTATTACACTGAGCAGCATCGTTTAAACATTTCACACAAGTGTAGTAGTTGTGCTCAGTGTTGGGTGTCACTTTTAAAATGTAATCCCCTACAGATTACAGATTACACACACCAAAATGTAGTTTGTAACAGAATCCATTGAATTACTTAAAGTGAGTAACGTAATCTGATTACTTTGGATTACTTGATTTGCTGTAGAGAAACAAAGACGAGGAAATCTTCACATAAGATGTTTTGTCTGATAAAAGAAAATAAAAAGTCCAGATTTTACTGAACCAAATTAAAATATTATTGATAGAAGAGAGAAACACGTCCACACAGCAGGATTTAGTCCTGTTAAATCCTGTTTTAGACCTGGGTTAGTCCTGGTTTTAGACCTGGTTTTAGTCCTGGTTTAGATCTGGTTTAGTCCTGGTTTTAGTTCTGGTTTTAGACCTGGTTTAGTCCTGGTTTTAGACCTGGTTTAGTCCTGGTTTAGTCCTGGTTTTAGTCCTGGTTTAGTCCTGGTTTAGTCCTGGTTTTAGTTCTGGTTTTAGACCTGGTTTTAGTCCTGGTTTAGTCCTGGTTTAGTCCTGGTTTAGTTCTGGTAGACCTGGTTAGTCCTGGTTTTAGACCTGGTTTAGTCCTGGTTTAGTCCTGGTTTAGTCCTGGTTTTAGTCCTGGTTTAGTCCTGGTTTAGTGTCCGTCAATGAGTGAATTTCTGAAAAAAAAAAAAAAAAAGGAATATAGCTCAAAATGTGAAAACAGGAAAATACCTATATGTAATCCATTCATTTCAACAAAGTAACTGTAATCTAATTACCACTCACTGAAACAGTAACTGTAACTGAATACAGTTACTCATAATTTGTACTCTGATTACATAACTCTGGTACATGTAATCTGGTCGTGCTTGTGTACGGGGTTAATAGTTCAGTTCTGTAAAACTGGGGGCTGGACCTCATTGTCTGTTCATCACCGTTAGTGCAGAAGTGTCACAGTGAACAGAAGAACCAGCGTGTACAGAAGAGGAGGCTAAAACTAAAGAATATATCAACTGTTCACTTAAACATCAGACGGGTTTTAACAAGTGCCCAGGTAAAACAAACACATACTGCATGATCTAGAGCACAAACTCCAGAACCCAGTCATCCAGCGCCCGCACCGGCAAAACCACATAAAACAGCGTCAACGTCACCGAACTTTACAGCAAATATTACAATTAAGACATAACATGAACAGCACTTACCAAAGAAGAACATCTGACACCAGCGCCGAGTGCTTCACCCTGATGGAGCCACCCGTCCACTTTCTTCCTCTTATCCGGAGTCGGGTCACGGGGGCATCAGTCTAAGCAGGGACTCCCAGACTTCCTTCACCCCAGACACTTCCTTCATTTCCTCCAGCGGGACCCTGAGCTGTTCGCAGGCCAGTCCAGAGACACAGTCCCTCCAGTGTGTCCTGAAGGGACTGTGTCCACTCAGCTGCTCCTCTCCACGTGGAGGAGCAGCGGCTCTACTCCGAGCTCCTCCCGTGTGACTGAGCTCTTCATCTTATCTCCAAGGGAGCACCCAGACACCCTGCCGAGGAAACTCATTTCCGGTGGAACCATCTGCCAACAAAGTAAACAACAACTGGATGTACAGTCACCCAGTTTAGTCTCGGACGGTGACTTTCCAGAGCTTGTAGCGAACAGCGTGTGCAGCAATGTTGTTTTGGTGTCAGAGGTGACATAGTCCGCTCTGCTACAGTGGCAAAGGTTAAAGGTGCATTGTGTAACTTTTCACCTGTTAGAATTGATGACAGTACGACGTTATGAAGCATTCATCTTGAAGAGTGCTGTTCCAGACGCTCTAAGTCACTTTACAGTTTTCTGTATTATTCATTCACTCAGCGGTGTCAAGCCACAGCTGCCCTGGGGCAGACTGACAGAACGACCCCTCCAACCGCCAACATTCACACATACACCACTTTCATACCAGGCAATGTGGGTGAAATGTCTTGCTTAAAGACACAATGACAGTTTTTGCAACTGGCGCCTCCCTGTGGTCTCCCATCTTCACATTTATTACATTTTATCATTTTATAAGTCAAAAAATTCCTAGAAAAACAAGATTCTGACTGTGAGCGGGGTTTCCTCTCCACAGATCTGACCTGTAACTTGGTCTGACAGATTTGACCTTTAGTCTACGTTTATATGACGACGTCTGAACAGAAGACGCAAAAGTGGCGTCACGTCTTCACTTTTTATTCCATGTTTAGACGAGTGTTTTCTTAAAAGTAAGTGTGTGGAATTTGATTGGGGATGATGCCAGGCGGCTCAGTGGTGACGCCTGGCATCACCCAGCCAGGTGGTGCCAGGTGACGTAAACATGTACACGACCTGAGCAGATCTGACCAGAGTTTTGCATCTTGGGCAGTGTAGACGGAAACACCACGGTGGAGCGTATTCAACTTTTCCACTCTGGAGGCTGGGTTCAGATTTTTGTGTTTTTAATCCCCAAAAACGGCATCACCGTCTAAACGAAAGGCACTTCTGATCAAATATTTTGTCCTTTTTACCCGCAAGAATTCTCGTGTAAACAGGCCCTTTCCATCTTCAAAGCAACAACATCTCCACAGTGAAAAGTTACACAATGCACCTTTAAATGTGCTTTTTGGACACATTATGGATATTAGTTTCTATGGATATGTCATTCCTCTGCCTGAAATGTTCCACAGTGTGACTTTAAACAGCTCGACTTTACATTTATTCAATTACAAGTGGTTTTAAAGCTCAAAAACACCTCGAAAAACAAGATTCTGACTGTGAGTGGGTTCGCCTCTCCACAGATCTGACCTGTATCTTGGACTGGTTTGGTCTCCGTGACGATAGAAAGGTTTAATGCCATACTGTGGAACATTCCAGACAAAGCAATAATGTCAAAAAGCCATGTCGAAAAAGCGTTTAATGGAGAGTCGACCAGAAAAGTTCCATAACGCTCCTTTAAGAGAGGCTGAAGAGGTTTACGGTTCTGCTGCTGAGGCCCGAGAGTTCATTTACATAATTTAAGAATGCAGAGAGCTGATTGGCCAAGAACAAACGCAGTCCCCTGTGATTGGCCGAGCAAGTGACAGGTTAGGCGAGTTTATTTCCACGTTCGTTCTCGGCTTTTATTGGTCAAACCCTGTCAAATTTCTTCTTGATTTTTAAATTTCTGCTTCATTAAAGGAGTTTCTGTTCTGATGTAACTCTTACCACTTCCACACACGTTCAATATTTGTCCTGAGAGGAGAAGTTTGCAGCAAAGTCTAATTAACCTCGCAGAATTACAGCGCCCTTAAAAAATACACACGGAAAGAATCATGAGCGAATGTGATGGCGGTTTTAACTTGTTGCTTGACTAAATATGAGTTGGAATTTCATCTTAACTCAAATAATACACTAAAAAATATCTGTTTTATTGCCCCGTGTTGCATTTGGAGCTTGAGTTGTGTTTTTTTGAAAACACAATCTTCTAGAAGCACGAAAAACCTGACTCTTGTGAGGTTTAAATCGTGTTCTAATGTTGTTTCCTCATCCAAAAAAAAAAAAAAAAAAGACCTGGAGTTGTGTTTTGTTTCCTTCACACATATTTGAATAACTCTTTATTATTCATCCCCAAAGCTCAAAATGCTCTGCTCCACCTTGTGATGTCATGAAGCTGTAGTTTTCAAGCATACAACTCCATTTTAGTTCAGTAGATTGGAAATTCCAGGATTGAAATGATCCATGTGATTCTATATTTTAAACAAGTGTGTGTGTTAGTTTCAGAGTAGTTTCAGTGTAGTTAGCTCCTCCCTGCAGACAGATATAAGGAAGTGTCACCAGTGTCTGACCAGAACTGAAGAAGCAGCTTGGATGAGCTGAGAAACATCTTCAACCAAACTCACTTTTGTCCAGTCGACAAACTGAATTTTCTCCTGGCCGTGGATTCTACTTGGACGACTGAGGGATTCTTCACATGTGTTACATGCTCAAGACTTCTTTTAATTAGAAATATATTAGAATGATAAATGCTTAACATTCATAACATATTTGTGTGCTGTGTGGGAGTTGTCCGGATGCCCTCCTGCCCTCGCCCGCTCCCTGTATCACCTCAGCTCTGATCTGTAGTTTGGTTTGATCTGGATCTGTATAAAAGCTGCTCATCCACATGAGGCCGTTAACAGCGATGAAGTCCTAAACTCTGTCTGTGGTCTTAATGCTGCAACGTCGATTTACTCATATTCTCACGGCTGGACTCACACTTTCACTGAGCTCAGGGCCGTGACAGAGGAGCAGACACACGCATCATGTTTGTGCACAAAGCGGGAACATCAGAAACATTTATTGACAATAAACATATTCCATAATCTGCGAGACGTTCACCTGTGTGGGACTAAATGCAGTGGACCTGAGACGAGAATGTGAGCGGTCAGCGGAAGCAGCGGTGGACACTCGTACCTCGGGTGAGTGGACATCAGGACAAACGGGAGCGAGAAATCAGCGGGTCTGCAGTGGGACAGACACTGGTCTTAAAGGTTGATGTGTGCGTGTGTGTGAAAGGGACTCACGTGAGATGTTATTGCTTTGTCTGAAATGTTTCACAGTGTGGCATTAAACCTTTCCATCTTTATGGGGACCAAAACAGACCAGGTTACAGGTCAGATCTGCAGAAAGGCGACCCCACTCACAGTCAGAATGTTTCTTTTTCTAGAGATTTTTGAGCTTTAAAACCACCTGTAATTGAATAAATGTAAAGTCGATCTGTTTAATGTCACACTGTGGAACTGGTCTTGGTCTAGTCCAGTTTAAGTCCTGGTTTAGTCCCGGTTTGGTCCTCATTCGGTGCTGATTTAGTTTTGGTGTAATCTTAATTTTAAATTTAATTCTTGGGTCTAGTCCTGATTCACTTCTGATCTGGTCTTGGTTCTGTCCTGTTTCATTCCTGGTTTAGTCCTGATTCAGTTCTGACCAAACCAGACGAGGTTACAGGTCAGATCTGTGGAGAGGCGACGCCATTCACAGTCAGAATGTTGTTTTTCTAGAGATTTTTGAGCTATAAAATGAATTGTATAACTGTAAAGTCGAGCTGTTTAATGTCACTCTGTGGGACATTTCAGGGAGAGTAATGTCATATACTCGTAAAAACAAGCAGCAGAAAAGTTACACAGTACATCTTTAAACAAGTGTATATTTCCAGTGCAGAGCAGACAGAGACTATAGGCGTGAGCTCGGCGGGTTAACCTTGTTGATGGAGAATTTTATCGGACATACCAGCAGCCTCTGACCTTCCTGCCGTACCTGTTTACATCGACTCGGAGGATTTTCTCTTTCAAAGCCCCAAAACCAAATCAAACATTTGAATATCTGGGCGAGCTCCCCCCGCAGCCTTTGAAGCCTCGTGGTCGAGCGGCGCCGGTGGGACCGCGGCCTGTATTGAAGTTCCCCGTGTGTTTGTCTATCTGATCCGAGCACCCCCACGGAGACCTGCCTCGCTCCCCGGGACCGCTGCGCCGGACCGGGCCGGACCGGGCTGGACCACCCGGCGGACCGGCCTGGACCTCAACACATTCAGCTCTGGTGTGTGTGTGTGTGTGTTTTTTTTTATCATAATAAAAGCGCCTGACGAGATGCCCAGTTTTGCTTTACATCGAGTTTACAGAATGTTTACTCCACGTGCTCCAGAGAGATTTAAACCAAGTTCTAACACTGTTACCTCCTCAAAAACAGAACTGGAGTTGGTTTTTGTTTCATCCACATGTCTGAGTAATCCTGGTTCATAAATCTGCAAAGCTCAAAATGCTCTGCTCCACCTTATGATGTCATGAAGGTGACCAAACATCCGTTTTTCCCCGGACATGGCTGTTTTTTGCGTCCTGTCCTGGGCATTTGGGTTTTTCTTTTATAAACTGATGCTAATGTCCAGGTTTTCATTTCCGTTCACTGGGCCATTCAGTTGAGTCTCAGTCTGCAACACGCTGAAACGCAAATGCACATTTAACAATGACTTGCAAAAGAAATTCCTCACTTTCCGTCCCGATCGAGACAAGTGTGAGTCCATGTGCACAGTGTACAAAGCAGCACATGTTTCAGTGTCCAGTGTGTCAGGGACCTCAAAGCACCAGGACACAGAAAAACATGAAAAAGCGTTGCCAGGTGAGAGAAGCTCAATGTCGATGACGAGGCCCCAGCTCCCACCCCCCGTACGGTGTCCTGGTTTCAGTGTTGGGGAGTAACAGATTACATGAACCAGAGTTATGTAATCAGAGTACAAATTATGAGTAACTGTATTCAGTTACAGTTATTGTTTCAGTGAGTGGTAATTGGATTACAGTTACTTGGTTGAAATAAATTGATTACACAGAGGGATTTTCCTGTTTTCACATTTTGGGCTATATCCCCTTTTTTTATTTTTTATTTTTTTCGGTAATTCCACTCATTGCCGGAATCTAAACCAGGACTAAACCAGGACTAAAACAGGTCTAAACCAGGACTAAACCACGACTAAACCAGGACTAAACCAGGACTAAAACAGATCTAAACCAGGACTAAACCAGGACTAAACCAGGTCTAAACCAGGACTAAATCCTGCTGTGTGGACCTGTATGTAATAATATTTTTAATTTGGTTCAGTAAAGTCTGGGCTTTTTAATTGTCTTTTATTAGACAAAACTTCTTATGTTACGATTTCCTCGTATTTGCTTCTTTACAGAAAATCAAGTAATCCAAAGTATTCAGATTACATTACTCACCTTAAGTAATTTAATGGATTACGTTACAAACTACATTTTGGGGGATGTAATCTGTAATCTGTAGGGGAATACATTTTAAAAGTCACCTTCCCAACACTGCCTGGTTTTGACAAACACAAATATGGTCACACTAATGAAGTGTGGTACAGTGACTATACGACACCTGTGTTTCTTTGTAGCTGCGGAGAGGTAGAGTTGGGTTCAGTAAAAGTCATGATGCGCTGAATGTGATATTAAACAAAAGAGGCTGCATCCAGTGTGTGTTTACGGTGGTTTAATTTATAGGATGACTGGGTTCACAGCAACAATGTGCGTATATGGTCCTAGAGCAGGAATGTTGTAAAAATGAATAGTGTTTTAAAAACATAAAACCAGAAACAAAAGCAACAGCGGTCAACAAAAATTACGGCTACCCAACCAACCTCTCTCCTCCTCCCTGGCCCAGGTGAGTGTGTGCTCTTTATGCCTTTCCATGCCCACACACACACACACACACACACACACACACACACACACACACACACACACCCCAGACTCACATGACCCCACCTCCTGTCAGGGCAGCAGACACATGCACATACACACTGTGCCCAAGTGTCTCCTATAGGTAGTTTTTAAGTTCACAGCTCCTTTTATCTTCACTTTGTTAGGTGTGTTCTATCAAAAATGACTAGACTCAATCTATTTAAATTACAAAAATGTATTCCCCTGACAATACAATTCTAATACAGAGCTCTGGGTCAGATCGTTGTCCCTAACTGCCTACACAGCTACAGAGGGCTTCCACCAGGCAATCTGACTGCCTCTGAATACTTCAACCCACATTTTATAGACATATGAATATGCATATAATATGCTGAGCAGGTTCACGCCTTGAATCGTCCTTGAAACTTCAGCATTTCTTCTTTGGGGGAAGTGACAACCCCCACCAAACCATTGTAAATCACCACCAAGTCTTCTTAGATAACTCCAGCCTGGGTTATCTCCAAAGCCTTATCTGCAAAGGAATGTCCCTAAAGCACACATCTGTTTCCCATTATTTAGGACACATAGAGCGTTACCTTTAAACATGAAACTATGTTCAACTCAGTGTATAACTTCATGAATCAATATTCAAACCACCACTTGATACGGCCTTCAACTTCTGTAGAGTTTGCACACGCACATATAAACACACAAACACATACACACACATATAAACACACACACACACACACATATAAACACACAAACACATACACACACACATATAAACACACACACACACACATATAAACACACACACACACACAACATATAAACACACACACACACATACACAAACACACACACACACACACACACATATAAACACACACAAACACACACACACATACAAAACACACACACACACACAAACACACACATATAAACACACACACACACAAACATATAAACACACATAAACACACGCACACACACAAACACACACACATATAAACACACACACACATATAAACACACACAAACACACACACAAACACATACACACACATATAAACACACACACACACAAACATATAAACACACACAAACACACACACATACAAACACACACAACACACACACACATATAAACACACACAAACACACACACACATATAAACACACACACACACACAACACACACATATAAACACACACACACACACACACACAAACATATAAACACACATAAACACACACAAACACACACACATACAAACACACACAAACACACACACATACAAACACACACAAACACACACACATACAAACACACACACAGACACACATTGTGATAATTTTCTTTCTCACTCTCATCCACACACAACACATGACGTTTGTCCAACACTTGTGAGGACATTGTGTGTGGGATTAGTGTCATATTCAGCCCTTGCAGGTTACAAAGTTTGATATGTTTCATGCTGCACATATTTACCAAAGATCTTATAACTGTTTTCACTGTCATATACAAATCTTTTAAGATTCAGATAAAACATGTTAAAATTGTGTATGATTTGTCTTTACCTTTTCAATATGGGACTGTACATTTTAAAAATTAATTATTGTGTGTTAGGGCGGCCACACTGTTTTAAAAAAAAACTGAACGATGCAACGGGGAGCTGTGTGTGGGATTTACAACACAGGTAGCAACATTTTTAAATTGTTTTAAAATGATTAAAGTTTATCAAGCCTGTCCTTTTTTTGTAATTTTGGATTACAAAAAAATTACATTGTCCCAACTGTCCTGTAGTTTGTTGTTTTTCCGGTCACTTCCCCTTTTCCGAACTTGTCCATTCATGTTAAATAAATAACCTAAACTGCATCCCCGGCTCCGGACTTTTATTACTACGGCTATAACACTTGCTTTTACCGTTTTGCAGTATGGCATTAAACCTTTCTATCTCCATGGAGACCAAACCAAGTTACAAGTTAGAGTGTTGGAGAAGGAGGAAGAAGACAAAGTGAGTGTGAGGCTGCTCTACCTCAGCCCACTCCCACATCCCGCTCACAAATCCAAAGAGACGTGGAGGAAAGTCCAAAGACACGACTGGTGGAGCCAGATCGAAGAGCGACACAATGAACATGAACTGAACCACCAGGATTATTTTTAACAAGAATAAACATTTACATGATCAAGGAAGAAATTAATTTGACTTTAAAATGGGAATAAACCACCTATTTACTCGGGATTAAGTTTGATTCTGAATCATTTTCATAAGGAGTTAAGTGTTTACATGGTCTTTTTAAAACAGAATTAATTTTTATTCAGAATTTAATCATTTTTAATTAAACGTGGCAAGAAACAAATCATAAATAAGGCATTACAGTTTTGGAGAAACTCAGCAGAGCAGCTTTTCAATTATTATCCGAGTTTTATTTCCACTCGTCAAACCTGCAGCTGTACAAACCCTGTCAGAGCTGTTTTACTCCGGCCCTGTGTTGTTTCTCGGATGGAGGTCCACTGTCAGTCCTGATTCACCTGCCGGCCGCTCTGCTCCTGCACGCGCCCGTCACGCACCTGTCAGTTTGTGTGACAGACCGTTCACCGCCCTGCCATCTCACATTTCACCCGCCGCGCTGCGCAGTTTTTAAGCTTCTACAGCGGAGGAGAGAGTGAAAGAAAAGAAAGAGCGAATGTGCAGTTTGATAAAAGACGACGTGGTTAAAAATCTGTTGTCAGGTTAAATTTAAAAGGAAGTCGTGGCTCACTTGGATCCACTTGTCTGAAAGTTGGACAAGTAACTGGAGACTTTAGGGCAGAGAATGGGTCAAATGCAGAAGATGAACTGATAACTTTAAAGGGCCCATATTATGTTATTCTCTGATCTAAGGCCCCGTCCACACTAGTTCATATTCGAGTCGTTTTTGTTGTGTGTACAGTGTTTGTTCACACTAATCCGATGGAAAACGGCTCCAGAGACGGAACGATCTGGTGCCTCCAGCTCAGTACAGATCTGATCCGTGTGTGGACGCCTGAAAACACTGATACTCTGATGTAGGAGCTCTAGTCGCGTCCTTATTGGACCACGTCACTGTGACTCGCTCCTTTCTGATTCTCTGGGTTCGTGACATCGATCATGTGACGCTATTGAGGAAAACAGTTTAAACTAGGGTGACCATATTTTTGTTTGTGAAAACCCAGACACCTTACCGGGGATGGGGGGCTGGGGCCTCGACATTGAGCTACTCTCACCTCGCAAACTGCGCACATGACCTCCCACTTGTCCGGAGAAACCGGAGAATTTCTTGTACAAGTCATTGTTAAATACACATTTGTGCTTCGGCATGTTACAGACTGACCGACTGTTTGTGTCTCACTCCTTCTGAGTTACAGACGCTACGAGAGACGCTCAATTTAATGTTCCCAATGAAAGATCATGAAAACCTGGACATTTACATCACTTAAATAAAAAAAAACCCGGACGCCCAGGACAGGACACAAACAACGGACATGTCTGGGGAAAAACGGACATTTGGTCACCCTAGTTTAAACAAACCAGAAACAAACGGAAAACAGCGGAGCTACAACTACTTACTACTTTCACACTTGTCATCCTCCTCCACTTGAAATCAGCTTCTGCAACTTTAGACATGATGCTCCACTTCCTGTTTTTACCGCCAATGTGACGCCTAGTCATGACTAGCATTCCAGGCGGTTTTACGTTACTGTGTGGATCGGGAATGGACACACAAACAGCTTCTACAATTTGCAGCATTTTGGCTTCAGACGCACATTTGTTTACGTTTTACAGAAACAAAATTTAAAACCACATGCCAATGATGTTCATTTTGTCTTTTTATATACTTTAACTTCTTAGGTTCTTTTTAAAGACAATGCAGTAAAGTGTATTTACCTTGTTGACATGTTTCGGCTGCTGCTGCAAGTCATCTTCAGAACTGTCACCGGTGTTGGTGGTGACGTGTCGTATATCAGCTGTTGTTACTTCCTGTAGGCGACCGAACCCATCCAGAGAGCCATGAAAAAACACAACATAAGCACTGTAGTCAAACCAGACACAAAACTCCGCCAACAACTCGTACACCCCAAGGACAAAATCCCACAAGAACAAAAATGCAATGCCATATACGAAATCCAACGCAAATCATGCAATAAATCAAACATAGGGGAAACAGGCCGGGCATTTCACATCCGAAAAAAAGAACACCAAAAGGAATGCAATAAGTAAACGTCAAGGAGACTCACCAGAACACAAAAAGATAAAGCAGAACAGGAAAACCTAAAATCCGCAATATCAGACACTGTAAAAGAAACAACCACATTATGGATTGGAACGGGGCTGAGGTCATTGGATCAGAAAACAACAAGTTCAAACGCTGGATCAAGGAGGACACTGAAATCAGGAAACGAGGCACGGACAGCATTAACCGTGATGATGGCGCGTTCCTCCTTTCACAGAGGAGGCGTGGTCAGTCTGAGCGACCTGCAGGTCCATCAGGCTGACCACGCCCACAGGAAGTAACAACAGCTGATATACGACACGTCAACATCAACACCGGGGACACTTCTGAAGATGCAGCAGAAACATGTCAACAAGGTAAACACACTTTATTGCACTGTCTTTAAAAAGAACCCAAGAAGTTAAAACCACATGACTCATTTACATAAACTATAAAGCACTGATAAAAAACAGCTTACTTTTGTGCTGCTGATGCGGTTCAGCTTCTGTCGGAATAAAGGACACAGTGACTCAGTGGAATATGAGTGTTCTTTCTGTGACAGAGGAGTGTTCTGCTGATGGTGAGTCTGTTCTGTGTTTCTATATGGGTTCTAGGTTATAAGTCTGCAGGTCGTACGCACAGACTCTACAGTGGTGCGGCTTCGTATCAAAGTCGTACTACTGTATACCCCGGTAAAATCCTGAAAAGGTTTAATGGTATCAACATTTGGATACCGCCCAGTCCTACTTCACAGTGCTGTATTAATGGACCAAGGAACATACACATCAATCGTGTGTGAGTTAAGCCGCCCATGTGACTCTACTAAGCCAGTATTTTGAACTTGTATTTTTGTTCATTTAAGAGTCAGACGGTGATAAAACTAGGCTACTTCTAAATCACAATTAACCCAAGTTAAACACTATGATGTCTCGATCTCTGCTCATTTTCTCTAACTGGATCTCCTCAAATTTTAGTTGAATACCCCAAAACACAACTCCAGCTCTGAGGAGGACAGTACATTCTAACATGACTTAAAGGTTGTATGGAGGATTTTTTTATTTGTTTCAAATTGTCAGTGAAAGTTTAAAACACCATTACAGAGATGCAGCAGCCTTGTAATTATGATGACCAAAAAAAAAAAAGAATGAAAATCCATCAACTGTGGACGTGTTGAGGCCAGATAAACATCAGCCAATAGAAAACAAGGCTACCTCATTTTCTATTGGCTGTTGGGTTGTTAATCAAACTCCCTACGTTTCTAGCGTCACTGACTCACCGGTTCGCTGGGATTAAGAGGTTTACGTTCGCCTCTCACGCACTGATGCCGTTTACTCGACCAATACAGCGGTTCTTGGGTCTTTTTCGAAACTGTAGCTTCTCAGTTTGCACAAAGTTTGTTGTAACGGTGGACAAGAATTCATGACCAATTCATCGCAAACGAAAGTCCGTTTTTGACGTCGCGGAAAGAAGAAGAGAAGGGGAAAAGGAGCAAAGCACAACATTTGAAAAAGGACAAACAGTCGCTGCATTTCTCTTTCCTTGGAAAATCTTCTATACAACCTTTAAAGCTCACAGGAGTCAGTTCTGCGTAATACCGGAGCTTTTATGACCATGCCAGCGTGTCCTTTGGCAAAGCACGTCAGCCTGTTGCATTATGGTTAACGTGTGAACATTTATAAAATCGGTGCGGTCAGAAGAGAGGATTTGAAGGTGAGTTCCAGTCGTGGGTTTGTTGATCTCCAGAGAAAAGAGTCTGTGTCTAACCTCTGCCCTCAAAGTGACACACGCTAATCCTCCAACACAAACTCAATCAATACACCTCTACTGGGACAGACAGGAGAGAGAGAGAGAGACGGAGGAGAGGAGAGAGAGAGAGAGAGAGGAGAGAGGGAAGGAGGAAGAGTGAGGAAGGAGAGAGAGAGGGAGTGGAGGGAGAGAAAGAGAGGGGATGAGAGGGGAGATAGGACCAAGAGAGGAAGGGATGGAAGGAGATAGAGTAGGAGGGAGGGATGGGGGGGGGGGGGGGGGGGGGGGGAGACAGGATCGATAGGGAGTGAGGGATGGAAGGAGGGAGAGAGAGTACGAGAGAGTGAGGGATGAGAGGAGAGACAGGAGAGAGACATGAACGAGAGAGAGAGAGAGAGAGAGAGGGATGGAGAGAGACAGGGCTAAGGGAGGGAGGGGAGAGACAGGAGAGAGAGAGAGAGAGAGAGAGGTGGATGGAGGGAGGGAGAGAGAGGAGGGAGACAGGACCAAGAGAGGGAGGGATGGAGGGACAGGAGAGAGAGAGGGGGGGATGGATGGAGGGAGGGAGGAAGGGGAGAGACAGGGAAGAGAGAGAAAGGGAGGGATGGAGAGGGAGAAAGAGAGGAAGAGGACTAAAGGGAAAGAAGGAGAGGAAAGGAGAAAGGAAGGGAGAGAGAGAGAGAGAGGGATCGGGGGGGCAGGGAGAGAAGGATAGGGAAGGAGGGAGGGATGGAGAGATGAGAGGAGAGACAGGACAGAGGGAGAAATGGAGAAAGGAATAGATGGAGGGAGAGAAGGACGGACTGGAGGAGGAGAGAAGATGGAGAAGGAGAGAAAGATAGAGAA
The DNA here is from genome assembly GCF_026225935.1 of Boleophthalmus pectinirostris. Taxonomy (NCBI): domain Eukaryota; kingdom Metazoa; phylum Chordata; class Actinopteri; order Gobiiformes; family Gobiidae; genus Boleophthalmus; species Boleophthalmus pectinirostris. The sequence continues at coordinate 2,269,183 of NW_026571018.1, read as the reverse complement.
AGAAGGAGAGGGAAGGAGAAAGGGAGGAAGAGAGAGAGATTGAGAGTAAGAAGAGGAGAGAGAGGAGGAGTTTTATTTGTCTGTCTCTTGTTCCACTTTGTGATGTCATGAAGTGGTAGTTTTCAGGTGAACAGCTCTTTTCCCTTTAGTAGAGCAGAGATGGGTGAGTCCAGGTGTGAGATGTTGTTTCTTTACGTTGTATTTTTCGGGTTGGGGGCCGCTGCTCGTTTTCGATGTTTCTGCAGAAGAACCTGAAGCTGAACACGAAGCAGCTGGAGGCAGGTTTGATTTCCACCCTCGAGTCTCCGCAGCGACTCCCACACCGCGACAACACCCACATCTAGTGGACACGTCTGGTACTGCCACGAGTCCAGGGGGTGTGCTACATGCAGGTCTGTGTCTAACGGTGGAAGGTTCAGGGGTTACCATGGTGACAATTCAGTAAACACAAACACAGACAAAAAAAAAAGTTTTAGATTGTTTGAAAACGCAAGAAGAAAATACAAAATGAATTTAAAGAGCAGGTTTTCAGGAGCTAGTGATTAGTGACGTAGAACTCGAGATTGGTCTTAGTCCCTGTTTAAACGAACACGAGTATTTTTAAAAACTTTAAAGACATTTCCCTTTGTTAGTATCAGTCTTTTACACACAAACAGTGAATTCACCCCTGAAAACAAATATTTATAAAAACTCCGGCTAGAGTGGAGATTCTGGAAAACTAGATTAGACTAGACACTTGATTCACTTTGTAACTTCTGTAAAGTTCCAGTGGAAGTGAGATTAAAGAAAAGATTCAGAACAGGGTGAGGGTCCAAAAATGGGGTGCAGTTTCAGTGCAGCACAGGTTGCTTCGCATATTTTAAGTCTAGATCAGGAGTGTCAAACATACGGCCCAGGGGCCGGATCCGGCCCTCCAAGACCTTAAATCTGGCCCTCGGCTGATTTTGTACTGAAATATTTTAATTATATTTTCTGTAAAAATATTTGTAATTTTCTGTGGTGTTTATCACAGCAGCGTCTCCAGCGTCTCTGTACGTGGCCCCTCCCACCAGAGCAGCACAAATGAAGACTTGTCTCTTTCCAAACGCTCTTAAAGGACGATCGTTTTGACTGTTGACCGTGACACCCTCATCAGAAAAATGTCCAACATGAGAAAAGTGGAGCCGAGTGCAGGATTTTACAACAAAAATGGATTTATTCCTATTTACATACAAATTCATGTTAAAACATTGTGTTGAAATTTCATTTTTTTTTAAGTTTCAGGTTCTTCATAATATTATAATATTTTGTAAAAGAATAGATAGATTTGTGTTTCTCTGCACAAATATTTGAAGTTACTGTTATTTTTGGGGTTTATATGACATGAGTTTTCTGATCCGGCCCCTTTGGGATCAAAGTTAGTTGGATACGACCCCCGGAACAAAATGAGTTTGACACTCCTGATCTAAATGAACATTAATCAGTTAAACTGGAGACAGATTTATAAAACATTGATATATTTGTGCCAAAATATCTTTAAAATACAAATAAATGTAGGAAATGACAAAGATGGTCTCGATTTGGTCTTGATGGGCCGTGGTCTCGATCTTGTCTCTGTCTTGACCTTTAAAAGTCTCGGTCTTGTCTCGGTCTTGTCTCGGTCTCGGGACTCTGTGGTCTCAGACTGGTCTTGGTCTCGATTAGGACGATCTTGACTACAGCATTAACTGTGATCAGTCTGAGTGTTCACGGTTCTGTTTAGGAGTTTGATTTTCAACAAAAATGTGAGAATGATCAACTGAAAAACTGTTGTCTAATGTTTGTGTCTGTCATGTTTAACAGTAAAAATCAGGTCACATGTCGTAGTTCCAGGTCAGTCAGGTCCTTCTGGTCAGACTGTGTTAAAATAAAGATCAGATTAAATTCTAACTTGAGGGAATGTTGACAATAAAGATGTAGTTTAGAGAAAAGCCACCAGAGGGAGCCATGACTCTTTAGATTCTTGTGTACAGAGCATAGACAGAGACTCTAATATGTTTTATTTTTTATTTATTTTATTTAAAACCAGGACAGTGCACAGAAAACATTAAACTCAGAGACAAAAGATGCTCTGTGCCAAAGTTCCTTTCTATCTGCAAACCTTGGGCAGAAACAAAACAGATTAAAAAACTATTTACATTAAACCTACACTGACCAGATTTTCAAAATAAAAAAACGTTTTTTTTTTTTTTCTTTTTTTTTCTTTTGGTGGTTTGTAATAATAAAATTGTGAAACGAGTGCGTAATTAAGGAAAACTGTTCTGCAGAGACTTTCATGACCAACATGAGTCAGTATAGTCACATTTTCTTTGTGTTTTGGTCATTTTAAAGCAGATTTTTTTGTATTTTATCTAAACAAATCCAATCAAATTTGTCAAAAATAGGGACACCTGGGACATTTTTGGTATAAAACGGGGACAAATCACTGGTTTTGTTTAAATCCGCTGGAACAGGGGACACAGGCTCAAAACTGGGAGTGTCCCGAGTAAATAAGGACGATGTCTGGTCACTCTGATTAAACCGTCTCTAACAACAACATTTGATCAGTAACAGTGTCTCCTGAAAATAATTAACCACAGTCTGATTCATCATTAAACATTTAAAATGATCCAAATTCATTCATTTTAATTTCCATAAATACAAGATTTTATTAGAATCCCTGTGTCATTCGTCCATTTGTTTTTCAAAATAAAACCAGGACTAAACCAGGACTGAACCAGGACTAAACCAGGACTAAACCAGGACTAAAACAGGACTGAACCAGGACTGAACCAGGACTGAACCAGGTCTAAACCAGGACTAAACCAGGATGGAACCAGGTTTAAACCAGGTTGAAACCAGGTCTAAACCAGGACTAAACCAGGTCGAAACCAGGTCTAAACCAGGACTAAACCAGGTCTAAACCAGGTCTAAACCAGGATGTAACCAGGTTTAAACCAGGTTGAAACCAGGTCTAAACCAGGACTAAACCAGGTCGAAACCAGGTCTAAACCAGGACTAAACCAGGTCTAAACCAGGTCTAAACCAGGTAACCAGGTAAACCAGGAAACCAGGTCTAAACCAGGACTAAACCAGGATGGAACCAGGTTTAAACCAGGTCGAAACCAGGTCTAAACCAGGACTAAACCAGGTCGAAACCAGGTCTAAACCAGGACTAAACCAGGTCTAAACCAGGATGTAACCAGGTCGAAACCAGGTCGAAACCAGGTCGAAACCAGGACTAAACCAGGACTAAACCAGGTCGAAACCAGGACTAAACCAGGACTGAACCAGGACTAAACCAGGACTAAACCAGGACTGAACCAGGATGGAACCAGCTCTAAACCAGGTCGAAACCAGGTCTAAACCAGGTCTAAACCAGGACTAAACCAGGTTGAAACCAGGATTAAACCAGGTCTAAACCAGGTCTAAACCAGGACTAAACCAGGACTAAACCAGGATGGAACCAGGTCTAAACCAGGTCGAAACCAGGTCGAAACCAGGTCGAAACCAGGAATAAACCAGGTCTAAACCAGGTCTAAACCAGGACTAAACCAGGTCGAAACCAGGATTAAACCAGGACTGAACCAGGACTAAACCAGGTCTAAACCAGGACTGAACCAGGAGTGTGCAGTATTCCGGGCAGAGCAGTAACATCTCCATAGAAACAAGCAGACAGCAGACCTTCCCAGTAGAAAAGTTCCACAGTTGGTCTTTAATTCCTGACAGCAGAACGAGCTCAGCGGACTCGGAACAGAAAAAAGCCCCGTTTGAGAATCTGTGTTGGACATAATTGAAATGTTTGTATTTGTGTTGGACAGCCGTCGGGCTCGGAGCTGCACAGATTAGGGGAAAGTCCAGTTCTTTTATATTTAGCCGTGTTTCAGGAAGCAGGCGCACACAGGGCCACCAGGTTTCCACTTTCCCACAGCCCTCGGTGAACTGGAGCAGGCAGCTGCGGCGCTCGGCCTCATGGGAGATGTAGTGCCGTCCACAGGAAGCAGGGGTCAATGCAAACTCGATGCTCCGGACTGATCTGTCTGTAATGTTTGAAAATGTGCACTCAGAGCATCGTCGGGACAAATATGAAGACTTGAATTTGTTTTTATCTTGTTCAAATTAAAACTGTCAATCGATTCAAATATTTAATCACGATTAGTCTCATGAATGTCATAGTTAACTCATGATTAATCAACCTTTTTTTGTCTCTTGAATAATCATTTTAATTCTCTTATCAACATAGAAAAGTGGATAGACTTTGTGTAAATGTATTTTTTAAATTTTATTTTATTGCAACTGTGTTTGTGATCGTGTTTATCGCCCCAACGCTGCTGCACTGAGGCTGATGACGTCATCACACGGTGCCGTTTGTTTACATGTCGCACAGCAAAGTGAATGCTTTATTGGAGAAAATAAGTCCAGCGGCAGAAATATCTATTAAATAGCGTGACAGATGTGAGTCCTGCTGTGATAGTCGCTCCTCTGTGAGTTTATGAAGCTAAAAACAGCTCGGAGCAGAGAGAACAGCTTTGCCTGGAATGTTCCACAGTATGACTTTAACCATTTCCATCCATCCATCCATGTTCTTCCACTTATCCAGGGTCATGGGGGCATCAATCTAAGCAGGAACTCCCAGACTTCCTTCACCCCAGACACGTAATCCAGCTCCTCCAGGGGGACCCGGAATCGTTCCCAGGCCAGCTCAGAGACATAGTCCCTCCAGTGTGTCCTGGGTCTTCCCCGGGGCCTCCTCCCGGTGGGACATGAACACCTCCCGATGGAGACGTCCAGGAGGCATCAGAACAGATACCCTCCCCTCAGCCGCTCCTCTCGATGTGGAGGAGCAGCGGCTCTACTTCAAGCTCCTCCCGTGTGACTGAGCTCCTCGCTCTATCTCTAAGGGAGCACCCAGACACCCTGTGGAGGAAACTCATTTCTCTGCTTGTATCAGTGATCTCGTCCTTTATTACCCAGTGTTCATGACCAGAGGTGAATCGAGAGTTTTGTCTTTCGACTCAGCTCCACTTCACCACAACGGTCCAATACAGCGACCGCATCACTGCACCTGTCCACCTGTCACTGTCACGCTCCATCCTCCCCTCACTCGAGAACAAGACCCCAAGATACTTGAACTCCTCCACTTGAGGCAGGGACTCTCCACCCACCCGGAGACGACAAGATGCCGTTTTCAATCGAGAACCACGACCTTGGATTTGGAGGAGCTGATCTTCATCCCAGCTGCTTCACACTCGGGTCAAACCACCCCAGAGCTGCAGGTCCTGGTCTGATGAAGCCAACAGCACAACATCATCTGTGAACAGAGATCCTGTGGTCCCCAAACCAGAAATTCTGTCCATAAATACAACAAAACAGAACCAGTGACAACGTCTGTCTGTCTGTCTATCCATCCATCCATCCATCCATCTATCTATCTATTCATCCATCAAATAGAAAAAAATATACAAGTTGGATTTAAAGAGCACATTTTTCCCTCTTGTAGCTCCAACTAAGTCAAATTCAAATAAAAACTAAATAAAAATGTGGTGTTTATTTGTAGTTCTTTACAGGTCAGATCTGTGGAGAGTCGCTCCTCCTCACAGACAGAATCCTTCGTGTTTTTGAGCAGCAGAATCTCGTGAAGCGCCTGATCTGCTGGACGTCCTGCGAGCCGCTCTGGTGTGGACGGTGCAGCTGGAGACGAGTGCGGTCAGACCATCACTGTTCAGGAAACACTCTGAATTATTCACTCACTTCCTGCTGCGGACGAGGCTCGTGACCTACATCACATCGACCGCGCCGTCGATACGTCCCTCAGCACGCCGCCCACGCCGACACACAGGATCACGATTCACAGATCTGCACCGTAAACATGATCGGCGAGGAGGAGACGGGCTTCAGTAACGGACGGTTTGGGTGCGAGCAGGTTCAGTCTCGGTTCAGATGAGTCCAGTTTTGACGCTGGTTTAAAAGGCAGATTGTGCATAAATATGAGTTTCTTAAAGGTGTACTGTGTAACTTTTCTAGTGGAGGGTCCGTCACATGACTGTTTCTCTGCCTGGAATGTTCCACAGTGTGAAATTAAACAGCTCTGATTTTCATTTATTCACCTACCAGTGGTTTTATAGCTCAAAAATACTTGAGCAGCGTCGCCTCTCCACAGATCTGACCTGGTACCTTGGTCTGGTTTCGTCTCCGTGGAGATAATATTGGTATTAATTAATTAATCATTACATTGATACAGCACCTTTTAAGTCACCCAAAGTGCTTTACAGTTCATTATTCAGAAGCGAGAAGCGAGGCTGCCAATCTGCACCATCGGCCCGTCTCACCTAACCACTCTGGCGCCACCTAGTGCCTCCACTCCGTATAATGAGCATCTTTAGATGGAAGTGAACCAGACCCTGATGAGCCACAGTGGAAATTCACACTGTCGCACACAATCACACAGTGTGACAGGAAGTTCTAATTTCACCTGACTGACAATTACTGTCATGAATTGTATCAAATGTTCCATAAACTCATATCTGTTGTTCATGGTGTCATGTTCTGGACTAATTCTGACACTTGAACAGACTCTTGTGCAGATGAAGACTCAGACAGTGAAATCAGTCTGACATGTTTTGGAGAGAAAAACCATCAGACTGAGAAACAACTCATCAGTTTAGATCAGGCATGGCCAAACTATGGCCCGTGGGCCAAATGCGGCCCTCAGGCAAATTTTTCTTGCTTCCAGGTGAATTGGCCTAAATTACTTTGCATCAATGAAAATTTTAATTTTTATTGCAATAAAAAAAAAAATCTACCTTGATAGGGGGTGGCAGTAGGGCGGCAGTAGCTCATTCGCCCACTGAAGGTTGGTGGTTTGAATCCAGCTCTTGACATAAAACATCACAGGCTGAGCGGTCAGATCCACTGACCCACAGGTTGGCTGGTGTGATTCCAGCTCCCACAGGTGAATGCTGTCGTTTTGTCCTTGGGCAAGACACTTAACCCACCTTGCCCACAGTGTCTGTGTACACTGGTGTGTGAATGTGTGAGTGGTTCCTTGTTGTAAAGCTCTTTGAGTGCCTTGAAGGTGGAAAAGCGCTATAGAAAAATGTGACCATTTACCTTTACCATAAAGCAGATATTTAATAGTTAGTTTGTGGTTTTACGGATCTTAGCGTGAATAAAGACTGACAGCTCATTCTAATGTGTTAAACTTGCCCATGTTTCAATTATTCACTGTAATAAGCTGCAGTGTATGACCCTCCATCGGCCCTCTGCTTCATCTGTGTTTAGAGATGTGGCCCTTGATTAAAAAAAAAAGTTTGGACACTCCTGGTTTAGATCAACAAGATCTATTTATTTGGAAAATGTGCTAAACGTGGCTCATTGTGCAAACTGTAAATGACTTGTACAGAACCGTTTGCACTGAGACACTTGACACATGCACTAAGACATTTACAATGTGATGAAATGTCATTCTGTTGTGAACGACTGGAAACCTTCGTATCATTCGTTTTTCAATATAAAACCAAAAATAAGAAAATGAAAAAAATAACTGTTTTCTTCATTATTTGTCTCCAAAACCAAAATGAACAAGCACATAATGATTAGTTTTTTCAGTTTTTGATTTTGTGTTTAAATGAAAAATGGAAAAAACAGATAACGGCCGTTTCCCGTTTACGTCACTTCCATGACTGCGATGTCGGACTTTTGCACCGAATACAGACTGAACCAGGACTGATCTAGGTCCGGGACCAGACCGGGACCAGACCGGGACCAGAGCGGGACTGAGACCAGGACCAGACCGGGACCAGACCAGGACAAGAGCGGACTCCGAGCTTTGACTCCAGGCCTCCGTGGGGTCCGAGCCTCAGCTTCAAGCTCGAGCCCTGCCGTGGGCTCTGAGCCTCTGGTCTGGTCCCGGCCTGGTCCCGGTCTGGTCTTGGTCTGGTCTCGGTCTCAGTCCCAGTCTGGTCCCAGTCTAGTCCCAGACCTGGATCAGTCCTGGTTCAGTCTGTATTCGGTGCAAAAGTCCGACATCGCAGTCATGGAAGTCACGTAAACGGGAAACGGCCGTTATCTGTTTTTTCCATTTTTCATTTAAACACAAAATCGAAAACAGAAAAAACAAATTGTTATCTGTTTTTTTCATTTTTTTTTGGGAGACAAATAATGAAGAAAATAGTTGTTTTTTCGTTTTCTTATTTTTGGTTTTATATTGAAAAAGGAATGAACGAATGACACATGGATTGAACTGCAGGTGCTTTGGAGATTTGTCCATGTTGTTTTAATAATGTCCTTTCTGTTTCAAGAAATGAGCCAAACCAATGGAGAAAAGCTGTAAAACTCCACTTTGTACAAACATAACACAATGTAGTGTACAGCAGTGTCCCGGTTTGTCATCAGCGAGATTCTGCGTGTACATACACCGTGACGAAACTCAAACTCGATACTCAAAACCCTGGATCATACGGTGATACTGACGAGCTGTAAACACACTCTCTGACTTTCTGTTAGACTCTTCTCTGACACTTCCAGCTCTGACTCCTGACCTCCGTTTCAGCCCACGTGCTCCTCCTCATGTGGGCCCTGTTGTATTTGAAGTCTCCCGTCCCTGGTGCATTGTGGGAGTCGGACCTCGGGCGTCTCAGGAACAAAAGCGGCCGTCAGTCAGAGCTCATACAGCTGTCAGTCTGCTCTGCGGGGGCTCCTGTGCTCCTCCTTACTCGCTCGCTCAGGGCCTGTCACCGTCAAACCCCGAGGTCGAAGGTCAGAGCGGCCCGCACAGGACAGAGGCCGCGCCGTTCACCTCCAGAACGTCATCGTACTGTCCAGGCGAACGTTTGGAGTCAGGAGTATGTCTGCACTGCAAATTTCTCTGATCTGTCAAGATTTTACAATTTATATCAGGTTATTCATGTTGTTTTCAGATTTATTTTCTACTTACTTGTTACTAGTTCTGCAGTGAGCATCTTCAGAAGTGTCCTTGGTGTTGGTGGTGACGTGTATCAGCTGTTGTTACTTCCTGAAGATGTGGTTAAAAGTTTTCACATGTATTTGAGCAAAATGAGTCTTGTACCAGTACAATATAAGTTACGGAAGCCGAGAGGGTCACAACAAACGCAAACGCCGCAACAAATACAAATGCGACAACACAACAAAAAACCACAACACACCAAAAAAAGCTACAACGGAAATAATCCGTGTTTTAATCATTCATTCGTTTTTCAATATAAAACCAAAAATAAGAAAATGAAAAAACAACTGTTTTCTTCATTATTTGTCTCCAAAACCAAAACGAAAAAAACAGATAATGATTCCTTTTTTCAGTTTTCGATTTTGTATTTAAATGAAAAATGGAAAAAACGGATAACGGCCATTTCCTGTTTACGTGACTTCCGTGACTGCGATGCCAAACTTTTGCACTGTGTACGGACTGATCCAGGACTGATCCAGGTCCGAGACCAGACCAGGACCAGACTGGGACCAGAGCAGGACCAGGGTGGACTCCAAGCTTTGACTCTGAGCCTCCGTGGGGTCAGAGCCTCAGCTTCGAGCTCCGGCCCTGCTGTGGGCTCTGAGCCTCTGGTCTGGTCCTGGTCTGGTCCTGGTCTTGTCTCGGTCTCAGGCCCGCTCTGGTCCCGGTCTGGTCCCAGTCTCAGTAGCGCTCTGGTCCCGGACCTGGTTCATTTGAACCAAAAGCTCTTAGTTCAGTTTGTTTTTGTTGGTGTGAAAGCGTCAGTTGGATGCTTTGCTCCACCTCAGAACCAGCAGCGGTTCTTGAGCGTGGAGGACCAGAGCAGCCCGTCTGGACCTGTAGTCCACAGAACATTCTCACTTTCCCCACACGAAACCAGCAGGCAGACGATGACACGGAACCGCTCGAACCACTGGTCTCGGTCTCAGTTCTACTCTGGTCCCGGTCTCAGTCCCAGTCTCAGTCAGTAATGTGTTGCAGCTTTTTGAAGTGTTGTGGAATTTGCGTTTGTGTTGTGGCGTTTGTATTTGTTGCGGCGTTTGCATTAAAATAGAGTCCCGCGGTCATTTCCGTTGTGTCTTTTTTTTGTTTGTTGTGGCTTTTTGTTGTGTTGTCGCATTTGTATTTGCTGCGGCGTTTGCGTTTGTTGTGACCCTCTCGGCTTCCGTAATAAGTGGCTTTTGAGGTCAAAGTAAGTAAATCCGCTGTTTACTGTCCGCACCTAATTATAAAGCGTTGTTTGTCTGAGAATCAGGAAGTGTGCACTTAGCATGCTAGTGGTATGTAAGCACCATGACGCAAGCTCTGCTCTGGCCTCTCAGTGAAAAACACTCATAAACTCATCACCGTGAATCATAGAACGCTTGAAAAGTGAGGAATAATTTTGGACCTCATTCTGTTTTACACATTTTTATGAGAGTAAAGTGAATGTACAGCAGCTTTAAACCAGTAAAAGGCCTAAGAATAGAACCCACAACCTTCTGATTCAGATTGTTTCAGGGCTCGGTGCTCACAGAAGGACCAACGGTGAGAGGTTTAATGGTGAGACTCGTGTGGAGAGACGCGGTGAATAATTCATTCTCGCGCCCGGACCGTACACATCACGTCCGTGCGAGGGAGAGCGGCTTTAAGAGCTGCTCTAATGGACCCCGATCCGACTCGTGAGCTCCTCTGTCATAAAACCAGTCTGCAAAAACGCAAAGATCGTGATTTCCATTGTGCGTCATCCATTATTCTGGTTTCACAGCAGGGATGGGCCGTCCGACTCCAACACCGAAGGGAAGAGCCGGATCTTTTGGCTCCCAAACCGCTCACACCACATTCAACTCACACATTTTACAATCTACACAAATAAATGAAACCTTCAGTCTAATCAACTCAGCTGCTGATCTTTTATGTCTTAAAGTGAAAAAAATCATAGCACACTTAGTCTACGTTCAGACTGCAGGGCTTAATGCTCAATTCAGATTTTTTTGTGAAATCCGATGTTTTTGTGAGGTCGTTCACATTTCCAGTTAAATGTGACCTGTATGTGACTCCAGTGTGAACATTAAACAGACCAAAAGTGTCCCACATGTGACACTGGAGACACGACGACGTCAACCGCAGTGAGCGTCTCTGTGTTTATGGAAGTTGTCCAAACATGGACGCAGCATCGAGCACCTGGAGATTTTAAAGTTCCTCTCGTACCGGAGCCAGAACATGAACAACTTACTTGTTTTAAGGAGGAGATTGAGAAGGAGAAGGACGAGGTTTTTGGTCGTGGTGTTTTTGTGGACAGTCTGATGAAAGGAACGTGTGGATGTGGAGACGGAGCCAAGAGTGGTGAGTGGTGATGTGCTTCACTTCAGTGACACAGAGTTCATTAACAATTTTCACCGACTTCAGTGCAGAATAGTGACGTTTGTGTCTTGTTGATAACGTGTAGGTGGATGAATGCACTTTGGCCTTTCAGACTGAAGTCACATGTCAAAAGATCAGATATGTATCAGTTTCAGGAGCACATATCCAAGTGTCCTGGGTCACATTTGAAAAAATTGGATCTGTGTCTTTCAGACTGTCATTAAAAGATCAGATACAGGAACATAGGGGCCAAAACGTCAGGCTGCAGTCTGAACGCAGCCTTGGATGGCCGATGTCCAAATGTTTTTTTTATTTTAAATAACGTTTCGGCAAAAAAAAAAGCCTTCATCAGATCATTTTTTCTGCTAAAAAAAAAAAGCTTTTGGACATCGACCATCTGAGTGTGCTATTCATTTTTTTCACTTTTATTTTGCTGTTTCTTGCATTTGCACCTCTACATTAATTTTGGTGCATGTTTTCTGTTTCATTTGGTCTTTTATGTCTTGTCATAAAAATGATTAGAAGTAGAGTTGGGCTGTATCCAAATTTTGATACCGTTAAAACTTCTCAGGATTTTACCGGGGTTTACAATATTACCGTATTACCAAAATGTTTTAGTAAGACTTTGGTAAGTTACAAACCCGCACTGCTGTATGGTCTGTGTGTACGACCTCTGAAAAGTTTCTCCAACATGACAGAAACACAGAACAGACTCACCATCAGCAGAACACCCCTCTGTCACAGAAAGAACACTCAGATTCCACTGAGTCACTGTGTCCTTTAGTCCAACAGAAGCTGAACCACATCAGCAGCACAAAGAGCAAGATGTTTTTATCAGCGCTTATAGTTTATGCAAATGAGTCATGTGGTTTTAAGTTTCATTTCTGTAAAACGTAAACAAATGTGCTCAAAGCTAAATTAAACACATTATTACTAAATGTATATTTGAGTCGTCCTTGAAACTTAAATGATCCTCCCACATTCACATTCATAATCCACATTCACCAAGACATGGAGGCGACGCCAGGCGAATTACACCAAGATCTGCCAGTCGTCTGTCTTGTCTTGGTCTCTTATGAGCGTCACGTGACAACAGAACGAAACTAATCGAACGTCGTCTCCCCACACAGATAAAAGAAACATTCTAGACACTATTAGTTTTAAATTGTGATAACTTTAAATTAAAAATACAATGACACATTCATTTGTGTTGAGCAAACTAATGTTGGTATCAATAAATTAATATAAAATATTATACAGTGTTGGGAAGGTGACTTTTAAAATGTAATCCCCTACAGATTACAGATTACATAACTCAAAATGTAGTTTGTAACATAATCCATTAAATTACTTAAAGTGAGTAACGTAATCTGAATACTTTGGATTACTTGATATTGTCACGCTTTTTAAAACTATATGAATATAGTGACCACATCCTGAAAATTCATGTTTGTTCTCTTCAAATTGTCTGAGCCCAAGTCTCCATGAATAAGCAACTGTTTGCTGTAAAGTAGCAAAAACTAGAATCTGAACATAAGATGTTTTATCTTCTTAAAGAAAATAAAAAGCCCAAACTTTCCTTAACCAAATTAAAAATATTATTGATAAAGAAATTATTTTTATATGAGATCACTGCTGCCTTAAAGTCTGTCCACCTACTGTTAGTGTCATACTGTTTAGACCTGGTTTAGTCCTGATTTATTTCTGGTTTTACTCCTGGTTTAGTCCTTGTTTTAGCCCAAAATGTGAAAACTGGAAAATACCGCCATGTAATCCATTTATTTCAGCAAAGTAACTGTAATCCAATTACCGCTCACTGAAACGGTAACTGTAACTGAATACAGTTACTTTGTACTCTGATTACGTAACGCCGGTACATGTAATATGTTACTGTTATTATGTCTTTATGCACTGCAGATTTTTTTTATGATCGTAATGAAACTGATACTGTTGCTACTTTCTGATACTGTGGGAAACTGTAATACTGTAATACCACCCAAACCTAATTAGAATGGTTCTTTAAAGGTCTTATATCACACAAAACTGACTACTGTGAGCTTTAAGTCATGTTATAATGTTTTTTAGTCCTCAAAAACAGACCTGGAGTTGTGTTCTGTTTCATTCACATGTCTGAGTAACTCTTTATTATCATTCTGTCTACATCTCCAAACCTCAAAACGCTCTGTTCCACCTTGTGATGTCATGAAGCGGTAGTTTTCAAACGAGCAGCTCCTCCTCGATTCCAGGTCTGAAATGATCCAAATGATTCTAGTGACATCGTGAAGTGTGAGAGAAGAGCTGAGCCTAAATGTGCAGGGTTTGTGTGTTAAACATGAATGAAACAAAACACAACTCCAGCTCCGTTTGTGATGATGATGATGATGTGTGTGTAAGTGTGTGTGTGTTGGTGAAGCCTGCTCCATTAGAGGCCTATGATTTATTAATGAGCTCGGCCGAGTGAAGAGAGTGAAGAGAGTGGAGGGAGTGGAGGGAGTGGAGGGAGTGGAGGGAGTGGAGGGAGTGGAGGGAGTGGTGTGAGACTTCGCTCCTCTTCCCTCTGTTATCTCCTCTCTGTTGTGAGCAGATTTTCTACTGGAATATTAGAAAATGACAAGATCTATGTCATTTATTTTTATTAATGTTTAAACTCCCTCCCCCACAGTTTGAGAACCCCTTCTTTAAGAGAACTTCCTCTGGCACTTTACACAAAACTGTGAAAAAAGTGAAGGAAGTAGGTAAGATTTTTAAACCTGTTTTTTAAAGTTCCAAACTGGAGTTACATTCTCTTCTGGTTTTGCAGTGATATTTACCAGCCTCTGCACGTTTACCAAAATCAAACGCACATCGTGACAAACACAGATGCATTTGTCACTTTTTGTTAGACAAACTTCAGCCAAATGTGGCAGTAGGTCTGTTCTGTAGATCCGCTCTATGCTGTAGACCTGCTTTGTGCCAACACTGGAAACAAAATTTAGACTGTTTTTTGCTTCACGTTTAGTCTTGCTCTTCTAATCAGCGCACTGTGGAGGGGCTTGTGTTGGCTGTACGCAGGAAGGAGCGAGAGCGTGAAAAGGCGAGGGCGGCGTGCTGACGTGAGGCAGGTGGACAGGTAGGATGTTTAGGAAGTTGAACCTGCCCTGTGATGCACGCTGGTACACGAGGGCACACGCTGTCGCAGACGAGCCGTGCATAGGGAGCGTGTGTGTTTGTGATGTGACGTAGAGTCTCCGCGGGTTTCAAATGAGCGCACAGGCTGCACTGAGACGCCCCACACGCTCCTGCACCCGCTACAAGTTTATTACCAACAGCAGCGGCCGTAATGAAATATGATCACACTTGTTGAGTGTCACACCTCGAGTGAGAGACAAGACCGAGTCCAAACGCGATCAAGTCCGAAACGAGACACGGTGATCTACCCACGCGACCTTGGCCATCGACTGGTAGATCGCGATTGACGTATTGAGCACCCCTGTTTTAATGTCAATCCGAACGACACAGATCTGACTTTTTTTCCAAATGCGACCCAGGACACTTGGACATGTGCTCCTAAAACCGATACATATCAGATTTTTTGACATGCGACTTCAGTCTGAACGGTCAGGTCACATTCATCCCACCCTGCACCCACATGTTTCTTTCTACGTACGTTGTTGACGGCCAAAAACTCGTCCTTCTCCTTCTCAATCTCCTCCTTAAAACAAATCAACTGTACATGTTCTGGCTCCAGCGACTTTAAAATCTCCAGGTGCTCGATGCGAACGTCCGTGTTTAGGCGACTTCCGTAAACACTGAGCATGCGGGACACTTTTGGGGCATTTAAAGTTCACACTGGAGATCACACACAAGTCGTGTTTAACTGGAAATGTGAACGACCTTGCGAAAAAATCGGATTTTGCCAAAAGACAACATAAAATAAATAAAAAAGCATTGTCGCTATATTCTGTAGCTAATTTAAAGCTGCATTGCAGAACTTTTCTGGTGGAGGGTCTGCTACCTACTTGACTCCATGGTGATGTTTTCTCTTTGCCTGGAGTGATCCATGGTTTGACATGAAACATTTCCATCTTGCTTTCATTCATCACATTTTGCTCAAAAACAGACATTCATGAAGTGTTCTGATGATCAAATTTGTACTTCAGTCCTTCTCACAAAGTTAATTATCCTGCCACTAAAAACTAAAAACTAAAAATCAAGTCCACAAAACACCCAAAGAAAATCTGTTATTACACCAGACTGTCCATGTGAACGTCTGTGTCCACAGAATCATTTTAAAGGTTAGACCTGGTTTAGACCTGGTTTAGTCCTGGTTTAGATCTGGTTTAGTCCTGGTTTAGATCTGGTTCAGTCCTGGTTAAGATCTGGTTTAGTCCTGGTTAGACCTGGTTTAGTCCTGATTTAGACGTGGTTTAGTCCTGGTTTAGACCTGGTTTAGACCTGGTTTGTTTATGGTTGTAGACCTTGTTTAATCTTGGTTTAGACCTGGTTTTAGAGCTGATTTAGTCATTGTTAAGACCTAGTTTTAGACCTGGTTTAGTCTCGGTTTAGATGTGGTTTAGTCCTGGTTTAGTCTTGGTTTGGACCTGGTTTGTTTATGGTTTTAGACCTTGTTTAATCCTGGTTTAGACCTGGTTTTAAAATCAGGTTTTGAACCTGGTTTAGAGTTGGTTTAATCCTGTTTTAGACCTGGTTTTAGACCTTGTTGTCTGGATGAATATTTTTTAAAAAGTGTCTCCACACGTCTCCAAGACTCTGGATCACGAGGAAATGAGGCCCTATGTCCAAAATTCCAAAGTGTCCCTTTAAGAATGAACTGTGAATCTGGCGCAGAGTCTCTCAGCATCTTCTTAAAGTGGAAGTTACAACATTTTTTTAAAGAGAAGATTCATGAATGAGACCCAATAATTCCTTCTGTGAACAGTGGTGCCTCTCCATGGATCTGACCTCTAACGTAGTGTAGTACTGTAACCTTCTCATCTCCATGGAGACATCAGGTGGTAGAAATGTTAAACGATGCAACTTTTACTTTTTTAATCACCACCACCATCTCGATTTTATAAACTCTCGCTCTTTTCCAGTTTTCTTCAATCACACACAGATAAAATAATTCCAGTGCACAACTTGAGATTTTATGACAAAAAGAAGAAGAAACTCACGCATTTTCAGTTTCTAATCTCCCTTTATTTTGGTCTCAGCGGAGGGTCGCAGCCACACCTCAGACATTCAGTGCTCGTCATAAATAAAGATCCATCCACACGCTCCCTAGTGAATACTGTTAAATAAATACCAACGGAAGAGGAAATGCATATTGTTCCATAGAATATATTCACTTTCTATACATATATTTGTCCATTAACGCTCCTTTATACAAAACACCAATTTGTACCGAAAGCAGTTCAGATCCCGCCGTCCTAGTTTGGCCAACCTGGACTTTTGTCACATTCATTTCATAGATTTTTGACACGTTTTTCCCGATATTTTCTATATTAAACCATGGATCTATAATAAAAAACCTGGATAAGGTACTGTGGCCCAGAAAGAATTCTCCCACAGAGCGCAGTTCTTTTTTTTTTTTTTAGGAAACTGCCCGTGTTCGTCTGACGGAGCATCGACAACTTTCACAATCATCGATTTTGTAGGGTTCTTTTCTATTTTCACAACATAAACTTTTTAAAATGTCGAAAAAAGTGTCTAAAAGTGATCTATGTCAGACTTATCCTCAGCCTGCTCTAGCGCCGCTCTGGTTGTGTCTACAGTATTTTTGCTTTTTTGTAAGTAATTTGTCTGTATCATGTGATCCACCAATCATTTTCCTGGTATTTTATGTATTAAAACTAAGGATCTACAATAAAAAAAACCTGGATAAAGTGTTCCCACTCTAGTGGCGGCTCCAGGTACTGCAGCTCCCGGAGCACAATTCCTTTTTTTTAAGAATTCAAACTGCCCATGTTCAGCTGAGAGAGCATCGACAACTTTCACTAAGGTCAGATTTTGTAGGATTATTTTCTATTTTCACAACAAAACTTTCAAAACTTCTAACAAATAAAATGTCTAAATTGTCAAAGCATCTAAAAGTGATCTTCGTCAGACTCTGATTGGTCCAAACGCTCCACGCCATGCACGTTACAGACTTGAGGAAGTAAATGCGAAAGAGAAAATTATTTTTTGGGCCCATATGCCAATGTACCCAGACTGGTGCCACCTAGTGCCACCGCTCAATTTAATTTCTCTCCAGCGACTCAGTCAGGAATCAGAATACACTAGACAGTTCGCGAAAACCCCAGATGTGTGAGTTCAGGCACCAGCCAATCAGAGAAGAGACAGACATCCTGTGTTGGCAACAATTCCCAAGATCGAGGATTTAAAGTCATAACAAAGTAGCCTGATTCATCAGTCGGTTTCACTTGGTGGAAACCGTGTGACCTCGTAGCATTTGGATTTGTTCACTCGACAGTAGGTGGGGACTTTTTTTTATTTAACCAATCGCTGCTGTTTGGTCATGACGTATGTAATGTGCCAAATCAAATCAAATCAAAGGACAATAACGTCTTTCCCCTTGATGAAATCCAACCAACCAAACCAAACTAAACATTCTCTTTGTTCCGGCTTTAAATCCTTGATCTTGTGAATTGTTGCCAACACAGAATGTTTGTCTCTTCTCTGATTGGCTGGTGCCCAAACTCGTACTTCCGAGTTTTTTTGCAAACCGTCTAGTGTATTCTGATTCCTGATCTAGTCGCTGGAGAGAAATGAAATTAAGCGGAGGCACTAGGTGGCGCCAGCCTGACTAAGAACAAAGAGAATGTTTGGTGAATTTTATCAACGGAAAAGATGATATTGTCCTTCTTCCTATGGGATTTGGAGCATTACATACGTCACGACCAAACAGCAGCGATTGGTTAAATAAAAAAAGTACCCGCCTACTGTCGAGTGAACGAATCCTAATGCTGCGAGGTCTGACAGTTTCTACGAAGAAATCAAACTAAATGAGCACAGGCCACTGAAAACAACACAATGCCATCTTGGATTCACCTTCCAGATTTTCTTATAGTTCTATGATTAAAATAAAAAATAATGTCCATGGTTTTGGAAATGACTAGCAGAGGGCGCTAGAGCTGCATCTGCAGGTAGACGGTGATGGTTGGCCAAGCTAGAACACGCAACACAGTTTTTGAGTCTTACAAGCCCAAATAACAAATAAAACATGATGATTACAGTCATCCCTACACAAGTTTCTACGTAATCCCCGTCATGCGTGATGAGTTAAAAAATAAAAAATAAATAAAATAAACGCAATTTTACCCATTTCGGTCATTAAAGGGCCAATATTATGCTATTTTCTGATTTGTTCTAATGTCGTTTCCTCCTCACAAACAGACCTGGAGTTGTGTTTTGTTTCAATCACGTGTTTAACTCAACTCTGCTCCACCTTGTGATGTCATGCGGTCATACAGGAAGTGCTCCACTGTGTTTTTAAACTCCACACACCTTCACTTGAATCATCTGGATAATTTCAGACCTGGAATTGCCGATTTCTACTGAACTAAAGGTAAAAGTTGAAGCTGTTCACTTGAAAACTAACGCTTCATGACATCACGAGGTGGATCAGAGTGTTTTGAGCTTTGGAAATGTACACAGACTAATAATAAAGGTCTGTTTTTGAGATGGTGACAACATTATAATGTGTTTTAAAGCTCACGAGAGTCACTTTTGCGTAATACTGGACCTTGAAACAACCTCAGTCAGGAGTGGGCAAACTAATAATAATTTTCAGTGTTTTAAAAGTCATTTCAACACCGTGGGACTTGAAAGAAAGAAATTTTGTTGTTATGGGATATTTCAATAACATGGGATATTTTTCTTACATTATTCCATGTTATTTTTTTCTCCAAAACTCCATCTGTCTGGTCCCAGTCCGGCCCTTCCGTCACATTTCAGATCCATTTGTGGCCCACGAGTCAAAAAGTTTGCCCACCCCTGGCCTAAATAATGCTCGTAACACTGTTGTGAATTATAATACTGTTATTATTTCTGTATATTGAAATACTTTGATGAGGATAATCATGTCGAAATAACAGAAAGAATAAAAACAGTCCTTACAGTAGTTGTAGCCCATATTTATGTACATATAAAAATATAGCAAAGGAATCCGTCACTCACTCAAACTCACGCTCTGTTCATTTTGTTTTGCGCAGAAGCCTCCCTTTGTAGAAAATTAAAAAAATATATATTAAGATCACATAAAGGGAAACAGAACAGTGAATGTTTCTTGCATAGATTAAATCAAGTTTGTCCTGAAAGTTCACGTCAAAATAAGTGATCTCTGCATAGGTTTAAATTCAGTATATTTCTCTTGACGTAAGTAGTTGTGGTGTATTTGAAAGCAACATAAACAAAGTGGGTTAAGTGTCTTGCTCAAGGATACAACGACACAGCTCTAAATATGAACTGAACCATTGAATGAACTGGTGTAAATGATTTAACCACTGAGTTGTGATCACTCAAGGTGTTTCAAGGCATTTCTAATAGTTTTATTTTTCATTAAACATTTTTCATAGCATTACGTTTTCTTTTCTTACCTTTTGATGCAATGATTCTTACTTTTTGATGCAATTTAGTGCAATGCTCTTACCAGAAAGACAGATATTTCGGTTATATGGTACGACTGGAACCAAACCTCAAAAAAGTCCCAAAATCTAGACCAGCAAACTAATGCTGAATTTACATTGCAATGTCAAAAAACTCACCAAACACTTCTAGTTGGACTCTTCATTTGTAGGCAGACCCATGAACGTGTTTTGAATTTTGCAGAAACTTCCGATTTTCAGCGTGTTTGAGCGTTGATACTGCAGCTGTCTAGCTTCATTCATCAGCCGGTTTCACTTTGTGGAAACCGTTTGACCTCGCAGCATTAGGATTCGTTCGCTCGAGGGTAGACGGGTGCTTTTTTTATTTAACCAATTGCTGCTGTTTGGTTGTGACGTATGTAATGCGACGGAACGCTCAGTGGTGTCCAAGTAATTTCCAGAACAACAAGAAACAAAGTAGAGAGTGAACACATCTGTCAATGATCATTGTCGTTTCTGCGAGGTGAACTTGTGAATTTAAGGTGCAATAAAAAATGCAAAGATATATTTAGATTATATTTGACATAAGAAGTCCAAAGGAGGATAACGTTTGCAGTCTGCTATCGCAAATCGGGTTGTTTGAGGTCTTCACTGATTGGCTTGTGCGGCGTCTACAACTTCCCAGGTTCTTGCAAACCGTCTAGTGTATTCTGATTCGTGACCTAGTTGAGAAAAAAGAAACTGAGCGGAGGCTTTAGGTGGCGCAGGCCTGGCTACCGGCCGTCAAACACCAGAGTTATAAAATCTAAATTTTCGGTGAAATTTGTAGAGTGTCAATGAGTTTCAAGAGTCTGCCTCAAATAAAGAGACATCCAACTAGAGACATGAACACAGCATGAAAACATCTCGACTGGTCAAAACTATTTAAAGTCATAGTGTTTAACTTTCTGGAGGTAGAAAGTCAAATAAAAAAGTCAAATAAAAAGCTAAACAATTCTCAATGAAAATAGATAAGTTCATGGCATATACTGTGGAACTGTACAGCCAAAAGAACAACATTTCCATGGAAACAAGCAGGAGGAGACCAAATATGAGTCAGGTTTGTGGAGATGCAAGCTCGCTCACAGTAAGAACGCAGATTTTTTTATTTTTTTAGCACAATTAAAACCTCCTTAATGAAAAACTACCTTTTATTTTGGTCTATTTCATCTAAAAAGTTGCATACTGTGGCTTTAAATCAGTATATTAACCCATGTTCTGCGTTCAGAGCTTTTACCGGTGTGGACTTCTTCTCCTGGTTGCAGTGGGGAGTCTGTGGGAGGCCGGCTCTGAGTCTGGGCGTCTGAAACATGACGTCAGTTTCCGGCTCCATCTGCACCATTAGGACCTATCAGCCGCTAATTGCCTGTTTGATCAACTCTCCGTGGACCTGCAGCCGAGGCTTTTAGGTCCGTTAGAGGACAGACCCACGGACAGAGGATACAGATCCGCTCCTCTGCTCCACTTCATTTAGACTTTGTGTTGGAAGGTAAAAAAAAAAGAAAAAAGAATGGAGATTGTCAAGAAGATTTTGATTTCTTGTTTTGGTTTCTCGTGAATATTCCGAAGCATTAAAGGGTCTATTTTACCATATTTTCTCATGTGGTAATGTTGTTTCCTCATCATAAACATAACCACAGCTGTGTTTTGTTTCATTCACACGTTTTAACATACAAACCCTGCAGATTTAAGCTGAAACACTCAATTCCACCTTGTGATGTCATGTGGTAATACAAAAGGTGTTAAATTTTGTGTTTTTAAAGTATATATCTTCACTTCACTAGAATAATTTGGATCATTTCAAACCTGGATTTGCCACTAATCTCTACTCAACTAAAGGTAAAAAGAGATAACTACCACTTCATGACATCACAAGGTGGAACAGAGCATTTTGGGCTTTGGGGAAGTGGACAGACAGACATGTGATTGAAACAAAACACAACTCCAGGTCTGTTTTTGACAAGGTAACAATTATAAGACCCTTAACAAACAGAAAAACAAAAAAAAAAACTTGAAAAAATAAACACTCTCTCTGTAAGGGAGCTCGCTCTCCAGAGATCTGACCTGTAATTTGACCCAGACTCATCACCTGCTTGTCTCTATGATGATAAAAAAAAAGTTTAATGATGTAGGAATTTTGATTCATAGTTAAGTAAGTGTTAAGTTTGTTAATTTTTAAACACTCAAATCTTGCACATTTAGGCTGAGTTCTGAAACTGAAAACACTCCTTTCCACTTTGTGATGTCATCAACTGGCGATGCAGAAAGGGCTCCTTTGCGTTTTTAAACTCCATACACCTTCGCTAGAATCATGTAGATAATTTCAGCCCTGTCTTCACTGCACAAAAGGTATAAATATAGTTGTTAACTTAAGAACTAACACTGCATGACATCACAAGGTGGAACAGTCCAATAATAAAAGATTACTCAGATGTGTAATCGAAACAAAACACAACTCTAGGTCTGTTTTTGAGGAGGTTACAATTATAAGAAATGTTTAAAATAAAAACCAGCACTCTCAGTGTAAGGGAGCTTGCCTCTCCAGAGATCTGACTTGTAATTTGACCCAGACTCATCACCTGCTTGTCTCTATGTCGATAAAGAAGTTTAACACCGTACTGTAGGTGATGCAAATTTTGATTCATAGCTGAGTTAAGTTTTGTTTCATTCACACGTTTTGTGGACAAATCCTGCACATTTAGGTTCTTCTCGCAAACTGAAAACACTTCGTTCCACATTGTGATGTCATCAAGTGGTGATACAGGTGTTTTTAAGCTCCACACACCTTCACTAGAATCATGTAGATAACTTCAGCCCTGGAATTGCAGATCTCTACTGAACCAAAGCTAAAAGGAGTATGACATCACAAGGTGGAACAGAGCGTTTTGAGCTTTGGAGATGAAGACTAATAATAAAGATTTACTCAAACACGTGTGAATGAAATGAAACCCAAGTCCAGATCTGTTTTCGAGGAGGTCTAACACATCTTGAACCTCACACGAGTCCATTTTGCGTAATAAAAACCTTTCAGAAACAACGGCTTCAAGTCTGGACCATAGAAAAGTCGCCACGTGGAGTCTGTATCCGGGCAGAAAAGAAGTCGTGAGGCGTGTTTGGCGACAGAATGACTTTGTAAGGAAATCCGACCACAGCGTCAGGGCATCAGGGCTAAAAATAACACCAAGACAAAGAGAGGCTTCAACAAAACACCATACACACACACACAGGTACTCCCTCCAACATTTAGATTCTCCTCGTCCCACACTCGTCATCGCTTTCTCTCTCTTCGTCGTTTAGAAATCAGAGCTTAAACAGTGCACGGTCTCTTTCTTTTCTGTTTTTTTTAATAGATGTGCATAAAGTCATAGATAAATCCATCGTCTTTCACTTTGAGAGGCCGTTTTGGAAAGCACCTTGGTCCGTTGCCTTCTGCTTGTCTGTTAAGATTGGAGGATTAAAGGCAAGTTTCTGAACAATAAATAAATAGATTTTGTGGAGTTTGCGGCTGAAGGCAGGAGGAGCGTTTTTCATCTGGAAGGCTGAGAGGCAAGGGCAGGTGTCAGTCACAGGCACAAAACAAGCTTTGGTCCCTCCGGAAATGGAGAAAAAGGTACGATACGGTGAAGACGCATAGTTGTAGGTTCAGCCCAGAGAAGGTGTACAGGGTTTGGATATGTGGAAGAGTCAGGAGGAGGAAGTTTGTGTCAAAATAATGTGAGTTAGTCACAAAAAATAAGTCCAAAATAAGCAATGTGTGGTCTCATACTTTGATACTTTGACTTTAAGCATCTGTCAACACCGATATTAACCAGTGTAGGGACTGAAAATGGCAGTTTTTTTCTTAAAACCCACTTAACTTCTTACACAAGAGATGAAACTGTGTAATGCAAATGTGATTTATCTCTCAAAACACCACCGGACGCTTTCTTATGAATTAAAGTTCAAACGTTAAACCTGTAAATAATCTTATTACATCCAGTTAAAGGCCCAACCAGGACATCTGCTCAACCGATATCAGGGAACCAACACCTGGTCCAGCAAATTTTCTTGGATTGGCACCAATATTTGATACCAGTAGGGGTGTAACGGTACATGTATTTGTGCCGAACCCTTTCGGTAGTGGACGTTTGGTTCGGTGCATGACTGTGCATGAGTGAATTCACACAATCTGTGTGTGTTTACATTCGGCCACTGCATGTGCCGCTACACGGAGGCCCAGCTCTTTAATATTCACGAGGAACTCGTTTGTGATTGGGGCAGTGTTTCCGGCGGCACTTTATAGTTTGGGCAGCTGCCTTGACAACAATCGCCCCCCACCTTGATTACGTTCCTCTGAACCACGAGAATCCTCGCAAAACTACGGTCGTCACGCCTGGTCCTCACTTTGCATTTCTTTTGTTTTTCTGTTTGTATAACGTTAAAACAAACTGTAGGTTTAATAAAAACTCAAATAAACAATAAGCAGATGATTTAGCATTTTGTTCCCAACTGCACCGAAAATGAACCGAACCATGATCTCAAAACGAGGTACGAATCAAACCGTGATTTTTGTACCGTTACACTCCTAGATATCAGTATGAGTATTGGTGCGTCCCTAGTCTGAACCATAGACTGTTTAAAGAAGTGGACTAAGGGAGTGTGATGTCAACCACTGCAACGCTAGAGGTTAAAGAAGCAAATTTGGAGCCATGCTAGTGACAGGAATAGGAATTTATGTACAAAACAGCAAAATAAAAACACCTGGATCATGTAGAACGCATTAATATGAACATTTTAAGACCAAAATGAGAGAGGGGTGACGGTTTTTCGATGTAAAATCAATTGGAAACAATCAAAAAGAGTCGAGAAAGCGCATTGTAGTGACTATTTGGTTCTCTATGTCCATTTATAAATACAGTCTATGGTCTCAACATCACCTATGCCATGTTAAAATTGTAGTTATGGTGATAATTAGAACCACGTTTCAGAAATCTCAATGTAAAACTTGTTCTCAGATGACACTTCTATACGCTATTTGTTGAAAAAAAAGCGAACGGTAAGAGCTTAAATACTTTATAACTGGCTTTTTAACGGAAATTCGCTCAAAGGGTTGGTACCTGCGTGACCCTTTTGAGTGAATAAATGACGCAACAACATGAAGATAAAAATTTAAAACATAAAAATGAAATACACGTATTCATTTTGCATAGTACTTAGTTTTGAATCCTGACTATTCCACATATTCTTTACCATAATAACCACATTTACGCAGTTCCTCTGACTGGGCCGATCGTAGGTAGGTTTCAGAATCTTCAGCTCCGGCTCCTTGTTGTTCTTTCGGACGCTTTAGATCACCTCAACCCTGTCATAAAAGTTTATCCATGGTTTTGCTTCTCAGCGGAGGGGCACCGGCGTTGGGGTTGGACGCCGAGATCTTGCGGCAGACGGTGTTGGTGTTGGCGCATCGGCAGCCGGGTCGCGTGGCTCTGTCGTGGGCGCACTGGCACAGGGCGAGGCACAGGCGGGCCGGGGGGTAGCAGCACAGGCAGGGCAGGCAGAGGGCGAGGAAGGCCATGGCGCTCCAGCGGGAACAGGAGTGGGAGGAGGAGCAGGAGCACGGCCGGTCGGCGCAGTTCTCCTCGTCGTCCTCGGCGGAGCAGTGGTAGAAAAGTCCCTTGACGCAGCACAGACACGTCCCGTACTCCACCAGGCTTTCGGGGGAGCAAAGGCAGCGCTGGTTACATGCCCAACACGAGGGGAGACGGCGTGGGGCGCAGCACTCTTGGCATTTGCAGCGACTACAGCGTTCACAGATAAACATGTGCTGTCCGACTTCATCCTCGGTCAGGCCCTTCGCGAAAGAAATGTCCTGCTTTATATCCGGTTTGGGCTGGGAGCGCACCACGGAGCCTAACCCGGAGTGCGACGGGGTGAGGCCGGCGAGCAGACGCTGATCGGACGCCGCGCTCGTTCGTGACAAAGTGGAGCTGACGGTGCTGGAGCGGCTCAGGTGGCTGAAGTGGGGGTGCTGTTGGTGGCTCTGGCTGCGCGGCAAAGCGGGAGGGCCGTGGACTGGGTAGACCCGGTCCTCGTGCACGTAGAAGAAGCCGGTCTGGGGTCCAGGGTCGAACCCCGCCACAGGACGCTCCACGTAGTCGTTGTTGGCGCGGATGGCCCTGATCTGGTCCAGAGACAGCACCTGGTCCACGCCGTCCGGGTCCGTCCTGAAGGAGCGAGGGTCCATCACGGAGAGTCCCGGGTCAGAACCGGGACCGACTGCACCCCAAAGTCACGGGACGTCAGACAAACCTGCACACAGACAAGGGAAGGGTCAGTTAGAAGTAGAGATCAACTGAACTGTTTTTGTTTTCATGGAAGATGCCGATGACAATTGTTTAGAATCCAGAGCAACCGATGGTCGATAACCTCTGCTGATGATTTATTTATTAGATTATTTTATTCAGACCAAGAGTTTGTTTTCATACCTGAGGTGGTTGTTCTGCTGAAGATTGTTTGAGGATAGATGCATCAAAAATCTCTGACTTCCGGTCATTGCACAATGCATACTGGGAAGGATTTTCCGAAAAAGTGAGCCATGTTTGTTTTCCCAGTGGGATGTGTCTATTGACAAAGTCGATCTTTTCAAATCTTTTGAACCATATCACTTTTTGTTTCTGGTTCTGATATTGTCATATTTTAGTTTGGGGATTTGGACATCGTAATTGTGTTGTTGTTGGATCCTAACAGGGGAAAACGGCTCGAGAAATTTGTTTGCAAACTCCATAAATGCAAAAGTGAATCAGATGTGTGTGACTCAAACCTCTGTTCAAACTGTTTCTCTTCCCAACGGAATTGAAAAATAGTGAAAGGTGAAGGTGATGGGCAGGATTGATCCACAGGAAGAACCAAAAAGGAAACATTTGTCTGACTAAGAAATCATCCCGAGTTTACAGAGAACATTTTGTATGTGGAGCGACAACAAAACAAAATCCCGATCCCTCGCTCAACCTCGGTTATGAATTTAAAAAGTCAACGCCAAAGCGAAAGGCACCAACTGTTCGCAAACAAATTTCTCGAGTCGTTTTCCGCTGTTAGGATCCAACAACCACACAATTACTGTGTCTGAATCCCAAAACTAAAATATGACAATATCAGAACCAGAAACAAAAGTGAAAAAATTTGAAAAGATCGACTTTGACAATAGACACATCCCACTGGGAAAACAAACATGGAGGTTTTATACTCACTTTTTCAGAAAATCCTCCCCAGTATGAATTGCGCAATGACCGGACGTCCGTCTTGATGCATGTATTGGATTAGATATTGTTTTAAATATAAAGGTTAATCAAGGTAGAAAACAATAAAAATAAACTGTAACCATTCAAGAAGTTAGATTGGTCATGTGAAAAGAATTTTATAAGATAAGACCAAATGACCAAGTGTGTAGGTTTGCACAGGGACGTGTCACAACCAATATTTGGGGAAGACAAAATAGTCCCCACCAATATTTGCCTTTTTTTTTATAAATGGTCCATCTGATGCAAAAATAACTCTTTTCACATTTTAGCTTCTGCACATAAACAAACACAATTTGGGTTTTGGAACATCCATTACACAATAGTTCTGAAATCCCAGACCAGGAACTATGAAAGACCGACTATTGCTCCTCCCCCCGCCCGTCCTGAGAAAGCACAGGCTCCGCCCTCCAAACGTGACGTAGGCTCTGAGTGAGCCGCCCTTCCTCTGCCCATCTCAGGGAGGGAGGGGGACACAGGCGTGTGCTCTGATAGCGGCAGGAATAAACTTTTATTCATCATGGAGACAGAGCGCGTTCAGCATTTTAAGACCACAATGAGAGAGGGGTGACGATTTTCCAATGTAAAGTCAATTGGAAACAGTCAAAACAAGTTGAAAAAGCAAATTGTGGCGACTATTTGGTTCTCTATGTCCATTTATAAATACAGTCTATGGTCTCAACATCACCTATGCCATGTTAAAATTGTAGTTATGGTGATAATTAGAACCACGTTTCAGAAATCTCAATGTAAAACTTGTTCTCAGATGACACTTTTATACGCTATTTGTTAAAAAAAAAAAGCAAACGGCAAAAGGTTTAAGTACTCTATAATGAATTTTTTACTTAAATTCGGTCAAATTGGTACCTGCGAAACCCCTTTGAGTGAATAAATGATGCAACGACATGAAGATGAAAAATTAAAAATGTAAAAATGAAATACACATCTTTTTGTATAGTACTTAGTTTTGAATCCTGACTATTCCACATATTCTTTACCACAATAACCACATTTACGCAGTTCCTCTGACTGGGCCGATCGTAGGTTTCAGAATCTTCAGCTCCGGCTCCTCGTTGTTCTTTCGGACGCTTTAGATCGCCTCAACCCTGTCATAAAAGTTTATCCATGGTTTTGCTTCTCAGCGGCGGAGGGGCACCGGCGTTGGGGTCGGACGCCGAGATCTTGCAGGTGTTTGATGATGTTATGTGTTGGATTTTGAGGTGATTTTTCAGGTGCACGAAGCTCAAGCACCGCGTCGACATCAGCTGAACATTACTGATTGGTGAAGTATTAATAAACGCTAAATGCTGCGGGGTGGACGTGGTGGAGCAGGGGGAGGCGGGCGGGTGTGAAGTTCTTTCTGCTACGTCAAACGCGTCATAGGTGCCACGTCATCTTTGTAGCAGCTTTAGTTCGTTGTCATGTGGGAGGGTGACAGAAATACGCTGCAATTTGTTATAAAAAACACCGAATCAATCTAAAAACACTTCAGCGACAAATACAAGGCCCACACATCACTCTTAGAAGGTAGAAAGCTCTGAAAAGTTGATTTTGCATGAGATGGGCCCTTTAAAAAAAAGAGCGGGTAAAATAATGGGTGTGGCCCCAAGCTCACTTCAGCAAATTTTTGAGGAGACTGTGAGGAAGCTCGTCAGGAAGGTGATCAGTGACCCAACCCATGTTCTTCACAGTCAGTTTGAGTTGATGCCATCAGGCAGAAGGTTACAGGGTCCCAAACTGTAAACTGAACAGATTCAAACATTCTTTTGTGCCTCTAGCTGTTAATCTGCTAAACTCAGATAATGCAGTTAAAAAATAATTATAAAAGGTTTAGGGAATGTGCAATAATCAAAACTGCACATAGGTGTAGGGAATGTGCAATAATTAATAGAATACAAGAATGCAAGGGTTTGCCTGTTAAGAAAGATTTAAAGGTCCTGTTGGTGCATCAGTCGTGGTCAGACTTGGTCTCATATTTATTTTGTTCTATGGTGTTTGTTTATGTGCTGCTTTGTGTTGTGTTGTCCTGTTTTTTGATAAAGCATGTGACCCCCTGTCCCAAGACAAATTTCTCCCATGGGAGACAATAAAGGATGATCTTATCTTAATAAACAAACATATTAATTTATTTCAGTGTGGGCCTCTCCTGTGGATATCTGCGCTTCACATCAACGAGTAGAGCATTTATTTGTTTCAATTGTTCCAAAGTGACTACGCTGTCAAGTATTACATGTATCACAGATTAAGAAAATTAAATAAAAAACTGTAAAGAGTAGTGGGCGTGTGAAAATAGGGGTTGATCTGTCCAAAATATTAAAAGTAAATCATTAAAGATTCTTCAAACATGCATGAATCACAAAAAATACAACTTTGAGAGGGGGAAACAACTATAACACGGATAAAAGCTCTGATCTTGTAGAACAGGTCTGCATTAAATTCATTGATGTCGTGATTATACTGACAATTCACTGTCTCAAAGTTTCTCTCGTGCTCTGTGTGTGTCTGGAAGAACAGATCCGATCATAAAATGTGATTTGGAGGCTACTTAAACATGGCGTGGCCCGAAGCAGCATGTTTGTATTTTTAAGACAAATGAGGGAGAGTTGGTTTTATGAATGCTTCTGTTCAGTGTCAGGAGGGTTTTGCAGTTTATCTCTGATCTGCAGCTCTCTCCATTTGGCCTCATTTCTCTGAGAGCTCGAGCTGGATCCGCCCACCGGCTGTTTGGACGCCGTACAACAGCCCCTCGCCACAACGGCTCACGACCACACTGTGCCCCGTTATGAACATAGACTGGATACTGGTGCATAGAAATGGACAGAGATATCCTGCAAGGATCTGTGTTACAAACAGGAAGTGAGCATGGACGCGCTCCAGCTCCATCGGCTCTGGGTCCAGTTGACTTACATTAAAAAACCCTCTTTCTGTAACTGCATCAGTGAACCTCGTCATTTTGATGTGAAAATGTTCGTATTAGAGCAGAGGTCCCAAAAAACAGGACTAAACCAGGCCTAAACTAAGACTAAACCAGATCTAAATCAGGTCTAAACCAAGACTAAACCAGATCTAAACCAGGACTAAACCAGGTCTAAACAAAGACTAAACCAGATCTAAATCAGGTCTAAACCAGGACTAAAGAAGGACTAAACCAGGTATAAACCAGGACTAAACCAGGTCTAAACAAAGACTAAACCAGATCTAAATCAGGTCTAAACCAAGACTAAACCAGATCTAAACCAGGACTAAACCAGGACTAAACCAGGTCTAAACAAAGACTAAACCAGATCTAAATCAGGTCTAAACCAGGACTAAAGAAGGACTAAACCAGGTATAAACCAGGACTAAACCAGGTCTAAACAAAGACTAAACCAGATCTAAATCAGGTCTAAACCAAGACTAAACCAGATCTAAACCAGGACTAAACCAGGACTAAACCAGGTCTAAACAAAGACTAAACCAGATCTAAATCAGGTCTAAACCAGGACTAAACCAGGTCTAAATTAGGACTAAACCAGGTCTAAACAAAAAGTGCAGACATTTGGAAATAATCATAATAGTCTAATGAGAACTTAACAGAATGATGTATTTGTATGAAAGAGATTCTAAAATTCCATGACTTTTCCAGGCCTGTAAAGTTACATTTTCAATTTCCATGACTTTTCCAGGATTTCCATGACCTTGGGAAGCCTGATAAGAGTCAGTCTGATGCCTTTAAAGTATTTACACAACTATTAATCACTTATTAGTGCACAAAGATAAAATGAAACAATAGTAATGGACGTTTAATTACGTTAAATTTTAGTTTTTCAGCACAATACATATGATTCATAAATCCCTTGGTGAGATACTTTGACCAGGTTGGAGAGCGACTGGAATCTCCCGAGGTCCATGTTGGAGATTCCTGCACTAGAGTAAAACACTGGAAACAAAATAATATCTAGGTAAGTTAAAATGACTTAAATTGAAAAAGATTTGACTTTATTCGAGTCGATTCAACTTAACAAGTCGAATTATCCACCAATGGAATAAGTGTGTTTTTCTTAATTCACGCAACATTCGATTTTGTTTCTTATTTTAAGTGTAAAAAGTTGTTGCTTTTCTTATTTTAAGTGTAGCAAGTTGTATTTTTATATTTTAAGTACAAAAAGTCTCGTTCCACTGGCAGATCATTTTACGTCTCAAGTGAAATTTACTCAAATCATGATCAAACTTTCTCAATTCAAGTCATTGTAACTAAATTTAGTTTTTTGTGGTGCACTATTAACCTGATCTAACTCCATGGAAACAAGCAGACGCCACCACAACAAGTTACAAGTCAGATCTGTGGAGAGGCAACAGCGTGTACAGAGTGTGGTGTTTCTTTAATGAATGCAAAAGATAGATTTAATGCCATATTGTGGAATATTCCAGAAAAAGCAATAACATCATGCATCCATTGACAAAAACTCCTCACGTCCTACACCTGCACTCGCTGCTGCACTCGCCCTCAAATCCACTGGAGACGTAGAACCACCAGCAGAGGAGGGAAGTCTAAAATAAGTCTCAAGTCTTTGACCTCAAGTCCGAGTCAAGTCCAAAGTCACATTGTGATTTTATATTTGATTTGCTTGTATCTAAAACAACCAAAAAACAGAAACAGATCAGATCAGACATAACTGATAGCCCCACCTCTTCTCAACAGCATTTCAAATCCGCGTATCAATCCTTCCATTAGTTTTTCAAAATAAAACCAAAAATAAGAAAATAAATCAATAAAACTATTTTCTTCATTATTTGTCTCCAAAACTAAAATGAAAAAACAGATAAAGATTAGTTTTTTCAGTTTTCGAAAAAACAGACAATGACCGTTTCCTGTTTACGTGACTTAAACTTAACTTAACTGAACCAGGACTAAACTAGGACTGAACCAGGTCCAGGATGAGACCGGGACTGAGACCGCAACCAGAGTGGGACCAGACCAGGAGCAGACCAGGACCAGACCAGGACTGAGACTGGGACCAGACCAGGACTAAAAACGGTTTAGTCCGTATGTGGCGCAAAAAAACAAATCATTATCTGTTTTTTCATTTTGATGAATGAAATGTTTTATTTTTTTTCCCCCCATTTTCTTATTTTTGATTTTATTTTGAAAAACGAATGAACAAATGACACACAGATTAGGAGTTCTGAACAATGTCTTTGTGTCATTTTCTGAATGTTCGGAGACTGATTTCGACAAGAAAAAAGTGGGCGGAGATAGGAGGTAGATGAAAACACACATTTTCTGAGCACTCAAACACAGGATTACACAAACACGCACACTTAAGAAGGAAAAGTTGTGTAACATTTTGATAATTTCAGTTTTGGAATTGCTAATCTCTACGAAACTAAAGGTTAAAAGTGTCTGAAAACTACCACTGAATGACATCACAAGGTGGAACAGAACATAACGCAGGATTACTCAAATATGTGAATGAAACAAAACACAACTCCAAGTCTGTTTTTGAGGAGGTAACGACATTATAACGTGTTTCAAAGCTCACGAGAGTCATTTTTACGTAATATAGGACTTTTAAAAAACATTCCAGGTCCGGTTGCGTTGACGGATTACGCAACCGTTTTGTGTTTCGTGAGCCCAGAGAACCGCTCCACAGAAACTGAGAGTGTCTGAAAAATCCAATGCAAAAACAATCAGAGGCAACTCAAGATTGTGAAACCAGAGCCGGCGGATCCATCAGCGGACGGGCGCGCGCTCAGGGGCAGGGCTACACTCCCGACCATTCAATGTTCCAGGCGAGCCGCGCTAACTCAACTCCAATTTATAATCAACTGTACTCTCCGCGGGACGCTTTATTCTGTTTGACCGGATTGAAAATACGGTAAAAAACGCGCTCGGACACGCCGGTTAAAGCTGGAGCCTCACACGGGATAAAGACGAGGGCTGAGGGAGCGTGACGTCGTCCACAGAGTTCGTTCGTGTTCATTCATTCGTGTGATCATTTTGTTGGGACTCGTGAAGAATCGTTAAAGCTGCATTGTGTAACTTTTCTGGTGGAGGGTTCTAAAGATGTATGGTGATGAAGATGTTATTGGTTAGAGTGGAATGTTTCAAATCCGTGCATCATTCGTTTGTTCGGTTTTCAAAATTAAATAAAAATTTAAAAAATGAAAAAACAACAATTTTCTTCATTATTTGTCTCCAAAATGAAAAAACAGATAATGACTCGTTTTTTGTTTTCAGTTTTAGATTTTGTGTTTACATTTTTTTTTAAAAGAAGGAAAAAACAGATAACAGCCGTTTACGTGACTTAAACTGCAAGGCCGGACTGAACCAGGACTAAACCAGGACTGAACCAGGTCTGGAACCAGATCAGGACTGAGACCAAGACTTAGACTGGGACCAGACCAGGATTGAGTCCGAGACCAGGAACAGGACTGAGACCGGGACCAGACCAGGACTAAGACCAAGACCAGACTGAGACTAGACCGAGACTGAGACCAGGACCAGGCCGGGACTGAGACTGGGACCAGACCAGAACTGAGACTATGACTGAGACCGGGAACAGGACCAGGACTGAGACCAGGACTGAGACTGGGACCAGACTGGGACTGAAAACGGAAACTGGAACTGGAAAACGATGACGTTGCGACGCTGTCATCACCGGGGTCCTCTGATGTAGCGAAAGCTGCAGCCCTCGAACTGACCTCTGCAAGACCTTTGCCAAAATGTGACAGGTGCAGCCCACAGAGTCGCTCCTGTCACCAAACAACTGAGACACACTGTTAGTGCTAATGCTAAAAACACACACCACAGACACACACACAGATCAATAACAAAGATCACACACGAGTCATTAAACTGTTGGATTTTGAGACCAAGTTATTCTAATAATTCTCTCCAAATCTTATGACTAAAAATGAAAACTTATGTTTAACTTTTACAAAACAAAAGGCAATATTTCTGGGATACATCTAAAATCGGCTAAATTATCTTCAAGTAAAAAAAAAAACGGTGATGAGATTTGCATTATTAAATATTATTATTATTGTTACAGCGCCACATACAGGTGTGGCAGGTGTATTACATCGTTTTCACTCAGTGCTCCGTTGTCGTCTGGATGTGAATTTTTATTGATCCGACATGTGTGGACGCAAAGTTTTTCAGCCCATAAAAAAACATCCAGGAGTGTTGTCGTGTGGACGTAGCCTTAGTTCACTTCTTTATACAATCTGTGGTTCTTGTTATCTTGGCCTACTTCATCAAGGGTATAATACTCCCTACAAAGGAAGCAGAAACCAGACTGGACTAGACTGGACAAGATTATCAGAGTGTCAGTGCAAAAACATGGACAAAATTTAAGATATAAATGCTTAAATTTAAAGTAGTGAAATTATTCATCCATGCAGCGAGATCGTTTTACTTGACAAGTTCTGTTAAAATAAACAACCTTTAGACCAGAATGAAACAGTCAAGTTTATGGATACTAAGTTTTAGGTAAACAGACTTGGGGCCTGTTTACACGAGAACGCTTGCGGATAAAACAACAAAATATTTTATCAGAAGTGCCTTTCGTTTAGACGGTGATGGTGTTTTTGGGCTTAAAAGCGCAAAAATATGAAACCAGCCTCTCGAGTGGAGAAGTTGAACACACTGAATACACTGTAGTGTTTCTGTCTACACTGCCCAAGACACAAACGTCAGATCTGCTCAGGTCACGTACATGTTTACATCACATACACACAGTACACAGAAACCTGACATCACACACAATCAAATTCCACACACTTTTGTGTCTCTGTATGCACGCAGATTTACTCCTGAAAACCCTCGTCTAAACGCGGAATAAAAAGTGAAGACACAATGCTATTTTTGTGTCTTCTGTTCAGACCATCATCATATAAACGTAAACTAAAAACCAGTTTATGATCAGTGTTCATGGCCTGATAATAGTTCTCAGATGCCAAATTCTAGATAAAATGCTTTAAATTCTGCTATATTCTAGAAAAAAATTCTTAAAACAAGGTTATGATTAGTGTGAATGGACTAACTACTCTTATGTAAGTGCTTATATCTCGAATTTAGCATCTTTGAATTTATTATCAGGCCACTCATATAAACTGGTTTTAAGTCTGTTTATCTAAAATTCATCAGAATTTAAAGCATTTTATCTAGAATTTTGCAGTTGAGAACTTATCTAACCAGGCTGGCTCCACCTAGTGCCTCCAGTGATTAGGTCAGGAATCAGAATACACTAGACGGTTTGCAAGAACCCCGGAAGATGAAGACCGTGCACCGGCCAATCACTGAAGAGCTAAACCAACCCAAGTTGCAATAGCAGATTGTATACGCTATCTTTTTTTAATTTTTTTTTTAATTTGAGACAGGGACAGTGCACAATTTTCACATTAACCTTAGCAGGAGAGATGTTTGTACCAGGTTGTAGGACCAGTGCTAATTTCCACCTGTTGTTCCTGGGCAGGTTCATTGATTGATTGTGTTTAACTTTGTGTTTGACTATCAACTCTTCTTCGAGACCTGTAGCATGTTTTGTGTTGATGGGGAGTCTGGAGCATCCAGAGGAAACCCAGCCCATCCTGGGAGAAACATTCAAACTCCACACAAAAAGGCCTGGGGCGACTCAGCCAAGACTCCCTTTGTCAAATACAAACTTAACATTTTTATTGCACCTTTAATTCACACTCTCTGCTTTCTGAGCATTTCGGTGCATTACATACGTCACGACCAAATAGCAGCGATTGGTTAAATAAAAAAAGTACCTGCCTACCATCAAGCAAATGAATCCTAATGCTGTGAGGTCACACGGTTTCCACGAAGTGAAACCAGCTCATGAATCAGGATACTTATTATCAGACCATGAACACTAATCATAAACTGGTTTTAAGTCTGTTGATCTAAAACTTAGCCTCCATAAACTTATTTCCAGCCCATGAACACAGACCACAAACTGCATCATTCTGGTCTAGAGGTCGTTTAGTTTAACAGAACTAGTCAAGTCAAATGATCTTGCTGCACAGATCATTTCACAGATTTTAAGTCATTCTCTGATAGATTTAAATGTTTATATCAATCAGTTCAATCAATTCAATTTTGGTCAGGCTTTTTCGCAGTGTCAGAGTCCATGGCTCTTCCAGCTCGACTTCAGCGTTTTCTATGACAAAATCCACTGACTTTTGTATTTGCTCAGAGCGAGAGGCTGCGGTCTGCTCGAGCCTGGGCGCGTCCTGTAGCCTGCAGACAGATAAGAGCAGGTCGGACTTGAGCGGATGTGTTTTTAAATGAGTCCAGGACCGAGGACTAATGAGGTCTGGTCCGGACTATCGCCGCAATCTACTGTCCGTGGCATCGGGCGTAACTCGGTTTAGACCTGCTGCACAGTGGACATGCTTTCAGACCTGTCTCTGACCTGGGCTTTGGGCTTCAGAAGATTCTCTTGTTGTTTTCCACCGTAACGCAAAATGTAAAGTCTCAAAGCTCAAAAGCCGTAGGTAAATTTCTGGATTTTTTAGGTCCATTGGCTTGATTTCTGTCTCATGATCTGGAGACGAGTCTCTGAGTACTTTCTGGTGATCAAAATTACTACTACTAATACTTTTTTACCACCAAAAGTTAAAATTTTAGTTTAAATCTTTTGAATAATCATTCAAACTTTATTTCTTAATCGATTTAAAGCTACAGTGTGTAACATTTGAGCCAAAATAGAGAATAAAAGCATGTTTTTATCACTTTAGATGTGGTTATTACAATGAAAAAAGTGTGGGATGTAACAATATTATCACGATACGCAGCTCACGTTACGATATTTATTGTGATATTTTGGCGATAAGACACTTTTTTGGATTTAAAATACCTGAATAATGTTTTGATGTGAATTATTTCCATCATAATCCCAAGAATAGTAAAAAACGAATTTCTTCATGCCATTTGTGCTGAAATGAAACATGGGAGATATAGTTTCCGATGTTTATAAGATGTTGCTTCTATAAAACCTGCATTTAAGCAAAGGAACAGCACATTTCTCGAAAAGGAGCGGGAAAAAGAAAGAACATACATTAAATAATCCGTGTGTCATGCGTTCAGTCATCTTTCAAAATAAAACCAAAACTAAGAAAACGAAAAAACAACTATTTGTTTGTTTTCCCGTTTGTGCGACTTAAACTTAAACTGCGATGCCGAACTGAACCAGGACCAAACCAGGACTGAACCAGGACCAAACCAGGACTGAACCAGGACCAAACCAGGACTGAACCAGGACCAAACAAGGACTGAAGCAGGACTAAACCAGGACTGAACCAGAATTTAACCAGGACTGAACCAGGACTAAAACACCACTGAACCAGGACCAAACCAGGACTGAACCTGGACTGAACCAGGACTGAACCAGAATTGAACCAGAATTTAACCAGGACTGAACCAGGACTAAAACACCACTGAACCAGGACTAAACCAGGACTAAACTAGAAAAGGACTCAGAGAGCGCAGACCTCCGCCAAGGACTACCCCCATTTTTTATATAAATTTCGATAAAATCAGTCTTCTGGATCAGATCCAGAAGATCCCATTGTCCATCCCTGAGTCAAATTTCATGGGGTTTGGTCAATAATTAACCCAGATATTGAGAAACAAAATTTTTGGCCCCATTGACCACAATGTTAACTAAAATTTCAAAGTGATCCAGAATCCAGGATTTCTTCAGGATCACCCCCAAAATGAAATCAGTTCTTCCTTTTCACATTTCCAACAAATCCTGAAACTTTCATCAAAATCGGTCCATAACTTTTTGAGTTATGTTGCTAACAGACAAACAAACAAACAAACAAACAAACAGACAAACGCCGGCAAAAACATAACCTCCTTGGCGGAGGTAACAAGACTGAAACAAGACTAAAACAAGACTAAAACAAGACTAAAACAAGACTAAAACAGGACTAAACCAGGACTAAACCAGAACTGAACCAGGACTGAACCAGGAATAAACCAGTCTCAGACCTAGTCTCAGTCCCGGTCCTTTTTCCTGGTCCGGTCTCGGTCCAAATCCTAAACCAGAACTGAACCAGAAGTGTCAGGACTGGCCTGGACTTGTGCCCGTGTAGACTGTCGGGTGATCAGAAGACTGGGACCAGACCAGGACTGAGACCAGGACTGAGACCTGATTTAGTCCTGGTTCAATTCTGGTTTTGTCCTGTTTTAGTCCTGGTTTAGTCCTGGTTCAATCCAGTACGAAAACTGGAAATAGCCATTATTAGGTTTTTTTCCATTTTTCATTTAAACACAAAATCGAAAACTGAAAAAACAAATCATTATCTGTTTTTTCATTTTGGTTTTGGAGACAAATAATGAAGAAAATCATTGTTTTTTTCATTTCTTATATTATATCTTATATTCTTATATATATTTATATTGAAAAACAAATAAACGAATGACACACGGATTTTAAACCCTTGAGAGAAATTGTTGAGATATTCTGCTCTTCCTTCTCCCTCCCGAGCGTTTTCGAGGCGTGGTTCTTGAAAACACTGCAGCCTCTTTACCCGGGGCGCGTTAGGACCCAGGGGCCGGCGGCGGCGCCCGGTGGGACCTCAGTCAGATTGAATGACCATAAACCAGGATGAGTTTCCGGATGTGGCGAATCTGAGCCGAGCGGAAGGACTGAAATATAGACAGTCCAGATCCCAGAGCCGAGCGGGCCTGAGGGAGCGCCGCACTGGGAAACTATGCCAGTCCAAACAAGAGCCGCCGAGGTTTGGACGACCGAGACCAGCAAAAGGGGGAACTACACTTAAAGAAAGAAAAGAAAAAGAAAAAGCTGCACATGTGTTATTAATGTCTCCGATCTAAATCCATCTGTGAGAATTCAGCTGCAGCTCTGATGGGCGAGTCAAACGCAGAGGGAAAAATAATCTGTGTGTCATTTGTTTATTTGTTTTTCAAAGTAAAACCAAAAATAAGAAAACGAAAAAACACCAATTTTCTTCATTATTTGTCTCCAAAACCAAAATAAAAAAAAAATTTAAAAAAGATAATGATTTGTTTTTTCAGTTTTCGATTTTGTGTTTAAATGAAAAATGGAAAAAATGGATAATGGACCAGACCAGGACTGAACCATTTTCAGTCCTGGTCTGGTCCCGGTCTCAGTCTTGGTTTGGTCCCGGTCTGGTCCCAGTCGCTGTCCTGGTCTGGTCCCGGTCTGATCCCGGTCTGGTCCCAGTATGGTCCCGGTCTGTTCCCAGTCTCGGTCCCGGCCTCAGTGCTGGTCTGTTCCTGGTTTGGTCCCGGGATCAGTCCTGGTCTGGTTCCGGTCTGATCCCGGTCTGGTCCCGGTCTGGTCCCGGTCTGGTCCTGGTCTGGTCCCGGTCTGATCCCGGTCTGGTCCTGGTCTGGTCCTGGTCTGATCCCGGTCTGGTCGTGGTCTCGGTCCCAGTCTGGTCCCGGTCTGATCGTCTCAGTCCCGCTCTCGGTCCCGCTCTCGGTCCCGGTCTCAGTCCCGGTCTCAGTCCTGGTCTCAGTCCTGGTCTCGGCCCCGGTCTGGTCCCGGTCTGGTCATCTTGGTTCCGGTCTCAGTCTCGGTCCCAGTCCCAGTTCCAGTCTGGTCCTGGTCTGGTCTAGGCCTCAGTCCTGGCCTGATCCCGGTCTCGGTCCTGGTCTTGATCCCGGTCTCAGTCTCGGTCCCTGTCTGGTCGTCTCAGTCCCGGTCTCAATCACAGTCTGGTCCCAGTCTGGTCCCGGTCTTGGTCCCGGTCTGGTCCTGGTCTGGTCCCGGTCTAAGTCCTGGTGTGGTTCCTGTCTGGTCCCGGACCTGGTTCAGTCCTGTTTTAGTCCGTTATCCGTTTTTTTTTTTTTTCCATTTTTCATTTAAACACAAAATCGAAAACTGAAAAAACAAATCATTATCTGTTTTTTCTTTTTAGTTTTGGAGACAAATAATGAAGAAAATAGTTGTTTTTTCTTTTTCTTATTTTTAAATAAATAAATAAATAAAAGACACAGAGGAGCACACAACTCACGCCGTGTTAAAAGCCGGAGAGTAAAAGTGCAATTTCCAGAGTTGAAATTGACTGATTGATTCTAGTGAAGGTGTGTGGAGTTTAAAAACACAGTGGAGCACTTCCTGTATCACCACATGACATCACAAAGTGGAACAGAGAGAAGAAGTCTGCTTAAATTTGTAGAGTTTGTGCGTTAAACGTGTGTGACTGAAAAAACAAAACACAACACAACTCAGGTTCAGTGTGTTTGTGATGACATTCATAAGAGTCAGTTTTGCATAATACAGGAGCTTTAAAGATTCATTCTGTAACTTTTCTGCTTGTCTCCAAATGTTTAATGTTGCTGTAGACAAGCCTGTGGAGATCCCAGGTCAAGTTACAGGTCAGATCTGTGGAGAGGTTCATCTGAACACATGAAAGATGGACGTGTTTAAAGCCCTACTGTGAAACATTCAAGCCAAAGCAAGTACATGACATCTTCTCCACAAGTAAGTAAGTTTTTATTTATATAGCGCTTTTCACAGACATTTTGGCTACGTTCAGACTGCAGGGCTTAACGCTCAATTCAGATTTTTGGTGAAATCCGATGTTTTTGTGAGGTCGTTCACATTTCCAATTAAATGTGACTTGTATGTGACTCCAGTGTGAACATTAAATGGTCCAAAACTGTCCCGCATGTGACACTGGAGACACGACGACGTTGTGTTTCAGGAGCACATATCCAAGTGTCCTGGGTCGCATTTGAAAAAATCGGATCTGTGTCGTTCAGACTGACATTAAAAGATCAGATACAGGTCGCTTTGGGGTGAAAAAATCGGATTTGGATCACTTCAGGCTGCAGTTTGAATGTAGCCTTGGATATGTGCTCCTGAAACTGATACATATCTGATCTTTTGACATGTGACTTAAGTGTGAACGTCCAAAGTGCATTCATCCACCTACACGTTATCAACAAGACACAAACGTCACTGTTCTGCGCTGAAGTAGGTGAAAATTGTTAATGAACTCTGTGTCACTGAAGTGAAGCACATCACCACTCACCACTCTTGGCTCCGTCTCCACATCCACACGTTCCTTTCAACAGACTGAACCACAAAACACCACGACCAAAAACCTCGTCCTTCTCCTTCTCAATCTCCTCCTTAAAACAAGTAAGTTGTTCATGTTCTGGCTCCGGTACGAGAGGAACTTTAAAATCTCCAGGTGCTCGATGCTGCGTCCATGTTTGGACAACTTCTGTAAACACAGAGACGCTCACTGTGGTTGACGTCGTCGTGTCTCCAGTGTCACATGTGGGACACTTTCGGGTCATTTAATGTTCACACTGGAGTCACACACAAGTCACATTTAACTGGAAATGTGAACGACCTCGAAAAAACATTGGATTTCACAAAAAAATCTGAATTGAGCGTTAAGCCCTGCAGTCTGAACGTAGTCTAAGTAAGTCTTTTATTTATATAGCGCTTATGTCTCTCTTTTTTAATTTTAATCTTTATGATTATTTATGTTTTGATTTGTTTTTATTATGATTTTAATGTATTTCTTATTCTGTAAAGCACTTTGAATCACTTTGTGTACGAATTGTGCTGTACAAATAAACTTGCCTTGCCTTTTGACAGACATTTTGTCACAAAGTCGCTTTACGGAGCATTATTCATTCACTCAAGCGCGGCTGCCATGCCAACCGCCACCATCACTCACACACTCAACACTTTGATACTAGACAATGTGGGTTTAGTGTCTTGCCTAAGGACACAACGGCAGTTTTTACGGCTGGCGCCTCCTGTGGCTCCTGATTTTCCCAGTGTCTCCATCCAAGTCCAGACCAGGCCTCTGAGCTTCTGAGATCTGACAGGATCAGACTTTGACAAGCTCGTATGTCCATGTAAAGTTGAAGTAAAACTTAAACACAGTGTGCCAACTTTTCAAGGATAACATCTGTTTTCAGGACAACAGATGATCATTTTTGTTTTAAAGTTCACGTTTGTAGATAAAATTGACTTTAGAATTTTATTACTCCAACTAGATCATCAACTGGGGTGTTAACATCGTTTAAATTTGCAGTGTTAACTCTAAATTTGTGCATTTAAACATGTGTGAATGAAACAAAACACAACTCCAGGTGTGTCTATGTCGAGGAAACATTAGAATACAGATCAGAAAATAGAATAATATGTGTCCTTTAATGAACATGTGTACATGAAATAACAAGAGCAGAGAGATCAGACGTCCTTGTTTATCCAAAACCAGTGATTTGTCCCAGTTTTATACAAGAAATGGGTAACACTTAATTTTTTCTATTAATACAATCTTTATTAGTGCTTATTAATATGATACTAGGCCATTTTTGTCCAAGAATTATGACTCAAATAAGGGTTTTGTTAAAGACAAGTAGCACCAGAAATTTAGTTTTTGCTTATTTGTATCAGACGTTTATCAGAATCATAATTCATGAACAAAAATGGCCAATTATCTTACTAATAAGCAGTAATAAGGAGTGTATTAATAGGAAATGTTTGTAAATGTCTAAATCATCGAGTCAAACTCAAATTCACAGAGGCCAAAATTAAAAACTAGGACTAAGTCGTGGGCCAAAACTAAATATTTACTGAAAAATTTCTACAGCATCTGCATGTTTTCTCTTCTCTTGAGATCTGTAATGTTAAACCTTTTCATATTAAAATAAATGTTTAATCATAGTTTTGATTAAACATTGAATTCAGAACAAGCAGAATATAAAATAATAACAACATTTTAAATAAATAGTGTCTCTGTAGGCGGTGGGCAGCTCTAATACAGATTTGGGTAACACTTTATAATAACTACACCTTATTTAGCCTTAATAAAGCATGAACAAAGGCTTAATTAATAATGAACAAAGACTTACTTAATAATGATTCACTACTTAATTACTACCTGAATTAGCACTTGCACTTAATTTGCCTGTGCTGTAAATAGTTACTCATACTTATTTCATACTTAATTACTCATGGACTAACCATTTGATCATTTATTAATCATTAGTAAACTATGAGAGAATGATTTACTAATAATACAATGCAATGATCATTCAGGCAGCTGTTATCTGTTAGTTAAGTCTTTTTGAGAGCTTTTCTAAAGTGAAGACAAATGATGTTTATTAAGCATTTACTAAGTGTGAATCATTATTAATTAAATCTTTGTTCATTATTAATGAAGTCTTTGTTCATGCTTTATTAAGGCTAAGTAAGGTGTAGTCATTATAAAGTGTTGCCCAGATTTGTTTTGATCTTGCGGGTCAAATTTGGCCCCCGGGCCTGAGTTTGACATGTCTGGTCTAACTAAAAGCAAAATAAGCTTATTGGGAATTAGACATTAATAAGGGCTGAATAAATACTAATTAATGACATAATAATAATGATTATTTTAAACTATGTTAATTAGTGGGTTGTTAGATGTTAATAATTGCACCCTAAAATAAAGTGTTACCAAGAAATGTCCCTGGTTTCTCTTTTTTTTGACCAATCTGAAACCTGCCAACAGTAAAGAGAAGCATAAACTGTCATTTGTTTTGGTAAAATTACAGCAAACACAAAGAAAATCTGACTATACTGACTCAAAATACAAATTTAAAGCTACAGTGTGTAACATTTGAGCTAAAATAGAGAATAAAAGCATGTTTTTTATCATTTTAGTTGTGGTTATTGCGTTGAAAAAAAGCGTCTTTACTAGGGGATGTGACGATATTATCATGATATGCATCTCACAATACGATATTTATTGCGATATTTTGGAGATGTGACACTTTTTTGCTTTTAAAACACCTTAACAAGATTTTGGTGTGAATTATTTCCGTCATAATCCCAAGAATTCAAGTAAAAAACATGTTTCTTCATGTTGTTTGCGCCGAAATGAATCATGGGAAATGTAGTTCCTGATGTTTATAAGCTGTTGCTTCTATAAAACAGTACATTTACGCAAAAAACCTTGTAATTCGATATATTATGACAGCCTGTGATATAATTACGAGACTTTTGATGTC
Organism: Boleophthalmus pectinirostris; assembly: GCF_026225935.1. Taxonomy (NCBI): domain Eukaryota; kingdom Metazoa; phylum Chordata; class Actinopteri; order Gobiiformes; family Gobiidae; genus Boleophthalmus; species Boleophthalmus pectinirostris. Next base: position 2,224,996 of record NW_026571018.1, on the reverse strand, counting down.
ATCACGAGTCCCTAGTCCTTACTGTAAAAGACTCGCATTTCCACAAACCTGACTCTTAAGCTACGTTTATATGACAATGGTTTGAACAGAAGACACAAAAGTGGCGTTGCGTCTGGTTCTGGAGTTTTGCGTCTTGGGCAGCCTCCAGACTTTTCCACTCTGGAGGCTGGTTTCAGATTTTTGTGTTTTTTTAAGCCCCAAAAACGGCGTCACCGTCTAAACGAAAGTCACTTCCGATAAAATATTTGGTCATTTTTACCCACAAGTGTTCCCGTGTAAACAATTTAATCCCTTCCAACAGTAAAGAGAAGCATAAAGTGTCATTTGTTTAGGTAAAACTACAACAAACACAAATAAAATCTGACTGTACTGACTCACTTCACATTAGTCGTGAATAAATCATGAATGAGCCGAGCGCAGAACAGTTTTCCATTCAAGAAAAACCCGCCCTCGTTCATAAAGTCACGCTGGACCTGCTCGACTTTGGAGATTTTTGGACCAGAACATGAAACCGTCACTTTGTTTGAGCTCGTCTAATGAACCATCGGGAACAAACCACATGTAAAACAGAGCGACGGTCGGTGTTGGGAGGAAGTGGACGGATAATTTTCAGCTGAATCATCGACATTCCCCAAGGGTGTGAGGCTAACGGAGGCACTGCTCTGTCTGAAGAGAGATGAGACTTTAATCTGGATTGTGTTTAAACACAAACTGAAAAGATTCATTTGTTTTTCTAAATAAAACCAAAAATAAGAAACGAAAAAACAACTGTTTTCTTCATTATTTGTCTCCAAAACCAAAATGATCAAGACCAGACCAGGACCAGGACTAAACCAGGACTAAACCAGGACTGAACCAGGACTAAACCAGGACTGAACCAGCACTAAAGCAGGACTAAACCAAGACTAAACCAGGATTGAACCAAGACTAAACCAGGACTGAACCGGGGCTGAACCGGGACTAAACCAGGTCTAAACCAGGACTAAACCAGGACTGAACCAGGACTGAACCAGGACTAAACCAGGTCTAAACCAGGTCTAAACCAGGACTAAACCAGGACTAAAGTAGTACTGAACCAGAACTAAACTAGGACTAAACCAGGACTGAACCAGGACTAAACCAGGTCTAAACCAGGACTAAACCAGGACTGAACCAGAACTAAACCAGGACTAAACCAGAACTGAACCAGAACTAAACCAGGACTAAACCAGGACTGAACCAGGACTGAACCAGGACTAAACCCAGTCTGAGAGCTGGGCTGGTTTCCTGTGCTGTGAGCAGGAGGTGCTTCGGTGCATTACTGTACATTACTCTACATCCGCTGCTGCTCGTTCACTCACATCAGTCCGTCCACCGCAGCCACTAACGCTCCACATCCATCCAGTCTGAGATCCACGACGACAATTAACCACAAACTTTCAGCCGTTATTTATCGCATTTAACGGTGATTTTCGCCGTGATCGTGTCGGCTTTTTTACTGAATTTGTGTATCGTTCGTTCGTTCGTTTTTCAATATAAAACCAAAAGTTAGAAAACAGAAGGAAAAAAAACAATAACAACCATTTTCTTTATTATTTGTCTCTAAAACTAAAATGAAAAAACAGATAATGATTTGTTTTTTTCACTTTTTGATTTTGTGTTGGAAAAAATGGATAATGGGCTGAACTACGACTAAACCAGGACTAAACCAGGAGTAAACCAGGACTAAACAGGACTAAAACCAGGACTAAACCAGAACTAAAACCAGAACTAAAACCAGGACTAAACCAGGACTAAACAGGACTAAACCAGTATCAAACCAGGACTAAACAGGACTAAAACCAGGACTAAACCAGAACTAAAACCAGGACTAAAACCAGGACTAAACCAGAACTAAAACCAGAACTAAAACCAGGACTAAACCAGGACTAAACAGGACTAAAACCAGGACTAAACCAGGGACTAAACCAGGACTAAAACAGGATCAAACCAGCACTGAACCAGGACTGAACCAGAACTGAACCAGGACTTAATCAGGACTGAACTTGGACTCAACCAGAACTAAACCAAGACTAAAACCAGGACTAAACCAGGACTGAACTAGGACTCAGCCATGTCTAAACTAGAGCTGAACCAGGACTGATCTAAAACTAATCCTGTCAACAGTAAATTTTGACTAAACAGATTTTAAATCCAGATTAAACCCAAGAATCAATTTTGTGTAATATTGGATTTTTAAATTAATTTTTCTTCTCTTATAGACTGTTTAATCATACGATTTATTGCAACAGGCTTTCTAACCATTTTGAAATAATAAATAATCATCTTAAAGGACTTATAAAACATTTGTTCATTAAGTTTAATGTTTTTGATTCCAGATAAACCTGTACCAAAGTTACCAGTTTATTTCATTCTAAGAAATTAGAATTTAAATTTTTTCTATTATAAATTGAAACTGCACAATGACTAATCCACAACTAAAAGCAACTACTGAACTGGGACTAAAAAAGGTCTAAATCAAGAATAAAAACAAGGACTGAACCGGGACTGGACCAGGACTAAACAAGGACTAAACCAGGACTAATCAAGGATTAATCCATGACTAAACCAAGAATAAACCATCAGGAAGAATAAACCAACATTGAACCAGAAAGAAACCAGGACTAAACCAGGACTAACCCAGGCTAGCTCTGGAGGTTCATGGCCCCTCCCCCGGCCCACAGCGGAGATGGGTATCGACATTTTACATCCGACCTTGAGCACAATCAATGCCAACCCACATGTCCCCATCACACTGCCCCACCAGAGACCAGGACTAAACCAGGACTAAACCAGGACTAAACCAGGACTGAACCAGGACTAAACCAGGACTAAACCAGACTGACTAAACCAGGACTAAACCAGGACTAAACCAGGACTAAACCAGGACTGAACCAGGACTGAACCAGGACTGAACCAGGACTAAACCAGGACTAAACCAGGACTAAGCCAGAACTAAACCAAGAGTAAATTAGGACTAAACCAGGACTAAACCAGGACTGAACCAGGACTAAACCAGGACTAAGCCAGAACTAAACCAAGAGTAAACTAGGACTCAACCAGGACTCCACCAGAACTCAACTATGACTAAATGAGGACTTAAACCAGGACTAACCTGAGACTGAACCAGGACTGAACCAGGACAGATCTAGGACTAAACCTGGCAACAGCAAACTTTAACTAAACAGGTACTAAACCCAGATTAAACCAGGATGTAGAACTAAACCAAGACTAAACCAGGACTGGACCAGGACTAAACCAAACAAACCTGATTAAAACCAGGACACGGACTTTATGAGAACAAACACAATCTAAATCAAGATCATTCTCGTCAGGATTCATTAAACTTCCTCCGTCTCGTTTCATTCAGTCGGGACAAACTCAAACAGAACCCGAGCTAAATTCCCTTATATAATATTCCGGATTTAAAATAACCGAAATATCGTCATATCGTATCGTCCAAAGTCTCATAATAACATCATCAACCATCACAAAATATCAAATTATCTAAGTTTATTTGCTTAAATTTATCGTTATGGTGCAGTAGAAGCAAAAAAACAGAGCGAACTACATAGACCATGATCCTTTGCTCCATTTCACTGTAATCTACAATATAAGAGGTAAAATAACTTCCTTTAACAATGGATTGCGATTAAAATAAAAAGGTAAGACTCTAAGTACGCATAATTATCCGTCGTAAAGCATGAATGAAGACGTAGTTCATCATTAATAAACTGTTTATTAACAATTATTCAGGTTTATTTACTTAATTCATACTCGCACCTGCTTTTTAAAATCATTATTAGAGGTTATTGCTTTGCCTGGAATGTTCCGCAGTATGGCATTAAACCTTTCTATCTTCACGGAAACCAAATCAGACCAGGTTACAGGTCACATCTGTGGAGAGGAGACCCCGCTCGCAGTCAGAATGTCTGTTTTTCACGGTATTTTCGAGCGATAAAACCACTTATAATTGAATAAATGTAAAGTGCGCTGCAAAAAACAAAATCTAGCAGAGTTAAGATGACTTGAATTAAGAAAGTTTTATTATGATTTGAGTTAATTTCACTTGACAAAAAAAATTAAAAAGATTAAGTTGTGCACACTCAAACTTTTAGAAATAGTCCTGCTAACTTAATTACTTAATTATGTCAAGTTGCTGTAACATGTTCTTATTTCTGAGTAATTTAAACTTTTTATTTCAATTAAAGGAAACTAGTTTGGGTTTAAGTGAGTGTAACTTTAAAACACAGAAGTGGTTGAACTTAAAATCAGTAATGATAAAGTCCTGTTATTTCTATTGTTTCAAATAGGGATGATTAAAAAATAATAATAATAATAACTTATAAAGTACATGCTAAAATACAATACAATTTTAAAGCATTTAACCAAATAAGTACTAAAATCTATCATAACAAATAAATTGTAATCACACAACTTAATTTGATCGAGGCAGTCTGTTTTATTTAATTTAATTTAGTTTAGTTTTATTTTTTATGTATTTATATTTATTTTATTTTTACTTATTTTATTTATTTAATTTTGTTTTTTACTTTACTTTTTTTTCATTTTATCATTTTTTTTTTTTTTACTTTACTTTATTTTATTTTTAAGCCATAATAAATAACTGAGACGCCTTAACATAAAACTTTTAAACATTTTAAACGTGAGACTTTTCAGTTCATCAACTCGAAATAATTGAGACGATCGATTTACTCAATTATTTTGAGTTCTGTTAACTTTTTCGAGTTTACACTGTTAGGCAGAGCCGTTTAATGCCACATTTTGGAACATTTCAGGCAGAACAGCAACATATCCGACGAAAAAGCAAGTGACGGAGCCTAAAACGAAAAGTTACGAAGCACAACTTAATTATGTTTTGATTCTGGGACTCATTTCCGTTGTGTTTTCCCAAAATCTGTGAGAATTTTGACACTAAATTAACAAAATACTAAATGGGCTAAAACACGGCGCCCGTTGAAATCCGGTGAAATCTCTGCCTCTCATTGGGTCCATCTCTCTGCGAGCTCCGAGCCCAAGGTCATGCAAATCATCAATAGTTTAACAGCGGATCAAATGGCCGTGGGCTTACCTCTCACTGGCTCCGGCTCCATGCTCTCCACGTTCTCTCCAGTTTCTGCAGCGTGCCCACGAATTCTCGCCCTCGAAATATGCCAAAAATCGTTCTTCGGGAACCGCTTCGTCTAACCTATTTTCTTTCTTTTCTGTTTTCGCGGCTCGAGAAAGGCTCTGTGATATCCTCGTAAATATTTAATGATTGTTGGCTTGTAAGGGAGGATGCGCCTTCTTTCTTTCTTTCTCCTTCCTCGTCTTCGTTTTTTGTTTTTTGTGAATTCTGCGCGGAGATTTGATGTTTGTTGGCGCGAAATTGATCAAACTTGAAGGAGGTTAAGTTTGTAGAAAAGTTCACTTCATATATATCTTGAAATAGTCTCCGGAAATGTAAAAAAAAATGCGTTTCTGCGTCGTTTTTGCGCGTTGAAACGAGCTTGAAGTTTGCCTGTCCGGTTTTGGAGTTGCTTGTTGTTGTTTGAGTCAAAGCGAAATGAATGAGCTGAGGCTGGGATGCGCGCGGTGCTCATAGGGACAGCCTCCTCCCCTCCCTCTTCGTCTTTCTCGTTCTCTTCCTCTCCCTCCTCCTCCTCCTCGTCGTCTTTCTCCTCTTCCTCCCCCCTCCTCCTCCTCTCGGTCTCGCTCTCATCATTCAATCCGATTCAATTGTGCTTTTATGAACATGACTCTGCAGAAGAGATCCGGGCTCCACTGTTCCTCCCGTCGCCGCACATCTCACGCCTCAAACACTTCAGCAACGTTTAGTTCAGATTATTTCACTTCTGGACAACGGTTTTATCTCTGAGCCAACTCAAAATGTCTGATTTATTTTCTTTTTGTGTTATGTTTATGTTGGTCTAAATAAATAATTTTGATTTTAAGATGATTTATCACAGAAACCGGGCTCAAACAGGACTGAACTAGGACTAAACCAGGACTAAAACCAGGACTAATCCAGGACTAAAACTAGGACTTAACTAGGTCTGGAAAAGGATTTAACAAGGATTTAACTCACACTCAACCATGACTAAACCAGGTCTGAACCAGGACTGAACTAGGTTTGGAAAGGGACTTAACTAGCACTCCACCAGGACTAAAGCAGGTCTAAACCAATAATAAAACCAGGACTGAACCAGGATTGAATTAGGACTAAACTAGATCTGGACAAAGATTTAAATAGGACTTAACTAGTACTCAACCAGGACTAAAAACCACAAATAAAACCAGGACTAAACCAGGATTGAACTTAGACTAAACAAGGTCTTAACTAGCACTCAATCAGGACTAAACCAGGAATGAATCAGAGCTAAACCAGGACTAAACCTGGAATAAAAGCAGGACTGAACCAGGACTGAACCAGGACTAGACCCGGACTGAACCAGGGCTAAAGCAAGACTAAACCAGGATTAAACTTGGACTAAACTAGGTCTGGACACGTATTTCACAAAGATTTAACAAGGACTTGACTAGCACTCAACCAGGACTCAACCAGGACTAAACCAAAAATAAAACCAGAACTAAACCAGGAACAAACCTGGATTGAACTAGGACAAAACTAGGTCTGGAATAGGACATAAAAAGGACTTCACTAGCACTCAACCAGGACTAAACCAGGGCTGAACCAGGATTGAACTAGGTCTAGACAAGGACTTAACAAGAACTTTAGCACTCAACCAGGACTAAACCAAGAATAAAACCAGGGCAGAACTAGAACTAAACTAGGTCTAGACATGTATTTCACAAAGATTTAACTAGCACTCAACCAGGACTAAACCAGCACTTGAATCTGGGCTAAAGCAAGACTGAACTAGAACTAAACTCGGTCTAGACAAGGACTAAACAAGGTCTGGACAAGGCCTTAACATGGATTTAACTAGCACGCAACTAGGACAAAACCAAGACTAAAACCAGGACTAAACCAGGAATAAAACCAGGACTGAACAAGGTCTGGACAAGGGACTTAACAAGGACTCAACCAGGACTAAATCAGGACTAAACTAGAACTAAACCAGGAGACAAGACAAACGATTAGGGTCCACAAAAATGACGAGATTTTGCCATAATTCATATTTGATTTTTATTAGGTCGTGCTCTTTTCTCAAACTGAAAACACTCTGTACCACCTTGTGATGTCATATGGCGATACAGGAAGTGCTCCACTGTGTTTTTAAACTCCACACACCTTCACTAGACTCATTCGGATTGGATTTCAGCCCTGAAATTGCCAAACTCGGCTGAACTAAAAGGAGGTAAAAGGAACTGTAATACTTGAAAACTACCACTTGATGACATCATAAGGTGGAACAGAACGTTATGAAGCTTTGAAAATGTAAACAGACTAATAATAAAGAGTTTCTCAAACATGTGAATGAAACAAAACACAACTCCAGATCTGTTTTTGAGGAGGAAACAACATTAGAACACGACTTAAAGCTTAATATCCTGACTTTTAAGTAGTTTTTAATCGTTCTTAATTAACTTTTTATCTTAAAGTGTGACGGGTTTGTCTGAATCTCCGCTGCAGTGTGATGTAACCGGAGGCACTGCACAGTCTGGTGTTTCAAGTGTGGAGCTGAGTAAGGCTGTAAACTGCACATACATGACATTTTCACACAAAACACGAAGCGCTCCGGTTACAGACAGACTGCACCATCAGGGACGGACTTCAGCCGCTTCGCCGCACGCACAATGTCCTTCAACCCATTTAAACCTGCTGTACCCGATGGTTTACATGTATCTGAGCAAAATATATCCCACCGCATTATAAATATCACACTGGGGGGGTTGTACGTGTATTTCTATGGCAGTAGGTTCAGACGACGCAATGTAAACGTTAACAAATGCTGTCAAAACAGGTTTAAATACTCAAGAAAAAACACAAAATGGATTAAACACTACATTTTCAGGAGCCTGTGGTCAGTCCGAGCGTTCGTGTTTCTGTTTAGGAGTAAAATTTTCAACAAGTACTAACTAAAAAACTGTTGGCTAATGCTAACGCTAATGCTAATGCTATCTAGCGTGTGACTGTATTGTGAATAAAATTTAAACAATCAAGACAAAAACACAAAATGGATTTAAACACTATACAGAACATTTTCAGGAGCGTGTGGTCAGTCCGAGCGTTCGTGGTTCTGTTTTAGGAGTTTGATTTTCAACAAAAAGGTGAAAAGAAGAAGAGGCTAACTGAAAAACTGTTAGGTAATGCTAACGCTAATGCTGACTTGTGACAAAGACTGAAACTGGGACCAGACTGAGATTGAGACCAGGACCAGGACTGAGACCAGGGCCAGACCAGGACTGAAACAAAGACTGAGACCGGGACTGAGACCAGGACCAGACCAGGACTGAGACAAAGACTGAGACCCAAAACCAGGACTGAGATTGAGACTGAGACTGGGACCAGACCAGGACCAGACCAGAACTGAGACTGGTATCAGACTGAGATTGAGACCAGGACGGAGACTGGGATCTGACCAGGACTGAGACTGGGACCAGGACTGAGACTGGGACAGAGACCAAGACCAGACCAGGACCATACCAGAACTGAGACCGGGACCAGGAGTGAGACCGGGACTGAGACCAGTACCAGACCAGGACTGAGACAAAAACTGAGACTGGGACCAGACCAGGACCAAGATTAGGACAAAGACCTGGACTGAGACAAGGACTGAGACCAGGACTCTTCACAGATCTGCCCCGTAACTTGGTCTGGTCTGGTCTCCTTGAAGCTCGAAAAGTTTTAATTCCACACTCTGGAACATTTCGGACAAAACAATAACATCACCATAGAGTAAAACGACACAAAGCACATTTCTGTTAAACGAGACAAAATACTGACTTAAACAGAACCCACAAAAACCGTCTGAGTCCAGATTTGAACCGTTTACCTTCTGGTTTGTGGGCGACCTGTACACGCGTGGTTCTGAACTTAAACGAGTGTAATAAAGGAGCAGTGTCGTGTCGTTTTGTTCGCCTCAGCAGAAATAACGACAGCAGAGAAACCAGGGCATCTGACATCGATCTGCTCTGACCCACAACACAGTCACACTGCGATTTGCTCAACAGGCGACTTCGAAACATGTAATGATAACAAACGATTTAACGAGAAATTCATCTGTTTCTATGGATACGTCATTGCTTTGCCCGGAATGTTCCACAGTGTGACATTAAATTGGTATGTCTAGTGTTAATCCAACTGCAGGTGTTTTTATCGCTTCAGAAATGTCTTAAAAAGGTGAATTCTTACTGTGAGTTGGGGTCCCCTCTCCGCAGATCTGACCTGTAATTTGGATTTCAAGTCTCCAAGTTTGTGGACACACTGTGGAACATTCTAGGCACATCTCCATGGAGACGAGCAGCCTTCACCGGACAAGTAACACAATGTAGATACCAGAGCAAAAAAAAAAAAAAAAAAAAAAAAAAACTGAATTAAAAGTAAAAGTATTACATAAAAAAATATACTTAAGTAAAAGTAACTACATGTTACTTTAGGAGTAAAAAGTAAAAGTATTTTTGCTCGGGTTTTGAGATCTAATAAAGCTTCAAATGCAGTGACTTTGATACAGATTTGTGCTGAATTTGATAGACAAAAATTTTTAAATTTTAGTCAGAGGCGGGACCGAGTCGTCCCTTTGCAGGCAAGTCCAAGTCGAGTCTCGAGTCACTGACCCATAAGTCCAAGTCGAGTCTCGAGTCAAGTTTCAAGTCCTACAAATAGTGCCTCAAGTCTGACTCGAGTCCAAGTCACGACGGTTTTATAGCATTTTAGAATTTTAGAAAAGAGTTTTGTTTTTTTAGCTTTTAATTTTTATATTTTGATCAAACTACAGATGTGTTCGAAATAAGCCCTCAGCCTTTTCAGCAGGTCTCAAATAAAATAAAAATAACTTTTATTTTCCAGTTAAGTTAAAAATGTAGAAAGTACAGTAGCTCGATTCATCAGCCGGTTTCACTTGGTGGAAAACGTGTGACCTCGCAGCATTAGGATTCGTTCGCTCGACGGTAGGTGGGTACTTTTTTTATTTAACCAATCGCTGTTGTTTGGTTGTGTCGTATGTAATGCTCCAAATCCTGTAGGAAGAAGGACAATAACGTCTTCCCTTTTGACAAAATTCAAACATTCTCTTTGTTCTTGTTTTAAATCCTCGATCTCGAGAATCGCTGCCAACACAGAATGTCTGTCTCTTCGCTGATTCTGGTGTCCGAACTCACACTTCCGGGGATTTTACGAACCATCTAGTGTTTTCTGATTCCTGATCTAGTCGCTGGAGAGAAATGAAATCGAGCGAGACACTAGGTGGCGCCGGACTGACTGAAAGTACCGATACCTGCTCTCAAATGTAGAGACGTAAAAGTAAAAAATCTCCACTTAAAAATGTTAAGAATTCATGTTTTGTTTTGAGCTATAAAACCTGTAACTGATCCGATGCATGAGAGATATGTTTAATGCCCTCCTACGGAACATTCTAGGCAAAAAGACAAGCAAGTATTGGACCCTCCAGCTCACGGAGATGACATAGTGCACCTTTGAGCCGTGGACCGTGCACAGTCTGAGGTCCATTAGCCCGGTGCTGCTGCTGCTGCTGCTGCTCTTCTGCTTCTTCTTCTTCCGCTGCTCCCTCTTTGATGAGTGGAGGATGCTCTTGTCTCATTAGTAAAGTTTTATCCGCTTCAGGAAATGCGTTTCTCTCAGACACAGCACAGGAAATGGGGCCTGGAGCTTGGCCAATCCGGCTATTTCAGGGCCCGACCCGCAGCCAATGACCGAGGGCCCCTAATGGACTCTGCACAGAACCGCCGCTCGTTTCTCTCTCCACTGCAACGATGTCAGAGCTGCGAGAGAAACGACCACGATTCTGATGATTTCTCTTCACTCCGGCTTTAATTTTTCTTTTATTGTCACGTATTTAGTCCTGCTCATGATATTTATTTATTTATTTTGCGTTAAAGTGTCATATTTCACTATTTTCTGATCTGTTCTAATATCGTTTCATCATGACAAACAGATCTGGAGTTGTGTTTTGTTTCATTTTTCACACATGATTTATGCTGAGTTCTTCTCTCAAACTCTGGTACAAAATTGTGATGTCAAGTTGTGTTTTTAAACTGAGGATAACGTCAGTGTATTTGTTTCAAGGTAATAAGTCAGAAAGTTATTATTACTCTGTTGTTCAAATATTAACATGTGTCATTTTCATGTGTTATTGTGTTTTATTGACCTTTTACTTTGTCCAAGACCAGACCAGGACAAGACCAAGACTGAGACCGGGACCAAAACGGGAACCAGACCAGGACTGAAACCGGGACTTGGCCGGGATCAGACTGTGATTGAGACCAGGACTGAGAATGGAACCGTGACTGAGACTAAGACCAGGAACAAACTGGGACAAGACCAGGACTGAAACCAGGACTGAGAATGGGACCGTACCAGGACTGAAACCGGGACTGAGATCAGGACTGAGATCAGGACAAGACCAAGACTAGACCAGGACTGAGACTGGGACCAGACTGTGATTGAGACCGGGACTATAGCGTGGTTGAGACCAGGACCAGACTGGGGCTGAGACCAGGACCGTGATCAGGACAAGACCAAGATTGAGACCTGGACGGAGACCGCGACTGAGAACAGGACTGAGATCAGGACAATACCGAGAATGAGACCAGGACTGAGACTGGGACCAGACCAGGACTGAGACCAGGACTGAGACTGGGACCAGACCAGGACTGAGACCAGGACTGACATCAGGACTGAGACCAGGACAAGACCAAGATGGAGACCAGGACTGAGATCAAGACAAGACCGAGATGGAGACCAGGACTGAGACCAGGACTGAAACCGGAACCAGACCATGATTGAGACCAGGATGGAGACCAGGACTGAGACCGGGACTAAGACCGGTCTAGTCCTGGTTTAGTCCTGCTTCAGTCCTGGTTCAGTTCGGCATCACAGTTTAAGTCACGAAAACGGGAAACGTCCGTTATCTGTTTTTTCCATTTTTCATTTAAACACAAAATCGAAAACTGAAAAAAACAAACAAACAAACCTTTATCTGTTTTTTTACTTTGATTTTGGACACAAACAATGAAGAAATTAGTTGTTTTTTCATTTTCAAATTTTTGGTTTTATCTTGAAAAACAAATAAACGAATGTCACACCGATTCAGAACCTCCACCTCCACAGAAAACAACTTTGAGAAAACAGAAATGAATCTCGCGCGAAGAGAAATCAACTTTCGACTTTCATCTTTTCGAGGTTGTGTCTGCCTCCTGGTGGCTGTTTTGATCATTTTCTCGCTCGCAGCTAATATCTACACATGTTTCATCGTGTGTGTGTTTATTCTGGGATTATTTTGATGCCATGATAAAACGTGACTCTAAAATCTGAATGAAACAAAAGTCAGTTTGGCGTAATCTAGAACCTTTAACCCAGTGGACGTGTTTGAGCTCGTGTGGCTGTTCTCCCCTCCGCCCTCCCCCCTCCCCTCTGCCCTCTCGGTGGGCACGTGTGGCGGGGCGGGCGGTATTGGCAGGACGTCGTGTTGATGGGGCATGGATGGAGCCGAGTGGGAGGTAATGGGGCAGCATTGATTTGGATGGATAACTCCGGAGCGTCCGCAGAGAGGCCTGCCCCTTCCGGGAATCCTCTATGGAAAAATGAATGGAGTCGAGTGGAGCGTGCAGGAGAATATTTTTGGTTTAGTTCACGCCGTCGTCTTTTGCTGCCGTCATATTAAATTATGACAACATTACGTCTTTTTTGTTTCGTTGGTCTGCGTGTTGCGTTGGGTCGACTCGACACATGTGGAAACATAATGGACCTGTAAATAAATTAACACTATTTCACTTTTCCACAACCTGCTTGTCTCTATGGAGATGTTATTGCTTTGCCTGGAATGTTCCACAGTATGGCATTAAAAGTGTCTCTCTAAACTCACATATTTAATTGTATTTGCTCAAAAATACCCTAGAAAACATGAGGTTTTATACGGGTCAATGCACCTTTGGATTTTGTACTTTACACCAAAACTACGCAGAATTTTGATGCTCTAAACATATTTTTTTAGTTGTTTTTCCATGACAATAACAATAAAATTCGAGAAAAAAACGGCCTCATAATCAGTGTTGGGGACTTGCAAGTCGTGACTTGAAACTTGAAACTCAAAGCAGACGACTTGGACTTGACTTGGACTTACGGGCCAGTGACTTGAGACTCGACTTGGACTCGCCTGTATTTGACGTTGGACTTGACTCGGGACTTGAGGTCAAAGACTTGAGACTTACTTGAGACTTGCAAAACGACGACTTGGTCCCACCTCGGCTCATGACAGATCCGGACGCTCATTTATGAAGCGTACAGACAAAATATTAAGTGCGTTTGATGAGAATTCCACCAAACTTTTCTAAATAAAATGTGTTTCATATGAACTTTGCACAAGAAGTGGTTTAACAAAGACTTTTAATATCACAGACATGATTTAACCTTTATTTTTTATTGAACTGTATCGAATAGATTTGAAATATATATCGAATCAAAAGTGAACTGTATCAAGGTATGTATCATATCATGGCCTATGTATTGAGGTATGTACCGTATCGGTGGCCAAAGTATCGAGATATGTATCGTATCAACAACGTCTTAATGACACCAGCCCTACTAACTACATTTGATCAATTTATAAAGAACTTGAATCTCAATCTATTAATTATCCATATGTCTTGTAATATTTGTGTGTACTGTTGATATGTTTACATGTACATTTGCTTAAACTTATTTGTATAGATATATGCAATAAATGTATATATTAATGACTTTACACCAAAACGTAAATGCTCAAATGTTGAACCTGATCATTTCTACTAGTGACTAGACTCATAAACTTTTTGTATTACAACAAAAATCTGCATTTTAACAATAGTAATTTTATTTGTCCTCATCTGAAACACAGAAGTTGTTGTTGTTGGTTGTACATTTATATTTATTTATAATTATGTGTTATTACACGTGTCTCTTGCTCATTTTTGCTACTTATTTAGTATTTATTATTACCATTTCTATTTTTTTACGCTTTACTATGATTTTATTTTGTGATGTTTGAGCTCCTGTGTCTAAATAATTTCCCTTGTGGATCAATAAAGTTGGTCTAAGTCTAAGTCTGAGTGTAAAACATTGAGAGTTAATCTGAATGACTCGATGACGGTTGTCTTCGTTCTTCGCTCCTCTGAGGCTCTTCGCTCTGTCACTTTGGCTTGTTCGCTTTGCCTCTCAGCTCCACACTGAGAGCAGTTTATTGAAGTGAAAACCAGTGAGCAGATCTGACATGACCTCATTCTCTGAAGCCTCTGCACGGAACAGGACGAGGGGGGCGGGGCTGAAGGACGACACCTGCTGGACAACAAGTGTGACTGCACACTGTACACTAGGCTGCATCGTTTGCCCCAATGTCAGAAATTCAACTTGTATCCAATTTTAAACTGTGACAAAACCACTTAAAAGAAAATCTGTGGAATATTTACTGAACTGAATAAAATCTACTGGATCCACCAAGTCTCTTAAATTCCATCCTAACAGTGTCCATAAAACTCTGGCAGAAAAATCAGTTTTTCTCAAATAACTTTAAAAATAATCCATTTCAGGCCATGGTGTCAATGAAAGTTGAATATAAATGTTGCTATTGCACATCTTTTGGAAAAAATTTTATATGTCTATCTTTATAACTTTCTAAGATTCTGAGTATTTATTTATAATTATCCAGTAAAAACAAAGTCCAAAGATGAAATGAGAGACATAAAGTTTGTTCTTTCTGTAGTGATCAGAGTCTGTATAAAAAAGTGGAGTAATTGAGTGTGACGTCACCAGAGCGTCTCAATGACAGGTACAGCTCAGGGTTTCAAGAAAGAATAAGGATGTTATGAAAGAAAAACAGATTTTTAAACTCCAGAGGTTTGGTGGACCCAGTAAACATTAAGAGAATTTCAGGAAATTTCTCACGGAACTTTACTTTGGCAAGTGTAAACAATTAACTAGGCACACACTGATTTTCAATTTTTATTTTTCAAAAAGTTGGACAGATGATGCACCTACACTAGGGGTGTGAGAAAAAATCAATTCAGTGATATATCGTGATACGTCATTGCACAATTCGTGAATCGATTCAAAATGGATCTGAATCGATTTTTTAATTAGGGGTGTAACGATATCCAAGTCTCACAATACGATATCATCACGGTATGAACTTCACGGTATGATATTTATTGCAATATCGTGGGAAAGCTCACGATATGTTGGGGAGGCTCACGATGTAACAATATCCAAATCTCTCATCTCACGATATGATATTTAAAACTGTTAATATGCTTCTTTTTCCTCTTAAAATGCCTTAAGACCTAATCCAAAGAACTGAGACTTAAAAGTGTTAGAACTGTTATTTCTTCTTGTCGTCTGCACTGAAATGGAGCAAAGGATCATGGTCTATGTAGTTCCCTCTGTCTTTTTTTTTTAGATATTTCTGCATCATAACTCTTCATTTAAGCAGAGACTTGTAATTCAATATATTGTGATGGTCCATGATATTATTGTGAGAACTTTGACGATACGATATCACGATATTTCAGTTATTGTTACACCCCTATAAATTATATTTCATATAATTGTGTCTTGAATAACTGTGTTATTAGAAGTAATTATTGATAAATTGCAATATATCATCCATCATTCTAGTATCGGTATATATCGTGATATATTGAATCAGGGCAATAATTTTGTGTGATTGTTACTGTACTTTTTCTGCCCTGTCGATAATTTGACCACAACCTGATGATGAACTGAAGATGGAAATTAACCACGTTGGCGATAATCTCTATATTTACATTTTAAAAGTTCAATAATATGTGCTGTCCCTTTACAAATACATAAAATAAAATAAAAATCTCCTAAAATCCCGTCTCAAACCTCGGTTCTGGAGCACTGCAGTGAAGTTCACCTTGATAAACAACTGCAAACCTTTATTTTATTCATCAAGAAATCACACCGGATACACAAATAATTTTAATAACAATTTACCAAAAATCAAACATATTTCTCTAGTCTGCATGTAGCTCACAAACGTTTGCAAAATATATTAAAACATCTAGAAACTAAGAGCATACATGGTTAAAATCCAGCCAAAATTTACCCACAAACAGAAAAAATAAAAGTCCAGTTAAAAAAACAAACAAAAAGCAAACACAACAGGTGATTTCTCGTTAGCTTAGCGCACTACAAACGTAAACACATTTAACATGAGTGAGGTTTGATTCTGTCCACTAGGTTTGTAAAAGTTAAAATGATGTACTTTCTATCAATCAAATCACTGTAGGATAAAGAGTGAGTGTCTAGCCCCCCCTTGTGGACGTTCATGTTACTGCAACACAAATGTTTTAGGTTAACATGAGATGAAAAGCTGCGTAGCGTTTCCTAACCACATTTTTTTTAATGCTTAAAAACATCTGTCACCATCAAAACAACCTGCTTCAGTCCCACCCCACAAACCACCACTGCCCTGGACCGATGTACCAGTCGTGTTTCCAGAAATGCAGAGAAATTACCCAAAAAAACCCATATTGATCGTGTTACTGACTTTTTCCTGACATTGCTTCAGTTTCAAGATCAGTTTAGAATTAAAATAGTCTTCTTATGCAATCAAAACCAGAGAATTTAATTAGTGTTGTAGTCAAGAGTGCACTAATCGAGACCAAGACCAGTCCGAGACCACAGAGTCCCAAGACCAGGACAAGGTCGAGATTTTTCAAGGTCAAGACGGTATATATATATATATATATATATATATATATATATATATATATATATATATATATATATATAATATTTGTATAAGCTGCTCTTCAGGACAAAATAAGTCTAATATTTATGTTTTTTGTATGATAATCAGGAAGTGTGTGGTTGCTGCTAGTGTCGGCATGACGTCAAATAAACTCTGGCTTCAGAAAGTTGTGAAAAATGCTTATAAATTTGAAAATACAGATAGAAACACAACTAGTACTTACACTTTTACACTTAATGACCAAAGCACCAAAAAAAAAATCAAACAAAAAACAAAAAAATCAACAAAAACTGTTAGAGACAAACAAAACCACCGCTCCCATTTAAACATCTTTACAGCGGGCACCTCCAGTACATTCACTTTATCTCTACATATATATAAAACACGATATATATATGTTTTTTTTATTATATACATGCATTTAGACGTCCCTCGTGCCTGGGTCAAGGCTGTGGTGGAGTCACTGCTGTGCTACAAGCGAAAATTAAATAAAAAGACAAACATAAAATTTTTTTTTTTTTTAGTTTTTTTTTTTTTTTGAATATTGTATTAAAAGTGTAAAATTTGCAAATGCTTATAAGAAAAGATATGAATTTTCCCATTTATAGATGTGCTGTAGTCATTTAAACAAACACTGATTTATTTATTTTTATTTTTTCCACTGTATGAGATTTGGTTTTCAGGTCTAAATATGATTCTATACCATTGCGTTTTTGTACAAATTTTATGTATTTAAAAAAATATTTTAACTAACAACATTATAGTTGAAAATTAAAGAGGTAAAAGCATCAGCTGTATTTCTAACTAAATAAAATTCAACTTGGGTAATTTGGCAATGCACTAAAATCATTCTAGTTCATATAAAGCAATGTCACGCTTCACCAGAAGATGGCAGCGTCGCTACATAATCTGTTCCCACACGCAGCTTTAAAGAGGAAGAAAGATTTTAAATCCATGGGGTGTTAACATAGCCTGATTCATCTCTGCCAGGTCAGACAGTTTCACTTCGTAGAAACTGTCTAACCTCGCAGCATTAGGATTCATTCGCTCGACGGTCGGTGGGTACTTTTTTATTTAACCAATCACTGCTGTTTGGTCGTGACGTTTGTAATGCACCAAATCCCGTAGGAAGAAGAACAATAACGTCTTTCCCCTTGATAAAATTCACCAAACTTTCTCTTTGTTCAGGCTTTAAATCCTCGATCTCGGGAATCGTTGCCAACACAGAATGTCTGTCTTCGTCTACATCCATCTCGACGCTTTGTTTACTGTTGTGCTGTTCCACAAAAGGGACACAGACAGACACCACGAGTTTGACGTCATGACTTCACGGCTCTTCGCTGATTGGTCGGTGCGCCGTCTACAAGTTCCGGGATTCTTGCAAAACGTCTAGTGTATTCTGATTCCTGAACTAGTCGCTGGAGAGAAATGAAATAGAGCTAATGTGTAACGTATTTAGATCCACAGCGTTTACATTTGCCTTTTATCGTTTTGAAAATACTGTATTCGCAAAAAAAAAAAAATGCATTAATGTGTTTTATAGGTTTCCCTTTCGATTTTGACGCTCTTAGTCCACATTGGATCAGGTTTGTGAAGTTGTAGAGTAAAGTTTTTCTATATTTATGGAGAATTATCGTGTATCTTATAAGAAGGATTTGAATAGGGCCACATAGCGATCACTAAATTACTCAAACATCTATGGATGACATCTAAATCCTCTTCAGGCATGTTTTTTGACAAGGGAACAACGTTATAATATTGTAGAAAGCTAAAAAAGTATAAAAAATATTGTTGGTAAATGCTTTTTGCATCATGCAGTGGAAAACAAGCTCTGTAGATTTGTTTATTAAAAGGTGCATTGTGTAGCTTTTCTGGTGGAGGCTCTGTCAAATGCTTGTCTCTACGGAGATGTTATCACTTTGTTCAGAATGTTTCACAGTATGGCATTAAGTTACAGGTCAGATCTGTGTAGAGGAGACCCCGCTCACAGTCAGAATGTTGTTTTTCTCGGTATTTTTGAGCCATAAAACCACATTTAAATTGAATAAATGTAAACTAGAGCTGTTTAAAAGTCATACTGTGGAACATTCCAAGCACAGGAATGACATATCTTTAGAATCAAGCAGGTGAGGGACCCCCCAACCAGGAAAAATTACGCAATGCAGCTTTAAATTCGCAGCACAGTTTAACCATACAAGGATTTGATTGGACCCATTTTTTTTCGCAAAGCCACCCCCAAAACACACCCCGATTTGAGCCACAAACTGAACCACACCACCACCATCGGCCTGAGCCCAGAGCAGAGCAGAGCAGGGCATTCTGGGTAAAAGGAGAGGGAAAAGGGGGCGGGGTTTAGGGGGAGGAGCGTGCACTGGGTCAGGCGCTGGTCAGATCCACGGTCGATCGATCATTCCTGTCGAAGAGAAGTGTTTTGTTTAAGGATTTGTAAAGACTTTCTGTTTCAAAATAAAGACAACAAGGCATAATAATGTGTCATGTGTAATAATGTTTGAGTAATTCTTTATTTTTATTACTCTGTTTACATCTCCTGTTCCACCTTGTGATGTCATGAAGCGGAAATCTTCAAGTCAACAGCTCCTTTTACCTTTAGTTTACAAGTTTACATCGGGAAATCCAGGGCTGAAACGATCCAATTGATTCTAGTACAGTTTAAAAACACAGTGGAGCACTTCCTGTATCACCGCATGACATCACAAGGTGGAACAGAGGCTGTGCCCAAATGTCCACTCAAGTCCCTAAAACCGTGACTCTGGCTCTGGGTGAAAAAAAAAAGTCTCTAAACTCTAATAAAACTTTCGTGTCTTCGTCATAGTCGTGTTTTATTCAGAATCAGGATCTGCAGAGCCATAAACCAGTGCTTTTTCTCAGTTTAAGAAGTTATATTTACACCATGATCTTCCCCTGGCACACCATTATCTAAATTGCGGTATATTTCTGTCTAACTGGTGCCTACCGACCTTCATAGTCTCATCACACCCGCTTTATAAACCTCCGCCTTTGGAAAGAGTCAAGGGCCTTGAGCACTCAAAGATCACACTATGTTCACTTTTCAGTTCCCCCCGGTCGTATTATTGATGGTAAATAAACTCCTCCTGCTTAAGACTCCAGTTGGTCTCCAGGCTTTTACTTCCTTGGACAAGCTGAAAACTTCTACAACACTTCATTCAGTCGGGTTGTGTCCAGTTAAACACCTGTCGCTGTACTAGGGCATTCGATTACAGTTTCTTAAAGGGACAGTTCAGAATTTTGGACATAGGCCTTCATTTCCTAGTGTTCCAGAGTGTTGGAGACGTGTGGAGACACTTTTTTAAATATTCCGTCCAGTCCTTGTATTTGCAGAGGTCACTGGTGTTAGACTAGTGCATGTCAATGGTCATAGTTTATCCTGCCACTAAAAACAGTTTTACCCACTCTACAAAACACCTGAAACAAACCTATTATTACACCAGACTGTCCATGTGAATGTCTGTGTTGATAGAATCATGTTTGAAATAAAACTAACCTTGCATCGCATGAATCGTCGCATGTTGAAGGACTATTTTCTCATATATCAGTCCACCGCTGCTGAGTTTTCTGTCAAGAAGTACAACTCACTGCTGCTGCTCACACATAAATCCTTCAAATGCGAGGTCGGTTTTATTTCTAAAATTATTCTATCGACAATCTGGTGTAATAATAGATTTGCTACAGGTGCTTTGTGGATGGAATACTGGATACTGGATGGAATATTTCAAAAAGTGTCTCCACACGTCTCCAACGCTCTGGATCACGAGGAAATGAGGTCCTATGTCCAAAATTCCGGACTGTCCCTTTAATCAATCATCAGGAGAATTAACAATGGATTTTCAATTAATAATTTTTATATTAAAATTATCATCATTATTATTATTACTATTACTAATCTGCATAAATAAACTCAATTTTACAACATGTAAACCATAACCAACGGAAAATTCTTAATGATCAATTAACGATTAGTTAAATAATCATGCCAAGCACTACACTGTATCCCGTTATTTTCCCAACTCTCCCAGTGCATTGTGGTTTATATTGATCGCTCTAGTGACCACCGATGTCTACTACTTTTCAAGGTGCATAGTGGAAAATTTTGAGCGCACTACTTTTTCACCAACTGGACATTCGGACACCCCTGAAAATGCTGTGACTCCTAAACGGTGCCCTAACGAGGGAGCAGTGTGGACATTCAGACACAACTCCAGCTCTGTTTGTGACGAGGAAATGATTATAACACGACTTAAAGCTCACAAGAGTCAGTTTTGTGCAACCTAAGACCTTGATTCTAGTTATCTGTGCAGCTCTTCGTCCCATACCTGTTTCTGACGCTTTCTCAAGTTCTCTCGATGACGACAGTTCTGTCCTCCTGCAGCGAGTGCAGTGTGGACGGGCTCGTCACGTAGTCATCACCCAGCAGAGCCAGGAGGGGATACTGATTACTGTATCTGTAAAAAGTGGAGAAAGTTTATTGCTGTTTTATAGAGTGTAACAATAACAACCAATAAAAGTCTCACAATAATTTCGTGGACCATCACAATTTATCGAATCACAAGTTTCTTTGCTTAAATTCTTTGTTATGGTGCAGCAGAAGCTAAAAAAACAGAGAGAACTACATAGACCATGATCCTTTGCTC
Source organism: Boleophthalmus pectinirostris (assembly GCF_026225935.1). Classification (NCBI taxonomy): domain Eukaryota; kingdom Metazoa; phylum Chordata; class Actinopteri; order Gobiiformes; family Gobiidae; genus Boleophthalmus; species Boleophthalmus pectinirostris. The sequence goes on along the minus strand of NW_026571018.1, from coordinate 2,203,416 downwards.
CGTTTTGGTGCAAACTACAAGAAGAAATAACAGTTCTAACACTTTTAAGTCTTAGTTCTTTGGATTAAGTCTTGTCAAACATTTTAAGAGGAAAAAGTAGAATATTCACAATTTTGTACAATTTTCTACATAAAATCTCGCAATAATTATCGTACCGTGAGATGTATATCATGAAAACATCTTACCGTGGCATTTGGAAATTGTTACATCCCTGTAGTTTTAGTGTAATTATTCTGTATTTAGATCATTTAAAGATTCACTGTGTAACTTTTTGGTTTGGGGTCACCTGCTTGTCTCTATGTCTCATTTATTAAATTACAAGTGATTTTATCGCTCAAAAATACCTCGAAAAACAGACATTCTGACTGTGAGTGGGGTCGCCTCTCCACAGATCTGACCTCTAACTTGGTCTGGTTTGATCATCTTCCTCTGACCTCTTGTATAAAGCTGAGATTTTATATTTTATTACATATTTTTCTATTTTATTTTGACTTGTACATTTGCATTTATATAATTATGTCTTATTTGACGCGTCTCTCGCTCTTTTTCTCAGTTCAAATTCAATTGAAAAAAGTTTATAGTTAATTCTTCATATGAACAGTGTTGGGGAGTAACGGATTACATGTACCGCCGTTACGTAATCAGAGTACAAATGATGAGTAACTGTATTCCGTTACAGTTACTGTTTCAATGAGTGGTAATTGGATTACAGTTACTTTGCTGAAATAAGTGGATTACAAGGCGGTATTTTCCTGTTTTCACATTTTGTGCTACATCCCATTTATTTATTTTTTTATTTCGGTATTTCCACTCATTGCCAGAAACCCAAACAGAACGCGCGCAATAAGAGCGATGGAAACGTCATGTTAAAGTTGGCGGTGTCAGTCACACAGTGGAAGCAGCAGTGCATTGGTAAAAACACATTTGTGTGTTGGAAATTCTTCTCCCGATGTGAGATAAATATATAAAAAAACAAATATAAAATCGCCTACAACTTAAATGTGAAACAGGAGCTACTGGCACTGGTGAAAACAACCTGCATAGACTCATAATATCTGCACTACTGTCCTATAATGACCTGCCACATGAGGGGACGTGCACACAAACACACACAAACACAAACACACACAAACACAAACACACACAAACACAAACACACACAAACACAAAACACACACAAACACACAAACACACAAACACAACACACACAAACACAAACACACACAAACACAAACACACACAAACACAAACACACACACACACACAAACACACACAAACACCTTCATCATCGTCATCAACCTGACAACCCGCGGACCACGTCTCCTTCCGTAGTTACAGCGCGGACACCGCCGTCTCGTGCGCCGCGTGTGGAACGTGTTTTCTCGCGTAAACCGCACTTCCTCCTGTGCGCCTCTAAACCAGAACTAACACCAGGACTAAAACCAAGACTAACCCAGGACTAAACCAGGACTAACACCAGGACTAAACCAGGACTAAAGCAGGACTGAACCAGGTTTAAACTAGGACTAAACCACGACTAAACCAGAACTAAAGACCTGGTCTAGACCAGGTCTAAAAATCAGGACTAAACCAGGACTAAATCAGGACTAAACCAGGACTAAACCAGGACTAAACCAGGACTAAACCAGAACTAAACCAGGACTAAACCAGGACTAAACCAGGACTAAACCAGGTCTAAACAACATGACACCTAACAGTAGGTTGACATAATTTAAGGTGATCTCATATAATTTTCTCTATCAATAATATTTTTTAATATGGTTCATGAAAGGCTGATCTTGTTATTGTCTTTTAACAGACAAAACCTCTTATATTAAGATCTCGTGGTCTTTGTTTCTCTACAGCAAACAGTTGCTTATTCATGGAGACTTGGGCTCAGACAATTTGAAGACAACAAACAAGAATTTTGAGGATGTGGTCACTATATTCATGTCGTTTAAAAAAACATGACAATATCAAGTAATCCAAAGTAATCAGATTACGTTACTCACTTTAAGTAATTTAATGGATTACGTTACAAATTACATTTTGGGGTGTGTAATCTGTAATCTGTAGGGGATTACATTTTAAAAGTAACCTTCCCAACACTGCATATGAAACACATGAAGAATCGAAATTGTGTTTCTCACTCCTAAGTGTATAAATACATATTAATAAATGTCCAATAAAGTCCAAGTGTTTTTTTGGGGAGACGCTTTTTTTTAAAACAAACAAAACTATTTGCGGCACAAACGATTGACCTAACTTTTGTGTAGGTTTGCGTTTAATGGGGGCCAAGTTCACGCAGGTTAATGAACCGACTTCACATTTGGTCAAAAGTTGAATTTGAAACTGTGATCGATCAGTACATATATATTTTTCGTTTTTTTACCATACTGCTTAGCCTTTGGTCTAATGTAAAACTAGTCCGTGGTTTTCAGTAGACACTTTTATGGCTGTTTAAAGCACTTCTTCTACTTCCGCTCAGAGCCTCTTCTCATTTATTGTAAATCTGACTAAAACTGTTCTAGTGTCTGCATACCTCTTGGTAATGGTGGTCCTTGTGACATTCTTGGAGCTGTCGTTTCTCTCTTGTAGCAGCCTCTTGATTTCCTGAAACACAAAAGATCGAATAAAATGAATTTATCATAATAAAAACATTCTAATAGTATTCAATAATAAAAGAGCACGTTTAAAGTACACACTGTTTAAAGTTGTATTGTAAATTTCATACCACTTAAAATTACTTTATCAGTCCATCAATTGTTTTAGCTTTTCTGTTTAGATTATCTCACAATTAATTCTTCCCATTTTAGATGACTGTGATACAATTTATCAAAATACTACAACTTCTATCCTCCAACCACTCAGTGTTTATCTAGAACAGTCTGTGCAGATTTCAGTTTTCCTGAATATCTCAAACTGTATTTAATTCCATTCAGATCCTCTTACAGTTTATGTCACACAGATCAGTCAAAAAAACAAACAGGAAAACACTCATTTAAATATAAAGCTCCTCCTGATTGGAACAATTTTCCCTCATCGATTCGCGCTTTAACTTCTGTCTCTTCATTTAAAAATGCTCTGGTTCAATATTTACAAAACCCATGTGATTGTTTTTGATCATTTTGTTGAATTTTTGTTGTTCATCTTGTTGTATTTTGTGATTGTCTCTGAACTTTGTCTTAGTTTTTTGTTCAAATGTGTTTTATTATGTGTCAAACAGTCAAGTGTAAGTGTAAGTGTAAGTGTGTGTGTGTGTGTGTATTTTGTTGTTTTGATGCTTTTTTGAATTTCTGTATCCTACTGTCTGCCCTACTGTATCTGTCTTTTGTTGTTGTAATTATGAGGACCTCCCCGAAAACGAGATGGCGAGACTCTCAAGGGGCTTATCCTCCAAACAAATACATTAAAAATGTTAATTTAAGTTGTAGAGAGAGTAATAAAAGTTGTATTTAAAAAAAAAAAAAAAAAGCTGTGTGATTCTACATTGAAGGGCCCATATTTCACTATTTTCTGATTGATAATGTCATTTCCTCATCACAAACAGACCTGGAGTTGTGTTTTGTTTCATTCACACGTTTAACACACAAACCCTTAACTGTTAAATGGAAAACACTGTGTTCCACCTTGTGATGTCATGTGGTAAAACAGGAATTGCTCCACTGTGTTTTTAAACTCCACACACCTTCACTAGAATCATTTGGATCATTTCAGCTCTGGAATTGCCGATCTCAAAAGAAGAAAAAAGGAGCTGTTAACTTGAAAACTACCGCTTCATGACATCACAAGGTGGAACTGAGAATTTTGAACTTTGGAGATGTAAACAGACTGATAATAAAAGATTACTTAAACATGTGTGAATGAAACAAAACACAACTCCAGGTCTGTTTTTGAGGAGTTAATAACATTATAACAAGACTTTAACACGAGTAATTTTGGTCATTTAATGTGTGGTCTCAACTTTAAATCTTATTGTTACTTTAAATCTTGTTGTTTAAATGTTAAGTTAATTTCAGTTTATCATTCACATGCGAACATCAACACTTTAAGATCAGATAAGAAGCCGGAAAATCTTTTGATATAGATAATTATCCTGAACTAAACGGGACAGATAAGATCGATAAACAAAGAGTCTGTAAACAGCTTAGAGTGGTTCTGTGTCAGATTAGGTAGAAAATGCCCTGAGAAACATACCTCAGGTTAGAAAACAAGAGAATGCAGCGAAACCAGAAAGTCTAGACCGACCACAGAGTTTAATTTGAATGTAAACATTTCCCTACCAACCACCTGGGTAGGTCTTTAAAGCTGCATTGTGCAACTTTTCTGAAGGAGGGTCTGTCAAGTGTTTTTCTTCATGAAGATGTTTTTGTCTTTTCTGGAATGTTTCATAGTATGAGATTAAAACTTTATATCTTCATGGAGACCAAACCAGACTGAGTCACACTGTGGAACTGGTCTTGGTCTAGTCCTGGTTCAGTCCTGGTTTAGTCTCGGTTCGGTTCTCGTTCGGTGCTGATTTAGTTTTGGCGTAATCTTAATTTTAAGTTTAATTCTCGGGTCTAGTCCTGATTCAGTTCTGATCTGGTCTTGGTTCAGTCCTGTTCTAGTCCTGGTCTGCTCTTGGTCAAGTCCGGTTTCAGTCCTGGTTTAGGCTCGGTTCAGTCCTTGTTTTTAGTTTTGGTGTAATCTTGGTTTAATTCTGGTCTAGTCCTGATTCGGTTCTGATCTGGTCTTGGTCCAGTCCTGTTCTAGTCCTGGTCTGGTCTTGATATTGTCCTGTTTAGGTCCCGATTTAGTCCTGATTCAGTTCTGCCCAAACCAGACCAAGTTACAGGTTACATCTGTGGAGAGGCGACGTCGCTCACAGTCATAACTCCTGTTTTTTTTGTTTTTGTTTGTTTTGTTATTTTTGAGCTTTAAAACCACCTGTAATTGAATAAATGTTTAATGTTTAATGTCACACTGTGGAACTGGTCTTGGTCTAGTCCAGTTTCAGTCCTGGTTTAGTGTCGGTCATTTGTAGTTTTGGCGTAATCTTAATTTTAAGTTTAATTCTTGGGTCTACTCCTGGTTCAGTTCTGATCTGGTCTTGGTTCAGTCCTGTTCTAGTCTTGGTCTGGTCTTGGTCTAGTCCTGTTTCAGTCCCGGTTTAGTCCCGATTACAGGCCAGTTACAGGTCAGATCTGTGGAGAGCTGAGTCTGAATGTCTGTTTTTCAAGGTATTTTTGAGCTATAAAACCACCTGTAACTGAATAAATGTAAAGTAGAGCTGTTTAATGTCACACTGTGGAACATTTGAAGCAAAGCAATGACAGGTGCCTTCGGTTGTGGGTTTCTATGGTATTGTTTCTATGGATACGCCATTGTTCTGCCTGGAATGTTCCACAGTGTGACATTAAACGGCTCTACTTTACATTTATTCAATTACAGGTGGTTTTAAAGCTCAAAAATACCTCGAAAAACAATATTCTGACAGTGAGTCGCAACGCCTCTCCACAGATCTGACCTGTAACTTGGTCTGGTTTGGTCAGAACTGAATCAGGACTAAACCAGGACCGAAACAGGACTGAACGAAGACCAGATCAGAACTGAATCAGGACTAGACCAGAATTAATTAAACTTAAAATTAAAATTGCCCCAAAACTAAATCAGCACTGAACGAGGACCGAACCGAGACTAAACCAGGACTGAAACTGGACTAGACCAAGACCAATTCCACAGTGTGACATTAAAAACAGCTCTACTTTACATTTATTCAATTCCAGCTGGTTTTATTGCTCAAAAATACTTTGAAAAACAACATTCTGACTGTGAGCGGCGTCGCCTCTCCACAGATCTGACCTGTAACTTGGCCTGATTTGGTTTAGACAGACAGGTTTAATGCCGTACTGCGAAACATTCTGGACAAAGCAATAATGAATAAACTTGAAGAAACCATGAAGAAACTTGAAATTTGATGGACTCTCCACCGGAAACATTACACAATTCCCATTTAAAGGAAAAAAAAAACAAACAAACCATCTGACCACAAAAATGACCAAAATCTCAAGTATTTAAAGTAAAAGTAAACAACTGCAGACAGTTAACATCGGCGCAATTACGATGTGAAGTGAGGCGAGGCTGATGGGCGCAGATAAGGAGCAGGTGCAGGAGCGGCTTGGAACGATTCGAAAAGTACAGTAAGATTAAAGGCTTCTGTGAGATCTATGGCTAACCACGAAAACCAAACACATACACTGGAGTAATTGCAGTTTGCTTATCTTTTGGCACACAAACAAACAAAAAAATAAACTCCAGCACTTAATAAATGAGTCTGAGTATGTGCGTGCTTTAATATTTGAAATTAGACTTAGATTAGAGTTGATTTATTACGTCTTTAAACTTCTTTTCAACTCAATACAAACAGAAACACATTTGTATCTGCAGGTTTATTTTGCCGATAATAATAATGATGATGATGATGATGACGACGGGCCGCCTGATCTAAACCAGGTCTACAACAGGACTATTTAAACACCAGGACTGTGCAAGGACTATTCCAGGTCTAAACCAGGACTTTAACAGGACTATTCCAGGTCTAAAACAAGTCTATAAAAAGGTCTAAACCAGGTCTAAACCAGGTCTATTCCGGGTCTATTCCGGGTCTAAACCAGGTCTAAACCAGGACTACACCAAGACTAAACCATTACTAAACCAGGACTAAACTAGGTCTAAACCAGGTCTAAACCAGGTCTATAAGAGGACTATTTCAGGTCTAAACCAGGTCTATTCCAGATCTAAACCAGGTCTATTCCAGGTCTATTCCAGGTCTATTCCAGGTCTATTCCAGGTCTAAACCAGGTCTAAACCAGGACTACACCAGGACTACACCAGGACTACACCAGGTCTAAACCAAGACTAAACCAGGACTAAACCAGGTCTAAACCAGGTCTATAAGAGGACTATTTCAGGTCTAAACCAGGACTATTCCAGGTCTAAAAAAAGTCTATAAAAAGGTCTAAACCAGGTCTATAACAGGACTATTCCAGAACTATTCCAGGTCTAAAGCAGGTCTAAAGCAGGTTTAAAGCAGGTCTAAACCAGGACTACACCAAGAATAAACCAATACTAAACCAGGACTAAACCAGGTCTAAACCAGGTCTATAAAGGGGACTATTTCAGGTCTAAACCAGGTCTAAACCAGGTCTAAACCAGGTCTAAACCAGGTCTAAAACAGGTCTAAACCAGGTCTAAACCAGGTCTAAACCAGGTCTATAACAGGACTATTCCAGGTCTAAAACAAGTCTATAAAAAGGTCTAAACCAGGTCTATAACAGGACTATTCCAGATCTAAACCAGGTCTAAACCAGGTCTAAACCACATCTATTCCAGGTCTATTCCAGAACTATTCCAGGTCTAAACCAGGACTACACCAGGACTAAACCAGGTCTAAAGCAGGTCTATAAGAGGACTATTTCAGGTCTAAACCAGGTCTAAACCAGGTCTAAACCAGGTCTATCAGAGGACTATTCCAGGTCTAAACCAGGTCTAAACCAGGTCTATCAGAGGACTATTCCAGGTCTAAACCAGGTCTAAACCAGGTCTACACCAGGACTACACCAGGACTACACCAGGACTAAAGCAGGTCTATAACAGGATTATTCCAGGTCTAAACCAGGTCTATTCCAGGTCTAAAAGTGGACTACAGAATTTCCACCTTAGTTCTAAACAATTAATGATCCAAAGGACAAAAATGTGGATAAAATAAACTCTAAACCCACAAACTGAAGACTTCACCTCCTGAAGCAGCTTGTGTACGTGTACCGCAGTTTGAAAACCCTGTTAGAAGTGATTGTTAAAAATGATTGTTAGAAGTGTTTACATTATTGGCTGATTTTAAATGTTTGGCCTGATAAGAAACATTTTCTTTGATGATGTGATAAGTGCAGTTAATAATATAGTAAATAATTATTGTTAAGATGTCGTTCCTTTATTACAGGTGTGTCCAAACTGCGGCTCAGGGGCCAAATCAGATCATCAGATTATTTTGTGTTGGCCCTCAGGCTTCCTGCTGTACTGGCCCCAATGGACACAGACCCGACTTACTTTAAATTCAAGAATCTCTGTCACTGAAACATCAATAACAGCTCATTCCTGTACTATACACATTTAACACATTTATTTATTTAATTATTAACACATACGTGGTTCATTATGGATAATAACTAACTCATGCTCTTTTTGGCAGGTGATCGTTTGTTCCCAATCCGATTTGTTTAGAAAAAGGTTCAACTGGGATTATCCTGCTTTGGTTACGGGTGCATTGTGTAACTTTACCGGTGGAGGGTCAGTCAGGGCTCTGGAATGTTCCACAGTAAGACTTTAAACAGTTTTATCTTACATTTATTCAATTACATGTGGTTTTATCGCTCAAAAAACAAAACAAACTAACAAAAAAAAAATTTCTGACCCTCCACCAGAAAAGTTACGCAATGCAGCTTTAACAGTAGGATAAAATGCTTTTGTTTAGGGAGTGTGTTTTCAGGCACATCAGTATCCCGGTTACGATCGGGTTTTTTGAGTATCCCAGTTTCATCATGGTGCATGTAAACGCAGTATCCCGGTTTCAGTATCCCGAATAAGGCCATATATTCCAATAGTCACCGGGATACTGTGGCATGTAAACGCAGTATCAAGGTTACGGCAACATAAAGTTGAGTGTGCATGCGTCCAAAAGACAAACACTTTCCAGTGTTTTCATCGCAACAGTAGCGAAAAAAATAAAGTGACCGACATAAATAAAGTGACCGACGTAAACAAAATGGCCGACGTAAACAAAGTGACCGACGTAAACAAAATGCTCAACATAAATAAAGTGACCGACGTAAATAAAGTGACCAACGTAAATAAAGTGATCAACGTAAATAAATTACCGACGTAAACAAAGTGACCGAGGTAAATAAAATGATCAACATAAATAAAGTGACCGACGTAAACAAAGTGACCGACGTAAACAAAGTGACCGACGTAAACAAAGTGACCCACGTAAACAAAGTGACCCACATAAATAAAGTGACCCACATAAATAAAGTGACCGACGTAAACAAAGTGACCGACGTAAACAAAGTGACCGACATAAACAAGGTGACCGACATAAATAAAGTGACCGACGTAAACAAAGTGACCGACATAAACAAAGTGACCCACATAAATAAAGTGACCCACATAAATAAAGTGACCCACATAAATAAAGTGACCGACGTAAACAAAGTGACCGACGTAAACAAAGTGACCGACGTAAACAAGGTGACCCACATAAATAAAGTGACCGACGTAAACAAAGTGACCAACGTAAACAAAGTGACCGACGTAAATAAAGTGACCGACGTAAATAAAGTGACTGACATAAATAAAGTGACCGACATAAATAAATGACCGACATAAATAAAGTGGTCGGCATAAATAAAGTGACCAATGTAAATAAAATGATCAACATACATAAAGTGACCGACGTAAATAAAGTGACCGACGTAAACAAAGTGACCGACGTAAATAAATGACCGACATAAATAAAGTGACCGACATAAACAAAGTGACCGACATAAACAAAGTGACCGACATAAATAAAGTGACCGACGTAAATAAATGACTGACATAAATAAAGTGATTGGCATAAATAAAGTGACCGATGTAAATAAAATGACTGACATAAATAAAGTGACCGACGTAAACAAAGTTACCGACGTAAATAAATTACTGACATAAATAAAGTGACTGACATAAATAAAGTGACCGATGTAAATAAATGACCGACATAAATAAAGTGACCGACATAAATAAAGTGACGGACATAAATAAAGTGACCGATGTAAATAAAGTGACCGACGTAAATAAAGTGACCGCTGGTTAAACCTCCCGAGCTTCCTCCGCTAAAGGAGCTCATGGTTGTTTGTATTTTTCCTGGTTTATTAAATTAGATAAAGTAAAATTTTGCGCTTGTGCATTTGTAAGAGTATGTCAAGAAACCAGGATACTCCATTTGATCATGTACACAGGGATATGAGTGTTCAATTTTCTGTAGTGATTCCTCACTTAAATGTGTTTTCACGGCAGGACTACGAGCACATGATTCTAGCGTTAGAGAGAATAAAGCAAGCGTACCGCCTCCTGCCGGGTGATGGTGGACTCTCTCTGGCTCAGTGTGGCGAGCAGCTCGGAGATCTTCAGCTCCAGGCTCCTCCCCGCGGACGAGCTCTGTGTGGTGGTGGTGGTGGAGGAGGTCACGCGGGTCTGCAGGCGAGAAATCTGGGACTGCGGGCGGCAAAACAAACCACAAACATGCTCTGTTAGACAACCGTTTTATTCACCACGACGTTTTAGATATAAACTCTATGACTGGTGGTTTCAGATTTTCTAGAATGTGATGGTGTCGTTCTCGTTGTTGTCAATTTATAAAGAACTGAAATGATCAATCTGAATCATTGAATGACCCTTTTGTCTTGCAATCTTTGTGTATATTGTGGGGATGTAACAATAACCGAAATATCGTGATATTGTATCGTCAACAAGTCTCACATTAACATCGTGGGGTGTCACAACATATCGTCGTTCCTCTTGATAAAATTCACCAAACATTCTCTTTGTTCCGGCTTTAAATCCTCGATCTCGGGAATCGTTGCCAACACAGAATGTATGACTCCAGCTGATTGGCTGGTGCCCGAACTCGCACTTCCGGGGTTCTTGCAAACTGTCTAGTGTATTCTGATTGGTCTTGACACTCCGAGGTCTTGGTCTGGTCCTGGTCTCGGGACCCTGTGGTCTTGAACAGGTCTTGGTCTTGATTAGTGCAGTATTGACCACCACACTAGTATATTGTTTATCTGTTTTTTGTATGTATGTTTAGGAAAATTAGTTCATAATAATGTGTATGTATATATGCAATAAATTTGATGAACAAACAAAAAAAAAAAGACAGGTTTTCCTATTGATTACACTGTATTTTGAAAAAGAAATATACAAAAGGTTAATCCTCAAACATGGAACCTGATCTAGGGGGAAGGGGGGCAGCTACAATGAATATTAAAATGCAAAATTATGTTGTCAATGTTGTGATACTGTGAGATCTTGGATTCAAGTTTAACTGAATACTCCAGGTTCAACATTTACGAATTTTCTTTTTTGATATTTAACGGCAAAGTACAACAGAATCAACAGGGAAATTTGTCTCTTGCTGAGAATATGACACAGACACTTTCTAGAATCTGAAAACCACCGATGGCCCAGCAGAACATTACAACGTCACTTTGAAATCCAGTGAAATACACGACACGACACGAGTTTGTTTGTTGGTTTAATCTCGTGTCTCTCGTTCTTGTGCTGAACTGTGATACCTTGAGCTTCTCGATCTCACGGTCCTTCTCTTCTTTCATGGAGTTCAGGTCCTCGCGGTACTGGCGGGAAAGCTCCTCCGTCTTTATCTGCAGAGAGGAGCTGCTCGCCTGTCCGGCCAACTATGACAGACAGGAGAAAAACAAAAACAAAAACAAAAAAAACACGGTAAGTACTTTTGTTCATTATTTAAGAGGTTTGGGAGTAAAAGTGAAACATTTATGAAACATTTCTAGAAGACACAAGTCGCAGGGTGAACACTTCAGCATCTACACACAAAAACCTTTTTTTCTTGTTTGGGAATAAGTTAAGATTTTGGACTAAAACTAACCATTAAAGGTCACATACTGTTTTATTTTATTAGAAAATCTATGTTATAATGTCGTTTCCTCATCACAAACAGACCTGGAGTTGTGTTTTGTCTCTCTGATCTCTACTAAACTAAAAGTAAAAGGAGCCGTTAACGTGAAAACTACAACTACAAAACTACAATGTCGCTCTCCATTTTTAATTTTAAGATGATTATTTATGTTTTGATTTGTTTGCTTTGTGATTTTAATGTTTTTCTTATTCTGTAAAGCACTTTGTGTACGAATTATGCTGTACAAATAAACGTGCCTTACCTACATGACATCACAAGGTGAAACTGTCTACATCTCCAAAGCTCAAAATATTCAGACTAATAATAAAAAGTTATTCAAACCTGCGTGAATAAAACAAAACACAACTCCAGGTCTGTTTTTGACGAGGGAACAACATTATAATATGGCTCTAAGCTCACAAGAGTCAGTATGTAACATAGGTAGTGTTGTAGTACTTGAGACTGGTCTTGGTCTTGAGACTGGCCTCAAGACCATTTTTTTATGGTCTTGGTCTCGTCTCGAACTCGACTGCGTTTGGACTTGGTCTTGTCTGTCTTGAAGGTGCTCAGCCTTTAAAAGTCTTTGTCTTGTCTCGGCCTTTAAAAGTCTCGGTCTTTAAAAATCTCGGCCTTTAAAGTCTCGGCCTTTAAAAGTCTCGGCCTTTAAAAGTCTCGGCCTTTAAAAGTCTCGGCCTTTAAAAGTCTCGGCCTTTAAAAGTCTCGGCCTTTAAAAGTCTCGGCCTTTAAAAGTCTCGGTCTCTGCCTTTTAAGGTTTTTGTCTTGTCTCGGTCTCGGCCTTTAAAAGTCTTCGTCTTGTCTCGGACTTTGAAAGTCTCGGGCTTGTCTCGGTCTTTAAAAGTCTTCGTCTTGTCTCAGTCTTGACCCTCAGAGGTCTCGATTAGTGCGCTCTTGACTACAACACTCAATATCTAGGACCTTTGATAAGTTCATATTCATTGTAGAAGACTGTTTTTCTTGTAGAGTCTGTGTGATCCGTCTGTGTCCGTGGGGGCCGTACCTTTGAGCGCAGTATCTCGTTTTCTTTCTCGAGCGTGTGCAGACGTCCCTCCAGCTCCTTCAGCTTAAAGTCTCGACTGGAGTCGTTATTCTTGCAGCTCATGAGCTGAGACTCCAGAGCGCGCTGAGAGACCGTCGCCTCCTTCAGAGAGTTCTGCCCAAACAAAACAGAGATCACAAAACACTCTGACAGCTGCTCTTCCCCAACACAATAAAGAGTTTTAAAGAGTTTCATTAAAGTGGTTTACTCATTTAACTAAAACACTCTTAAAGCTGCATTGTGGAACTTTTGTGGTGGAGGGTCTGTCAAATACTTTTCTCCATGGTGATGTTATTGCTTTATCTGGAATTTTCACAGTGTGGAATTAAACTTTTCTATCTTCATGGAGACCCAACTAAACCAGGTTACAGGTCAGATCTGTGGAGAGGCGACCCCGCTCACAGTCAGAATGGTTGTTTTTCTAGGGACTTTTGAGCCATAAAAATAAAATCTGTTATTTAATACTATAGATGTGAAGTGGAACTGTTTAATGTCACACTGTGAAACATTCCAGGCACAATGACATATACATGATGATCCCCCAATGAAAAGTTACATAATGCACTTTAAGATCATCATATTTAAAATTTTACGAAAAAAAAATAAAATATTACTTTTCGGAGTTTGGCCATTTTTATTTTTTTTAATTTCAAATTTTACTGTCTGGTTGGAAATCATGACAACACCAAACAACACTGAGCCAAAACTCCGCTTATGTACACACAAACTATTATTTGACAAGCAAAACATGTAAAAATTTATGTTTACGGTATCGTTAAAATTGTGCTGAACTTTTTTGGAGAATCATCAAAACCATGTGCACTTAAAGTCACAGGAGGAGTAAAAACTGCTGTGTCTTTTTAGCCTCTTCACTGAGCTAAGTGATACAATACTGGTATCAGATATTGGAGCCAATATTGAATAATTTGCTGGATATCGGTTCAGTCGATATCCTGGTTGTCCATATGAATTGTTGCAATGAGTCTTTTATTTATACTAAGTTGTTTTCGGTCTCTGCTTTGGTAACGGTTGATATCGGAGAACAGCAGATACTTAAATCCACAGTATCAGAACTGAAAAAAAAAACTGGATCGGAGTGTCCCTGAGGAGAGGAGTCCGAGTGGTGTACCTGCAGCTGTCTGTTGTTCTCGCGCACGTTCTCCAGGAGAGAGTTGTACTGTTTGGCCTGATCCGCTCTGAAGGCCAGGTCCCGCTCCAGAGTCTCCTTCTCTGCCTCCAGACGCTGACGACACAAACACAAGGGACTTACAAAGACGAACAGACCGTTACGGCGCTGACATGTGGGCTCTGTCTCGTGTTTATTGATTTTTGTGCTTTTTCTTTAGCTCACAGAGTTGAGGAAACATTTACTCCATCCAGTGTAAAAGTAAAAGTCACGATAATCACTATATCCACTTATCGCTCCATAAACTTTTATGATTATTATGGTGTTTGTGAAGGAACTAGTACTCAAAAAATTACAACTTTTGAAACTGCACTTGTGATTACAACCCAGACTCAGAACCAAGGTTATGGGACAAAACGTTAAGAAACATTTTACGTTATTTTCTCAGGTTACTCGCAAAAGAGTTCACACATGTTTGACACACAGACCCTGCATATTTCTGCCAAGATCTTCTCTCAAACAGACTCTTCAACCTTGTGATGTCATGTGGTAATACAGGAAGTGCTCCACTGTGTTTTTATACTCTATACAACAACATTATAACATGGCTTAAAGCTCACAAGAGTCCATCCATTTTCTTCTGCTTATCTGGGGCCGGGTTGCGGGGGCATCAGTCTGAGCAGGGACTCCCAGACTTCCTTCACCCCAGACACTTCCTCCAGCTGCTCCGGGGGGGACCAAGAGGCCAGTCCAGAGACATGGTCCCTCCAGCGTGTCCTGGGTCTTCCCTGGGGCCTCCTCCCAGTGGGACATGAACACCTCCCGGTGGGACATGAACACCTCCCGGTGGGACATGAACACCTCCTGAGGGAGACACCCAGGAGACAGAACAGATGCTCGAGCCTCAGCCGCTTCTCTTGACGTGGAGGAACAGCGGCTCTACTCCGAGCTCCTCCTGTGTGACTGAACTCCTCAGTCCATCTCTAAGGGAGCACCCAGACACCCTGCGGAGGAAACTCATTTCGAGCGCTTGTATCGGCGATGTCGTCCTTTCGGTCATTACCCAGAGCTCATGACCACAGGTCACAAGAGTCAGTTTTGTGTAACATAGAACCTTTAGTAAAATCTACTTTATCTTTACAATATGGAGCACTGCTCAGTTTGATATTAATGCAGAGGTTGTGTGTATGAACAAGTATGTGCAGCTCTTTATTGGCATTTCCCATACGGCAGGGCAGATCTTCTCACAGGATTTAATTGGTTTTCTTTTTTCTCTCTGACGTCCCGGGCTCCTGGCCAAAATAATATCACTGGTAAAAGCAGAGCGGTAAAGTCAGGTCCCCGTGTGATGTACACGCATTAATTAATTACTGCGTTTAAGCTCGTAATGTCAGTCACCAGAATGTCGCTTTTAGGGAAGAGTGTTATATCTGTGTTACAGCATCGACATTCACATTATCTTATGTTTTCTGCCCTTTTTTCCTGACAATACTTTCACACTGAGAGTTACTTAAAAACATTTCAAAACATTTCATTAAAAACAAAAACATGAATCTTATCTCTTATAAACTTATATGATAAAATCCAAATGATTCTGGTGAACGTGTACGGAGTTTAAAAACACAGTGGAGCACATCACAAGGTGGAGCAGAGTGTTTTCTGTTGAGAACTCAGTCTAAATGTGCAGGGTTTGTGTGTTAAACAATGTGAACAAAGCAAAACACATCTCCAGGTCAGTGAATATCAGAGCTTTAATGTTTCTGGAGCCTTTTCACTCTTCAAAAATGTATCCTCGTGGGGAAATATTTTTACGACAGACGAGCATTCAAAGCTAAAGTACTTATGGATATTGGCTCCAAGCACATATGAAGGATTATGCAAAAATAAAAGCAACTGACTGTAATAAACTCTGCAAAGATCGTCAACATATTCTTAAGATTCAGTTCACATTTCGCACTCGAATTAGGTCAAGACTCCCAAAGTCCCCAAAACATATTTTCACAGAGTTTTATTATTTTAAAGGGCATTTGACAGACACGTCCTGACAGGAGCGAGGTAGGAGCTTAAAGGGCCAATTTTACTCTATTTTCACACAAGTTAAACTCACAAACCCTGCAGATTTAGGCTGAGCTCTTCTTCTCTCAAAACAGAAAACACTCCAGATGCCCGTGCGTATGACTGAAAGGTTTTCATTTTTCATCCCGTAGTCTTCCCTCTCATTTAATGTCTCGCTCTCTTTTCAATTTCAGGAAGAATATTTATGTTCTGATGTGTTTGTGTTGTGATTTTAATGTAAAGCACTTTGAATTACTTTGTGTACGAATTGTGCTGTACAAATAAACTTGCCTTTCCACTTTGTGATGTCGTGCAGTAGAACAGGAAGTGCTCCACTGTGTTTTTAAACTCCAAACACCTTCACTAGAATCATTTGGATAATTTCAGCTGTAGAATTTCAGTTCTCTACTAAACAAAAGAGCTGTTAACTTGAAAACGACCGCTTCATGACATCACAAGCTTGGAGATGTAAATAGACTTTTAGACTTTTGAGAGGGTAACTAGGGCTGGGTATCATTAAGAAGTTGCTGATACAATAAATACCTCGATACAATACATATGTCGATACAGTGCACTTCCGGTTCGATACAGTTCAATAAAAAATTAATTCTAAATCATGTGATCAGTCTGTGATTCTAAAAGTCTTTGTTAAATCACTTCTTGTGCAAAGTTCATATGAAACACAAACATTTTAATCATCAAAACAATGAAAATGTCAAATGTGTCACATAAATGACTTTCCTTCCTCTAAACAAAGAACAAAATTGTAGCTGTAACAAAATAGTTTAGTAAAATATACCAAAAAATACTCTTGGTGATATATTAATACCGTATCATCACATTAAACAATACGATATATCAATATTTCCATAATTTTGCACACTCCTAGTAACAACATAATAACATGACTTAAATAGGATGAGCAGATTTTCAGAATTAAAAGCTGCAACACACTTGGTTTGGGATGTTTGGGATAAATAAAAAGTGAAAAGAGCAAGTACTGTAACATTGTCCTTTCTCGACTCACTTTTGTGTCAGTCGTAATCTGAGGGACTGTTGTTGAATTTTTTTGTTTGTTTTATGGTTGGATGGTTGCATGGTTTGGATATTTTATCTTAACAAATGACAATATATTCCCCGCTTTACTTTTGGCGGGGATCAGATTGGTCAGAAATGGAGACAACCAGGACATTTCTTGTATAAAAGTTGGACAAATCACTGGTTTTGGATAAATCTGCTGAAAAAAGAGAAACAGGGCTCAAAACTGGGACTGTCCGGGTAAACAGGGACGTCTGGAACTGTCAACCAGCTGATTTATAACTGGAAACCAATAACTACAAACTTAAAAGTAAATTAAAATGATTGTATATTTCGAATCAAAAATGCATCTATAGAAAATGAACTGTATATATTTTATTTGTATGAAACTTATTTGTCTTGTATCGTCTGTTTTTATGCAATAGTTGATATTTTCATATATACGAACAGGTGTTGAAAACTGTCACTTGTGCTAAAACACTCAAAGCGATGTATCTGGCTTGTCTAATGTGATTGTGTCATCCTTAATAAACATTAAAAAAACTTAAAAATCACACAAGAGTCAGTTGTGTGTAATATACTGTAGGACTCTTTAAAGATGTTTCTCTTCTACTGCAGAGTTTTAGGTTAAATCACGTTATATTGTTGTTGGTCTAGTCCTTTTGTGTTTTGTGTTTTGTGTTGTGTGTAATTCTCACCCGCAGGTCCTCGGACATGTGCAGCAGCTCCTCTCTCAGGGTGCTGAAGGTGGAGAGCAGCAGGCGCATGCTCTTATCCGCCGTCAGACGAGTCTACGAGCCAAACACACACTTCAGATACAACCTCTTTTTCATGTTTTTATGTATTACACTCAAGAAATACCATATAACTATAACATATTGAAAGCATGAAAGTCTTGTAGTTGAATTGTTAGTCTCTGAGTGTCACAGTCTGCCCTCTGAGTGGACCTATATTTGTGTTCAACTCAGCATGAAAAGTGGAGCATCCATTTATTTAAACTCAACTAACATTTCCCGATATAAAACACCTTCACAGCAGAGTGTTTAGTCTGACCTGGAGTAAGTAGCGCATTTGTTGTTTAGTGAGTTCAGTCGCTCCTTTGGGAATGAGCGCCTCCACCTGGTCACGCTCCATCTGCAAATACAGAAAACATATTACATACAAATACAAAACAAAATATGTGCATACAAATGATAAACAAATGTATTCATCTAACATTAAAGGGCCGCTTACACTTTTATTTTCTGATCTATGTTCTAATGTTGTTTCCTTGTCACAGCCAGACCTGGAGCTGTGGTTTGTTTCATTCACACGTTTCACACACAAACCAGAAAACACTCTGCTCCACCTTGTGATGTCATGAGGAAGTGCTCCCATGTGTTTTTAAACTCCATAAACAGTCACTAGGATAATTTGGATGATTTCAATTGTTGGTCTCTACTGAACTAGTTTAATTTTAGTTTAGTTAGTTTATTTTCTTGGGTCAATTAACATAATCATACATCATATTACAATGATTTAACACAGAAAATTATGCAGTTAATACAAATCACTAAGGTCAGGGGTGTCAAACATACGGCCCGGGGGCCAGATCCGGCCCTCCAAGACCTTTAATCTGGCCCTCGGCTGATTTTCTACTAAAATATTTTAATGATATTTTCTATTAAAATCTTGTTAATTTTCTGTGGTGTTTATCACAGCAGCGTCTCCAGCGTCTCTGTACGTGGCCCCTCCCACCAGAGCAGCACAAATGAAGACTTGTCTCTTTCCAAACGCTCTTAAAGGACGATCGTTTTGACTGTTGACCGTGACCCCCTCATCAGAAAAATGTCCAACATGAGAAAAGTGGAGCCGAGTGCAGGATTTTACAACAAAAATGGACTTATTCCTATTTACATAAAAGTTCATGTTAAAACATTGCGTTGAAATTGTATTTTTCTTAAACATTCATGTTGTTCATAATATTATAATATTTTGTAAAAGAAAGAGTTCATCAATTAAAAAAGATTTCTGTAATAGATTTGTGTTTCTCTGCACAAATATTTGAACTTATTGTTATTTTTCTGGGATATTTGCCTTTTTTTTTCTTTTCTGGCCCCTTTGGGATCAAAGTAGGTTGGATACGGCCCCCGGACCAAAGTGAGTTTGACACCCCTGATCTAAGGGTATTCTATAGACTGAAGTTTAACACTTGTTTTGCCAAACTATTAACATATAGAACAGGATACAAAATGGTAGAACTATTTACAGAAAACAACACAAAACTCATCTTTTATAAGTGCAGGAAAGAAAATGTCCCTAAAAGTAAAAATAAAAGTAAATGGTAGGTGTTAACTACCATTTCATGACATCACAAGGTGGAACAGAGCATTTTGAGCATGTGTGAATGAAACAAAACACAAGTCCAGGTCTGTTTTTGAAGAGATATATTATTATAACATGACGTAAAGCTCACAAGAGTCAATTTTCAAGACTCAAGACTAGAATTAGAACATATCCTACATCTACTCTTAAAGATATTTGTAACACCAGGATGTTATTTACTTTACCTTGTACTCGTAGCTGTCCAATTTCCTGGAAAAAAAAAAACAAACAAAAAGTTAATCTGGAGCTCCCGATGACAGCACATTGCACAACATTTATTATTTTTTTTGCATCACAACAGCGTCCCGAGGCGTTCATATCTGTGTGAATTAGAGCTGAACGTTTTTAGTCATTCAGTCAACAAACAGGAGAAGTCAGATTACACTCATCAATCACAAGTTGGATCTGTCTTTATATAAATACATTATTTCCTGGTACTTTTTACTACATAAATAGTAGTTTTTGCATGTGCTCCCCCTGCAGGTGTCGTCTTGTGAGTGCAGTTTAGGTCAGACACATGGAGATACAGAATAGTTTTGAGAGTTTGTGTCTGGAATATCCCACAATTATTTAATTACAGGTGTTTTATTGCCCAAAAATACCCAGAAAAACAGGCATTCTGAGAGGGGCACAGATCTGACCTTTAACTTGATCAGGTTTGGAGTTTTGCCACACCCCTTTTAACATGATCACATTTTTATATAGTCCAATGAGATTCATTTGGTCTTCTGGTAATTTATGTTATTCGGTTCTTTTTTTAGACCAAGAGTTTGTTTTCAGACCTGACAGTGAGGAAGAGCGTTAGTGAGCAGTCAAAGCTGTCAGGTATGAAAAAAGAATCTAATAATATACATTTTTATATATTACTTTTCTAGCGTGAGCATGAGATTGACAGGTGGACAGGTGCAGTTGGCAGTTGGTTGGCAGTGATGCGGTCGCTGTATTGGACCGTTGTGGTGAAGAGGGAGCTGAGCCTGGATTTACCATCAGTCTCAGTTCCTCCCCTCACCTACGTTCATGAGCTCTGGGTAATGACCGACAGGACGAGATCGTGGATACAAGCAGAGAAATGAGTTTCCTCCGCAGGGTGTCTGGGTGCTCCCTTAGAGATAGAGTGGGGAGCTCACCCGGTCCGGATAAGCGGAAGAAAAAGGATGGATGGGCTTTTCTACCTTCAAGGCTCAAATCTCTTTACATCAAGAAACTGCTCTTACACCAGTGTACGAAGATACTGAGGGTGAGGTGGATGAAGTCCCTTGCCCAAGGACAGAAAGACAGCAGTCATGTCACATCTACCAGTGATGTTTACGTCAAGAGCGGGATCCAAACTGCCAACTTTCAGATCAGAAGACAAACACAGTACCAACGGAGCTACTGTCAACAGCCCTAGTACAGTAGTTTTCTGTAATTAATAACTGTCAAAACCATCACAAACACACCGGGAGTTGTGTTTAAACACACAAAACCAGCAGATTTATGCTGAGTTCTTCTCTCACTCTGTTCCACCTTGTGATGTCATGTGGTGACACAGGAAGCACTCCACTGTGTTTTTACACGCCATACACCTTCACTATAATGAATAATTTGGATTAGACATGTCAAACTCTGTATCGTGGGCCAAATTTGACCTCGAACCTATTATATTTGGCCCGCGAGATCATATCAAATCTGTATTAGAGCTGCCACCGTACACAGATCAACTATAGAGACATGATTTATTTAAAATTTTTGTTATTATTTTATATTCTGCTTGCTCTGGATTCAAAGTTTAACCAAAACTATTACTAAACATTTATTTTAATAAGAAAAGTTTTAACATTACATATCTTGAAAGAAGAGAAATTTTTCAATAAATATTTAGTTTGGCCCACGACAGTCCCAGTTTTTAATTTTGGCCTCTGTAAATTTGAGTTTGACACTCTTAATTTGGATGATTTCAGTCCTGGAATTGCAAATCTTTACTCTAAAACGTAGCTGTTAACTTGAAAACTACAAGGTGGAACAGAGTATTTTGAGCTTCGGAGATGTAAACAAACAGAAATAAATGAATTCTCAGACGTGTGAATGAAACAAAACACAACTCTGGGTCTGTTTGTGATGAGGAAACAGCTTTATAACATGACTTAACACTCACAAGAGTCCATTTTGCGTAATACAGAACTTCAAATAAAATTCCCACCAGTAATACTTTGGCAACAGATGTGGTTTTTTCTGTGGTTCTTTGTGGTTTTATAGCCTCACATCCCTTTAATCCGATGGTGTTAAATGTTCCAGTTTGCATTATAAGGGCGTTGTTAATCAAGTATGACACCGAAACTGAAGACCTGCCTTAAGCCTGTTCCGACACGCTGCGGATCCGAGCAGTCCCAGCTTTTCCAATGAGATATCCGAGAGCGGCCGTCTAGGAATAAACTCCGAGCGCAAAAGAGTGTACGTGCTCCCGGGCCGGCCGTAAAGCTGTCTATAAATTACTGCATGTCGCAAGCGCAGTTTTGAAATGAGCATTAATGATCCAGGAGTTGTAAAACGCAAACCCTGCAGATTTAGGTCAAGTTCTTCTCTCAAACTGAAAACACTCTGGTCTACTTTGTGATGCCATGTGGTGCGACAGGGAGTGCTCCACTGTGTTTTTAAACTCCTCACACCTTCACTAGATTCATCTGGATGATTTCAGATCTGGAATTGCCGATCTCTACTGAACTAGTTAATTTAATTGCATCACACATCATTTAATTCCTGTATTTAGACTTATATTAACTAAAATGTGTGCACCCAAATTAGAATATAAGTCTGAGTTATTTACTTACACTTGTTCTTTTTGGGGTGTTTTGAGTACTGGACGGAGGACCCTTGGGAGAAACCATCACTGAAGTTTTACTAAGTTCGTTTGTGTCATTCAGGGGTCTCGAACCTGTAGCTCTGGAGCCACTGGTAGCTCTCCACCTCCTTCCAAGTATTTCGCCAAAGGATTTCTGAATTACCGTATTTTCTGCACTATAGAGCGCTCTGGATTATTAGGCACACTGTCATCGAATGGTCTATTTTTACATATAAACCTCACCGGACTGTAAGGTGCATTAAAGGAAACCCAACAGTGTGATGTGTGAGTGGTTTTGTTTGTTTGTGTTGTTCACAGTGACTCTGGGCTTTGTTCAGTTGTGGCGTGTAGGGAGGGTGCTGTCTGGGACCAACGGATTGTCGGCGTGTTCGCAGTGACTCAGTTGTTCAGTTGTGTCTAGAAGTGGCACATTGCACTCGCTTTTTCGGTTCGTTCATCCGTTCCGTTCCTCGTTGCCGTGGAGTAATGAGTGCGTCTGTGGGTGTTTTTGGCTTTGTAGTTTACTGAAGTCGTGCTGGGACACCGCTCTGGATTGTGGGGCACGCAGTCGTTTTTTGATGGGGTTGGAGGCTTAAGAGCACGTATAATAGTGTGAAAAATACGGTAATCTGAAAACTATTGCTTCATGACATCACAAGGTGGAACAGAGCATTTTGAGGTTTGGAGATGTAGACAGACTAATAATAAAGAGTTACTTAAATGTGTGTAAATGAAAGAAAACACAACTCCAGGTCTGTTTTTGAGGAGGTAATAGCATTAGAACACGGCTAAAAGGACCTTTATTCAGTTTGTCATCATGGAGATAAAGTGTTTCTATGTCTCTCAACAGTATGACATTAAACCACTTTACATTTATATTGTTAAAACTATTTTCTGTTAACTGGGCAAAGTTTTTGAGTGGAGACAATTTTCTTTTGCTGTGAAATCTTCCTAGACGACTGTTAGATCACACACACATTTTTTTTTACAGTTAGCTGACTCACTTCTCCACACACCTGACCTGTAACACGCTCTGGTGATGAGCTTGTCTCCGTGGACAAATAAAGGTTTAAAGGCATAATGCTGAACTTTCCAGACAAAGCGACACCACTATGATACGATTATTAACTAATCAATGCACAAGGGAAACATCTAAGCAATTATCCACTAGGCATTAGGTGATAATGAAATGTGATGTTGCAATGATTAGTAGGGTTGTCCCAATCCGATCACGTGACTCGGATGTTATAGTCCGATCAGGTATCTGATAAATAATATATGTACATAACACATGGGACACACCAGTTTTCCTGAGGCAGAGGATTTGCTCAGGGACGTCCAGTCAGCGCGTCTGTCTGTCCCAGCGCCTGTTGTACTAGAGGCGCACTTACGCTGGGACTTTTGGATCGTGTCTTGCTCGGGCGCTGTTACCTGTGGTTCTGTGGCCCGTGTTCACACCTGTGAGGCCGTTGGCGTCATCGCACGGCGCTGTTTGTTACAAACAAAACAAACAGCCCTGTTGTGCAGCGGAGCTGGCGCTATTGGCGGAGAGGGAGGGTCCAGCAGCGTGGAGTGTCTATTGAGCGGCGGGACCGATGTTGCGGTGCATGCTCCTCTGTGGGTTTGTGGGTTTGTGGACGTGGTGGTGGTGCGGGGACAGAGGCTGTGGGGTTTCTGTCATCTCGTTTTTATTTGGTAAGATTTTGTATTTTTTGGATTTCATAGACGAGCCTAAATGTTTCAAATATAAAGCACATTTAATTGCACATAATGCACATCTGGTCTGGTTTCTGTTTTGTCCAGTTCATTAAGTTTACTAAGTTTTACATTCCAAGGCCAGACTGTGAAAAAGTCAAGATTTTCAACAATGATGGTTCATGGTTAGAAAAGTTAATAAAAAAATTAAAGTTTTGGACATTTGATTTTTCACAAGTACGACACATGAAATCAACACAATCTGATCCTCCACACATTCTGGATCCGATTCTTTGCTCTTAGTTCATTTCATAATGTTTTAAAGAAGTATCGGATTGAGACTCGATATCAGCAGATACTCAAAATCAAAGGACTCGGAGGCAAAAAATTGTGATCGGGACATCCCTAATTATTAGTAAGTATAAGTATTAAGGATAGGACGAGACACAATTTCCACGAGACGAGATGAAATATATAAATTTCACGATTCACTTTCCAGTTTTGGCCTCACATTTTTTTATTTCTTTGATTTCATATTTTTGTTTCCATTCTAGTACCTGCTTTGGACCTGTAAAAGATGCAACTCATCAATACTTAACCCATTTTTTCCAATCTAAATGTAAACACACGAAAAAAAAATCTCATGAGATAATTTTTCTCCGTGTGCACAGTCTTGTGGCAATTTTATCTTATCTTGTGGCACTAGATTTGTTCTATCTCGAATAAGTATAATTTAAATGTTATGAATAGGTCCTGTATTTGGACTGATGTAAAATTGTACCTTGTCATAATTGAAAAAAGCAAAGATCTAGAAGAAATCATCATGGATATTTAGCTTCTTTCTGCACACTCTGCTGATAAAACGTTGATTCTCATGATAATATAAAACGCCCCACGAATGATCAATGCTGACTCTTTTTATCGTGATTAACCGTCCCGTCCCTTTTACCCAGAATGCTTTTACTCAACTGGGCCAAACAGGTTTGATCAGGAGACTGTAACTGAAAGTAATTGGCTGCACAGAGTATCAGGCCAAGTCTAAACCTTTCCAGATTTATTTCAAACATCTGTCAAAGCATCATCACAAGTGCCAGTGTTGTGTGTTTCATGGGACGGGCCCGAGCTTGTCCTGTGTTGTTTCCATCTTGTAATTGCATTCTTCAACAATAAAGCAATTGTTTTGAACATTATATTCTGATGACAGCTTTCTAATCATTTTGAATTATTTATTTTTTAAAAATCTTAAAATTACATTAGGATTAATCTATCTCCATGGAAACGTAAACGCGCTCACAGTAAACGTGTTTCTCAAAGTAAACTGATGTGCAAACTTACTGTGCAACTAGTTTTTTTGGACACTCAGAGATGCTGCATTATTCATTCACTCACACAGCTGCCCTCGGGGAGACTGAACGAAGAGTTCAATTTAATTTAACAGTAATTTCCATATGTTGCACGCACAAAAATGGAGCAAAGGACCATGATTTAATAAGTATAACTGCCTCTGTTGGCACATTACTGCAACAAAACAATGCAAAAGAGAAAACAATGCAATTTTAATATTGCAGTAGCACTACTTCGTCACATTAAAGAAGGGAGCACTCACACTAGGACTTTAGGGTTCTATGTTCCGCACTCACACCTGCACGACCGAACCCAGCCCGGCCTGATGACATCATCACACTGCGCTGTTTGTTTACATGGCAGCAGAGTGAACGCTTTAGCGGAGAAAAAAAGTCCAGCAGCATAAATATCTATTAAATAGTGAGACAGATGTGAGTCCTGCTGCGATACACTCGTCTGTGAGTTTACAGAGATAACAGCGCGGAGGACTGAGGACAGGAGGAAACGAGGCTGCAAAACTTTTGTCATCGTCCACAGTCTTTATTCCGGGTATCCTTAGGATTCACTGTGTTTTAGAGTGGAGTTTATTCATCGTTTTCCTTGCATGAGTAACATCAGCGCACCTGACACGAGCAACCGTGCTGCGTTTTGGGCTACCTCCTCCAACCGGGCCAAAGTCCCAATGGTGTCGTGCCTGTGCAAGATTCGATTGTGCTCACACTGGACAAACTTTGGGCGATTTATTTACTTATTGGTAATTTTCAGGTTCTAGTATTGGATGTTGTTATACTCTCATTTGGGGGCAGGTGCCAGTTTTTGCTAATAATAATTAATCACATTGTACTTTTCCATGAAATATCCAAAAGGTAAATTCACAAATGTTGAACCTGATCATTTCTATTTGTGTCTCGACCAAAAATCTGCACTTTCTCTATTAAAGGAGATATTATCCATGGAGATGTTGTTGCTTTGTCTGGAATGTGTCACAGTCTGGCATTAAACCTTTCTATCTCCATGGAGACCAAACCAGACCAACGTTAAAGGTCAGATCTGTGGAGAGGCGACCCCGCTCACAGTCAGAGCACCTGTTTTCTAAGTATTTTTGAGCTATAAAACCACCTGTGATTGAATAAATGTAAAGTAGAACTGTTTAAAGTCACACTATGGAACATTCAAACAAGCAGGGGACAGACCCACCACCAGAAAAGTTACACAGTGCACCTTTAAACAATATCAGTCTATAGAATGTTGTGTTGTGTTGTGAAAGCCGGTCATACTCACTGTCCCTTGATCTTGGACACGTGCTCGGAGATGCAGGAGTGGATGTCACAGTTCTTGCGGTAAACCTCGGCGAGCAGCTCTCCGAAGTATCTGGTGTCCAGTTTGGTGGGCGGCGGCACCTCCGTCAGGCAGGTCTTCACCTCCGTCCGCGAGATCTTCTCCAGGACTGGAGGGGCCTTGTTCTGAATGACGTTCACGATCTCAACCTCCTCCAACTCCACGGTCTCTTCCTCCTCCTGAAAGACACGACGAAAGACACCGTTTGAGTTTACTCAGGGAAACTGTAGCTCAGCTGACATGGAGTGTTTCAAAAGTTGGCAGTTCAAATCTCGTTCTTGACATAAACATCATTGAGCTAGTGAGCAGTCGAAAGTGTCAGGTATAAAAACAAACTCTTGGGATGAAAAAAAGAACCTAATAACATAAACATCATTGGTTGAGCGGCAAGATCCACTGAGCCAGAGGTTGGTGGTGTGATTCCAGCTCCCACAGATGAATGACTTTGTGTTCTCGGGCAAAACACTCAAGCCCCGTGAATGCTCCCCGTGAATGTGTGCAAATGGGTTAGTAGTTCCTTGATATAAAGTGCTTTCTTTGAGCTTGGAACGTGAAAAAGTGCTATAAAAATGTGACCATGTACCATGTACAGTGGTTTGATTTTAAGGTATTCCCACTTTACAGATATATTGTATAACATATAAGTCCACAGTGTATATTCTGCATGTAATTATAAAGCACTTTAATGTGAAACAATCAGGGTTAACATGCATGACCTGGCCTCTAAAAGTTGTGAAAAGCAGTTTATAAACTCATTGTGGTTAATAAGTTAAGTGAGGAATAACTTTGGACCACTACAAGAAAGTACATCTCCTTTAATCTTACTGGCATTAGAGCTGGATATCATCAAGAAGTTGCCGATACGATACATACCTCGATACAGTGCACTTTTGATTCCATATTTCGAACCGATTCAATATGGTTCCATAAAAAAATAAATGCTAAATCATGTCTGTGTTAAACAACTTCTTGTGCAAAGTTAATATGAAAAACGCCCATTTTATTCGTCAAAACTGTGAAAATGTCAAATGTGTCACATAGATTAGTTTCCTTCTTCTGAACAAACAACAAAACTGTAGCTGTAACAAAATAATTTAGTAAAATATACCAAAAAATACTCTTGGCAAGTATCAGCCCATATCGATACTGTATCATCACATTACACAATACGTTATATCGATTTTTCGATAAGAAATTCAATTCAATTCAATTCAAATTTATTTATATAGCACAAGAAAGTACCATACAAAACAAACAAAAATAATATCTTAAATTTATGAATATAATAATCTGTTTGTAAGTATTTATTTAGTCTGTAAATGTCCTGTAGACAGTGTTGGGAAGGTGACTTTTAAAATGTATTCCCCTACAGATTACAGATTACACACACCAAAATGTAGTTTGTAACGGAATCCAATAAATTACTTAATGAGTAATGTAATCTGAATACTTTGGATTACTTGATATTGCCATGTTTTTTTTTTTTAAACTACATGAATGTAACAACCACATCCTGAAAAATCTTGTTTGTTTTCTTCAAATTGTCTGTTGAGCCCAAGTTTCCATGAACAGACTTTTGTTTTACTGTAGAGAAACAAAGACAAAGATCTTAACATGAGAAGTTTTGTTTGCATTAAGAGAATAAAAAGTCCAGTCTTTACTTAACCAGATTAAAAATATTATTGATAGAGAAATATTTTTTATATGAGATCACTGCTGCTTTAAATTATGTCCACCTCCTGTTAGTGTCATTTTGTTTAGACCTGGTTTAGTCCTGGTTTAGTCCTGGTTTAGACCTGGTTTAGACCTGGTTTAGTCCTGGTTTTAGTCCTAATTTATTCCTGGTTTTAGTTTTAGTTTAATCCTAGTTTAGTCCTGCTTTTAGACCTGGTTTAAAATGTGAAAACAGGAAAATACCGCCATGTAATCCATTTATTACTTCTAATTTGTACTCTGATTACATAACTCCGGTACATGTAATCTGTTACTCCCCAACACTGCCTGTAGAAATATAACTTTGTACTGTGCAGTGAAAGGGTTTTGTAGAGCAGAGGATTTCATCAAGCAGCATTTCATTTTTCTTTTTTTACTACTGTATACACGATTCCTCCCTCTGGCTATTATTCCAAGACTCGGTTTACTGTAATCTTCATGTTTCATTTTGTAGAAAAAAATCCTCACTGGCTCATTTGCATCTTAGGTGAAACGTTACAGGGCTCATATTTCTGTCACCGGTGCAGACGTTTTTCATTGTCGTGTTGACATAATGAGTGTCATTAAACAAGACGTCGGAGCTGCCGTGATGTAATGTGTGAGAAGATTTTACAAATATGGAGCTCAGAGTGAAATGTGGTGGCTGCTCGTGCCCATTTTAAACCCACTTTAGCTCAGCGTGTGGTTTGGAGCAGAGTTCAGACTTTGGAGGAATAAATTTTACACTTTTTATGGCAAAGATTAAAGGGCCCATATAATGTTTTACTTTATGCTCTCTTATAAAATGTTATTTCCTCCTCACAAAGAGACCTGGAGTTGTGTTTTGTTTCATTCACACGTTTAACACACAAATCCTGGATATTTAGGCTATTAGTTCTTCTCTGTTCCACCTTGTGATGTCATGTGGTAATGCAGGAAGTGCTCCACTGTGTTCTGTTTTTAAACTCCATACACCTTCACTAGAATCATTTAGATCATTTTAGCCCTGCAACTTAAAAATCTCTAATCAACAAAAGATAAAGGGTCGTTGTTCACTTGAAAACTACCGCTTCATGACATCACAAGGTGTAACAGAGTATTTTGAGCTTTGGAGATGTTGACAGACCAATGGCAAGGCAAGTTTATTTGTATAGAACAATTCGTACACAAAGTAATTCAAAGTGCAATAATAATAATAATAATAATAATAATAATAATAATAATAAAGAGTTACTCAACGTGTGAATCGTGTCATCGTTTTGCAAAAGCTGTGGTTTGTTTGTCGACACGAAAACACAACACCGGTGTTCTCAAATTTCTCCACTCTGGAACCCGTTCTCAAAAATCACAGTTTTCGCCCACACGAAACGCCGGCTCAGTGTGAACGAAAGACCAAAACAAATACAAACTTCACTTCACTTGTCGTGTGGACGGGCCCTAAGTTACAAGTCAGAAAGCCTGTTTTTTAAAGTATTTTTGAGCTATAGAGATCACTAAATTACTCAAACATGCTTGGATGAGATCTAAAACCTCTTCAGGCGTGTTTTTTTGACGAGGGAACAATGTTATAATATGATAGAAACCTAAACTAGTGTAAAAATATTGTTAGGAAATGTTGTATTGTGTAACTTCTGGTGGAGGTCCATCAAATGCTTGTCTCCACAGAGATATTATTGCTTTGTCTGGAATGTTTCACAGTATGGCATTAAATGATCTGTTTTCTGTCTTCATGGAGATCAAACCAGACCAAGTTACAGGTTAGATCTGTGGAGAGGCGACCCCGCTCACAGTCAGAATGTTTTTCTAGGTATTTTTGAGCGATAAAACCACCTGTAATTGAATAAATGTAAAGTAGAGCTGTTTAAAATCACACTGTGGAACTGGTCTTGATCTAGTCCTGTTTCAGTCCTGGTTCAGTCCCGGTTTAGTCCTGGTTCAGTCCCGGTTCAGTCCTGGTTCAGTCCCGGTTTAGTCCGGTTCAGTCCTGGTTCAGTCCTGGTTCAGTCCTGGTTCAGTCCTGGTTTAGTCCTGGTTCAGTCCTGGTTCAGTCCCGGTTTAGTCCTGGTTCAGTCCCGGTTTAGTCCTGGGGTTCAGTCCCAGTTTAGTCTTGGTTCAGTCCTCGTTCAGTGCCGATTTAGTCTTGGTGTAATCTTAATTTTAAATTTAATCCTTTTCTAGTCCTGGTCTGGTCTTGGTCTTGTCCTGTTTCAGTCCTGCTTTAGTCCTGACCAAACCAGACCAAGTTACGGGTCAGATCTGTGGAGAGGCGACGCTGCTCACAGTCAGAATGTAGTTTTTTCTAGGGATTTTTGAGC
The DNA here is from genome assembly GCF_026225935.1 of Boleophthalmus pectinirostris. NCBI lineage: Eukaryota > Metazoa > Chordata > Actinopteri > Gobiiformes > Gobiidae > Boleophthalmus > Boleophthalmus pectinirostris. The sequence goes on along the minus strand of NW_026571018.1, from coordinate 2,172,842 downwards.
TGTAAAACCACCTGTAATTGAATAAATGTAAAGTAGAGCTGGTTAAAGTCACACTGTGGAACATTCAAGGCAGAAAAATGACATATCCGTAGAAACAAGCAGGTGACGGACCCACAACCAAAAAGAATTACACAGTACACCTATAAAAAAAAAAACATAAGACAACAACAAAAACTCGACTATTTGTGCTGAATCTGTGGGAAACGCTGAAACCTGGGCGTTGCCATGGAGACGCGGGCCCATCCCAGCGCCGGTCCACCTGCCGCACATTCCTGAAGGTCTGAACGAGGCCACGCCTGAACCTTATCTCTCCCTCGGCTCCCTCTTATGTAATGTGTGTGTTATCTAACTGTGGCTCTTTCACTCTCACCTGTCCCACAAAAACACACAAACGGAAAACACAAAACACTCGACAAACGACAAAACGACAAAACACGTGCACCAGCGACAGGACGATTAACGAGGATTTCAAAACACGTGCACTGGTGGTTTCCTCTGCAAAATGAATCACAATCAAATGAAAGTCACAATAAGCAAATCAAAAAAGCTGCAATTTTGTAAATTATTTCCTCCACAAACAATATAAAACATAAAAAACTGCTGTACAAATGTTCTGAAATGTGATTCTGAGCTTTTGTTTCAGTCTTTTTATCAATTCTTCTGGACGTGTTTAAAGTTTATGCTTTATGCTCTTGTATAAAGCTGAGATTTTTGAGATGACTTATTTTTCTGTTTTATTTTGATTTGCACATTTACATTTATATTATTATGTCTTATCTGAATTGTGTCTCTTGGCCCTTGGACCATTTATATATTTTTCTCTTTTTTAATATATTATATTGTGATGTGTGACTCCTGGGTCCAAATCATTTCCCTCATGGATCAATAAAGTTTGTCTAAGTCTTAGTTCAAGTATAGCGACTAAAAATGGAATGGTGCGTTTATGTTGCACTACCACATTACTTTTGTTTTATTTAACCAAATTTGTGTCGGTGTGTGTGGTTGGGCTTTTTTTTGTTGTTGTTTTGTATTTGTTGTGGGCATTGCTTTATGCTATTGTGTTTGGTTTTACGTTGCTTATTGTATCTTATTAAATGTTATATTCTGTTGTCCTTAAAATGCGAAACTTGAACAGAATCCTTTTATTAAAACATCTATTGCAATGTTTTTATTTATTTTTTCAAAATTTTCTATCATTTTCCCATCGTCCAGTGCTAATTGTGAACTAAACTGTGTTCATTACAGTCTTCTTTATTGAAATGAATAACACAAATAAACAAATCAAATATTGCTATAGACAGAAAAGTTTTTCAGGAGGTAATACTGTCTAAAAGTAGTAAGTAAATGATTTGCAAAAACACATCTTAGTAGTGACTCTCTGCTTTCAAACATAACAGAGCGAGCTGATATCATTAAAGGAAAAGTATTTATTGCCTTTGTACTTTACTCCATAAACCTGAAAGATACTGTGCACTGTAAAAAGGAAAAGTATTGATAATTTGCAGTTAACACAAACACTCTCAGTTTGTGTTGGCTGTTAATAATAAAATTGTGAAACAAGTGAGTAATGAAGGAAAATGTAAATATTTCGCCTGTAGTTCGGTCTTAGACCTGGTTCAGTCTTAGTTTATACAGATCAGGTTTCTTTCTGGTTTAGGGTTAGTTTATTCCTGGTTTAGTCCTGGTTTACCCAGACCTCTTTTGGTCCTGTTTTACTCCTGTTTTAGTCATTTTTTTCTGTCATGGTTCAGTTTTGATTTAGTCCTGGTTTTGTCTTGGATTAGTCCCTTATCCAGACCTTGTTTAGTCCTGGTTTAGTCCTTTTTCTGTCATGATTCAGTTTTGATTTAGTTCTATTTTAGTCCTGGTTTAGTCTTGATTTAGTGCTGGTTTAGTCCTGGTTTATCCAGACCTGTTTTACTCCTGTTTTAATCCTTTTTTTTCTGTCATGATTCAGTTTTGATTTTGTCCCGTTTTAGTCCCGTTTTAGTCCCGGTTTAGTCCCGGTTTAGTCCCGGTTTAGTCTTGGTTTAGTCCTGTTTTAGTCCTTTTTCTGTCATGGTTCAGTTTTGGTTTAGTCCTGGTTTATCCCTTCGAATAAAAAAGTAATAAAAATGTAGCTTTTATTTTATTCAGATTGCATGTTTTATTTGTGCCTAAATGCTTCAGAATTGTCTTAGTTCCCTGTTTATGCAGCAGGTTTAGTCCTGGTTCAATCTCAGGAGATGCTGATGAGGTTGAGGTTTAAGTCCTCGTACTTTAGACTCAACGTGCACTCGGGGTTTTTGTATCTGTTCTTGTGTGTGTGATGGACGGCTGTGGGAAGAGTTTTACTGTTACTCTCAGGGACCCAGGAATGTCGCAGGAGTGGATCGGGGCACAAAGCGGCGCTCGGAGCTCGGAGTGTGGAGGGTGTGTCTGCGGCAGGGCGGAGGCCGGGGGCGGACGCATGCCTCACATTTTACACAGAAAGAGAAAGTTAAAGCTCATACGCACTGAAAATGTGTCTGTGGTTTAAATGAAGGAAATATACAAGAGATTATACGATTAGAATTAAAAAAATATAATAATGACAATGTTTATTTGTGCCAAAATGCAGCAGAATTGGCTTAGTTCCCAATGTGTGCAGCGGGTTTAGTCCTGGTTTAGTCCTGGGTTAGTCCTGGGTTAGTACTGGTTTAGTCCTGATAGAAACCTGCTTTAATACTTTCTTAAATCTGGTTCAATCTTAGTTTAATCCATATCAGTTTTGGTCCAGTTTTGGTTCAGTTTTGGTCCAGTTTTGGTCCAGTTTTGGTCCAGTTTTGGTCCAGTTTTGGTCCAGTTTTGGTCCAGTTTTGGTCCAGTTTTGGTCCAGTTTTAGTCCAGTTTTAGTCCAGTTTTAGTCCAGTTTTAGTCCAGTTTTAGTCCAGTTTTAGTCCTGTTGTAAAGCTGTTGTAAACTTGCTTTAGTGCCGTCTTAGATCCGGTTCAATCTTAGTTTATCCAGACCTGGTTGCTTTCTGTTTTAGTCCTGTTTTCGTCTTGGTTTTGTCCTTGTTTAGTTCTGTATCCAGACCTGATTTAGTCCTGTTTTAATTCTGTTGGTTTAGTTCTGGTTTAGTTCTGGTTTAGTCCTTTATCTAGCCCTCATTTAGTCCTTGTGTAGTCCTGTTGGAAACCTGCTTTATTGCTGTCTTAGACCTGGTTCAGTCTCAGTTTATCCAGACCTGGTTTAGTCCTGCTTAGTCCTAGTTTAGTCCTGTTGGGAACTTGTTTTAGTACTGTCTTGGACCTCGTTCAGTCTCAGTTTATCCAAACCTGGTTTAGGCCTGGTTCAGTTCCAGTTCAGTGCTGGGTTTAGTCCTGGTTTCTCCAGACCCGTTTTGGTCCGGTTTTTGTCATGGTTTAGCCCTGTTTAGTCCTGGTTTAGTCCTTGTTAGTCCTGGTTAAGTCCTTGTTCAGTCCTGGTTAAGTCCTTGTTCAGTCCTGGTTAAGTCCCTGTTCAGTCCTGTTTAGTCCTGGTTTAGTCCTGGTCCAGTACTTCGGTGTGATGTAGGTCAGGTGTAACACTAGAGGCCTCTTCTTGGGCGCAGGCTCGGGTTTCTCTCACTTCTTTGTTCCTCAGTGAAAAGCTCTTTTAGTTTGGAGCCAAAAAGGTGACATCATGAAACATTTTTTACAGCCACTGAAGTTAAAACCGAGCGGATTTCTCCTTTTCAAACTGTTCAAAACACAAAACACACACAGAAAACATCCCACGCACGACAAAAATCCTGCTCGCACTCCACTGCATCTCAAACTCTCAAACAGGAATGTCACAAAGTTAAATAGTCAGCACTCAAATTTTCTAGTAAATATTTTTGTGGAACTGAACAGAAACCTGCTTTAGTGCCGTGTAAGACCTGGTTTAGTCCTAGTTTATCCTGACCTGGTTTAGTTCTGGTTTCTTTCTGTTTTAGTCCTGTTTCAGTCCAGTTTTAGTCTTGGTTCTGTCTTGGTTTAGTCCTGTTGGAAACCTGCTTAAGTGGTGTATTAGTCCTGGTTTAGTCCCGGCTTAGTCCTGGTTTAGTCCCGACTTAGTCCTGGTTTAGTCCCGACTTAGTCCTGGTTTAGTCCCGACTTAGTCCTGGTTTAGTCCCGACTTAGTCCTGGTTTAGTCCCGACTTAGTCTTGGTTTAGTCCCGACTTAGTCCTGGTTTAGTCCCGACTTAGTCCTGGTTTAGTCCCGACTTAGTCCTGGTTTATTCCCGACTTAGTCCTGGTCCGACTTAGTCCTGGTTTAGTCCCGACTTAGTCCTGGTTTAATCCCGACTCAGTCCCGGTTTCTTTCTGCTTTAGTGTCGGTTTAGTCCAGCTTTAGTCCAGTTTTAGTCCAGTTTTAGTCCAGTTTTAGTCCAGTTTTAGTCCAGTTTTAGTCCAGTTTTAGTCCAGTTTTAGTCCAGTTTTAGTCCAGTTTTAGTCCTGGTTCAGTCCTGTTTTGTTCTGTTTTTGTCCTGTTTTTGTCCTAGTTTAGTCCTAGTTTAGTCTTGGCTGAATACCGGTTTAGTCCTGGTTTAGTCCTGGTTTAGTCCTGGTTTAGTCCTGGTTTAGTCCTGGTTTAGTCCTGGTTTAGTCCTGGTTCTGTCCTGGTTCTGTCCTGGTTCTGTCCTGCTGTGACTTTACTGCATCTCACACAGGAATGTCACAAAGTTAAACAGCTGTCCCTCAATTTTTGTAGTCATTTCTTTTTTTAGAACTGAACGGAAACATGGTTTAGTCCTGAATTTTTACCTTTATATTTATTATTTTTATTTACGATTGTCTGTCTTTTATAATATTAATTTGTCTTTGCAGCACTTTGGAAACTGTCATGTTTATAAAATGTGCTCATGTAGATTACACTGAAACACAGCAAAGCATCATGGTCTTTGTAGTTCTGTTTTTTTAGCTGTTGCTGCACCAAAACAATGAATTTAAGCAGACAAACTTGTAATTCAACATACTGCGATGGCCCACTGTGAGACTTTTGATGACACAGTATTAAATGTTTCTGTTTTTTGTTCCATCCCTGGTTTATAAAGTCTTTTAGAAGCATGAAAAGAGGGTAGTTTATTTCCATGGACTACAAGAATGTCTGAGTCACTCCAGTAGCAGCAGGAGCTTTTCCCCGTTCACTGTTGGCAGGATTTCATTTGCTTTCGTTTGGCGTCGCTCCCGGGTCTGTCCCTCACACGGTGGTCCGAGATCCAGACCGGTGTTTTCTGTCCGCTCGGGACTAAAGGCTCAGCTGTCAGGACTTCAGGGGAGTCTGGGGCCGGGCCGGGTCGAGTGAGGCTCCTGGGGAGGACTGAGGACAACTCGGGAAATAAACTGGTTTTATAGCACAGATCATTTAGTGAATAGGCTCTGTGCGCAAGAGTCCTGTTCTAGTCCTGATTCAGTCCTGTTCTAGTCCTGTTCTAGTCCTGATTTAAGTCTCGGTTTAAGTCTCGGTTCAAGTCTCGGTTCAAGTCTCGGTTCAAGTCTCGGTTCAAGTCTCGGTTCAAGTCTCGGTTCAAGTCTCTGTTTAGACCTGGTTTAAGTCTCGTTTTAGTCTCGTTCTAGTCCTGGTTCAGTCCTGATTTAAGTCTCGGTTTAAGTCTCGGTTTAAGTCTCGGTTTAAATCTCGGTTTAAATCTCGGTTTAAATCTCGGTTTAAGTCTCGGTTTAGTCCTGGTTTAAGTCTCGTTTTAGTCCTGGGTTCTAGTCCTGTTCTAGTCCTGTTCTAGTCCTGGTTTAGTCCTGGTTTAGTCCTGGTTTAGTCCTGGTTTAGTCCTGGTTTAGTCCTGGTTTAAGTCTCGGTTCAAGTCTCGTTTTAGTCCTGGTTCATTCCTGTTCTAGTCCTGTTCTAGTCCTGGTTTAGTCCTGGTTTAAGTCTCGGTTCAGTCCTGGTTCAGTCCTGGTTCAGTCCTGGTTCAGTCCTGGTTCAGTCCTGGTTCAGTCATTTTCTGTCCAATTGTATCTCTGGGTTTTTCTCCCCGGGTGGTGCTAAACTAAATAAACATTTAAAGGTGCACTGCGTAACATTTCTAGTGGAGGGTCCACCACCTGCTCGTCTCCATGGCGATGTCACTGCTTGGTCTAGAATGTTCCACAGTAAATATTAAACCCATCTGTCACAAGAGAGACAAGCAGGAACATTACAGGCAGAGCGATAACATCTCCATGGAGACAAGCAGGTAGCCGACACTCCACCAGAAAAGTTACGCAATGCAGCTTTAAAGCTTCGACAGTGGACAGGGAGCTGAGGGTGGCTGTCACTGAGAAAAAAGTTAAAAAGTGCACAAATAAAAGGAATACGGAGGGGAGGACACTTGTGTTTGTTGAGGAATAATAAACATCACAACAAATCCACAATCTGAAGCATTCTAAATATACAAATAATCGGGCCATCTTTGTTTAAAAACTCATTTAAATGGTTGTTTATTTTACGTTTTACAAGTTTAGTAAAAAAGAGTTCGCTTCTTTCCGTTGTGGTTTTCTGGTTTGATGTGATCATTTTATCAGATTAATCCTAAACACCACAAATAAAAACATAATTAGTGAGTAAACAGCTCTTGGCAGGAGACCATTACATAATTTGGACCAATTAAACATGTGACTCAAGTAATTAAGGCCGAGTGAGTCTAAAATGAAAGCGGGTTAATAATAAGAGATGTCGTAGTGAAGTTAATTGCTCCTGGTACTGCAGCTCCGGGGAGTTTGGACACAGAAATAATTGTCTCATAGAGGGCGATGGATTTTCGGGGGAATTCAAACTGCCCGTGTTTGGCTCACAGGGCTTTGACAATTTTCACAAAGGTCTGATTTTGTACGATTCTTTAATATTTTCACATTTTTAAATCTTCAAAGCTCCTAAACGTGATCTTTGTCAGACTGAGTCTCGCTGCTCTGAGCAGCTCTCGCTCTGATTGGGCCAAACGCTCCACGCCGTGCACGATACAGACGTCACAGAAGTAAATGCAGAAGTGAAATTATTTTCTGCCCCATGAGCCAATGAGCACAGACCCCTGAACGCAATGCGACGATATTTTGGGTTCAGCATTTCATTTCATTTTGATTCATTTTGATTAGATTTTTCTTTTCTTTCCTTTTTATTTTGTATTTAATTTAATTTATTTTTTTTAAATTTGTAGTTATTTTTTTATTTTTATTTATACAATTTTTTCACTGTAGTTCCAGTGAGTGTCACGACGTCAACTGGAGGCAGATACAAACAACAACACACTCCAGTTATTTAACAGATCCATGATTTACCCTCTAGAATTTGTATTTGGAGTGAATTATGCCTGTTTGAGCAATCTTTAATCACTTATTTCAACCACAAATGACATACGCCCAATACTCTCTATATACAGCATGTGCTCTTTAAAAGGTACACTGTGTAACCTGACCTGCTTGTTTCTATGAAGATGTCATTGGAATGTTCCACAGTGTGACATTAAACAGCCCTACTTTACATTTATTCAACAAGAACAATCAGAGAGAGCAACCTGGTCCCCCATGAGGCGTCGGTGGGGTCAGTTCATCACCACACAAGTCTCAGTTTATCCAGACTTGGTTTAGTCCTGGTTTAATCCAGTTTTAGTCTTGGTTTTGTCCTGATTTTTTGTCTTAGTTTAGTCCCTTATCCAGACCTGGTTTAGTTCTGGTTTAGTCCTGTTGGAAACCTGCTTTAGTGCTGTCTTAGACGTCGTACAGTCTCAGTTTATCTAGATCTGGTTTAGTCTTAGTTTAGCTGTGATTTTGTAGTATTTTAGTCCCTTAACCAGACCTGGTTTAGTCCAGTTTCATTCCTAGTTTAGACCCGAGTGATCTCAAATGACCACGGATTGTCCCCAAAGTTTTTTGTTTTTTTTTGCATCATCGGGCAGGGGGGCTTGACCCACGTACTAAATCTGGCGACAATCGGTCCATAAATGGTGGAATTATCGCGGGTGGACACACACACACCTGAGGGACTCTCCACCAGCAAAGTTACACAACGCACCTTTAATATTACGATACATCCGCTCATATATAATATAGATCAAAATGCAAATTCAGAGCAGCGTCGCGCCTGTCAGTCTCACCCTGTCATTTTCTCCAGTGTCTATAATTACTGCACAGCCCACAGAGCCACAGCTTGAGTCAATATTCAAATTAAGATGAAGTGGAGTTCGGATGGGGTCACGAGGGGGCGGGGGGAAGGGGGGAGGGGGCCGTCTCCTACCACAGATAAGAGGCTTCACAATCATTTTGGAATGCACCAGTCTCTGCTGCGAGTGTGCGACAGTGTTCAGTGAAGTGAAACGCTCAGTGGTTACTTCAGAGTTGAAGAGAAAATGAAAAAAAGTCATTATTAGTGCTAGGGATGGGCATTCGATGAAATTTTCTTAATCGATCGTTGGAAGAATTAACGATCGATTATCGATTAATCATTAATGTTTTAAAATTAAAATGATCATCATTATTATTACTATCTGCACTACTAATCTGCATAAATAAATTCAACTTTACGACGTATAAACCATCACCACTCTAAAGCCAAATCAATCTGTTTGACATTATAATGTGTTTAACTCAGTTTTGTTCAACTCTCACAGAAACAAAACTTAAAACCTCATCGCTAATTTGCATAAACTAAACGAAGATAAAACTCCAGCTCTTGTGTTGCTGATGTGGTTCAATTTCTGTCAGATTAACAGACATGACTCAGGTGAATACAGGTTAGTGTGACCAGATTTGCATTTTTCAAAACCAGGACAGCGTACGGGGGGAGGGAGGCGGGGCCTCGTCATCCACATTGAGCGACTCTCACCTGGAAAAACTTTTTCCCACTGGACACAGAAACATATGTGCTGCTTTATACACTGTGCACATGGACTCACACTTGTCCCGAATGCAACAGAAAGCCTGGAATTTCTTTGGACCCCTGTTTGGTCGCACAGCAACCTACATTTGGTTTGTCGATTAAAATGAACGTAATCGATGAAATTCTTAATGAATTATCAATTAATCATGCCCATCCCTAATTAGTGCAGATGGTGTGTCCAACGATGTTGTTTTATCACAAAGTATTTAAAGCATACACTTGTCACTGTCTTGTTTCAGTGGATATTAGGGTGCATCATATGCCCCAATGTCAGAAATTGAACTTGTGCCCAATTTTTAAATGTGACAATACCAAAAAAAAAAAAAATCTGTGGAATATTTGCTCAATTGAATAAAATCTACTGGGTCCACCAAGTTCCATCCTAACAATGTCCATAAAGCTCTGGCAGAAAAATCTGTTTTTTTTTCAAATAACTTTACAAACAATCGATTTCAGGCCACGGTGTCAATGGAAGTTGAATATAAATGTTGCCATTGTGCATCTTTTGGTACCAATTTTATATCTCTATCTTCATAATTTTCTAAGATATGACAATTTCTGTCAAGATTTTGAGCGTGTGTTTGTGGTTGTTTTGATTTTGTTGTTTTGATGCTTTTTTGAATTTCTGTATCCTACTGTCTGCCCTACTGTATCTGTCTTTTGTTGTTGTATTTATGAGGACCCCCTCGAAAACGAGATGGCGAGACTCTCAAGGGGCTTATCCTCCAAATAAATAAATTCTAATTCAAATTTTGAGTGTTTTTTCACAATTATCCAAAATCCACAAAGTCCAAAGATGAAATGAGAGACATAAAGTTTGTTCTTTCTGTAGTGATCAGAGACTGTATAAAAAAGTGGAGTAAGTGAGTGTGACGTCACCAGAGCGTCTCAATGACAGGTACGACTCAGAGTTTGCAGAAAGAATAAGGATGTTATTAAAGAAAAACTGATTAAGACCACAGGCTCTAAACTTCAGAGGCTTGGTGGACCCAGTAACATCAATACAATTTCATGAAATTTCTCACAGAACTTTACTTTGGCAAGAGTAAAAAAAAAAAAAAAAAAAAAAAATTATATATATATATATATATATATATATATATATACACATACACACTAGGTACAGATTGATTTTCAAAAAATTTTCAAAAAGTTGCGCAAATCATGCACCCTAATGGTTTGCTTCAAATGTTCCACAAACTGTACCGTATTGTCTGCACTATTAGTCGCTCTGGATTATAAGATGCACTGTCATTAAATGGTCTATTATCAAACTTTTTTCACAAATAAACCTCACTGGACTTTAAAGGAAACCCAACAGTGTGATGGGTGAGTGGTTTTGTTTGTTTGTTCGTTCACGGTGACTCTGGGCTTTGTTCAGTTGTGGCGTGTAGGGAGGGTGCTGTCTGGGACGCTGGATTGTCGGTGTGTTCACAGTGACTCAGTTGTTCAGTCGTGTCTAGAAGTGGCACATTGCACTCGCTTTTTCGGTTCGTTCCTCTGTTCCGTTCCTCGTCGGTGTGGAGTGATGAGTGTGTCTGTGGGTGTGTTTCTCTGTGTGGTCGCTGTCTGCTCCGTGTGTGTGTTTGTGTGTTCTGTGGGTGGTGTGTTTGTAGTTTACTGAAGTCGTGCTGGGACACCTGAGTGGATTCGTGTATAGAGCGCACTGGATTGTGTGGCGCGCAGTCGATTTTTTGTGGCGTCAGAGCCTTAAGAGCGTGTCTAATAGCTTGGAAAATACGGTAATTTCATCGTTTGTTTCATTCATTCAATGACAATAAATCAAATCAATATGACATGAAACAGCTCTATCTTACATTTATTCCATTACAGGTGTGTCTAAAGCTCAAAAATTCCTAGAAAAACAACATTCTGGTTGTGAGCGGGGTCGCCTTTCCACAGATCTGACCTCTAACATTGCCTGGGTTGGTCTCCATGAAAATAAAAAGTTTTAATCCCAGACTGTGAAACATTCCAGACAAAACAATGACACCTCCATGGAGAAAAGTAGGTGGTGGCAGAGGGTGGACCAGAAAAGTTACACAATGCACCTTTAACAGTGTTCTTTATTAATACACTGACTCAAGAGTTTTATTTTGACTGATTCATGCATGTTGGAGTAATTCTGCGGAGTTCACCATGTTCCCGCCCATTTTTATTCTTACTCCGGACCAAGGTGTGTTACAGTTTCAGACTAATAAACCAAAAACTCAATGAGCCATGTCAAAATGTCTTTTCCTTTCGAAAAAATTAAACAAACTTGTAAAAAAGAAACAGAAAACACACACATGTAGAGGTGCAAATGTAAGAAGCAGCAACTAAAAAGTGAAAAAAATGCAGGTATTTTTCTTGCTTTGGGACAAAATTGTGATCCAAAGCAAGAATAATGATCTGAGGAAGACTTTTTGACGAAACGTTATCTACATTTTTTTTTAAAAAGCTTGCGTGTCATGCATTTTTTCATACAAACGTACACACACATACAAAACTAAACTTAGTAACACTCATTTGAACCCTAGACATACCTGACATTTTTTTTCAATACTATCGAAATAGTGTTGAAATGCACGACCTGGAGCTGTGCTCTGCTTCATTCATGTCAATCTGCAACGTCTCTCTATGCAGAGGTGGGACCAGGTCATCGTTTTGCAAGTCTCAAGTGAGTCTCAAGTCTTTGAAGTCAAGTCCCAAGTCAAATACAGGCAAGTCTAAGTCGAGTCTCGAGTCACTGGTCCATAAGTCCAAGTCAAGTCCAAGTCTTAAAACCAAAGTACTAATTTACATGACTTTTATACTAAACTATTACTAAAAAGTCATGGTGTATTATATATGAGTATTTATATAACAGTAGTAGAAATGCAAATTTTCCCTTTTTAAATGTCTCAACAAGATCTTGAATCATTATGATCAGAATAGAAAGAATTCAGATTTAAAAGTGCTTAATATCAGTTATTTTGTCGTGTCGTCTGCACTGAAATAGAAGGATCGTGTTCTGTGTACTTCCCTCTGTTTTACTGTGTTGTACTTTATATTACTGTAGTACTTTTGAGGATACCACATGTAATGGGTGTAACGATACGATATTGTCAGGGTATGAAACTCACGTTACGATATTTATTGCGATATTGTGGGAAAGCTCACGATATGTTGGGGAGGCTCACGATTAGGAATGTAACAATATCCAAATCTCTCTGTACGATATTTTCACGATGTACATCTCACGGTACGATATTTATTGCGATATTTTGTGGAAGCTGTGAACAAAACTGAATATGCTACTTTATCATCTTAAAATGCCTTGACAAGACTTAATCCAAAGAACTAAGACTTAAAAGTGTTAGAACTGTTATTTCTTCTTGTAGTCTGCACTAAAATGGAGCAAAGGATCATGGTCTATGTAGTTCTCTCTGTCTTTTTTTTAATCTATTGCTGCACCATAACTCTTCATTTAATCAAAGAGACTTGTGATTCGAAATACTGTGATGGTCCACGATATTATTGTGAGAACTTTGACGATATTTTGGTTATTCTTACATCCCTACACATCACAGTACTTCGGTTTCATCCAAAGTAACAAACAGAAGTGGGAGGGACATGTTCCAGTTTGTTCCTGTAAAATGAATCACCGCATTTATCAACTGTAAAGAGAAAAGTATTTTCTAAAAACAGATTTTTTTAGCAGAAGCATCAAGTCTTCTCAAGCCCCAAGCCATTGACCTTCACGTCCACGTCGAGTCCCAAGTCTTAGCCCTTTTTATCAAATCAACTCTCAAAAATAGTGACTCAAGTCTGACTCAAGTCCAAGTCACCACTTGCACGTCCCCGCCTCTGCTTTGTGACATCATTAGGTGGTAACTTACAGGTCCCCAGTACATCAGTGACTTACTGCGCCTCTACACCTCAGGTCACACCCTCTAGTCCTCTGGTCAGGGCCTCTTGATGGTCCCAAACACCCAATTTAAAACTTGGAGTGACATGTGCTTTCAGGCTGTAGATTCTTTTAAAAAACAGCTCAAGACACTGATGTTTAGATGAGTTTTTAGTCGACTGTGTCTGTAATTCCTCTGTTCTTGTTTATGTTGTTTTTATGTTCTTTTTTGCTATAAAGCACTTTGTCATTTTTTGTTTTATCTGTGAAAGGTGCTATATAAATAAAGATTTACTTACTTTACTTACTTACAAAAAAGTGTCTCGTTGTGTCTTTTTAGATCAATTCACAACTACACGCAACTGAGCTAAGATGTTGTTTTAGTCCAGGGGTGGGCAAACTTTTTGAGTCTTGGGCCAAAAAAGGTTCTAAAATTTGATGGAAGGGCGGGACCAGGAGCAGATGGATGGAGTTTTTTGTGTAATCCACCTCATAAGAGAAAAAAATAACATGGGTGTGGGGATGTTGGCCAAAGTGGTCGAAGTAGGAGGCAGATGACACAAAAAAAAGTGTCTTCATGGAGACAAAACAAATAGACAAAAAATAAGTAACTCAAAGCAAAACACCCAAACACCTGCACAGAAGTCTCCCTAATTGGTGACACCTGCTTTGCTTTATACTCCGCCCAGCAGGAAGTACCTCCCCCCAGGTGAGTATCCAGGTAACTCCCCAAAGCACGTCCCCTTTCAAAATAATAATGTTAAACATAAACTAATGTGAATTTAAAATGAGACAAAGGTCCCACTTTGTCACAATGGGATATGTAGAAAACATGTCCCAGTGAAGTGAAAATCATTACAAAACATTACAATAATATATCTGTCTTTCAAGTCCAATGGTTTTTACTATTTATTGAAATGACTTTCAAAACTCTGAGAAATTATTATTATTATTCAAGTTTGACGGGCCGGGCCGTAGTTTACCCACCCCTGTTTTAGTCTCACTTCACTCCTCAGAGTTAAACATTTTCACCTCAAAGCCAGAAGGAGAAAAAACAGTTATGAAAGTAATTTTTGTATAACTCAAAATCACAAAAAAACAGTTGCCTCCTACAACTGTTGATTTAACGGAAATGGATAGAAAATCAAGAAAGCATAAAACAGAAACCAGCAAAGCAGAAACAGAAAATGCCCCTATTATTCTTATCTTATTATTAAAACTTTTGGAGCAGTTGAGTGGACGAGTGAAAGTTTAAACACATCGTGACATCTTTGACTGAGCGAGTGTCTGAACGCCGTCCAACCAACGCAGCTCTTTTGTTCTCGTATCCAAGTAACTCGCTCTGACTTCTGCACCATTAATCCCCGATTGAACGAGACAAAGCGCACGGGGCAAATATATGCACAGGTCGGACTGGAAAACAGCTGCTTGAGAGTCTGTTAAACGCGGCGAGGGCCACACCTCTCTCTCTCTGCCCCGCGCTCCGTAAATCAGACGCCATATTGGAGCTGAATATTTGTCTGACATCGTCTTTAGCACCAGGCCGAGAGAGAGCAAAGGTGAAACCGAGCGCGCGCGTTACCTCGACAATAAATTAAACGCAAATATGAAATGTGAAGTCGGATGAGCGGTTACTGTATTTCTTTTCTTGGAATGTTCCATGACGTGGCATTAAAGGACTCTTATAACACGATTTTCTGATCTGTTATAATCACAAACAGACCTGGAGTTGTGTTTTATTTCATTCACACGAATCCTTGGGTTCTTCTTTCAAACGGAAAACACTCTGCTCCACCTTGTGATGTCATGTTGTGATATAGGAAGTGCTCCATTGTGTTTTTAAACTCCACACACCTTCACGAGAATAAGTTTGGTGTTTTTAGCCCTGGAGTTATCAGATTTTCCACACTATAGAGCGCTCTTGGATTATAAGACGCACTGTCAATAAATCGTCTATTTTCACAACTTTTTTCACAAATAAATTGCTCCGGACCCACAACAGTGTGATGGGTGAGTGGTTTTGTTTGTTTGTGGCGTTCACCTCTGGGCTTTGTTCAGTTGTGGCGTGTAGGGAGGGTGCTGTCTGGGACCAACAGATTGTCGGCGTGTTCGCAGTGACTCAGTTGTTCATTTGTGTCTAGAAGTGGCACATTGCACTCGCTTTTTCAGTTCGTTCCTCCGTTCTGTTCCTCGTCAGCGTGGAGTGATGAGTGTGTCTGTGGTTGTTTTTCACTGTGCGGTCGCTGTCTGCTCTGTGTGTGTTTGCGACTTTGTAGTTTACTGAAGTCGTGCTGGGACACCCGAGTGGATTCGTGTATAGAGCGCTCTGGACTGTGGGGCGCAGTCATTTTTTGATGGGGTTAGAGGCTTAAGAGCACGTCTAATAGTGCAGAAAATACAGTAAAATGAGTTGTTCACTTGAAAACTATCGCTCCATGACATCACAAGGTGGAACACACAAAAGTCCAATTTATGGTGGTCAAATCATCATCAAATCAGAGAGTCTGCGTCGCCATGAACCCCCTCCTCTGAAATGTCCAGGGACTGGTACTGGGCCAGGCTCCAATCAAATGAGGCTTGCGACGCTCAGGGTTACAGGAGGACCCGGTCAAGCAGAAGTAAACAACAAGGCCAAAAATTCAAGTTAATGCATCTGATATAAAAATGTATTGAACAGATACATATGTACTCTAGTTTATGAAACTGTTGACCTTTTTCTGTACCATTTTTGGTTGTAAAGTTCCATATGTTTTAAACAGACCATGTATGAAACATGGAACAAAAATTATTTCCCAAATTTCAAAGACCTGCAAATCATGTCAATAAATGGATGTATTTCATCATATCTTGTGTTATTCCATCTTTGAACTGTTGATGAAGGGACAGGATTTAAAAAAATATATATATATTTAAAATGATAAAAATTTGCTTGGAAGGACTGACATATTTTATAGAAATAGTTTCCTTTCATTTTGAAGTAATATTAAAGTATTCAGAAGAAAAAAGCTGAAAATGTAAAATCCTGCACCTTCTACTTCCTTGCACAATTTTCCCTCCGTTACCATGACCTTTCTTAATAAAAAATCTCATGACTCAAAAAGTAAGAGGTTTTTCAACCTAATCTTGTACCATATGGTAGAAAACTATATGAAGCAAATATTCAAACCAGTTTGTTAAGGATATGGAAGTGAGAACCAAGAGTTATCACTGTTTGGATTTATTGCCCAAAAAGTGCTGCATATTTCATTCCCTCCGTTACCGACATGAGTTTTTAATTTTTTTTGTCAACAACTTGAAAGAATATCACAGGTTTAACTTGACCCTGTTGGAGTGTAACTCTTTCCTACATTCTGATACTTTACTTATTTCAATAGTCCCTCTAGTTTCTGAATAAGACACATTTGAATGTCAAAAATCTGCCCCTGTTTCCCTCAGTTAACATTTGACCAGACCCAGGAGTGAATTTGGAGCCAGTCTCCATATTATAAAAAGAATATTTTTGACAAACAAAATAGCAAAAAATTATATATAAATGGACATTTTTAAGACCAAAACAATGAGGCTCATAGCAGCAGTTACAGAGAGAGGAGCCACAATATTCCAGTGTAAGTCAATGGGAGAATGTGAACTTCGATTATGACTATGATATTCAAATCCCTCGGTACAATATTATCACGATATGCATCTCACGGTACGATATTTACAGCGATCGATATTCTGAAGAGGCTGATATAATTGTAGATGAACACTTTTTTGATTTTAAAACACCTTGACAAGATTTTAGTGTGAATTATTTCCATCATAACAGGAATTCAAGTAAAAAATATATTTCTTCATGTTGTCTGCGCTGAAATTAATCATGGGAGATGTAGTTCCCAATGTTTATAAGCCGTTGCTTCTATAAAACCATGTATTTAAGCAAAGGAACTTGTGATTCGATATATTGTGACAGCCCATGATAATAATGTGAGACTTTTGACAATACAATATCACAATATTTCGTTTATTGTTACACCCCTAATAAACTGACAAAGCTGTGATATAAAAAAAAGTGACACGCTGCACCTTTAAAGAAAAAATACATTGAAAAAGAAGGTGTGAAGGTGTGTCCAAGCCTTTGAGGGTTGCGTATGTTATGTAAGACTTTCTTTGTGTTTGTAGTGGTTTTGTGTCAGTGCAGGAGAAGCTGTAAGTGTCATGGAGGATTATAAATGACAGCTAAATAAACCCTTAGGACACGACTAAGTGACACGGGCTTCACTCGTACATGCAGCCTGTGCTAATGGAGACTGTCACTGCCTACAGAGACATCACACACGACACAGGCTGTAGGAAGACAAAGACGAGACAAAAACGATTTTGTAAATTGTGTCATTCACACATGTTTGAGTAATAATTTATCATAAAAATTATAGTTCTGCATCAACTAAACGCACACTGCTGCCGTCGACTTGTCGCCATCGTTTTTAAATTTATGGATCTGCATCGAACTAATTCACTGCCAACTAATTCACCACCACAACGCTAGGAGGGGAGGATTTAAAACTGGCACTTGTGTTTACAAAATGAAGCGGGAAAGCGGAGTACGGAAAATGTATGTGGAGTGGTGAGGACCAATCGCAGCACTTGTTGTTTGCATCGGTTTGAAGCGTACAGTAGTTAGAACATTTCGGAGGTGCATGTCTGTCGATGCAGGTGCTCTGAGGAGGGGGTTCATGGTGCCACGGACCGGTTTTATATCAGACAATATTTCGCGGAGGGGGGAGGGGGGGGTGTAAAGTCCTGGCTAAATCCTGTTTTAGTCCTGTTTTTAGACCTGTTTTTAGACCCTGTTTTAGTTCTGTTTTTAGACCCTGTTTTAGTCCTGTTTGTAGACCCTGTTTTTAGACCTGTTTTAGCCCTGTTTTTAGACCCTGTTTTAGTCCTGGTTTAGTCCTGTTTTTAGACCCTGTTTTAGACCTGTTTTAGATCTGGTTAAGACCTGGTTCAGTGGCACAGCCCACATGACGGACGGGACTGGAGACGGTTGGACAGTCCAAGTGGCAGATGGGAGGGGGGTTCGTGCTTTCGCGGCTCAGTACCAAATGACCCAAACCTGGTACCAGTCCCTGACCCGGGGGCGGGGGACCTCCGGCTTAGTCGACTTCTTTATACAGTCTGTGTCATATATACACAAGAAAGACCTCAAATATATGAAGCAAGATAAAGAATTTAAAAAAAGTTAAACAACTGTACTAAATATTTTGTATATTTTACAGTCCCTGACAAAAGTCTTGTTGCTTATCCATTCTGTAGAAACAAAAGCTTATAACTTGACTTTAAATTAATCGATTGGTTTTAGAAATGTCTCATATGAAAGCTAAAACCCTCCCAAATTATGCTCAATATACTAAAAAAAAAATTGCTTCACTGAAAAAAGATTGATCATTTAATGAACACAGAAAGGTCATATGATGCACCCAATCCTAGATTACAGCCTCACCTGTGATCAGTTACTGATCAATCAATTAGTGGGTGTGTATAAAAAGAACCCCAGCACACCAGACCTTCACATCAACTGCAACTTGACCTCTGACAACATGCCTAAGATCCACCCTGAGACCAAAGCCTTAATTATCAAGAGGCTGAAGACCAGATCCACTGCTGAGGTGGTGACACCTTCAATGTGTCTCAGCTTCAAGTACAAAGAATAAGAAAAAGATCTGAAATGACTGGAGATGTGTTTGACAAGCCCAGGTCCAGCAGACCCCGCAAGACAACTGCTCGGGAGGACCGTTTGTTGATTGGAAAATCCAAGGCCCCTTTTCCACTGCAGCAGACTCCACCAGGTCTGGTCACCTCAAGTCCCTGTGTCAACCACAACAGTTTGTAGAATTCTGTCTCGAAATGGCCTCCATGGTCGAATCAGTGCACAGAAACCAGCACTAAACAAAAGGCAATTAGGGTCAAAGGGGTCACATTTTGCAGCAGGATGGTGCTCCATCACATACTTCTATCTCTACATCAAAGTTTCTCAAGGCGAAGAAGATCAAGGTGCTCCAGGACTGGCCAGTCCAGTCACCAGACGTGAACATCATTGAGCATGTCTGGGGTAGAATGAAAGAGGAAGCATGGAAGGCAAAACCAAAGAATCTTGATAAACTCTGGGAGGCATGTAAGACGCTTTCTTTGCTATTCCTGATGACTTCATCAACAAATTGTATGAATCATTGTGGAACCGCATGGATGTGTCCTTCAAGCTCATGGAGTCATACAAGATATTAAATCTGGATCTCACAGCACCACTACTTCATTCACTGACGTTATGCAACATATTTTTGTATTTGAAGTAAATTATTTGTTCAATTTTCTGTAGGCGACAAGACTTTTGTCTTGGCAAAATCTGACCTTTCTGTGTTCATTAAATGATCAATCTTTTTTCAGTGAAGCAAATTTATTTTAGTATATTGAGCATAATTTGGGAGGGTTTTAGCTTCATATGAGACATTTCTAAAACCAATCGATTAATTTAAAGTCAAGTTATAAGCTTTTGTTTCTACAAAATGGATAAGTGACAAGACTTTTGTCAGGGAATGTACATTCAAATCTTATCCACCCTTTGCTTTTGAACACTTGCTCTTCTCTCAAGGAGCTTCTTGATGAATTCACCTGAAATGGTTTTCACTCCACAGTTGTGCACTGTCAGTAATTTCAGCTCGTCTAATGATGTGATACTTTACAGCTGATGTCATGAACGCTCTGGGGGTGTGATGCGAACTACAGGCTTTACTCTGTCTGATGCTCTGTAAGATTTTAATGCAGCTCTGCTTTAACACGATCTGACCATAAAGAACTGACTTAGTTAGATAAACAAGTTAAACAAGTGCATCTCAAAATAAAATTATAGTCAAAAGCGTTAATTAGCTCCTAAAACTCAAACTCCTAAACAAGACCATGAACGCTCAGACTGAAAATGTTTTATGTAATCCATTTTGTGTTTTTTTTCTGGGGTTTTCAGATCATTTTAAAACTTATCATCAGGTAGTGTATACTAATGTGTGCATCGCTTCACTGTGGTAACTACCGCACATTCTCCTATAGAAATACACGCAGAACACCCCCAGCGCGACGTCACTGCAAAGTATCAGTAATGGTAACTTGAATATAAACACATCCCAGTCAAAGTGGGCGAAGTGTCTTGCTCAGAGGCCCAACAACAGATGTCCGTAACCAAAGTCTGTCGTTTCAGGAGCGGTTACACTGAGTCAATGGTGAGGATGTGACTTTGAACGTGTCGTAACTGCTCCAGGGCGAGGCGGGCGGATTAACCGTAATTAGAGCAAAACAAACGTGACACAGAAATCGCAGAAGTTACTCAGAGAAACTCTAATTGTTAAACATTTACGAGGGAACGCCCACGACGCACTAATCTGTCAGAACTTTCCCTTGCCATCTTTAAAATAGCAATGTGGAACTAAGCCTCATGACTGAAGGCTGAGCTGGATCAACCAACGCGGTTAGATCATTATTAAACATTTGGCATAACTCGTTTTTGCAAAGAGACAGGACAGAACGACACAGACTCCACTCATGAGACACTCTTAAAAAAAGGATTATACTTGTATTAAATGGTGACTCAGAATCGGAAACTGCAAAGCTTAAAGGGCCCAGGTTACACATATTCACGTCATGTATCATGTGTACAGACGGTGGAGGACGCTCTGTGCTCAGGCAAATACTCTTCTGCGTAAGTTTGGTTCTTGTACAAATGATGTAAAGTTGTTATTGTTTAAATCATATTGTTCACCGCTGAACAGAGCTCACCTCTGGACTAATTATAAAAAAGCCAGTTTGCAAAGAGTGCAGGTGGACTACAATGACACTTTATGGAGCTTTTGAGGAGCCACAATGGACGAGTGCGACTGAAATATTCGTTACAGCATGAGTGAACACTCTGCAAGCTGCACTAAGAATTTTAATGTACAGTTTTATCTGCAGACTGAACAAATCCGACAATTAAATAATAATGTCAATCACAAATATGAGATTCAGTGCAATAAGATCTCAGTCCAGTATGTGGAGACACTGGTGTGGTCGTCTTTTGAAAACATGAATGTTTGTTGTTTTGTATTGTCACTGTCCTTGTCTGTTTATTCACGTATTTATTTTTTTATTTTATTTTATCTTTTTTAATGGACCATGAGTCCGGAATAAAGATGATGATGAGATGATGACACTGTTTTCTGATCTATGTTATAATGCTGTTTCATCATCACAAATATAACTAGAGTTGTGTTTTGTTTAACACAGACTCTGCTGATTTAGGCTGAGTTCTTCTCTAAGACACATTGTGATGTCATGTGGTAATACAGTAAGTGCTCTTCTTCAACTTTCATTATAATACCGTATTTTTCGGACTATAAGGTGCACCGGATTATAAGGAGCAATATCAATAATGTTGAATTCTCTCGTCTATTTTCATACATAAGTCTCACTAAGTCTCATTAAGCGAGACAAACAGACGACACTTGAGACTGATCCTTTAGTCCAGACGTCCACGATCCATTGACAAATCGTGGCGTAATTTGCCCAGAGTTGCCTCCCTGTCTTGGTGAATGTGTTTTATAAATGTGAATGTGAGTGGATCATTCATCAGATTAGTTTTTTTAAATTTCCTACGAGGACAACTCAAATATAGATTGAGTAATAAAGTGTAATAAAGTTTTACAGAAACAAAACTTAAAACCACATGACTCATTTGCATAAACTATAAAGTGCTGAAAAAAAAAAAAAAAAAAAAAAAAATGCAGCTCGCTCCTTGTGCGCTGATGTGGTCAGCTTCTGTCAGACTAAAGGACCATAAATTGGGCTTTACTCTGCGAGGCTCCTGACTACGGTCGTCATAAAGCTCCAACAATCCATCAAGCTGTGCGGCTTTTTTACCAAAGTCGTATTAAAACATTGACAGATTTTTCAGTGCCGTGTACCACATAAAATTGGTTTGAGGTCAGTAAACACAACCAGAATTAATACATAAAGTGCACCGGATTATAAGGTGCAAAAAAATTTAAGGATTTTAAATGCAGCTTATAGTCCGAAAAATGCAGTAACTTATCTGATTTCACCTCTAGAATTCCCAATCTCTACTGAACTAAAGGAAGAAAAAAAAAAAAAAGCAGCTGTTAACTTGAAAACTACAGCGTCATGACATCACAAGGTGGAACAAAGCATTTTGAGTTTTGGAGATGCTGACAGTCTAATAATAAAGAGGTACTCAAACATGTGTGAAGGAAAAAAAAACACAACTCCAGGTCTGTTTATGAGGACATAACAACATTATAACAAGACTTAAAGCTTACAAAAGTCAATTTTGTGTAATGTAAGACCTTTAAAGTTGCCCTGTGTAACTTTTCTGGTGGAGGAAAGGGTCCACCACCTGCTTGTCTTCATGTAGCTGCACAATGTTGCATAGAATGTCATTAAACATATCTTAATTTCCACAGATCTGATCTATAATGCCTTATATAATGCCTGTTTAATGCCTTATTGTGGTACTTTTTGTGTTGCTGTCACATTAATAATTTTTAAAATACTCCCAGAACTTCAAAATATTCAAAACCTTTTACAACGGTGCCAACTTTTAAGCGTCTTCCATTCCACGCGGGCCGTAAACTCTAAACTCACAGATCAAACCCGAGCCGCCATATTTTTACTCCAAAGCCTGACGGTGCAGGTTCAGGAGCCGCAAAGCCTTCTGGGAAACGCGGTCACGCCCACGTTCAGCCCGAAGGTTTGCAGACAATGTGACAGCCATAAACCCGGCGCTCCGAGGAACGCCTCTGGTCAAAACACACACATTTTTCACGTCCCTAACAACAACTTGTGTACGTGGGTGTGTCAACTGTCTTCGGGTTTTTATTTTGACACCGCGGAGCCTTTGTGCTGTCAAAACATTCAGGTACAGTTTAGTAAAAGGAAGTGTTTCAACAGTAGCAAAAAGCATTCTTAAGTTTCAGTTATGACAAATGTGAACAATGAAAATGCGATTGGGACAAATTAAAAGTCAAAGTGAAATATTACACAAATGCTTCACTGTGATTTTAAACTCCACACACCTTTAATAGAATCATCTGGATCATTTCAGCTCTGGAATCTCCACTGAACTAAAGGTTAAAAAAAAGGAGCTGTTGACTTGAAAACTACAGCTTCATGACATCACAAGGTGGAATAGAGCATTTTGAGCCTCGCAGATGTAGACAGACGAATAATAAAGAGTTAATAAAAAACACAAGTCCAGGTCTGTTTTTGAGGAGGGAATAAATAGGGATGTAACAAAAAACGAAATATTGTGATATCGTATTGTCAAAAGTTTCACAATATTATTGTGAGCCAGTGCAGTATATTGAATAGTGAAGTCTCTTAAATTATAGTGAAGCAATATAGGGAACTAAAATAATCTGCATATCATTTGTTTTTCAAGTTAAAAAAACAAAAAAAACTATTTTCTTCATTATTTGTCGCCAAAACCAAAATGAAAACACAGATAACAACAGTTTCCCATTTACATGATTTAAACTGTGATGCAGAACTGAACCAGGACTGAAACAGGACTAAAACAGGACTAAACCTGGACCAAACCGTTTTCAGTCCTGGTCTGGTCCCAATCTCAGTCCTGGTCTGGTCCTGGTTTAATCCCAGTTTAAGTCACGTAAACAACCAATTTCCATTTACATGACTTAAACTGCAACGCCGAACTGAACCAGGACAGAACTAGGTGCAGGACCAGACCGGAGCCAGACCGGCACTGAGACCGGGACCAGACCAGAACAGAGAGAAGGACTGAGACCGGGAACAGGATCAGGACTGAGACAAGGACTGAGGCTGGGATCAGTCCAGGACCAGATCATGATTGAGACCGGGACTGAGACTGAGACCGGGACTGAGACCGGGACTGAGACCGGGACTGAGACCGGGACCAGAACGGGACCAGAACGGGACTAACACCAGGACTAAGACCAGGACTGAGGCTGGGACCAGAACTGAGACACGAACTGAGACCGGGACTGAGAGACCGGGGCTCGGACCGGGGCTCGGACCGGGAGTGAGATTGGGACTGAGACTGAGACCCGACCAAGACCAGGACTGAGGCTGGGACCAAACCAGGACTGAAAACGGTTTAGTCCTATTTTAGTCCTGGTCTGTTATCCATTTTTTTTCCATTTTTCATTTAAACACAAAATTGAAAACTGGAAATCATTATCTGTTTTTTCATTTTGGTTTTGGAGACAAATAATGAAGAAAACAGTTGTTTTTTCGTTTTCTTATTTTTGGTTTTATTTTGAAAAACAAATGAATGACATGGCTTTAAACAGACCATTAGCCTTTTCACCGTTTCAGAACCAATAACAAAGAAATATCTTGGATTGCGACAGAACCAAAGTCTTGTCAGGGCATTTTAAAAGGAAAAGTTACATATTCACAGTTTGTTCGCCTCCACAAACTATCACAATAAATGTTACATCCGTAGTAACAACATTATATAACATGATTTAAAGCTCCCAGGGGTCAGTTTTACGTAACACAGGAACATTCGTTTTGTTTCCTAATTTGAATAACAATGAGAGTCACAGAAATATGTCTGCAATTCACTATCTTAATTCTCCTTTTGTCAATTGGATACAAACATGCAGTGAGAATTAGAGTCTAAATGTGCTGCAGAATTGTCAGATCAAGTTGTAACAATGCCTCGAAATGAGTAGCGTATTTAGTGCAATCTCTATTTTAGTCACGGAGGGAGTGGCCGTATTGACTTAAGCCCGTGAGAAGTTCCATGATTTGGACAGGAACTGAAAGACAAAAGGTGAAATCATCATATTTTCACAAGGAGGTCAACAAACAGGTCACACAAGTTTGATACAGCGGAGATTAAATGTGCACTCTGTAACCTTTTATTATTTTAATTTATGATGATTATTTATGTTCTGATTTGTTTGTGTTGTGATTTTAATGTATTTCTTATTTTGTAAAGCACTTGGAATTACTTTGTGTACCAATCGTGCTGTACAAATAAACTTGACTTGCCTTTCACGCCTTTCTGTTAGAGCAGGGGTGTCAAACTCATATTGGTCCGGGGGCCGTATCCAACCTACTTTGATCCCAAAGGGGCCGGATCAAAAAACTCACGGCATATAAACCCAAAAAATAAATTCAAATATTTGTGCAGAGAAACACAAATCTATTACAGAAAACTTTTTTAATTGATGAACTCTTTCTTTTGCAAAATATTCTAATATTATGAACAACCTGAAACTTTAAGAAAAATGCAATTTCAACACAAAGTTTTAACATGAACTTGTATGTAAACAGGAATAAGTCAATTTTTCTTGGAAAATCCTGCACTCGGCTCCACTTTTCTCATGTTGGACATTTTTCTGATGAGGGTGTCACGGTCAACAGTCAAAACGATCGTCCTTTAAGAGCGTTTGGAAAGAGACAAGTCTTCATTTGTGCTGCTCTGGTGGGAGGGGCCACGTACAGAGACGCTGCTGTGATAAACACCGCAGAAAATTAACAAGATTTTAATAGAAAATATAATAAAAATATTTTAGTAGAAATCAGCCGAGGGCCAGATTAAAGGTCTTGGAGGGCCGGATCTGGCCCCCGGGCCGCATGTTTGACACCTGTGTGTTAGAGGGTCCGCTACCTGCTTGATTCTATGTCAATGTTAATGTTTGACAAGGACAGTTTACAGGTCAGATCTGTGGAAAAGTGGACCCATTCACAGTAATAATGCATGTTATGATTATTATTATGGTTATTATTATATTATTAATATTATGGTTATTATGCATGATGATGATGATTATTATGATGATTATGATTATTATTATGAATAACAATAATAATAATAATAATAATAATAATATATCTTTATCATCATCACCACCACCACTACTACTGTAGTTTGGAGAAAGAACCAACAGTTTTTGTTTTTTTTTTAAATAATAAATACAAAATCTGTTTAATGACATATTATGGAACATTGCAAGCAAAGCAATGCTATTACCAGCACCAGAGGTGAGACCAAGTTGTTGTTTTGCAAGTCTCAAGTCTTTGACCTCAAGTCCCAAGTCAAATACAGACAAGTCCAAGTCACTGGCCCATAAGTCTAAGTCAAGTCCAAGTTGCTTGCTTTGAGCTTCAAGTCATTTGAACTTTAAACCAAAGTACCAAATATAGTTTAAAATTCATATAAATTGCAGAAATCTAAACTAAAATTGTTGTTAAAAATAAATGCTAAAAACAGTGACTCAAGTCTGACTCGAGTCCAAGTCACAACTTGAAAGTCCCCACCTCTGACCAGCACCTTTAAATGGTGCAATGGAAATTTTGAATTTTTGTAATTATTATTTTTTGCTTAAAACATCTTAAAACAACCAAAAAACAAACAAACAAACAAAAAAAGTTCATTTTAAACGTTTTGCAGTGTCCAAAGATCCTCACTTACCTTAAGCATTCCAAGCATCCAACGCCATGAGTTTATGAGCTTTTTCACAACTGTAAGAGGCCAGAGCAGAGTTTACTGCCGTCACGGCAATACTAACAACAGCTAGGATGCTAAGCGCGCACTTTCTGAATCTCTCTTACAATACGACACTTAAAAGGTGCATTGTGTAACTTTTCTTGTGGACAGTCCATCACCTGTTCCACAGTGTGACATTAAACAGCTCTACTTTACATTTATTCAATTACAGGTGGTTTTAAAGCACAAAAATACCTAGAAAAAACATGTACTCTGACTGCCTCTCCACAGATCTGAGCTGTACCTTGATCTGGTTTGGTCTCCATGAATACATTTTAATGCCATACTGTGAAATTTTCCAGACAAAGCAATAACATCTACATGGAAATCTACATGGTTCTGATGATTCTCCAATATTACTTAATGTTTTCGAATAAAACCTGTTGTAAATCTAAATTATAGTTTTACACAAATCAAGAAGCAGTTTGCGAAAAGTTGAAAAATATGTAGAAAATTCCAGACAGTAGAGAGTTCCATTTTAGTCACACTGGGGTGAATTCGATGCACGTTTGTCACAATTGGCTCTAATCATGTTTACCGGAAGATGTTTGGAAACATGCAGACAACTTCCAGTGTAGTTGCCAAAGCTTTTCATGGGGGACGTGACTCTGATCGCATTTTCAGTGTCACTTACAGGAAGCTGGGTGGAACTATACTAACAAACATAAAAGAACACTACAATGACATGTTTTCGGACTATAAGTGTCACTTTTTTTCATGGTTTGGGTGTTTCCTGTGACTTAAATATTAAAATTTTCACACTGACACCCTTGAGGGGGCGCTCTAGTCTTGTGTGTGAGTATCTGCTGCTCCTGTTCCTCCTGCACCACTGTCACTTGGCTCTACTGCACATGTCTCCTGCAGAAAGAGCCTCTGTCCTGTCTGTATCATGTCAGTCGATTGCGCCATTACTTCTGCACCACTGAACAATTTAACATCTAAACAAACTTATAAAGACACTGAGAAGACTGAACACAAATAGCCAGGTTGGTGCCACCTAGTGCCTCCACTCAATTTAATTTCTCTCCAGTGACTAGATCAAGAATCAGAATACACTAGACAGTGTGCAAGAACCCCGGAAGTGCAAGTCCATTCACCAGACAATCAGCGAAGAGACAGACATTCTGTGTTGGCAATGATTCCTGAGATCGAGGATTTAAAGCCGGAACAAAGAGAATGTTTGGTGAATTTTATGAAGAGGAAAGACGCTACTGTCCTTCTTCCTACGGGATTTGGGCTAGAACACAAATGGCCCCAAAAAGAAAATCATATTCTGCAGATTACAAACTGCAGCTGAACACAATAATTGAGCAGCAGAAAGAAAGTTTGGAGTGAGAGAGAAACTTGTGACACCGGGAGTGAGCACCATGAAACTTTCCTGAAGTCACTGGATGGATGGACAAAGTCTGGACTTCACTGACACTGAAACCATCCTGTCAGAATTCAGAAAGACCCGAATAATTCTAACTGGAACTGATGCTGAGTCTGACGACAGCGACACAGAAGAGGAAGCGGCGCGACGTTTACCTCCGGAGGTCGAGGCCGAGTTGTTCAGAAGTGACACTGAGGATGAAGAATTGAATGGATTTAGTGATTTGGAGTGAGATGGAGAGTTTGGTAAACTTGTTCTATTGAAAAATACGGTAATTAAGTTACACAAATTATAATACACAAAATAACAGGAAATCTAGATGAAGAAAACTAGCCAATTTTCTCAGATTTTCCAGATTTATTACCGCTAACACGAGCCCAAAGGAAGGTTTCCAAATGTCTTCTGGTTTTGTGACGTAAGCGTGAATAGAGCACACAGTGTATTTCCGGATACTTTAACAATTATTACAAAAAATAAAGATGTTATATTGTATTTTTATTCATCCAATAATGATGTCTGTGTACTTTAAAGGAGTTCTGACCAAATGTACGACACGATTGCTTGATAAAAGTTATGCAATTTCCAGCCGGTAAGTCACCTTAAAAATAATCAAACTGGGCAACTGTTTACATTTTTAATTGAGTAAAAGCTTAAATATAATGAACTTAAAGTGCCTATGACAGGTTGAAGTACTCATTAAAACACAGTTAAGTAATCGTACTATTAAATTATGGGTGTGTACAAAGTCGAATGGTAGACATTTTTTACGTCGTCATAAACTTTCGCCTTTCTTGCGCAACTGTCGTTTCTGGTTTGGCGTTGGGAAGCTTCGAATTAATTAAAGACACAAGTCAGTCACTTTCCATTGCGCTGAATCACGACACATAGAACCCAGTGAGCTCAGAAAATGAAGCGAGACTGGAGCGACAGGTGCGGGCCGAAGTCGAGAACCATGGGAATTCTGCGTGATTTATTACAGCCGTCAAGTTGAATATAAATGAGCGTTAACGTTGAGAAAAAAAAAGGTTCAAAGTCTCCATTTGCCACC
Source organism: Boleophthalmus pectinirostris (assembly GCF_026225935.1). Taxonomy (NCBI): domain Eukaryota; kingdom Metazoa; phylum Chordata; class Actinopteri; order Gobiiformes; family Gobiidae; genus Boleophthalmus; species Boleophthalmus pectinirostris. Next base: position 2,144,140 of record NW_026571018.1, on the reverse strand, counting down.
TCGCAGTGTGGATAGAAGTGTAGTAAGTATGGCTGAACGAGCACTAAGAAATTTTGACTTTTCGGGGCATGTTTACAGGTCTTTTTAAAAATATAATAAGAGGATAAATCGTTTTTTGCTGAAGAAATTATGTTAAGTTAAAAGGCCCAAATTATTTTCTAATGTTGTTTCCTCATCACAAACAGAGCTGGAGTTGTGTTTCGTTTCATTCACACACGTTTAACTCACAAACCTGCAGATTTAGGCCGAGTTCTTTTCTCAAAAAAAAACATTCTGTTCCACATTGTGATGTCATGTGGTAATACAGGAAGTGCTCCATTGTGTTTGTAAATTCCACACACCTGCACTAGAATCCAGAGGTGGGACTAAGTTGTCGTTTTGCCAGTCTCAAGTCTTTGACCTCAGGTCTGAGTCAAGTCCCAAGTCAAAGACATGTAAGTCCAAGTCTTTAAACCAAAGTACCAAATATAGCTTTTAATTTTTGCAATTTATATGATTTTGAAACTAAACTGTACTTAAAAAGTCATGGTATATTTATATATGAGTATAGAACAGTGTGTAGAAATGCAGTTTTTTTCCTTTTTAAAAGTCTTGACAAGATCGTCATGTCATTACGTCAGAACAGAAAGTTATTTTGTCATGTAGTTCTATGTAGTTACCTCTGTTTTACTGTATTGTACTGTATATTACTGTAGTACTTTTGAGTATCACAGTACTTCAGTCCCATTCAAAGTACCAAACAGAAGTGGGAGGGACATGTTCCAGTTTGTTTCAGTAAAATTAATCACCACATTTATCAACTGTAAAGAGAAAAGTATTTTCTAAAAGATATTTTTTTTTTTAAGGAGAAGCATCAAGTCTTCTCAAGTCACAGGCCTCAAGTCCGAGTCAAATCCCAAGTCAGTGACCTTCAAGTCCAAGTGGAGTCCCAAGTCTTTGTCCATTTTATCAAGTCAAGTCTCAAGTCCTAAGAATAGTGACTCAAGTCTGACTCGAGTCCAAGTCACAACTTGCAAGTCCACACCTCTGCTAAAATCATTTGGCTGATTTCAGTGCTGGAACTGCCAAATCTCCTCTCAATAAAAAGGAAAATGGGAGCTGTTAACATGAAAACTAACAACTTCATGACATCACAAGGTGCAACTGAGCATTTTGAGCTTTGGAGGTATAGATGGCCAAACGATAAAGAGTTACTCAAACGTGTGAATGAAACAAAAACAACTCCAGGTCTGTTTTTGAAGCGGCAACAACATTATAACCTGGATTAACGCTCACAGGAGTCAGTTTTGCGCAATACAAGACCATTTGCTTTGTTTTCTAATTTGAATAACAATGAGTGTCACAAAAATATGTCTACAATTCAGCATCTTAATTCTCTTTTTGTCATTTGGATACATAAATATAGTTATCACAAAGTGGAACAGAACATTTTGACATGTGTGAATGAAATAAAACACAACTCTAGGTCTGTTTTTGAGGCGGAAACAACATTAAAACACGACTAAAATCTCACAAGAGTATGAACTTTAAACTAATCCAGGTCTCCCACCCCTTTTCAAAACATGTTTGTAGAAGTCCTTTTAAATATAAGAGGATAATTTGTTGTTTGCGGAGGAAATTAAGTTAAATTAACCATTGCAGTCTTTGGTAATTGTGTCCATTGTGATATTTTGCTTCTTGCAACCCTAATAGGACAGATAATAGAGAGTCTAACCTCAGATGAGCCTCAGACTGTGACGCTACTTTTGACAGACGCGTTTGGCAAAGTTTTGTGTGTAATCCGACGCGGCTGGACTCGGTTTCAAAGCTCTAGTCAAATGAATCACGATGCCAACCTGTTGGGACAAGCTGCGCTCTCATCAGTTGGAGGGCGAGCTGGGAGAGATGACTTTGCTCTAATGCGAGTTTGATGTGAATGATGACGGGGCTTTCTCTGTCGCCGGTTCAAAACTCTGGAATAAACCGCCCCTCGATGTGCTCAAACCATCACAGATTTTAACCTTTTAAAACCAGGCTCAAAATGCGTCTATAGATCTATTTCAGAGTTTTGGACATAGGACTTCATTTCTTAGTTATCCAGAGTGTTGGAGATGTGTGGAGACACTTTTTTAAAAAAATTATTAGGTTCTTTTTTTAGACCAAGAGTTAGTGTTCATCCCTGACAGTTTCGACGGCTCACTAGCGCTCTTCCTCAGAGTGGTCACGTGATGTTGCTGTGACGTGTCCGGTCATTCTTTCGTTCAACAGAGCGAGGCGTGCTCCTTTTACTTTTTTTTCTCCGCATTCTGGGTTGGGATGGGATTCTTGAGGTCCAGGCTGAATGGTATCATTTCCTCGTACTGGCAACGTAGGCTGAATCTGAGATGGTTGCCCTTTTTTATTCCAGTTGTTCTCATTTTCGGAATTCCTTGACACATTGTTGTCCATGACTTGAGCGTAATAGTCCAATGAGATTCATTTGGTCTTCCAATATTTTATTTTATTAGGTTCTTTTTTTCAGAGCAAGAGTTTGTTTTCATACCTGACAGTTTCGACTGCTCACACACAGCGCCAAAATCTGTATAAATCAGCTGACCAGACACATCACAGCAACATCACCTGACTCTGAGGAAGAGTGCTAGTGAGCAGTCAAAACTGTCAGGTATGAAAACAAACTCTTGGTCTGAAAAAAGAATCTAATAACATAAATTATCGGAAGACCAAATGAATCTCATTGGACTACTTTTTAAAATATTCCATCCAGTCCTTGTATTTGCAGAGGTCACTGGTGCTAGACTAGTGCATGTCAATGGTCATAGTTCTCCTGCCACTAAAAACAGTCTTATTCACATGGACAGTCTGGTGTAATAATAGATTTTCTTCGGGTGTTTTGTGGAGTGGGTGTCTGTGTTGATAGAATAATTTTAGAAGTAAAACCAACATTGCATTTGAAGGATTTAAGTCTGAGCAGCGGCAGTGAGTTGTACTTCCTGATAGAAAGCTTGGCAGCGGCGGAGTGATATCTGAGAAAATAGTCCCTCAACGTGCGACGATTCATGCGATGCGTAAATAACTGTTATTTGTTGTTTATTTGTCATTATTTGTCTCTAAAACCAGAATGAAAAAACTGTTAACGATTCGTTGTTTTTTTTTTTTTTTCAGTTTTTGATTTGATGTTTAACCCATTGATGCCGGATGCTGCGCAGAGCAGCACTGAGTCCCCTGTCCGGATTGTCTGGCGATCAGCGTAACTGGTAAAGGTGGGGCCACACCTGGAAGCATGGGGGGCGTGTCCTCCTCTCACTTCCATTCACTCCCATAGGAGAGACGCAAAACTGCCAGAGCTGTACTGTCGCATTAAAACTTCTTTATCGTGGCGTATTATTTCTCCATTGAAAAATAATCCAAATGTATCCCCAACATGTTCCCATCAAGACCTGGTTTGAAGTAACAAACGTAACTGCAATGCCAGACTGAACCAGGACTGAACCGGGACTGAACCAGGACTGAACCGGGACTGAACCAGGACTGAACCAGGACTGAACCAGGACTGAACCAGGACTGAACCGGGACTGAACCGGGACTGAACCAGGACTGAACCGGGACTGAACCGGGACTGAACCAGAACCGGGAGGACTGAACCGGGATTAAAACAAGATTGAACCAGTACTGAGTGTCGGGACGGGCCCGGAGGTGCTGTCCTTTTTGCCCAGTTTAGTTACTTTAAATGTTTATCATAAGAAAATGAGCAAGAAATAGGTATTTTTAGTCACTTATGCAACTCTGTGCATGTCAAATCTTATATATATATAAAACAACAAAAATACACCAAGTCTGTAAGAAAATGTTCACATGATACAAACTGAACCAAAAAAATAATGTCCCAGCATTAATATAAAAACAATGAGTCAATATAGTAATTATCATGCAAGGCCTATGGATGGGTCTTATGAAAATTAGTCAATTAGTAGTAGCAGTAATTGGCTGTGTACAAAATTGTTGTTGTTATTTACCTCTTCCTCCTCCTCTTCCTCCATGCTGGGGACCGGGCTCTTGATGGGACTCGATGACTGACTGAAGACTGAGGACTTCCCACTGATGCTCTGCGAAACGATAAAACAGATTACATGAGTCCAAAACAGACATAAAAACTTATTAAGAGACATTATAATATATTTCAGTCTTCAACATCTAAGGCAGTGATCCTCAACCTTTTTTGCACCATGGACAGACAATTATTTTCACGTACCGTCCTTTAAGGTGTGGCAGATAAATACAACAAAATAAAATCAATCAATCAAACAAACTTTATTTGTCTAGCACTTTTCATACATGTAGCACAAAGAGCTTCACATGCAACAGAAAAATGACAATAATTAAAAACAACAGCAGCCCCACCCCAGTGTTTCATCCACATATACAACAATTTAAACAGAACAAAATGACACGACCAACACAAAAACTGTGGTATTTTGTAAATATAATAATAAACATTTCCAAAGTCATCTGGTTTTTACTCATTTTGCAGCTTGTGGGTTTAATATTGTCGTCAATGTATCACATGACCAAGACAAACATCTGGACGTGCGCCAAGACTGAGTCAAAAGGGACTCATAGATCTGGATGTAACGAGAGAATTTGGTCATTTTTCTAAAATAAAACATTGTTCAGACTCAGATAATGAACAAAATGGAAATAATGTGAGTTATTTATTCTTTCTGTGCGGCCTGGTACCAAACAACTCATGGACTGGCACCAGTCCCCGGCTCGGGGGTTGGGAACTGCTGATCTAAGGTATTTCAATAGACTGGTAATAGAAATGTGAATTAATTTGATTCTAACAGAAATTGAAACAAAAACTTTTAGATACATTAGAAGTTTTATTCAGATTAACTAACTTAATTGAATCTGCCAATCATTGTTTCCTAACATTTTTTATTTCTTAGTTTTGCTTTGTTTTTTTGCACAAATAGTAGTTTTTGTATGAACGCCTCCTGCAGATTTAGTCTTATAAATGCGGTTTGAGTCAAATACAGAGATATATACAGTAATAGTTTTGAGTTTTAGTCGACTAATCAATCTGTGGTTTAGTGTTTATATAAAAAGCTGGGAGAACTAAGAATGCACAGATACAATACTGGTAGAAATGGGACGAGACACAATTTTGACAAAAAGATACTAGGTACGAGATTAGGTCAACGAGATCTAAACAAAATGAGATTATCATGTAATCTATAATAAAAAAAAAAAAAAAAAGTTTGATCCCATTTGCAGTTTTGGTCTAACATTTTTGTATTTCACCTTTTTTTTTGGAATTGTAGACGTTCTTTTGTATGGAAGCCCTGAGCGGCAACAGTACATGACATGGCAACAGTACAAAAAATAATACAATCTTATGAAAAAAAAAAAAAAAAAAAAGTTTTTTTTTTTTAGCTGTTGCTGCAAAGAAAAAAAAAGACAATTGTTGGTGGAAAAAAAACTTTGGAGGCATATCATTTGGGCTATTTTCAGTTTGTTTTTTCTCCTCACTTGCTGCTCAAGGCTTCCATATTATTGAAACCACAGCATAATAATATCATAAGAGGTTTAACTCTCCAGCACTTAAGTCTTTTTTGTCCAATCTAAATGCAGAATAAACAGAAAAAAAAAAAAAATCTCACGAGATCATTTTTCTTATGTGTGCACAATCTTGTAGACATTTTATCTTGCGGAACGAGATCTTGTCCCATCCCTAGTTACTGGTATTAGATATCATATATGGATAAGTTATCAGCTTCCAAATATCGGATCAGTCGATATCTTAGTTGGACTCTATCAGAAAAGTTACACAGGGCACCTTAACAGCTACAGAACACATTTGCCTCAGTTAATTGATTTTAGTTTAAAGGAAATACATGTCTGCAGTGGTATCGGCTGATATCGAGTATTGGCAGATTTTTTTTTTTTTTTTTTATTACTGTGATATTAGAGAAAGTACAAACAGTAAAAGTAAAGACGTAAGAGGGTAAGGGCAGGAGGGAAAACAAAACAAAACAAAAACACAGAAGGAAAAGGAAAAAAAAAAAAAAAGATTATTCTTGTAATTAATGACATACAGTATATATTTTTCCTTTTTCTTTTCTCCTGTTCATTTCTTCCTTTCCCTGTTCTCTTTCCTTTCATTTGTTCCTTTGCCAATACAAAAAGAGAAGAAAGAATAAATAAATATATCAATAATTAACAGATAATGAAGTAGCGGAATCGGAACTCAAAAAGATGGATCGGCACAACAGAACGCGGCATTTTCCATCATTCAAAAACCAACACAAACTGATAAAAAAAGTGAAAAATCTGAAAATTGCTCAAGTTCTAATCGAATATTTAGTGTGACTGAGTGAAGGATTTGGTTTAAATCAGATAAACGACAGAGCTGAGACTAACCCTTAAGGTCAAGACGAGGAGTAAATCATTCTGACATCAGCTGACATGAGACGACTTTAAATCATGATTATCACTGATTTGAAAAGTTGGCTGTGGGCAGGTTCAAACCCAGGTTACGCTTTTAAAGAATACACACGTTTCCTGTATGAGAAAAAAAAAAATCCCAAGTCAAGTGAATCTTTGTGTGTGTGTGTATATGTGTGTGCGTGTGCGTGTGCACGTGTGTGTGTGTGTGTGTGTGTGTGTGTATGTACTCTGATTGGGTGTAGCATCATAATTTACAGTTTTACGACAACACACCCCTGACTTTGAGCAGACACACCCAGCGCATAGTTCCACCTGGACCCAAACAAGTCCAGCTCTGCCTCAATCTGTTATTATTTAAAATTACTGTAAGCTTCTGGAGCTTTTCGAGCATGAAGGAGAACGCATAGATTTAAAGTTTTTAAGTTTCGCGATCGTTTGCATTTTCTTCCGCCCATATTTTGAAAAAAACGTCTTCATAGTTTGAATAATTAGACATTTTTACAATAATGAGTAGAATTTTGTTCATGTTACGGACAGTGTTGATATAAAAGTAACGAATTACTGTACTGTGTTGCTTTTTGCTGTAACGCAGTAATGTGTATTTTACTGTGTACAAATGTGAGTAACACTCGTCACAATGCTTTTTTAACCTGGGTGGAAGTGGAGGGTTTTTCGTTTTTCTTCATACAAATTCACTAAAATTACGGCGATATCAGCAGCGGTGAAACGCCAGAGTTGCGCCCGTGTAGACCGTCGGGTAACCGTGGGCAAAAGGACCGACGCAGAACTCGACGCCTGATTGAGCTCGGGGTTCTCTCAGGGGCGGGCCTAGATTCCAAGTTCTAGACCAAGATTAGTTCTGGTTTAGACCTGGTTTAGTCCTAGTTTAGTCCTGGCTTAGTCCTGGCTTAGTCCTGGCTTAGTCCTGGCTTAGTCCTGGCTTAGTCCTGGCTTAGTCCTGGCTTAGTCCTGGCTTAGTCCTAGTTTACTCCTAGTTTAGACTTGGTTTAGACTTGGTTCAGTCCTGGTTCAGTCCTGGTTCAGCTCTGGTTCAGCTCTGGTTTAGACCTGGTTTAGACCTGGTTTAGACCTGGTTTAGACCTGGTTTAGTACTTGGTTCGGTCCGGGTTCAGTTTTGGTTCAGCTCTGGTTCAGTTTTGGTTCAGTCCTGGTTCAGTCCTGGTTTAGTCCTGGTTTAGTCCTGGTTCAGTCCTGGTTCAGTCCTGGTTCAGTCCTGGTTCAGTCCTGGTTTAGTCCTGGTTCAGTCCTGGTTCAGTCCTGGTTCAGTCCTGGTTCAGCTCTGGTTTAGACCTGGTTTAGTACTCGGTTCAGTCTGGGTTCAGCTTTGGTTCAGTTTTGGTTTAGTCCTGGTTCAGTCCATATACGGCGTAAAAGTTCAGCGTCTTCACAGTTATTTTGGTGAGAGTAACTTAAAGTAATGCAATATTAATGTAATGTTTTACATTTTAAATGCAGTTATACTGTAATGAAACAAATTACTTTGAAATGGCAGTAACAAATCATAAATAACACATTACAGTTTTAAAGTCACTTGCCCAACAGTAGTTAAAGCATATACAAATCAAAAACTTCCATTTGTCTTGTATTTTCACTCACAAATGCTGCTCAATGGCACAATGTCAGTACGCAGACGCTGGAGTGGGGATTGAGCAGTTTCGGGCTGAGTCACCTCCAGTGTTTGTGTACACTGTGACTGGTGTGTGAATGAATGAGTGAGTGTGTGAATTGGTGAGTGGTTCCTTCATGTAAAGCGCTTCGAGTGACTAGAAAAGTACAATCATAAACGATAAACGTTTTGCGCCTTCATTAAAATTATTATTAGTTTGAACTAGAGGTGTAACAATAACCAAAATATTGTGATATCGTATTGTCAAAAGTCTCAATAATATTGTGGGCTGTCACAATATATTGAATCACAAGTTTCTTTGCTTAAATTCATTGTTATGGTGCAGCAAAAGCTAAAAAACAGAGGGAACTACATAGACCATGAGCCTTTGCTCCATTTTGGTGCAAACTACAAGAAGAAATAACAGTTCTAACACTTTTCACTTTTTTTTTTTTTTTCATGCGCTGGACAAAGGAGGAGATAAAGACCACAGATGTTAAGACACGAAAGCTCCTGACCATGCATGGAGGGTTCCACCCAAATCCAGCACCTTGAGACTGTACACAGGCCGGAATGAAGGAGGCCGAGGACTAGTGAGTGTGGGAACCACTGTCCAGGATGAAACATCCAAGCTCCTTAAGTACATCAAAGACAAGGCCCCGACAGATGAGGTGCTCAGAGAATGTCTCAGACAGTGGGGTCCAGAGGAAGAGGAGCTGGTGGGACCATCATGGCAGGACAAACCCCTACATGAACCACTGGAACATAACTGAAGTGGCTGATATCAAGAAATCCCACCAATGTCTTGAGAGGGTCTGAAGGACACACAGAGGCACTGATCCTGGCTGCTCAGGAGCAGAGCCTGAGCACTCGAACTATAGAGGCCCAGATCTACCACACCAGACAAGACCCAGGATGTAGGCTGTACAAAGTTCCCATAATAAAATTCATAATAATAATAATAAAAAAAAAAGAAGATAATAATAATAATGTGGCCATAGGCTTATCTCAACTGTTTGAATCGACCTTAAAATCATTTGATCCATTTTCAGATTTTCTTCTAGTATTTTCTCTGCCTGAACAATTGTTTTTTGCATGAACTCCCCCTGCAGGTGTATCTTGTGAGTGCAGTTTGGGTGATACATAACAGTTTTGAGCATTTCTGCCATGCCCCCCTTCATCGACCAATCACGTTGCAGCATTTTTTGTCTTTATTCGACTACAGTCCTGCTCTTGTCTTTGGCCTTGCTGCTACATGCTGCAGTTTAATCCAAAACCAAACAAAGGAAGTGTATTAGAGGTAAGAAGACTCATCTGCCTCTCAGGTTCACTTGTAGTTGGATACGGCGCGGTTGAAAAGACGGTGTGAGTGCAGCTCTAAGGAAACTTCTCATAAACATAAAAGAAAAGAGTCACAGCAAAGTGCACGCAGCCTTTTCATTTGACAAAATAAACAAGTGAATGAATAGAAAGAACCAGAAATAACTGAAAGAGGAGACACCTTTAATCTGAATGTGTGGTTTGTATGGAAAGACTCCAGTACAAGACTGCAACACCAAAACACACTGCATTTCAAAGACTACTTCTGTTAGAGGCTCCGTCACCTACTTGTCTCCATGGAGATGTTTTAGCTTTGCCTGGAATGTTCCACAGTATCACATTAAACACATCTATCTAGCATTTATTCTTCGCAGGCCTGTAATGTGCAACCCATAGTTGTCTCCCTTGACATAGGTTTAGGTTTAGGTTTAATGCCAGGCTGTGGTAGCCAGTCTGGCGCCACCTAGTGTCTCTGTTCAATTTCATTTCTCTCCAACGACTAGGTCAGATATCAAAATACACTAGACGGTTCATAAAAACCCCAGAAGTGTGAGTCCGGACACCAGCCAATGAGCAAAAAAACAGACACTCTGCTTTGGCAACGATTCCCGAGATCGAGGATTTAAAGCCGGAACAAAGAGAATGTTTGGTGAATTTTATCAGTGGAAAGACGTTATTGTCCTTCTTCCTACGGGATTTGGGAAAAACTTAGTATACCAGTTAACCCCGTTAGCGACGCACATCATACGTCACAACCAAATAGCAGCGATTTAATTAAATAAAACTAAGCACCCGCCTACCGTCGCGCGAACGTATTCAAATGCTGTGAGGTCAGACAGTTTCTACAAAGTGAAACCGGCCGATGAATCAGGCTAATGCTGTGGAACATTCTAGACCAGACATGTTAAACTCAGGCCCGGGGGCCAAATTTGGCCCGCAATATACTTATATTTGGCCGCTGAGATCGTATCAAATAGTAGTATTAGTATTAAAGTATGAGAGCTGCCCGCTGGCTAGAAATAGATAGACTATAGAGAAATTATTATTTATTTTGGATTAAATGTTTAAGCAAAACTATTATTAAACATTTATTTTAATAAGACATAATCATATCTCGCAAGAAGAGAAAACATGCAAATGTTGTTGAAATTTTTCTATAAATATTTAGTTTGACTCACATCTTAAATTCACAGAGGCCAAAAATTTTAAAACTGGAACTGAGTTTGACACCCCTGGGTTAGACAAAGCAATAACATTTCTATGAAGACAAGCAGGTGATGGACAGGGCTCGGTATCATTAAGAAGTTGCCGATATGATACATACCTCCATACAGTGCACTTTCGATTCAATATGATATATTTTTAATTGATTTGATACAGTTCAATAAAAATAAAGGCTAAATCATGTCTGTGATGCTAAAAGTCTTTGTTAAACCAATTCTTATGCAAAGTTCATAAAAACCACAAACATTTTAATCATCAAAACAGAGAAAATGTCAAATGTGTAACATTCCTCTGAACAAGCAACAAAACTGTAGCTGTAAAAAAATGAAGTAAAATATAACAAAAAATACTTTGGGTGATATATCAATACAGCTGCCCTTGATATCGATACTGTATCATCACATGAAATGATACGCCGTATCAATATTTTGATATTTTTGCACATCTCCTAGTGATGGAGAAAACCTTCCCCCAGAAAAACTACACAACGAAACTTTACAGCAGGTTTATCGTATCAATTGGTGGTTTTCAGATTTTAGGATGTGATGTTGTTTGCTGTGAAATATCCAAAAGCTAAATGCACGAAAGTTAAACCTAATCATTTCTGTCAGTGACTAGATCTTAAAACGCTGCATTACAACAAAACTCTGCATTAAAAGCTGCACAGTGTGACTTTTCTGGTGGAGGGTCCTTCGAATTCTTTTCTCCATGGAGATGTTACTTCTTTGTCTGGAATATTTCACAGTATGGCATTAAACCTTTCTATTTTCATGGAGACCAAACCAGACCAAGTTACAGGTCAGATCTGTAGAGAGGCGACCCCGCTCACAATCAGAATGTTGTTTTTCTAGGTATTTTTTGAGCTCTAAAACCACCTGTAACTGAAAAAAAAAGTAAAGTAGAGCTGTTTTATGTCACACTGTGGAACATGAAATATCCAGAGAAACAAGCAGGTGATGGACCCCCAGACAAAAAGTTACACAGTGCACCTTTATCTTCTTAAGTGGACATGAGCTGACTTGTTTCTTTTATTCTTTTATTACGTTGTTTAAATCAATATTGCAGTTTCAGACTTGAACAATGATCCAAGTGTGTCACAGAAAATAGCAAACAAATCAAAATATATCTTCTTTTAAAGCTGCATTGTGTATCCAAATGCTTGTCTCCATGGAGATGTAATTCCTTTGTCTTAGCGTTAAACCTTTCTACAATCATGGAGACCAAACCAGACCAAGTTACAGGTCCGTAACCCAAATTTAGCCTACATTCGGACACCTTTAGTGACCTCGTTTTGACTCGGGTTTGAGATGCTTTTGGTCGGCAGGTACATGTGGACATTAGAGCCCTGTCCATCAGATCGAGTGTTTATCCAGAAACTCGGTCTGTGAAATCTCAGAGCTACGTGCTAGAACTGAGACTGCACCGCCACTGGCCCCTTCACACCACGGGACCAGACCAGGACCTGGTCCAGACCAAGACCTGGTCCAGAAAGAGAGTTCAGAGTTCAAATTTTTATGTCCATCGCAGTGCAGCTACTGTAAGACCAAATCTACCAAATCTACCAAACTACTAATGTTCTACCTTTGCCACAAAACAAATTTAATTGTTTAATAGGAGCTTTTGAAATTATCTTTAACACATTTAGTAGTGGAATAGTTGTTATTTATATTGATATGATCAGTTTTATTTGGACTTAAACTAAAAAAAGAGAGAAAATGAAAAAAAGAACTTTTCAATTTACATTTACTAAACATGAATGCTGCACACTTTTACGTAACTTTTCTTGTGCATGGCCGAGATAGTATTTTGACCCCCATAGCATATTGACTTTGACTCCTCTTACTTTTTCTTTAGTAGTTACTTAAATGATCATTATTTCTCATGTAATTTACTTTTATTATATATTGCTGCATATTCACTTTCTTTTTAAGGTATTTTAAGGAATGTGTTGATGGGAAACGACTTGGTATTTCGTGTAAATGTAATGTATTGTTAAAATTGCATATGCATAGCAATCTTGTCACTTTTTATATGTATTTGTATTTTACATTGTTATGGTTTTTAGTTTGCTATGTTCAGATAATCCTTAATCATAATATCAGTTTAGGCAGTGGTTTGTAAGAATAATAACCTTGAATTTAGTCATGTTGTGTTATAATAAACATATTGTGGGGTCAGATTACTATAGTCATAAGATTTTGACCTCCTTTATATATAATTACTTCTTACTTTACATCATAATAACTATAATAAACATATTAGGGGATAACTATGACTATTGTAATCTGACCCCCCCCATTTAACTACTCAATTGATCACTCCCGACTATTTTAACAAGATTCCAAATCATTAAACACCACTTTGATTACCTAATTCATTAATAACTACTTATCTCATTTCCAGTAAAATATGTTTAAACTTAAATTTAACTAAGTAAATTTTTAACATTCAAAAGTTATAATCGACATAAAAAATGCATCCGAGTTCTTCAAAAAACACTTTGAATATTAATACTGTATCTGCAAATTTAAAACACATTGGCATATTTAAAAGTTTTTCTATACAATTCAAGTTGTTTATTAATAAAATGTAGATTTTCATAGTTTTCCAATGTGTTTTCTGTTTGAAAGAAGAACTAAACTAATCTAAATGCGCAAGGTTTTGTGTGTTAAACAAAAACTATTTTCTTCATTATTTGTCTCCAAAATAATGGGGGGGGGGGTCAACATAACATAATAGGATTCTGACCCCAGGGTCAAAATACTATATGGTATGTTGACCCCGGGGTCACCTCACCACGGGGGTCAAAATCATGTACCACACTGATCACCTTCTTGTCTCCATGGTTATTGCTTTGCCTTGAGTGTTCCACAGTATGGCATTAAACGTGTCTCTTTATGGAGACAAACATGTGACAAAAGGAAGAGATACAGGTCTGATCAACGGAGAACATGCACAAAGTGAAGAATTCAAGTTTGTCCAAGGTGCTCATAAAAAAACAAAACAGTAGCTGAATGATGCAGGATACAGTACTGGTCAAAAGTTTTAAAACAACCTAATTTTTCCAGTTATTTATCGCAAATCAAGTCGTGCAAGTCCAGTAAAGAGTATGAAATGGTCCAAAGGTAAAAACTGAACAGACAGAGGTTAAAAAAAAAGATAAAAGATACAAAACCCAAGTCCAAGCTCTGCCAAAACCACCTCAGATGGTAAAACTTGAAAACATGGAGTGTCCAGCAGCACAGTGTCCAGACTTAAACTCCATGGAGCTGGTTTGGGACGAACTGGACGGAAGAATGAAGCAACCTACAAGTGCCACACATTTATGGAAACTTCTGCCACAGACTTGGGAAGAACTTTCTGAACAATATTTGATTTCTGTTGTAAAAAGAACGAGCCATGAGTGTGTTCAGCTGTTCTATCTGACAAAGGTGGACACTTTCATGAATCAAATGTTTAGAATATGTTTTGGTCAACAGTAAACAGTAAAAAAATTGAAAAAAAAAAAAGTGTGGCGAATATTGAACCGTAGTATAGTTAGTTAAGAGTTTTATGAGGCAACATTAAGACTTTGGAATCTCAAATGGGACTAAACTGAAGTCACTGTTTACTGTTTAGTTGTGAAACAGTTTGACTAGAGATCAGTCGATATGTTTTTTTATTTTATTTTATTTTTTTCATGGCCGATGCCGATACCGACTGGTGGTTTTCAAATTTTAAAATGTGATGATGCCATAATCTCAATTGAGGGCAGTCGAGAGTCAGATTTACCTACTGATTACGTTGTACTTTGTTATGCAGTGTCTAAAAAGAAAACTCCCAAATGTTTAATCTGATTATTTATATTAGTGACTAGACCAGGAGTGTCAAAGTCAAATACACAGAGCCCAAAATTAAAAACTGGGACCAAGTCTTGGGCCAAAATAAATATTTATTGCAAAATTTCAACAACATCTGCATGTTTTCTCTTCTTTCGAGATAAGTAATATTAAACCTTTTCTTATTAAAATAAATGTCAAATAATAGTTTTGCTTAAACATTGAATCCAGAACACGCAGAATATTAAATAATAACAACATTTTAAATAAATAATGTCTCTATCGTCGATCTGTCACCAGTGGGGCAGCTCTAATACAGATTTAATATGATCTCGTGGGCCAAATATAATTATATCGTGGGCCAAATTTGACCCCCGGGCCTGAATTTTACATGTCTGGTCTGGACTAGACCCATTAACTTCTTGTATTACAACAAAAAAATGCATTTTAAAATATTATTTGTCTATAGAATGTTGTGATGTCACCTGAAACCCAGCAGTTGTTTAGAATCCAGAGAAATCGATGACCAGTATATTTTTGGACCGATATATAGAGCTGATTTTGATTACTTTTCTCCAAATTATGTCATTTAAATGTACTTCAAACTCACCCACAGCCCGGTTTCACTACAAACCCACAAGAGAGCTGTGCAGTCACATTTTGCACTGTTATCTTTTTGCAATAAAAGGTCGTACATTATGCAAAATGGACTCTTGTGAGTTTTAAGTCATGTTCTAATGTTGTTCCCTCTTCAAAAACTGACCTGGAGTGTGTTTTGCTTCATTCACATGGAGTATGGGGTTAAAAACAGTGAAGCAATTCCTGTATTACCACATGACATCACAAGGTGGAACAGAGTGTTTTCCGTTTGAAAGAAGAACTCAACCTAGATGTGCAGGGTTTGTGTGTTAAACATGTGTGAATGAAACAAAACACAACTCCAGGTGTGTTTGTGACGAGGAAACTACAGCACTGCGTAACATTTCTAGGGGAGAGTCCGTCACCTCCTTGTCTCCATGGAAATGTTATTGCTTTGTCTTGAATGTTCCACAGTATAGATTAAACCTACGTATCACAAAGGAGACAAGCAGGTTACAGCACTACAATACATTACAGGTCAGATCTGTGGAGAGTCGCCCCTATTTACAGAAGGAATTATTATATTTTTGAACAGCAGAAATCTGTGTATCATTCCTTTTACAATATAAAACCAAAAATAAGAAAATGAAAAAACAACAGTTTTCTTCATTATTTGTCTCCGAAACAGCTGTTATCCGTTTTTTCCATTTTTAATTTAAACACAAAATCGAAAACTGAAAAAATGAATCGTTATCTGCTTTTTCATTTTGGTTTTGGAGACAAATAATGAAGAAAATATACATATATTTTTTTTTAGTTTTCTTACTTTTGGTTTTATACTGAAAAACTAATGAAAGAATGATACACTGTAATGAATAAATTATTGATGAATATGTTTAAAGTCATGCCATGGAACATTCCAAGCATCTAACAGCTCCATGGAGACTAGGAGGTAGCAAACCCTCCACCAGAAAAGTTGCGCAGTGAAACCTTTAAGGCCATTACACTAAAAAGTGCAAATATCAGGCCAAATATACCAAAAAAGTTCCATTTCCAGGCTAAGACATCTTTCTGTGTTGAGTTTGGATGTTGTCCCTTAGATTTTTGTTGCATTAAAGCACAAAAATATCGCAAAACATGGTCAAAATCATAAAAAAGATACATACAGACACTTTCCCACAAACTTTCTATAAACACATTTTGTAATTAACCTGCACAACTGGTTACACTGAGTTTTTCAAATGTTACGTTCGCTGGCATCTGTTCAAATCATATAAAGAACATGTCATTACCTAATAAGAAAATGGCCTTATTTTTTCCCAAAGCTCCAACACGACGGACTCAAATGGTGATATCTTTGTTCCTTCCATGAATCACTTTTGAAACTGACCAAAGAAAACCAGGAACACCCTACCACACAAACGGTTTTAGAGATTACACAAGCTGCTTTGGCACTGGCGTACACCGTATCAAAAAGAAAAACACAAGGATCAAACGCAGAACTAAACCAGGACTAAAGTGATTTCAAAGCAGGACCAAACCATGACAAATGAATGCAACTTTTGATAGTTACTCAGCCATTCCAAAAAACATGTCATTCACTTAAACATCCAACCAAGTGTTCCTGTTATCATAAGGTTTAACGATGCTATTTTTAACTACGTTATAATCTTGTTTCCTCATCACAAACAGACTTGGACTTGTGTTTTGGTTCATTTACATGTTTTTGGAGTTTTTCTCTCAATCAGAAACGCACAAAACGCAAGTCCAAGTCTGTTTTTGAAAAGGCAACAACATGAAAACATGTCTTAAAGCTCACAAGACAGTTTTGCGTAATATAATATGACCTTATCCCTTCATTCATCACAGTTTCATCATGTTTTACAAGTAATAACTGCCAAGAAAAAGCGTGTATTTATGTTGGCATGGTAAAGAGCAGGTCGTCTCATTGAAATTTGTAGTGATCCTCAACATAAAAGTGTTCATAAAGGTCAAGGTCAAACGTCAGGGAGCAGGAGGGGGAAAAAAAAAAAAGGAACCATTCAAGTTCTACAACAACAAAATATTTGCTCTGGCTCCTTTAAAATAAACTGGTTTGGAGAAATGTCCGCAAAACAGCAGCTGTTTGCTTAGAAGTTTGGTCAATAGGCTCAAATGGTACTAAACTTTTTTTTTTTTTTAAGTATTATAAGTTTTTTAAAAATTATTATTATGTATTTATTTCTTTGTTTTTATTTATTAATTTTTATTTACTTATTTTTATTTATTAATTTTTATTATTTTTTTTTTTCCCTAAAATAAAAATTTAATAAAACAAAATTTTATTAAAAGTGCATTGTGGTGTCTAACGCTTTTCTCCATGAAAATGTTATTGCTTTGTCTGGAATGTTTCACAGTATGGCATTAAACCTTTCTATCACCATGGAGACCAAATGATTCCAAGTTACAGGTTGTTACAGGTCAGATCTGTGGAGAGGCGACACCCACTCTCACAGTCAGAATGCCTGTTTTTCTACAGTTTTTTTTGCGCTATAAAACCACCTGTAATGGAATAATTGTAAAGTAGAGCTGTTTAAAGTCACACTGTGGGACATTTCAAGCACAGCAATGACATATTCATAGAAGCAAACAGGTGACGGACTTCCAAAAGAAAAAAATTAAACAAAACAAAATGATTTCTTGTCATTTTTTCATCACTGATTTGCTCACCAACATCTACTGGAGCTCATCTGTAAATCTCTAACTCACTTTTATGATATAATTAGGTCTAATGTAAGAAAATCTAGTCATGAGATTAAACAAAAACATGGTTATTACAAATGCAACAGTCATCTTGTGTGAACTGACAAAGAGTCCCTGCCCACTGTGCAATTAAAGCTCTTCTCTGTAACTAAACTTTATTGTTATACGACTTCAACAGCAGCCTTCCATTGATGTGTCAAAGACGAATCAACACATCTGAGTTTATAATTTCCTCCCTCAGGTACCTGCACAAGTTATACAAGATTATTGCTCTCATTTCAAAAGGAGGGGATCAAAATCTCCGAGGGATTTCATGCAACATTTGAGGCAACAATATCAGCCTTTAGCGGGAATCTGTCTCAACTCAGTGAAGCGACGTCTCTTTGTGCCAAATAATGAAAAGTCAAATTCCTGTTGATTTAGCTACAATGGCCAAACTGACTCAGACAAACAAACAGGGGAGCTGGTCTGATTTGTCTGACTAATGCATAAAGTAATCGTGTTATTGTGCAGGTGTAAGGAAGGTTAAACAGGGGCACAATGAGCAATAAAAGCCTAATCACGCTCTGTCGCCTTTGTGTTTCTCTCAGTTCAAAATAAAGTCATTCAACATCAGATAAAGTTGCTGTTAGATGATACAGAGTGCGTGTGTGTGCGTGTTGTGTCTCTGTTGTGCTATGGCAAGCCAAACTGTTCACATTTAAACATATATTTAACACGTTTAACACCTTATTTGACGCGTATTACAAGCTACTTAAGGTGAGTAACGTAATCTGAATACTTTTGGATTACTTGATATTGTCATGCTTTTTAAAACTATATGAATATAGGGACCACATCCTGAAAATTCATGTTTGGTCTCTTCAAATTGAGCCCAAGGCTAAATGAAGAGGCTTTTGTTTGCTGTGGAGAAGCAAAGACGAGGATCTGAACATAAGACGTTTTATGTGCTAAAAGAAAATAAAAAGCCCAGACTTTCCTTAACCAGATTAAAATATTATTGATAGAGAAATGATTTTTATATGAGATCACTGCTGCCTTAAAGTATGTCCACCTACTGTTTAGACCTGGTTTAGTCCTGGTTTTAGTCCTAGTTTAGTGTGTGAACAGTTTGGCTTGCTATATTGTGCTCCCTGTGGCGTGAGGAGGTGCGGGGTGCAGAGTGCGGGGTGCGGGGTGCGGGCTCACCTCCAGGGTCTGCCGCTGGAACACGTGATCAGTTTCAGTGCTGCTGACGCTGAGCTGCGGGACACTCTGCACGTAAACGGGCTGCATGACGGGCTGCTGGATCATGGGCTGTTGCATGAAAACGTAGGACGGCTGCTGCACGGCGGTCTGCACGGGGACCAGGTACCGGACATCGTAGGACCCGTTCACGGCGTACTGCATCTGTGACACGGGCAGCGGTGACACGGGGGCCGCAGAGATCACCGCGCTGGTCGCGGGTTCCGGTGTCGCGACTCTCAGGGTTCGGTACGTGGTAGTCGTGGGCTCCGGTGACGCCACAGACAGGGTCCGGTACGTGGTGGTCGTGGGTTCCGGTGACGCCACAGACAGGGTCCGGTACGTCGTGGCCGTGGGTTCCGGTGACGCCACGGAGAGAGTCCGGTACGTGGTGGAAGTCGGACTCTGCTCCTGAGAGGCCAGGTTGCTGCTCCGGTACGAGGTGGTAGTCGTCTTGTGAGTCGTCTGAACCGACATTTTAGATCAGCTCAGGTCCAACACTAAGCAGAAAGTTTTAAAAGTCTTCCCGATAAAACGTTGTTGGTTGTGGAGCAGCGGAGGTGAGGCGCGCCGCCGCAGATACACGTTTTCCTCCACGGAACAGAGCGGGCAGGAAAGTCCGATCACACAGACATACCCTGGGAAAGGAAGAGTCCTGGAGGGAGGCGCCCCGTGCTGTGCTCTGCTGGGTGGATGAGGTTGTATGCAAATTAAAATACTTTGGAATGGGAGGGGCCGGAGTTAAGCGTTCAAAAGGTCAGGTAGCTTGAGGCCACAAGGGGGAACCCAAGAGTGAAGAAAGTACATCTGTGAGAATTACACTTTTCTTTTCATGCTGCAAGTTCTGTTATATCCATTTCAGGAAGATATGTGCAGTCAAAAATGATATATATGTATAAAATTATATTGTTTTATCTTGTCCAGGGTTATCCAAATCTTTCTTCACAAAGAAACATTAAAAGAGCAATACAGTGAGTCGATTATTGTATTTATTAATTAAATGCATTTTATTAAAATTGCTATGAACAGTCAAACACCTGGCTCAGAGCACTGATTTTATGTTTGTTTCATAATGCAATGTTTGTTAAAGTTCGATGGTATCCTACAAAGACTTAAAGGTGCACTGCCTAACATTTCTAGTTTAGGGTCCGCCACCTGCTTGTCTCCATGAAAATGTTATTGCTTTGTTTAGAATGTTCCACACTATAGACTAAACCTATATTTCACAAGAGAGATAAACCGGTTACAACACAACGCTACATTACAGGTCAGATCTGTGGAGAGTCGCCTCATTCATAGAAATAATTATGGTACTTTTGAGCAGTAGAAACACCTGTAATTAATAAATGCTCGATGGATATGTGTAATGTCATAGAAAGGGAATTTTAAAACAGAGGTCATGTTGTTTTGAATTAGTGGTGCTGGAATCACCTTTGTTAATCTGGTAAATCATATTTTTTCTAAACCTGAGCTCGTAATCCTTGGTTTTAAAATGGATGCACAATTTAAAGGTGCACTGTGTAACTTTTTGGTTGGGGGTCCATCATCTGTTTGTTTCTATGAATATGTAAATGCTCTGCCTGCGATGCTCCACAGTGTGACTTTTAAGCAGCTCTACCTTACATCTATTCAGTGTTTTTATAGCTCAGAAATACTTAGGAAAAAAACAAACAAAACAAAACAAAACAAAAACAAAAAAACAATACTAATACTAATACTAATACTCATACCCATACCCATACTAACACTAATACTAATAAAATGTAATTAATGTAATTTAATTTAATTTAATTTAATTTAATTTAATTTAATTTAATTTAATTTAATTTAATTTAATTTAATTTAATTTAATTTAAAAGAAAAGAAAAGAAAAGAAAAGTTTGGTTTCCATGAGTTAAAAAAAAAGTAATATCATACTGTGGAACATTCCAGACAAAGCAATAACACCTCCATATGAAGAAAAGTTACACAGTGCATCTTTAAGTTGTGGATCCATTTTAAAACCTTGTACTTATAGACATGGTTATCTGTGGTTACCTAGCAACCAGTTACAACAACACCGGAAGGGTTTTGTTAATTTTACGCGAAGATCATTTATCCTGACAATCAATTTATAGATATATTTTTTTATATCGTCCTAATATTTACCAAAATTATTTAGCTGGATTTTTTAATATATATTTTTTTTAAATAACGCGAAATTAAAAGGTTAAAATCGGCATAATGTCCCCACCAGAAGGTTCTCGCGTTCATCTCTCGCGATACAAAACGAGAGCCACGCTTCAGTTCGTTTATTCGAGGAAGCGTCTTTATTATTTATCGCCAACACAATAATGGCTGCTTCCCTACAAATGTTCTCCTCTTCACCGTCGAATATAGTCGACATTGGTGGGCCAAAGACGTCTGAGAGGTCGCTATAGATCCGCCTTTCCCGCTGGTAAGACATTTCTTCTCCATCTTAGTTCACACATCGAAAAGACGTGGCAAACAAACCCCGTTATGTGGAGCGTCTCCACTGTCACACCAAACCACGTCTGAGAAAACTACAATTTTACAACGCGACGCTTTGCTACTGTTAAACAAAACGACACGTACGTAATTTTAACACATTACGACACCCTGATATGTTTACTTGAATTCAGCTTGAACGGTTTTTTGAATTTCGCTTTTGCTTTTTTAAATTTTTGGCTTTTGCTCTAATATAGACCGTGAACATTTTGTTTCACTTTGACGATTCCTTGAAGTGACAAACACGCACAATACGTCACATTTAACTAACAAATTTCTCATCCATAAAGTAGAAGAGTTTACAGATAACATAGAACAGTTAAATCACATTATTATGTATTTTAAAAGTACTAATTTACTGACATATGCTTGGAAGTTTGTACAGAATAGTCGAAAGTGGTGGTTGCAATTGTGCATTCCTTAATACTATTGGGATTTTGGTGCGTAATAATACGAAGTTAATGCAGTGAGGTCATGCAAAGGTTTGGAGGATAGTCAAACTAGTCCAATACGTGTCATGTCATGTTTTGAGTTGACCTTTTTAATCTAAATTTTAACAGCTGTCATTTAACTACAGTGGTATAATTGAAAAACGCAAAGTAATGCATGTTTATCGCGTGAGAGTTTAATGATTATTGGCTGTTTCATTGACACACGGCTTGTTTGTTTTCATCCATCAGCGCAGCCCCTATTGCAGCAGCGGCGGATTACGTAATGGCCAAGAGCTCTGTCTCTCTCATCCTCTGGTTTAAACCGGTTTAAACCCGCCGCTGATACCGTTTAAAGTGTATTTTTTTATTGTGTTTTTAGCCTATATTTGCACGTTTTTCTACTTCTATTGCAAAGCCAGAGCAAATGCATTTACAAATATAATGTTTGGTAGATTTTAGTGGGAAAAAAAAAAAAAAACAGCTGTTGTGATCTCAAATGCAAGACCAGTGATGAATAGAGTACTTTGAAAATGTATTTAATTCTGAATACTTAGAATACTTTTTCATCCAGTTTAGGGTGACCAGATATAAATAAATCATAATAATAAATACATATTTATTTATAAAGCACTTTTAAAAATAATGTTTATAAAATGCTCTACAAACAGAAATGAACAATACAAAAAACATAAAAAATAGCATTCAGAAAGCAGACAATGGAGAGAGAGAGAGAAAAAAACCTGCAATAAATAAATAAATAAATAACAGAACTTAACAACACTTAAAGGTGTGTTGTGTAAATTGTCTGGTAGAGGGTATGATCCACTATCTCCTTGTCTCCATGGAGATGTTATTGCATTGTCTGGAATTCCCGATATGGCATTAAATGTTTCCATCAAACATATCAATCAATCAATCACTCAAACTTTATTTATAGAGCGCTTTTAATACAAAAATTCAACACAAAACGCCTTACAGTGATTAAAAACAATTACACATTTCATCAAGGTTTAAACCAAGGCCAAAGTCCCGTCCATTCTGCAATCAGTCACCGTTAACATAAAATTTTTCCATTTTCCTCGCACCGTTTTCCAACATGCGGTGCGAGGCAGCTCAACCTTCCAAAATACGGCTCGGTTCATGAGTTCATAGCTTTACCTCCGCTTTAAATTAGATCGGGCGGCCAAGTGGGGCGTTGAAGAGCCACCTCAGTAATCTGAACTTTTTGAAAAATCAGAGCCATGCCTGATCTAATCAGCAAAATACCTGTAATCATGGTTCTGAATATGTAGATGTAGATTCTTTGTCCACCACGGAGAGAGACGCCAGCCACACGATCTGCCAGTTTTGCCCGGTTCGCTCGTTCCTCAGTTTCTCGTAGAAAAAATTATGTCAGTTGCATCAAGTGACCATGTTATTGAATCCATAGTTAATTTGGGTTTGGAGAGCAGAGCGGAGAGAGTCTCAAAGTATAAAGACACTAGACCAGACAAAACAGAGACACTGAGGCTAAACGGGAAGAGAAGATGGAGCAGGAGAGGAGAGAAACACGTCCACCCTCTCCAAGAGCCAGAGAGAAATACAAATACTCAATAACATGTTTTTCATTTACTTAAAAACGTGCATTCTCCCTGTGAGTGGGCTCGCCTATCCACAAATCTGACAAATAGCCTGGCCCTATGGCGTCACCTGCTGTCTCCGTAGAAATAAAGAAGTATAATGCCATATTGTGGAACATTCCAGGCAACATCTCCAAGGAGAGAAGCTGCTGATGATGAACTCTCCACCATAAGATACAGAGTGCACCTTTTAAGTATTTTGTGTTTGTAATGAGTGATAAAGTTCCATAATTTAACTTTCTACAGCTCAAATCTCACCATAGAATAGAAAAATAGTAAATAGTTTTTCACTAGTACTAAGAAAAACTCCCCACAATAAATACTGACCCCCAAAAATTTTTGTTCTATCTAAAATGTATTGACGTTGTTACAGTATTTTTCATAACAGGCCCAGTAACCTCTCGTCATTTCTTCTTTCTCTTTTTTTTTTCTTGTGTTGACAGTCACATCTGGCCTGGCTCATTACCCACGATGCATCACCAGAGTGCTTTGTGTTCTCTTTCTGACCGACACACATAACCTCAGCTGCTGTCCTCTTCAATCCACTTCACAACAATAAGGTACAAGCTTCACTAAATAAGAACAAAAAAATACAGGCATTCATTCATGTGTGTGTTTAATCAGTCCTGTCATGTGTCCACAGACGTCCGACCTCGTTTGATCTGATCGAACTCCTTTGACCCCCGAAAGAATGGCCGGCTCTAGTGATTTTCCTGGTGAGTTGGTAAAGAAATGTTTAAAATGTTGCAATTTATTTTTATATGCAGTGCCAGTAAATGTGAGAATGAGGTTGGGAAGGAAAGAGTTTGTTTGTTTGTTTGTTTTTAAATACAAGTGCAAGTTTTGGCTTATTCAATACCTGGTCACGCGTGTCACCAGAGACTGTACAAGGAAAAAAAAAAAAGTTGCAATATTCATGTGTAAATCAGTATATGAAGGGAAAGATATAAGAATGGTGCATAATCAAAAGAACAAAAGGTGGACAAGAACATATAGGTAAAATGAAATACTTTAAATAAAATAGAAAATGATATTAAAGACATCTGAAATAGAATTAATGAAACATGCACAATGCTTTATCACATTTAATTATACAAAAAATAAAAAATCAATATATGAAGGCAGTATTAAGGGTTAGTGATATGGACAAAAATGTATTAATTATTCTTTGCATTTATATAGCGTCTTTCAAAGCACTTTACAGAGCATCATTCATTCACTCAACACTCAGTGGTGATAAGACACTACTGAAGCCACAGCTGCACCGGGGCAGACCGGCGAGACTGTTTATTTACTTTAACTTCTTGGGTTCTTTTTAAAGACAATACAGTAAAGTGTATTTACTTTGTTGACATGTTTCGACTGCTGCTGCATCTTCAGAAGTGTTGGTGGTGACGTGTCGTATATCAGCTGTTGTTGCTTCCTGTAGGCGTGGTCAGCCTGATGGACCTGGCAGGTCTCCCAGACTGACCACACCTCCCGTCGTCCGGTGTTCTCTGGAGGAGGGTGTCCCAGGTGTGTGAAAGGAGGATCTTGTTGTGGATCAGAAAACAACAAGTTCAAACGCTGGATCAGGGAGGCCATCGAAATCAGGAAACGAGGCACGGACAGCATGAACCGTGATGACGGAGCGTTCCTCCTATAGTATATAAGAAGACAAAATGAACATCTTTGGCTTAACTGCCAATTTACGCCATCGGCCCCTCCGACCACCACCAACACTCACACGCTCACCACTTTATTACTAGCTAATGTGGGTGAAGTGTTTTGCCTAAGGATACAATAACAGTTTTTGCCACTGCTGCACCACTGGCACCTGATTTTTCCATCACTCTCTCATCCAAGTCCAGCCCTGTTTGTCTGTTTTTTACATTTTCTGCATAACAGTTTTAACAGGCTCAGTTTAACACACTCCTGATGCAGACGGTATTTTATTTAAACATCTTGGTTGAGGTTAAAAAATCTCACAAAAAGGCGGCACGGTGGCTGAGTGACTAGCACTCATGCCTTACAGCAAGAAGGTTGTGGGTTTGATCCCCGGGTCGCCCGGGCCTTTCTGTGTGGAGTTTGCATGTTTCTCCCTGTGTCTGGATGAGTTTCCTCCGGGCGCTCCGGTTTCCCCCATCAACCCAGAACATGCTCCAGGTCTCCAGAACAGTTGATAGTCAAGGTCAGTTAAATACAGTCAATTCAATCATTGTGTCCTTAGGCAAGACACTTCACCCACATTGCCTAGTATGAAAGTGGTGTGTGTGTCAGTGATGGTGGTGGTCGGAGGGACCGATGGCGCCAATTGGCATGGCAGCCGCGCTTCTGTCAGTCTGCCCCAGGGCAGCTGTGGCTACAATAGTAGCTTACCAGGTATAGAGCAAATGAATAATGCTGAATAATGCTCTGTAAAGCGTCTCTGGGGACAAAAAAATGTCTGTG
The DNA here is from genome assembly GCF_026225935.1 of Boleophthalmus pectinirostris. Lineage (NCBI taxonomy): Eukaryota > Metazoa > Chordata > Actinopteri > Gobiiformes > Gobiidae > Boleophthalmus > Boleophthalmus pectinirostris. The sequence continues at coordinate 2,118,192 of NW_026571018.1, read as the reverse complement.
AAAAATGCTATAAAAATAAAGACTTACAAAGACTTACAAAATGTGAATCAACCATAATATTATGTTTGGGCATTTCTGTTGTTTTTAATGTAATTAAAGTAATAACATTCATTACAAAGGATATACTCAATATTCTATTTTTGCACATCACAAACAAAAACAAAAAAAGCTTTTGTTTTCTCTATTATCTTGACTTTTATGTGGGTAATTTGTAGAGCCCGACCGATATATCGGCTGGCCGATATTATCGGCCAATATGGGCACCTGGAGACAGGAGACATATCGGCTATCGGCCGATATGCTTGCTGATATGGGCCGTATTTCACTTTATACCTCGTTATAAAGCTTAGACTCTCTACATTATGTTCATTTAATCCAATTTATAGACAGATAAATGTCCTAATATGTGGCTCCGCATCAGTATTTATTTACGGTGTAATTTGTCTGTGTCCGTACTGTCCCTGGACACACCACCAGAGTCACGTCACTTCACTCACGTGCTATTGTTTACACCCGCAGCCGTGCGCAACACTGAGATTATATTCTTTTTATGGACAATCGGTTTGAGTCTGGATTAAAAGGACATTTATTAGTTCAGACTTGTGATGTGAGGAGGAGCCTGTGTGAGCGGTGAGTGTTGGAAATACATCGATTTTGAAGCTAGTTTAGGTTATCTGTTAGCGATTAGCTGCTGTAGCTCCCGCACATAAACAGGCTGTTTTCTATTGGCCTATTGTAAAGTGACTATATTGTCCGTACATTTGTTACTGGACCAGTATTGATATGTAAATGAACTGTGAATAGACGTGTGAATGATCCACATTTATGCATATAATTAACTACCGCGGTGCGCACGTTTTTACGGCTAAAGGCTAATAGCGGTAGTTTATTTACTAGCTAGGAGTTATGGGTCGGTCGCGATCGAAGCGGCTCTTAGATCCGGCTCTTTGAAGTGAACGACGGGAGCATGCTTCTTATTGGGAGCCGTGTTTTCTCTTTTCTCTTCAAGCTGCATGTAGACCCGTAGTTTGACAGCAGCAGCGGCTGAAAACGAAACTTTCAGAAATATGCGTGTGCATAGGATTAAAAAAAAAAGTGCATATTTGGCTGCAGTTCAGCATAAAATGAATAAAGCAGGACTAATCTTGGGCTTGAGAGAGAGATAGAGACCGAGTCCCGACACTCAGTCCTGGTTCAGTTCTGGTTTAGTCCTGTTTTACACATGGTTTAAATCTGTTTTAGTCCTGGTTTAGTCCTTTTTCAGTCCTGGTCCAGTTTTGGTTTAGTCCTGCTTGCAACAAAACAATCTCAAGAGTCGCTTGGGAGCCGAAAGAGCCAGCTGCTTTAGTGAGCCGAGCCAAAAGAGACGATTCTCCAAAAAACAAAAAACAAAACTGGAATACCCATCACTAGTAGATAGAAAAAGATGCAAAAATGCCATTAGGCCAATCTACTGTATGTAAATATGATGTAAAGAGTCAGAATAACAATAAATGTTGCCTAAATAAACCCAATTTAGAATCCACTAGAGCCAAACCTAAGTTTTTTAAACAATTCAAGATTTACAGTGAATTTTACATCACTAAATATATCGGCGATTATATCGGCTATCGGCAGCGCCAACTCCCATTATATCAGTTTCATATCGGCCACAACAAAATCCATATCGGTCGGGCTCTAGTAATTTGTAAACAAGTGAAAACACTTAGATCTCTACCATTTCAAGGATATATTGTTTTACTTAAATCTAGTTGCCACTGGAAACACATTTCTCTCTCATTTCCCTCTCCTTTAGTTGAACAATGTTATAATTTACTTCCTGGTTGGACATAGGAAATGTGTAATAAGTACAGGTAATTCTGTGATGTTACCGAGAACCGGGCAGTAAATCGGGTCCAGAGTTCACCCAATTTGGATAAGACAATGACAAACCCTTTCAAGGTCTTGAATAGATGTTTAACTTATAAGGAAATTATGTTTGTTTGTTTTATTTTTGCACAGATTTCTGTGTGTTGATGACATACAGCAGTGTGAACATTTTTGAGATGACCAGCCATGTTCCTCTTACTCCAAACCACTCAAAATGTCTCTGAGGACACGTCATATAAAACATAATAGTTAGTTTTATTTTTAGATTATTAAAGCATGTGTCTCATTGATTTTAGAGCTGTTTTAAGAATCCACCATGAGTCAGGCCCACAGGACTCTCATCAGACTCCTGCACATGCTACAAGCTTATGCACTCAGGAATGAGGGAGTTTTCTGTGGAAACATAATAGGTTCAGGAACCTGCACGTTGTTTTTTGTGAAACTTATAAATGACGAACAAAGAGCAAAAGGAAGAGGAAATGAGTTGTGTGTTTAGAGCTTTTTGTCCAGTCCTGCCCTTGAGTTCAAGCACAATATATGCTATTGTATTCTATGTGTGTGCATCTTACTGCTATTGACCAGTAAAGATGCACTATGTAACTTTTCGGTTGAGGTCCATCATCAGCTTGTTTCTATGGATATGCTACTGCTCTGCCTGAAATGTTCCACAGTGTGACATTAAACAGCTGTACTTTACATCAGTTACAGATGGTTTTAAAGCCAAAAAAAAGTACTTAGAAAAACAGACATTGACTGTGAGTGGGGTCGCCTCTCCACAGATCTGACCTGTGACCTGGTCTGGGTTGGTCTCCATGAAGATAGAAAAGTTTAATGCCATACTGTGAAACATTCGTGACAAGGAAATAGCATATGCATGGAGAAAAGCACCATCAGAAAAGCAACACAATGCACCTTTAACTCAAGCATCATGGAGTTAAAAGTGTAATGGCAAAGCGCAACTCATACAGAGCAGCCGCGAGGTCTTGAAAGTCTTTAAAAAGATCTTAAATTTCATGTTCCTAAATTAAGGCCTTAAAAGGTCTTAAATTATGTTGCCCAGGTCTTATTTTTTTTCACAAAGGTCTTAAATTTCATTAGCCTGTTTTTTTTTTGTTTACTCAACTGGGCTGCAGTTAAACAAAGGGAGGAAAGAAAAAACAAACAAAAAAAAAACAAAAAACCCTGAAATCATGTAACAAGAATGAACGTCTAATTTGGAGAATGCACAAACAATACTTATTTTGTGTTGTTAGAAGTAAGTTATGAATGATTTTTTGGCTATTTTACAAGGAATGCATATGACTATAAATGAGTTCTAAATGAGATTTTATAGTAAAAGTATTTTTTGTTATTTGAAGCAGTGAGTAATGGTCACTTTTAGAATTGGATCTGGAGTTTTTCACTCGCATAATGAGTGTGATGTTGGTCTTAATTTTCATTTAAGGTAAAATGGTCTTTAAAAAGTCTTAAATTTAGGGTAGTCAAACTTGGGGATAACCTGTTATAACTAATACTTCATAACGGGTAGTATTTGAGCAGGTCTCTCATTTTTCAAAGACATTTTCCTAGCTAACAGATTTAAAACATTTAGACCAGACATGTTCAAACTATGGCCTGTGGGCCAAATGCAGCCCTCAGACAAATTTTTCTTAACCCTCAGGCTTCCAGGTGAATTGGCCCAAATTACCTTGCATCAATTAAAAATTGACTTTACTGCAAGTTTTTTGAAAATCTACCTTGATAAAGTTAAAATTTAATGTTTAGTGTGTGGTTTTAACGATCTTAGCATGAATAAAGGACTGATGGCTCATTGTAATGTGTTAAATATGCACATATTTTAAGTATTCACTGTATTGAGCATCAGTCTACGGCCCTCGATCAGCCCTCTGCTTCATCTGTGTTTAGAGATGTGGCCCTTGATGAAAAGAGTTTGGACACCCCTGGTTTAGACTAACATGGGAGATAAAGATTCTTATGAAATAGAGACAAAATGGCACTTGCGAACCTCCGTAGGTCTTTCTGCGTACACCTGGAGGGACCTGTACCACAGTTTGTGAATCACTGACTGATTCCTTTCCAGAACTCACAAACTGACACTTATAATGTAAATATTACCCACGGGCCTGTTCCACCAAAAATATGAACATCTGTCTAATGTAAATAAGGTCTCGCAGTGTTTGTACACGCTGGACTATAATGTCTTTTTAAAATTTTGTGTGTTGTTTCCATAGCGATCGAAGGCGGTGGCATGGGCGGCATGAAGCTGCCCATCGGGATGACCAGACGCGCCCTGAGCTACGACGACAACCTGGAGGCGCCCATGTCCACGCCCCCGCACGACATCAGCATCAACAACCTGTGGAGGAGGCCCGTCATCCCAGAGAGGAAGTTCACTCACCTGGCAGAGGTCACACCCAAACCAGACTTAGAAAAATGATTTGGCTGGCTAGTTTTGTAGAATTATTTTTATTTTTATTGGTAATAAAAGATTAAATTTGCTGATGCCCTTCTCACAGATGGATTTAACATTCCAGTATTGATTATTAGACTTTTTTGTTGTTGTTGTCTTTAGTTTATTAATGCATTAATTAATTAATTAATTAATTAATTAATTAATGCAAAGTCAGATCTAAAGCCATATTAGGTGTTTTTTTTCTTTTTTCTACTAATTGTGTCACTACATTAAGCCATATTTAACCTAATTCAGACTGAAACTGTTTTGTCTTCAGGAGGATGAATCCAGTTTAGCTACTCGTTCTGCCTTAGACAGCGCCCCCCCCAGGCCCCCTGCCATAGTGAAAACCAAAGCTTCCTCTTTAATCGTCAACTCCATCATCACAAGTAAGACATACAGCAGATCTATAGGATGACAACAATTGTGAACATTTACACTACCATTCAAAAGTTTGGAACTCCTTCTCACTATCTCAACTTTCTTTACTTTTACTACTTCTCTCCTGTGTGTATATAAAATGTTGAAAGTAGTAAAAGTAAAGAAAGAAGAATTTAGAGTGTTTTCACACCGACAGTATTTGGTGTGCACCAAACGGTCCATTCGAACCAAAAGTGGTTAATTCGGTTCGTTTGCGTTGGTGTGAAAGCGTTAATCGGACTCAGAACCGAACCAAATCAAGCGGACCGAGACCGCAAAAAGAGGTGGTCTCGGTTCGCTTGAATCCGCACCAAATGACCAACTTTGGTGCGGTTCCTCTGGTGTGAATGCGAACCCGGGTCCAAACCACAGACTGTAGGTCCAAACAAACTACTCGAAATGCATCATGGGAGGGGATCCTATATTATTTCATTTCCTGTTTGTGGTGAAAGAAGAAAATATGGGTCAAACCTCCGCGAACCGGGGCAACACGTGGGCCACTGAAGAAATTCAAGCCCTCATGGACATCTGGGCAGACGAATACATCAATCAACAACTATCGTCAACGCACAAGAATATTGAAATATTTGTGATTTTTAGCAAACAGATGAGGGAGAAGGGCTTTCATCGGTCTCCAGAGCAGTCCCGTATTAAAGTAAAAAAAACTTTGACAGAAGTATATACAGGTGCTTGATAAACTGAAGAAAACGGGAAGTAGTGGAAAAGAAAAGGACAAATTTATCTGGTTTGATGAACTCGAAAAAATATTGGGCACGAAGCCAGTCGTCGATCCAGTGGATGTAGTGGAAAATGATGAACGTGAGCCTATGCCGGTATCACTTACTGCCTCATCGGATTTAACCCTCCAAGTGACCCAGATGTTGATGATGGTGAGTCTTTTTTTTCCCACTTTGCTTAGTAGTCCTGCTGTTCTATTTGAGTAGGCTAAGCATGGCATAATGTCGGTAATAATAACATCTAAAGGTGAGCATTTGTGCAATTAATAATCAAAAAACACCCCGTTGCAGTGTTTTAGGATGTTTTGTGCTTCTTTCATTTACTATAGACTCAAGCCAACCGTAAGCCTAGCCTTCATGTTATAAGATAGATAGATTAGATAAATACTTAAAGTATCATACATATCAAGGCACACAGACAAAAAAAAAAACACAAACAAACATACATACATAGACATACCCTATACTACCCTACACTATGCCATACAAATACACATACTACTCTGTACTGCCCTATGGCATCCATACAAACACACATGCTACCCAAAGGCAGAGGGAGATATAATTATGTGCCATTACAGAGTGATTTTGTTATGACATGTTACATGTTAAGAGGCAGTGTGGATAAAAAAACAGCAAGGTGCAAGAGAATGTATCTTCTTCAGTACAACTGGCAACACTATATATCAACCTCAATATCAGTCAGTCAGGATGTGTTCATGTTCCTATAATACCTGTGTAGTTATGTTTATAAGGGAGTTGGCTTAGCTTGGCTTAGACGCTAATGCTATTTTCGTGTGTCATGCCGTGTATGTTCCTTATAGTTATATTATGTCTTTATTGTGTGCTTTTATTTAGTCCATCCATGTTTATTATTTATGTTTGTTATATACTTAGCAGTACACCTGTACACCTTTTACTTTATTACTGTAATCTGTAGTACAGAAACTTTATTTGTTTATTCTTTTCTTTATAGACCACACATACAACCAGTAATGTTCTGCGATGTTGCCTGAGCTTCATTAAACCCTCTAAATACACCATCTGCATCCTGTCTCCTATGTCCTGACCGGCACTCCAGGGCGAATATCACAATCCGAGCTAACACCTATACAGTCCTTAAACCTGAGTGATAGTACTCTTCAATATATATGTATAAAACTAAACAGCCTAATACAGGATCAGCGAGAACACAGCTGGATACTTTAATTTATAATAACAGGCTAGACTATTAAGTCCGTAATTTTACATGTAGATTCATTTACTGCCAATGCGAAACTGTCCTGTAGTCTATTGGCCCAACAGCATAACCGATTCTGCAGTAAAAGCCATAGACATAACCTACCTACCTTGTGGGTCTTTGGAACAGTCTACGTGTAGTCAACATGACCATATCCATGAAAACCGCGCGTCTCTTCTGGTTGAAGTGACGTGCTATACTCCTTCGCCGACTCCAGTGCAATATTACATTGGTCTCAAGGCGCAGCCGTGACTCGTTTTTCGAACTGGATATTTTGCCAACAGTGGCTAATACAGAGAAGATAGTATAGGAAGATAAGAGCAAGTACGAAAGTGCGTACGTGTGGCTCCATAGTGTGTGAAAATTGGTGCTTATTTCTACCGGAAGATAAACATTGATGACACGTCAATCGGACCAATTTTGGTTTGTTTGTCGGTGTGAAAGCGGACCACACTGGAGTCTATCTGCTACATAATAACAATTTTTTTGCCTGGTGTGGACCAAACAATCGAACTAGCGGTGTGAAAAAGACCTTAAATTAGAGGGTGTGCCCAAACTTGTGAATGGTAGTGTACTTCTGCTTGTGTAAGACTTTTAAATCTGATCTATTATTGTGTTTTTTTGTTCAGAACACACCCATGACAGCATGTCCAAGTTCGAGCAGAGGGCGGGGCTTAGTGACACTGGCTACACTCCACACAAAGGCCTGACCGCAGAGGAGACCAAACACCACCACCGCCTGCCCGAGGCCCTGCAGGTCAGAACCAGCACCAACACTTACACACACTGTTATATAAATATATGATAATACTAATGCAGATCATATTTATTTAACTTTTATACTAGAAACTTATGTGAGCAAGGAAAAAGATTCCTGAATTGTTTCAGTGTTTTGGAAGTAGTATAACACCATGTGGTAAAATAATACCAAATCAAATCAGGTTTCTAGAGCATTTAAAACAGCCAAAGCAGAGTGCTGAACAACAATAATACAAAAATGGTATATGTATTCAAAATAAATAAAAACACAGTTTTATAAAGCCCACTAGTCACTGCCTCTAACTTATATTAAACGCCAATGAGAAAAGGTGTGTCTTTTGTAGAGATTTAAAGTGCTGCAGTGACTGTGCTGTTCTGATGAGTAAAAGTTGGCCCTTCCACAGCTGTGGTCCAACCACAGAAGCTGAAGGTGTTCAGATAAATAAGAAGGTGCTGTGCCATTAAAATACTGATATCACTATGATTCAACTCAGTTTAAAATCAATACAGCGGTGCTCTGAGGGCAGAACAAGATCATTATTTTAACCAACAAAAGTTTAGAAAAGGATAAGATAAGGCTCATCCAAGGGAGGGTCTGGGTCCATAGGACAGGACTGAGTCACAGGAAGGGCATCTAGGGTCTAGTCACCACTGGGCAGACTGGGCAAATGAAAATAAATAATGAAATAACTGCACACCTGAGCGGGGGGTGTGAACAGCAATGAACAGATGAGCTGAATAATGAATGTGCTTCCCCCAGGGGAGCCGCTCCTGAGGCAACTGAACTACCACTGTGGGTTTTATTTCTGCTCCTAACTGTCCTGGTTATGAAGTATTTCAGAGAAACGTGTTAGGTCTCTCCTTAAATGAGACTGTGGGGTCCTCTTTAATTAACATGGGGAGGAATGAATTATGTTTTATATTAGGGCTGGGCAAAAAAAAAAAAAATTAATCGTGATTAATCGCATGAGTTCGAGCGATTAATCGCATGTTATACGCAAAACCAATTAATGAATTAAAAGTAGAGTATAGTGCTCTTTTATTGGAAATGTAAATGAAAGAGCCAAACATTTGTTGTGCAAACATCATTTCTTTCACAGGGGAACCATCAGAGCCTTCAAGGTATTCATTGAAGGCTCAAGAAAAAATATTGAATGGACTTTTGTACTACTAATATATTTATTGAATATTTTTTATGCCGTGAGTAATGAACACTACACTAGTAATAATTTCTAGACCAGTGTTATAAACTTGGACTGATATTTCTTAGGAAACAAAGGGTTAATATAATGAAATGGAAATGGACCAATCACATTTTTTCTTCCAATGGTATCTGGGTAAATCGGTGACTCTCCCTGCAGCGCTGAACTAAAGAAACAAGCTCAGTTCAGTGCGCACGGCTGGTCCGGCCAGAGCCGGAGCCTGCGACCGAACCCGCGGCTGAGCCCGCGGTCGGAGCCGGAGCCTGCGGCCGAACTCGTGGCCAGAGCTGGAGCCTGCGGGCCCGCGGCTCGCGGAGGTTCGGACACGTTGCATCTCACGTGGTCAGAAAAAAGTGAAAAAAGTTGAAAGAAAAGACATCAAACTTAGTGGACTTTTTCAAAATAAAAGCCAGTGAGAAACAGACTTTTACAATAAAATAAATAAATAAATAATAAAAACTGCGTTAACAGTGTTAAAATAATTGTCGGCGTTAATGACTTAATTAGTTAACGCAAAGTTAACGCGTTAACGTGCCCGGCCCTAGTTTATATGATTATATATTGCATTTGATCATTAGAATAAGATAATAATATGAAGAAGGTTAAATAAAGGTAAAAAAAATTATGTAAGTTAAAAAAAAGTGCCATAGTGACACACAAACTGCAGCTCATGAACTATGGACACTAAATTACACACTGAAATGTAAACTAATGAAGTAACACATGATACAGCTGAAGTTTACTGGTCAGTGACTGGTCAGTTTGGAGACTGGCTCTGCTGAATGGAGTCTGCCTTTGTGCTTGTTTTGGCACAGGTCACAGCCGACAAGTAGCCCCTGTGTTCACAAAGTAAACAACCAGGAGAACTTTGGCGTATTTCCTCACATCAGGATGTTACTATATTATTGTTGGCCGTTTTTCAAATGCTTTGCTGATTATTTCTCTTTTGAAAATCTGGTAGCATTGTTCTCTGCCTTTTGTAGAAGCTGCAGATTCAGAGCCTTGAGCCCAGAGAAGACAAACAGAGCTCTTCCACTCAGTCCACTCCATCCACCACTCCACACAGCTCCCCCAGACACCAGCGCAGGTAAACTAACTGGAAAAACACTTTGGACTGATAAAAATTAAAGGACCCATATGACACTATTTTCTGATCTGTTATAATGTTGTTTCCTCATCAAAAAACAAAAACACAACTCCAGGTCTGATTTTGAGGAGGTCACAACATTATAACTTGGCTTAAAACTCACAAGAATCAATTTTGCATAACACAGGACCTTTAAACCTGTTTGTGTTTGTGTTTGTGCTTCTGCAGAGGTTGGTTCCAAAGCGCTGGCTCTGAGGCCAGTATCACGTCCAGCTCAAACTCCAGTGTGGACCTTGGCCCTGTGGAATCTGCAGGGGGCGTTGTTGAGCGGTGGAGTGTGTTTGGTCCACGGCCAGTAGTACACAAGTCCACCTCTGATGTGGGGTCTGAGGCCACCAGTGCAGGTAAACACCAAGGAAGTGGGTTAGTATAACATGTGTTAGATGATTCCTGCTAAAGTCCAGTATCAGAGCAGCTTATTTCATAATGTAAAAGAGAGAAACAGAATTTAGGTTGGACTTACTGTTTTGTTTGTTTTTGGGTTTTTTTTTCTGAAATTGTCAATTAGGGCTGAACAATTTGAAAATCAGATTTTTCCAACAAGGACTGAAATACCCAAGGTTCAAAATTCATTCATTCATTCATTCATTCATATATATGCAGATAGGTTCTGTGCTTTTACATATAAATACCAAAAAATACTAAATATTCAGGTAACTCACTCCTTCTCTCTGCTGTTGTTTAATATAAATCCTTATAATTTACGTAAAATGACCAGGCGACTTCACACTGTCACTAAAGTTCAGTCGATGTAGAAGAGAATTTGCTCCAGACTCGTTCTGAACCACAGTAAAAGCTCAGAGTTTCCAGCAGGTCTCCGACTCCACTCCTATAGTATAGATGTATATTTGTATGAATAGGTGCTGCAGAGCTAGTCTGATTCATCAGCCAGTTTCACTTTGTGGAAACAGTCTGACCTCACAGCATTAGGATTTGTTCGCTCGACGGTAGGCGGGTACTTTTTTTCATTTAACCAATTGCTGCTGTTTGGTCGTGACGTATGTAATGCTCCAAATCCTATAGGAAGAAGAACAATAACATCTTTCCCCTTGATAAAATTCAACAAACATTCTCTTTGTTCCGGTTTTAAATCTTCAATCTTGGGAATTGTTGCCAACACAGAATGTCTGTCTCTTCACTGATTGGCTGGTGCCTGAACTCACACTTCTGGGGTTTTGAGAACCGTATAGTGTATTCTGATTCCTGACCTAGTCGTTGGAGAGAAATTAAATTGAGCGGAGGCACTAGGTGGCGCCAGCCTGGCTACTGCAGAGCTGCTGTTTGACATATTTGTCAGACAAGGAAGTTTGGGTCAAATCTCCTCCTGCTTCTGTCTGTGTAGGTGAGCTTGGGTCTGTCTGTGTGTCCTGTAAAAAGCTTTTTCTCTGCTGTCACCAGCGTTCAAGTCCTCAGTGCATTTAGTCCAAAAGAGAAGACCACCGTGTGTATAGCTCTGTTCACTCTGCTCTGTTCACTTGAAACGTGTTGTCATGGAAATACGTTTGGGCGATCAGCTGATGGGCTCCTGGTGTTTGGAGTGAATGATACACAGATGAGTGAACAAAACCAACTCAATAATATGTGTTAAACAGAGTAAGGCCTGCAGCATTACCGTAATAATAATCTCTTTAGAACTTAAAAATTCAGCTTTAAATTTTTATTAAAAGAGGGATTTACAGTTCTTGTTTGTCAGGTTTTAATGTTTTTGTGTGTTTTACCTGTTTGTCGAGTTTGTCGGTCAAGGCTGGTTTGCGCTTGTGTTGTTTACCTGGTGGAGCTGACCTTTAGACTCCAGTTTTTTTGTTGTTTTTTTTACATGAGAATATTAAGTCTCCAACGTGACAGAGCGAGAGCACAGTGGGTCAGACATATGGACGAGCACATGAAGCAAATTGGGAGCTTTTGGACATTGTTAAAATTCTATGTTCCAGCATGGCTTTAGGTAGGTGACGTACATCTGTGTCGGCTGATATGAGCCTGTTTACAAATGAACTGTTCTGCACTTTTAATGCCTTTTACACTGAAGTGCTGAGGACAGAGCAGAGGGCTGTGTTGTTGATGATAGGTTGGGGTCTCTTCTCTTAACACTGTAAAATGTTCCTTTGTATTTTAACAATTTACATGATTGACAGTGTATACAGTGCCCATTTGTTCTAAAACTTTTCAGTACCATTTAAGAAAATATGTATGACTTTCTTAAACCAGATTTATAACAAGAAGTACCATAACTAGGACTACTAAACCAGGGGTAAAATGGAACTTGGCTTTGTTGAATTTGAGCTGCATTATTTCAAAGACTAGAACTTGTTTTAGTTTTAAAAGAAAATATATATATATTTAGTTGTACAATTAATTACTGCACTACTTCAGAGAGATTGAATTTTTTTTTTTAAAAACTACCTGAAGTGAGATAAATCCCCATTGTTTAACACTGTTGCAAATCTTACAGCTCCAAAATGTACTGCGTCTAAATTACAATTTGATTTGACCAAATATCCAGTTTACTGTGTAGCTGGACAAAACCTTCTGCTAAACAGGGACGCTCTGAAATGCATGGAATTTTGGTTTTGTCATAATTTAATGCTTATTTTAATATATCTCTTGAATTACGCAAAATGTACTCTTGTGAGCTTTAAGTCATGTTCTAATGCTGTTACCTCCTCAAAAACAGACCTGGAGTGTTTTGTTTCGTTCACACATGTTTAAGTAATCCTCAAAACGCTCTGTTCCACCTTGTGATGTCGTGGTGCGGTAGTTTTCAAATTAACAGCACTTTTTAAATCTTTTTTTCAGTAAAGATCGGCAATTGCAGAACTGAAATTATCCAAATGATTCTAGTGAAGGTGTGTGGAGTTAAAGGGTCATGCAGTTTCTAATGCGGGTCTAATCGGTTAATGTTTGGGCTAATGTGGTTTAATTTGGGGTCCACTTGTGGGTTTGCGTCCACTTGCGGGTCCAAGTCCAATTGGGTCCAAGCCGGGTCACAAATGCTGTAATTCTGTTGTTTTGTTTCTTAGTTGCGGGTTAATTTCTGTATATAATGCGGGTCTGCTTTGTTAATTTACCGGGTAATGCGGGTTAATGCGGATTCTAATTCCATTGCGGGTCTTTTTTTGTCTAATGCGGGTCCAAGCGAGCTGGCGCGTCTAATGCGTGTGTAATGCGGGTAAACAAAACAAACTCCAGGTCTGTTTGACTAATGAGGGACTACAATGCGGGTAAAAAATTGAAAATAGTGTAAATGGGGTTATATGCGGGTCTAATGCGGGTTATGCGGGAATGCGGGTCCAATGCGAATCAATGCAGTACTGAAGCCCACCATGCGGTCTAATGCGCGTCTAATGCGCGTCTACATGACTAATGCGGGTCCAATGCACGGGTTAAATGCGGGTCTAATGCGGGTCTAATGCGGGTCTAATGCGGGTTATTGCGGGACTAATGCGTGGTCCAATGCGGGACTAACCCAGGACTGATGCGGGTCAAATCCGGTCTATGCGGGTCTAATGCGGGTCTATTGCGGGTCTATTGCGGGTCTAATGCGGGTCTAATGCGGGACTAATGCGGGACTAATGCGGGACTAATGCGGGTCTAATGCGGGTCTAATGCGGGTCCAATGCGGGTCCAATGGGTCTAATGCTAATGGGTCTAATGCGGTCTAATGCGGGTCTAATGCGGGTCTAATGCGGGTCTAATGCGGGTCAAATGCGGGTCAAATGCGGGTTAAATGCGGGCTAATGGGTCTAATGCGGGTCTAATGCGGGACGGGTCTAATGCGGGTCTAATGCGGGTCTAATGCGGGTCTAATGCGGGTCTATTGCGGGTCTAATGCGGGTCTAATGCGGGTCTATGCGGGCTAATGCGGGACTAATGCGGGTCTAATGCGGGACTAATGCGGGTCTAATGCGGGTCTAATGCGGGACTAATGCGGGACTAATGCGGGACTAATGCGGGACTAATGCGGGTCTAATGCGGGTCTAATGCGGGTCTAATGCGGGACTCACCCGGGACTCACCCGGGACTCACAGGAGGTACTGTTGAGCTGCTATACCACACCGCAGAAGAAATTGCCGAACCACGACAGCCCTAGTTGTGTTTAAAATGTGAAGAAAATCCTTTCATTAAAACAGGATTTCTCATTGATAAAACAGAGTAATCAAATCTCCTCTTCACTTTTCCCAGCAGGCTTTGCTCTGCAGGCGTACCGTGGAGCCCAGAAGCCAACCCCCATGGAGGTGATGAAGTCCCAGGCCACCCGGCTCGCGGACCCCACCCCTCAGCAGGTCAACCCGCCCAAGCTGGAAATACCCACCGTGGAAGGCCGCAAGCAGGGATCGAGGCCCCACAAGCTCAAGCACCGGGACATGAATATCCTCACGCCATCCGGGTTCTGAGGTTCGCCTGGCACGACACGAGACACGCCTCGCTCCAATCGAATCTCATCAATGACACCACAAAATTCTACCGGCCTCCATTACGCAAAATTGAGCTGTTAGCTGTGTTATAATGACCTCCTCAGAAACATGCCAGGAGTTGTGTTTTGTTTCATTCACATATTCTCCAAAGCTCAGAATGGTCTGTTTTCAAGTGAACAGGGACTCTTTACCTTTTGTTCAGTAGAAATTGGCTGAAATTATCCAAATGTGTGAAGGTGTATGGAGTCTAAAAAGACAGCGGGGCTGTTCCTGCTTTACCACATGACGTCACGATTTGAAAAAGAATGTATTTTTCCATTTGAGAAAAGAAATCAGCCTAAATATGCAGAGTTTGTGAGGTAAACATGTGAATGAAACAAAACACGACTCCAGGTCTGTTTGTGACAAGGGAACGACTTGATAACAGATCAGAAAACAGCGTAATGTGGGCTCTTTAATGTTTGACTGAGATGGGCACAGGTAAAAGTTGTTCATTTGCTGAATCTGTGTTGTTGTCTGAAGAATACAGCTGGATAATGGACCTTTTCTCTAACACCTGGAGACATTTCCAACCTAAAATACCAGATAATTATACATACTCATTAGAAGAATACTTACTCCTGCCTCATCTGAGAAAGGACACAGAACATGCACACTTTAAAACCTCAAAACAATGGAAAAAGCATAAATTAGAAACTGAAATATCCATAACAAGAATTCTCTCCACCACTATCTCATCTGAACACAGGCAAAGCAGGTTAGTGTGTTGCCCAAACTGCCAGCCTGCAGACTTCTGGGTCTCTGCTCATTTTCAGAAGGATTTTATTTTGTTGTTTGGTTAAAAAAAAAAAAAAAAGCTTTGCCAAATGTTGAATATTGTGATTAATGGTCCATTGAATTGAACTGTTGTCTCTCTCTCTCATTGTTCCTGCAGCGTCTCTGGTGTTTTGACGTTCTATGGTTTGTCTTATTTATGGCGCGTTTTAAAGGTGCGCTGCTGAACTTTTGTCTTCATAGAGGTTTGTCTAGAAAGTTTCACAGTAGAGACTAAACACCACTATTCACAGAGAGAATTATTACAGAAACACTCGGAATAAATAAAATCTAGATGGGCGTGTTTAGTGTCGTACCATGGATCATTTCAGGCAAAGCAACAACATCACCATGGAGACAAGACCCGAAAAGTCACGCAATGCACCTTTAAGTTACAAGGACCGATATAATAGGGACCTAATAATGAAGATAATGAAGAGAACCAATGGAGCTCAACAGTGACCCCTACCCTTTGCTTCTGGAACAAAATTTCCCATTCATTTTTTCAAGAACATAGAGAAAAATCCCACATACATCTTACTTACAAATTGTGAGATTTATTAGGACAAACCGTGCAACGTTTCAGGCCCTACAGAATTAGAGTTCACGTGCCCATCTTAAATAGGGTTCTTTTAATATTATTTTTTTCTGGAAGTCTCTGGGGAAAAAATGAACAGTATAAAAGTTTGAAAGCTGAGGGCTGATCAGCTCTGTGGTAACAAATGGAGTTACTAAAGAATCGATTATTTTATTTAAAATCACTTGTGAATCTTGTGTTTTAAAGGTGCTCTATGGGGGTCCGTCACCTGCTTGTTTCTATGGATATGTCATTGCTATACCTGGAATGTTCCACAGTATGACTTTAAATAGCTCTACCTTAGATTTATTAGCTGGTCACATTTTTATATAGCGCTTTTCCACCTTCAAGGCTCTCAAACTGCTTTACATCATCATCATCAAGCAGACACTGGGGGCAAAGTGGGTTAAGCATCTTGCCCAAGGACACAATGACGGCATTCATCTGTGGGAGGTGGAATTGCACCACCAGCCTGACATCGAGAGCGAGATTCGAACCGCCAAACTTCTGATCAGTGGATAATCACTCGACCAAATGAGCTACGGTCTCCTTTTTTTTTTTTTTTTTTTTTATAGCTCAAATATCTAAAAATACCAGCATTCTGACTCTGAGCGGGGTCTCCTCTCCACAGATCTGACCCGTAACTTGGTCTGGTTTGGTCTCCGTGAAGATAGAAAAGTGTAACGCTTTACTGTGAAACATTCCAGACAAAGCAACAAACATCTCCCTGGAGAAACGCACGTGACAGACCCTCCGCGAAAAGAAAAGTGACAAGATGCATCTTTTAAGATTTTAATTTTCCAAAAGTCTATGGGTAAAAATGAACGGAAAATTGAAGCGGTCACTGTTGAGCTACGTACGTGCAGGATAATGAGTTCTGTTTTTTGTTGTAAAATGCACTTTGCACTAGTTCCATGTTACAGTTGCTCGTTAAACACATTGATGGTTTTTAGTTAACATCTGGAAATTCTTCGCTTTGTAATTTAATTTACAAAGCCAGAATTTTTTTCTCAGGAAACTTGTGCTGGAACATTTTAGTTTGGTCGGTCATTATAGTAAAAACAAATGGTAAGAATGATACGTAACGCATGAGAAGGTCCTAGATTACACAAAACTGACTTGTCCAAAGATCCAGGACTGTTTGCGATGAGGAAACAACATCAGAAAAACAGATCAGAAAATTGCGTAATATGGACCATTTTAGTTGAAAGATTTCTGGATGTGTAAGATAAGACAAAGCATGAGGGGCATTAACGTTTTGGTCAGTAAACGGGTTAGTTTAGTTAAAAAGGATCATAAATACTGGGTCATTCCTTACAGATCTATAGCTCTATTTTCTCTTACTAACCTCGTTTTAAGTAGTAGTTTACCTAATATTCTTGCATATATTATTGCTTATAGGCTTTTCATATGATCTCGAAGTTGCAGCTGAAATAAAAGTATATAGTGTGAAATTATAATGGGAGTAAGAGTGACTAAACGTGACAAAAATGTAAAAAAAAATTGACTGAATATTAGACTGATGGACTTTTTAGTGGCGATTGTGAAAAAATTATTTGTTGTATATCTGGTAAATGGGCACATCTTTGTTCCATGTTGTTTTATATTTGGTTTCTTAATAGAATTTGGCTCGTTTTAATGTTATTTTTTTCTCCAGCCAAGTGTTTTGTGAGTTTTGAATTTGCTGATGATATTGATTGAAATTTATTATTTTTTTTGTCACCGAGCTGTTACGCCGGCTAAAAAGTGTGTTAACAGTTCCTCATTCTACAGGTCATTTGTTATTAAGTTAAATGTTTTAAGTTTTTAAAATGTGTGTGATTTAAACGTGCACTGTGTAGCTTTTTGGTTTTGGGGTCCGTCACTCTGCCTGGAATGTTCCACAGTGTGACATTAAACAGCTCTACTTTACATTTAAAGCTCAAAAGTGCATAGAAAAACACATTCTGACTGTGAGCGGAGTCGCCTCTGCACAGATCTGAGCCGTAACTTGGTCTGGTCTGGTCTGCATGGCGATAGAAAGGTGAAAAATTCCAGACAAAGCAATAACACTTCCACGGAGAAACGAATTTGGCAGACCCTCCACCAGAAAAGCAACACAATGCAGCTTTAATGTTGTATTTATACCACTGACTGACTTTTGATTTTGCACTTATGTTGTTTCAGTTTAAATCTGAAAGTTCATGCAATATGGTTAATGAAAAAAAATAAGACTCAAGTAAATAAATAAATGTTTTGATGTGTTAAAAAGAGGTCAAATAATACTGAACAACATTGTGTTTTCATACGACTTGAAAAATAGCAGTTTAAATGTTCCTCCTAAAACTGTTAAAACATGAAGTGCAGTCACAATTTGAATGTTTGTGTTTCTGTGCAGATGGTTCTGTTCTTTTTTTTTTTTTTTTTTTTTGTCCAATTGTAACAAATCCAGAAATAGCAAAAAATTCAAGTAAGACTGTTGATATTAAGTTTGAGTGTGTCTCAAAAAAAAAAAAGAAAGAAAGAAAAAATCTCTATCTCTCTCTGCCAAATCTGAAATAAATGTTAGAGAAGAACTCCAAAAAAACTGGCTTTGTTTATGTTTATTTAATGTAAGATTACTACACCACATTCCTCAAAGCTTTAGTTTAATTACGTGGGCAATAGTATGATTTTTTTTTTTTTTTTTTTCACCTTTTTTGTCCTGTTCAGATCGATCAAATGAGTATCTAATTAGGTCAATGCTTAAGAACTAATTGCGAACAAATTAAATTATGGTACTTGGGATTTGAAGATAACAGAGGATTTGCCATCAGCTTTTTGTCTTCACTGAGATCCAATCCAACTTTATTTGTATTGCACATTTTAGAAACAACAGTTTCCAAAGTGCTTCACCGAGCAAAGCAAAACATATTACTTAAAAAAAATAAAAAATTATGTTTCAACCATAAGGAAACTAATAAAATAATAATAAAATCAATACATAAAAGCAGTACTAAAAAAATAAAATAGATAAAAAACAAATAACTAAAATAAAAATAAGTACAAATAAAATGAAAATGAATTAAATAAAAATAAAATTACATTAAAAATAAATAAAAAATCTAATGAAAAAAAAAGAAAAGGAAAGGAAAAGAACAGAAAAAAACAGGCACACGCAATTCATGCGGTGTTAAAAGCCAGACAATAAAAGTGGGTCTTAAGACGAGATTTAAAACTCTCCACTGTGGGGCTGTTCGGACGTGGAGGGGCAGAGTGTTCCAGAGTTTGGGGCTGGCTGTCCTCCTGGTTTTAAGTCTCGTTATGGGGACCACGAGCTGGAGCTGGACCTTGGACCCCAGCGCACGTGCGGGGTGTTAATCTGGATGACGTACTGTGGGGCCAGAACATTCAAAGCTTTAAAAACAAATAATAAAATCTTAAAATCAATTCTAAAATGAACAGAAAACCAGTGCATAGATGCAAGAATTGAGGTAATGTGATAGCAGCTTTTTGCTCCGATGTTATTACTTTGAAAGGAATATCACAGCCGCAGTTTGGCACTTATAATTGCATTGTATAATTTATTTCTGTAAACCAGGGACTGCTGATGGAAACTAACTAGGAATGTAACAATAACCAAAATATCGTGATATCGTATCGTTAAAATTCTCACAATAATATCACTGACCATCACAATAAATGGAATCACAAGTCTCTCCACTTAAATTAAGAGTTATGATGCAGCAAAGGCTAAAAAAAAAAGACAGAGGGAACTACAAAGACCATGATCCTTTGCTCCATGTCAGTGCAGACGACAAGAAGAAATAACAGTTCTAACACTTTTAAGTCTTAGTTCTTTGGATTAAGTCTTCTCATTTTAAGAGGAAAAAGTAGCATGTTCAGTTTTGTTCACAGCCTCCACAAAATATTGCAATAATTATCGTACCGTGAGATGTACATCGTGAAAATATCGTCCAGAGAGATTTGGATATTGCTTTCCCACAATATCGCAATAAATATCATATCGTGAGATTTGGATATCACTACACCCCTAAAACTAACTATTAAGATCTAATCTGGTGCGGAACATCTCTAGTTTTTATTTGAAGGGTCGATGTACAAAGACATTAGGCTCATAAAACACAAACTAACTGTTACAGGTTAGATCTGTGGAGGGTGAAATACACTTACAGAAGAAAAAATTTAATAACTGCTAGATAAGTGCGGTGGAACAGTTTTGGAAATCAACATTTTCAAAGAAACAAGCAGGTGGTGGACTCCCCTTTAGAAACATTAGTGCACTTTTAGTTTATGTCAGATAGAAATTAGTTTTAATCCAATGTGAGGTGTATTATGGAAATCTTTATGTATTATGCACAACTTTGACCTTCTGTAAGCCGCTGTATAAACATAAAATCAAATATACTCTTTATTTGGTAAGAAAATGTGAGTTTAATAATGTTTAATAATATTTTGGTCAGAATTTGAAAAACTTTGACATGGTTCAATCCAGTGAAGTCAAGCTACAGCAGATATACTCTCATTTAAGACTGAAATTGGACATTTTAGTATAATTTACTGTCAGATAATAGGCCTAGCATATTTAAATATATTTATGTAATTTATCATTATAGACTTTGTAAAACTCTTGTCCGTGGTTTCTCCTCCTTTGTCTCGTCCTCTTCTGAGTTCCTGATCTCTCCGCACATTTCGAAGAACCTGTCCATCTCCTGCTGCAGTTTGTGGTTGCGTCGGTCGGCGTCCGCTTTGGCGCACTCCATGTGTTTGAGCTGAGTTTCTGCCACGCTCTGGCTGCGCTTCTGCTGCTCCAGGGTCAGCCTCAAGACGGTGATCTGCCTCTCCAGGACGTCGTTACAGCGCTCCAGTCTGAAGGCGGAAAGTCAAGAGAGAGGAGAGACAGAGGTGAGGTCATGAACAGAGATTAGACTATTGCACTATATGATGCAACTGAGGAGGAGACGGACATACAGAAATAATGAGTCATGATACTAAAATTCCACACTTTTGATAGACTTCAAGGGGAAAAATGTAGGAATGTAATATAATAACTGAAATATCGTGATCTCATATCGTCAAAGTTCCTACAATAATATCGTGGACCATCACAATATATCGAATCACAAGTCACAAGTCTTGTTTAAATGAAGAGTTATGGAGCAGCAAAAGCTAAAAAAAAAAAAAAAAAAACAGACAGAGGGAACTACATACACCATGATCCTTTGCTCCATTTCAGTGCAGATAACAAGAAGAAATAACAGTTCTAACACTTTTAACTCCTCTTAGTTCTTTGGATTAAGACTTATCAAGACATTTTAAGAGGAAAAAGTAGCATATTGTCAGTTTTGTTAGCCCCCACAAAGTATCGCAATCAATATCGTACTGAGAGATTTTGATATTGTTACATTTTTAATCATGAGCTTTCTCACTATATCTTGAACTTTCCCATGATATTGCAATAAATATCATACCGTGACGATATTGTATCATGAGACTTACATTACACCCCCAGAAAAAAGTCATACTAATTTTTATATCAAAAAGGATAATTAAAAGGTGCATTATGTAACTTTTCTAAATTTCTGGATGTGGTCTAATCTTGTGCACATTTTAGACAATTCCTTGAGTTTAAGAAAGTGAACGCCCACATCTTGCAGGATTTGCCAGTGGGAGCAGGACAAAATATAACAGATGCAGGCGGGAGCAGGACTGAAAATTCTTTTTCAGAAAATGCCTTTTTTCTCTCTCTCTCTCTCTCTCTCTTTTAAAGATATTTCTGTGCTATAAAACCACCTGTAATTCTATTTAATCTCATAATGTGAAACAATTTAGGCGATATCTCCATAGAGACAAGCAAATGATGGGCTTTCAACCAGAAAAGTTGCACAAAGCACCTTTAAAAGTAAGAAAAAAACTTTTATTGACAATGTAATTTTTAACACAACATAATGATTCTATAGTAGTACTGTAGTCTGTTGTCCCGAGCCCTGGGGTCTTAGTGGGCCAAAATTGGAACCTCTGCCTATTAATTAATATTAGGAGGGGGGCACGTCAGTCTTCATGCTCTGGGACCCCAAAATTTCTGTTGACAGACTTGCTTATCATGGAAACCCACCTCTGAATCCGGGCCTGGTACTCCTCTCTCTGCCGGGCCAGCTGCCGCTGCAGCTCGACCAGCAGAGAGTGTGTGTCTCTGGGCTCGCTCGTCTCCATCTGCCCCTCCTGGTCCTGGAGCTCTGGAGGTCCTGAGGGGAGAAACACCTCGGAGCTGCCCGTGCTCAGAGGGCTGATGCTGGGCTCTGAACGCGACGTGGGCGTGGTGTAATGCAGCGATTCAAACGGCTCTTCACCCTCATTGTCTAAGTCTTTAAGCTCCATTACAGGTAGACTTGTGTGTCTTTTTGCAGAAGGGGCGGGGCTTAGGCTTTCCTCCAGTGGGATAATCTCGCAGGACGACCAAGAAGTGGAAGATTCCTCATTTTGTTCTTCTTCTAAATTTTGAGGTTGCTCAGCAGTTTCAGGTTGGACATTTTCAAACGATCCACTGTTGGAATTTTCTTTTTCTATGTTGTCGTAAGCAGAGGGAGTACTAATCCCATTTGAAATACTACTACCACCGCTGAGAGAGGCTAGACCCTCGTTCGGGGCGTCAGGGGTCCAGTAGTCCACGTTGGGGTCCCGTAGATCCGACCAGGCCTCAGTCCAGCTCAGGCCGTCCGGTTTGAGGAGCGGCAAAGGTACGGAATGGCCCTGCTGGTCGCCGTGGTGATGCAGGTTCACGTTGTTGTAGGGACTGGAGGAGCCCGGGGCGAGGAACATGCACGTTTCAGGGTGGGATGACGTGTGACGGTGACCTAAGAGCTTCTTCTGATAAAACTCAGATTTGGGCACAGAGCTGAGGAGAAAAGAAAGGAAGATGTGGTTAAGTGTGATGTAACCTTCTGAATCCAGTCACTAAAGAACTACCAATATGCTGAATTAAGTTGTTCTTTTTTGTTCTTGGCTCGTATTACACTTTTTTTTTTGGCTACGTTTATATGATGAGGGTCTGAACAGAAAACACAAAAGTGGTGTTGCGTCTTCACTTTTTATTCTGCATTTAGACGAGTGTTTTTGGGAGGAAATCTGCGTGCATACAGTGATGCAAAAGTGTGAGGAATTCGATTGGAAGCATGTCAGGTTTCTGTGTACTGTATGTTTGTAACGTAAACACGTACACGACCTGAGCAGATCTGACCAGAGTTTTGTGTCTTGGGCAGTGTAGACGGAAACACTACGGCAGAACGTATTCAACTTTTCCACTCTGGAGGGTGGTTTCAAATTTTTGCATTTTTAAGCCCCCAAAACACCGTCATCATCTAAACGAAAGGCACTTCCAATAAAATATTTTGTCATTTTTACCCACAAGTGTTCTCGTGTAAATAGGCCCTTAGTTATAATGTTGTAGTTTCTTCATCACAATCAGACCTGGACTTGTGTTTTGTTTCATTCACACATTTAACCCTGCTGATTTAGGCTGAGTTCTTCCCTCAAACTGAAAACACTCTGTTCCACCTTGTGATGTCATGTGGTAAAAAAGGAAGTGCTCCACAGTATTTTTTAAATCCACACACCTTGACTAGAATCATTTGGATGTTTTCAGCCCTGGATTTGTTGAACTACTATACTCTATTGAATAAATAGTAGCTACTAACTTCAAAACTGCCTCTTTGTGACATCACAGGGTAGAGCAGAGTATTTTGAGCTTTGGAGATGTAGACAGATTAAAAACACAGGATTAATTGTGTGAATTAAACTAAACACAATTATGTTTTTGAGGAAGTAATAAGATTATAACATGACTTAAAGTATACACGAGTCGATTTTGCTTAATATAGGACCTTTAAATAGGTAATTATAATGTAAACCAGCAGTCTCCAACTTTTTTTCCTCATGTGGACAAGATTTTTATTTTTTATTTATTTTTTATTTTTTTTAACAGAGCCAGGGGGAAGGGGGGGTTTAAGAAGATCTTAAAACGCATATAACCCTAGTCTAATCTTGGTTTTATTACTCATCTGCTTATTATCAATAAAAATCAATGCATTTATTTATTACTGATTTAATTTTCAATATATAGATATTTTTCACTACCCTATACCAGACAGCTCACAGCACTTGGGTTTTCATGCATAAGAACATCAGAAGAAAGTTGAATTCTCCTGAAAACTTCTTCCGGTTTATATAAAAAACACTTACCTTTGTCCTGCCTCACTGTCTTTCTCTGTGATGAGCGGCAGAGACATCTGTCGCAGGCAGGGGGCGCTGTACGGAGACACAGGGGGTCTCAGAGATGGAGGAGGCACTTTAGAGAAGAGACTGTGATACTCTCTGATGAACTCCAGCATCAAGACCTGCACCAGAGCTGCCCCTGAGCAACACACAACACAACATCATCACAAGATTCGATTGTCCAATAACATTTAAAAGGTGTATTATGCAACTTTTTGGTTGGGGGTCCATCACCTGCTTTTTTCTATGGAGATGTCATTGCTCTGCCTGGAATGTTCCACAGTGTGACATTAAACAGCTCTACTTTACATTTAATCAATCACAGGTGGTTTTATAGCTCAAAAATACCAAAAAACAGACATTTTGACTGTGAGCGGCATCGCCTCTCTACAGATCTGACCTGTAACTTGGTCTAGTTTGGTCTTCATAATGATAGAAAGGTTTAATGCCATACTGTGACACATTCCAGACAAAGCAATAACACCTCTATGGAGAAAAGCAAAGACTGATCCACCAACAGAAAAGTTACACAATGCACCTTTACTACAGTTATTAGATATTATAATTGTTAAAATGCCCATTTTTGTTGACAACGAAGTTCTTGGGTCTAGCCAATAACAGAGACAAACAGATTCAACACTTATCTTTTGGAAATTATATGTTAAAGTGACTCTTGTGAGCTTTAATCATGTTATAATGTAGTTACCTCCTCAAAAACAAACCTGGAGTTGTGTTTTGTTTCATTCATATGCTTGATTAATCCTTTATTATTGGTCTGTCTACATCTCCAAAGCTCAAAATGTTCCACCTTGTGATGTCATGAAGCGATAATTTTCAACTTAACAGCTCCTTTAACCATTTTATTTAGTACAGATCGGCAATTCCTAGGCTGAATTTATCCAAATGAATCTAGTGAAGATGTATGGGATTTAATTTGAGAAAAGAACTCAGCCTAAATATGCAGGGTCTGTGTGAATGTATGAATGAAACAAAACACAACTCCAGGTCTGTTTGTGATGAGGGAACAACATTAAAACATATATTAGAAAATAGTGTAATATGGGCCCTTTAAAGTACTTTGTCATCAACATGGAAATTTTGACTCTGGGATTATGACATCATCACAATATGTGGGTCAAGATCTTCTTTGTTGAAGCTGGTAGCATGTTTCTGGTGAATTTCTTACCTCCCACAATGCTTTGCGGGTCCTCGGCTTTGGAGCGAAGGATGTTTGGCCCGAAAACGGTGGCTAAATTCTGACAGCTCATTTTGTTGCTACTGGAGTAACTCTGTACTTCATTCAGAAATCTGTCCAAAAACACACAAAACAAAACAGAATTCATCCGGTCTCTTAATGTAATTATGTTTGTAATTTAGCGATGTAACATTTAACACATACTGGCAAATGAAGTTGAGGAGGTTGAAGTTTGCAACAGGAAGCTCGTGAAGCAGGTATCTTAACTCGACCAAACCCTGAGAAAAAAAGACACACACACAAAAAATAAGGGTAATTAAAGGTCCTATATTACGCAAAATTGATTCTTGAGAAGTTTTAGCCATGTTATACTGTTGTTACCTCCTCAAAACAGACCTGGAGTTGTGTTTTGTTTCTTTCACATGTTTGATTAACCCTTTATTATTAGTCTGTCTAGATCAGGAGTGTCAAATTCATTTTTGTCCGGGGGTCGTATCCAACCTACTTTGATCCCAAAGTGTCCGGATCAGAAAACTCATGTCATATAAACCCCAAAAATAACAATAAGTTCAAATATTTGTGCAGAGAAACGCAAATCTATTACAGAAATATTTTTAATTGATGAACTCTTTCTTTCACAAAATATTATAATATTATGAACAACCTGAAACTTTAAGAAAAATACAATTTCAACACAATGTTTTAACATGAACTTGTCTGTAAATAGGAATAAGTCAATTTTTGTTGTAAAATTCTGCACTCGGCTCCACTTTTCTCATGTTGGACATTTTTTTGATGAGGGTGTCACGGTCAACAGTCAAAACGATCGTCCTTTAAGAGCATTTGGAAAGAGACAAGTCTTCATTTGTGCTGCTCTGGTGGGAGGGGCCACGTACAGAGACGCTGCTGTGATAAGCACTGCAGAAAATTAACAATATTTTAATAGAAAATATAATTCAAATATTTTAGTAGAAAATCAGCCGAGGGCCAGATTAAAGGTCTTGGAGGGCCGGATCTGGCCCTTGGGCCATATGTTTGACACCCCTGGTCTAGATCTTCTAAACTCAAAATGCTCAGTTCCACCTTGTCTAGTTTTCAAGTAAACAGCTACTTTTTCAAAAATCTTTTTAGTAAAAATTTGAAATTCCAGGGCTGAAATTAGTGACACATCACAAGGTGGAACAAAATATGTTCTGTTTGAGTGAAGAACTCAGCCTAAATCTACAGGGGTTGTGTGTTAAATGTGTGTGAATGAAACAAAACACAACTCCAGGTCTGGTTGTGACGAGGAAACGACATTAGAACAGAGAAAATAGAGCAATATGGGCCCTTTAGTGTTGCTGAACATTTACCCGTGTGCGGTCAGTGGACAGTTTCCTACCACACTGCAGAAAGTGCTGGTAGTGGCTGTATGGCACCAGAGGCTCAGGCAGCTGACGGAGGTAGAGTTTCAGCAACGACGCCACTGTGTGGACATCTGTGCTACTGCAGGAGAGAGAGACGTGTTAAAGAAGGTGCTTTCTGATACAGTTTATTGCCAGTTTCCCCCTCTCCTCTTTCTCCCATGAACTGGACTCGCTGTGGGGTCATGCTCATCATCACAAACAGCACAACTAAATAAACTGTAACCCCATTTTCTAAAGTGCTTTCCTGACATAAAAAAGCACTTTAGAAAATGGGGGTGGGGGTTGTTTTTAAAGACTGCATTACAATATTTTTGTTTTATATGCTGCTGATAACCTGGACAGTACAGTGTTCCATTTCTGTGTATTTTTTATACTGAAATGAATTCTCATTCTGAAAATGTGACCACATATGTTTGTTTTATAGGCGTGATAGCACATTTTGGAGAATATATTAATCCAGTGATATACTGCTAGAAACGATAATACTGAAACGATGATATGCCCCTGACACAATAACAATGAACCAGGATAATCACTTTTTAAATATACTGTACCATTAAAAGGACTGTTGCTGCAGCAAATACATAGCAGAATGAAGTAATAATTAGCCATATAAGTTATTTATTCTACCCTCTAAAGCTTAAAGCTTACGTTATTACATAAAAATGCCAAAAATCACTCCAATATTCCAAAGAAATGGTACACATGGTAAATATTAGTTCAACTTACAACAGGTGAGATTGTGCTGTTAAATAAGTCTCTCTCACAAGCTAGTCACTAGTAAACTATTCACCTCTGAACATTGCACCATAATGATCCATGTAGAACACCCAGTGTGAAGTCACTGCAAAGTATCAATTGTATAGCAAGTCAATATAATTCAATCTTTATTAAGAACAAATAACATCTGGTTCATCGTAAGTAAGTATATAAAAATAAGAAACAAAAATGTAAATATACAATGCATGTATACAGATCGCCCATATCTCCTTATGTTAGATGTGAGTCTGACACAGCTCCTCACAGGACACACTGGAGCTTGAATGATCTGACTGTTCAAACTCATGGCTCTCCACATAAATGAATACACACAATAGCAACACAGAATCTCACACCACAGTTTACAAACGTTTCACTTGAACTACACAACCTCAACATTTTTAGTAATATTCTCAAAGAGTCATGCTAGGCCACTGTTTTGACATCACTGGAACACATGGAGAACTTATGGGCAAGTATATTGGTTTGGCCATAAAGCCTATACATATTTACACTAGTGTAGTAGAGATATACTTATTGCACCATGTGAAATCCAGCAATTAGTCTGAAATCATTCCGTAAGTACACCTATGACAGCACTTCTGTGCACACTGATAATCCCACTTAGTGTGAGTGGGCCTTACCTGTCAAACATGGGTCTCTCCCCAGAGTCGTAGGCCTGTCTCAGTGCTTGGACCATCCGTGTCTGTCCAGGTTGTCGAAACAGTCCAACCTCGTGAAGACCCCTGTCCCGAATGAAGTTCACACACTGCTCCACCACTAGGGGCACCAGACGTACCCCGTATTTACGCTCGTACAGAACCGTCTCCTCCAAACGCTGACCAAAAACACCTGCAACGAAAACATGAAAATAATTATGTGCTGCTCAGGACCATTTGTGGGTTTCTATTTACCATATAACTGATATAGGACCATTTGTGAATGACCAGTAAATACCTGTGAATGGGATCCAGGCTCCTTTGTTGAGAGTCTTGAGCCACTCGTCTCCTTGTCCTGCGCTGTTTGAGAGGAAGAAGTACGAGCCAGGACTGGCCAAGACATCTCTGTTCCCTTCAGAAAGCACAGGGAATGAGCACGTCAGAGGAGATGTACAGTAACAATAACTGAAATATTGTGATATTGTATCGTCAAAAGTCTCACAATAATATTTTGGATCATCACATTATATAGAATTGCAAGTTTCTTAGTTTAAATTCATTGTTGTGGTGCAACAACAGCTAAAATCAGAGAGAACTACACAGACCACGATCCTTTGCTTTGTTTCAGTCAAATCTACATAATGAAATAACTGTTATAAGGTACTTTTAAATCTTAAATATTTGTATTATGACATTTTGTTTAACTCCAAAAAATATTGCTGTAAATATTGCACAGTGAGATGAATAAATTATTGCGAAAATATCTTATCAAGAGATTTCGATATCCCAAAATCCAAAAAGCACTGCGGTGTTCAGGATCATAAATCTTAAACCAACCAGTTTCAGTGGCCAATCCCCTAAGGACACACTTCAGCCATGACCATTTAAAGAAATGGTCTGAGCGAGTGTGACGTCACCCACAGCGTTTGGCTTCAGTCAAAAGAAGCTCATCAAAGCTGGCATTTACAGGGACTAATGCTGGATTCTCTTGAGCTCAGGACTCGAAGAAAACTGACCTCCACCTCCAGAAAGTGCAATGGAACAGACAATCAAATCAGAGTTATGAAACACAAACTTGGGCGAGTTCAGTGCAGACTGAATCAGTTGGATTTATGTCTCAGCTAAAATTTTGGTGCAAACAGTAAATGGGGAGAACTGTCTTTTTGTCATTTTGATGTGTTAAGTTGTGTCTGTGTAGAGCAGGGGTCTCCAACCTGTAGCTCTCCACGCACTTCCAAGTAGCTTGCCAAAGGGATTTTGGAATTACACGTATTGTGCTGAATAAGTAAAACTGGATTAACTAAATGCCTTTTACCATTGTACATGTACATGATGCCTAACTGTGTACACTAATAAATGGATAAAGGTTTATGTTTTATAGACATCTAACTGTTCCTCATCTAAGGCTGTGGCTCTTATATTTGCTCAATTTCTGGTGACCACTAAAACTAGTTGCTCTCTGGCATTTTCATTTTGTAAAAGTAGCTCACTGGAGGAAAAAGGTTGGAGACCCTTGGTATAGAGAAAATGTCTTCTAAAACCTTTGTAGTAACATTTAGACTTTCTTTCACATCATTTGACAGTAACAGTTTTTAAGTTTTTTTTCTGAACATGTAAAAGTCAAACTGCCAGAATTGAGTCACCGACAGATAACGTCAGCTAACAGACTATTTATTACCTGACATTACATTAAACTTTCTCAGGCTCCATATTTTCCCCAACTGCTGCAATGGAACAGATTTACAACGGAAGTCGGGAGAACTGACTCTGATTTATTGATGGAGCGAAGACCCATATTTGGAATTCTGACCGCGAGTATCATAACAACCAAAGAGCCAATCCAGAGCAAGGCTGTTGAAGGTAACAGCCCTCACACTTTGCACTTTGCAACACTGTCAATCAAACCTGTTCTTAATGCCAGAAGGAGCGACCTCGGGGAAAGAAGGCGCCTGATTTGTCTGTTATTGATGTTCATATCTTGATTTACGGACAACATAGTGATATAAAAACACCAGGGTCGTGTAGAGCGAGTTAATACAAACATTTTAAGACCAAAATGATCAACCTGACAGCAGCAGTTACAGAAAGAGGGGCAATAATTTTTCAATACAAAGTGAATTGAAGCCAGAATTGATGGAGCCAGAAGTGCGCCCATGCTCACTTCCTATTTGGAATCCGGCGGCTAGCAGGTGAGCTCTGTCCATTATATATAGGCCTACAGTGTAAAGCCATGACACTTGTTGAATTTGTGATGTGAATGTTCATATAATCCTACTACTTTCATTACTTTTACTACAATTTTTTTCACTCACTGCTCACTCAAAGAGTGAGTAAAAGGTACAGAGGGAGGGTTAGGAGAGACCTTTATGACGAGTCCGGTCATGTTTCCAAGACTTGAAGCAGCTAAGTCCCATAATGCACTGCTCTGGATCCAAAGAGTCTCCTGCCAATCGACACAGAACTGCAAACAAACATTTACAGACATTATTATATTATCACATTGAGCGTCTTTATAACAGTATATTACCATGTGTCCACTGTTTTGATCATTGTCATTTGTCATCATTCAAACTGTAACCATCAGAAATTACAATGAATGTGTGTATTTTTCTGGTTAAGGTCTCTCTCTCCAAGGAGATGTTAATGCTTTGCCTGGAATATTCCACAGGATGGCATTAAACATACCAGTCCAGACAAAGCAAGAGACAACCAGGTGGTGTACCTCCCAGAAGAGTCAGTTGTGGTTTGTTTCATTTACACATGTTTAAGTTTGAGTAGTCTGTCTACTTCTCCAAAACTCAAAATGCTCTGTTCCACCTTCTGATGTCACAGAGTGATAGTTTAAGTTAACAGCTCCCTTTTACCTTTTGTTCAGCAGAGTTTGTTAATTAAATGGCTGACATTTTCCAGATGATTCTAATAAAAGATGTATGGAGTTTATAAACACAGTGAAGCAATTTCTGTATTGCCACATGACATCACAAGGTGGAACATAGTGTTTTCAGTATAAAAGAAGAACTCAGCCTAAATCTGCAGGGTTTGTGTTAAACACACGTGAATGAAACAAAACACAACTCTGGGTCTGTTTTTTATGAGGAAACAACCCATTTTAAAGGTTATTTTTGTTATATATATTTACATAAATATTCACTTTTGTAAACTTGTACAGAAAAACAACATTGGAAATGAGATATCATAATGTATATTATATTGATAATATGCAGAAAACAAAGATATGTGACTATATTTTTGGTATTTGCTGTTAATTCAGTTTGGATTAATTATTGAATCCTTGTGTGACTGTAGTCCTTGTCTACCTAACATATTCCATACAACTGTACAACAGCCCATCCTAATGTAACAGATAATACTCCCTACAACTGTACAACTCAGTTATGTTACTAAAACTGTACAACTCACCCTTAAGTAACAGATAATACTCCCTACAACTGTACAACAACTCACCCTTATGTAACAGATAACCCTAATATCCCGTCAATCATTATACAATTTGTGCACCATTTTTCCGTACAACTTCTTACAGCTGAGATATTTTTATTACTTATTTTCTATTTTATTTTGACTTGTACATTTACATTTATATAATTATGGCTTATTCACACAGTTGTCTTGGTATCATTTTGTTATGTATGTAGTATTTATTATTACCATTTATATATTTTTTACTCTTTGTTATTAGATTATATTGTGATGTGTGAGATGCTGGGTCCAAATCATTTCCCCCTCGTGGATCAATAAAGTTTGTCTAAGTCTAAGTCTAATGTGGGCAATGTTTTAATCTTCTAATTCAGTCCATGATGCTTTTAACTCACAGCAATAGATCATATAAATCATAAAACGTTTGTAAATAAATAGCTTCCTACTGTCTCGTGGGGACTCCACTGTAATTTTATTATTGGAGCATGTGATTTTATAGTGACTTGATGAAAGCTCCAAATGTCTATTACACTCAGAGATGGATGAGCCGGACCACAGATTCGCACAGTATTTACATAAAGTGGTCAAATCAGCCCCATTTGTTCTTAATGGATGAAACGTGCAGACCTTGGGGTATTAAAATATTCAGTAATGTCCTTTCAGTCTTTTTTTTTTTTTTTTTAATGTCCCTGTATTCGTCATATGCCATAACATAGAACCTTTAACATGATTTCTGGTTATGCAGAATTGTCTCTTGTGAGCTTTTAAAAATGTTATATCATTTCATCGTCGAAAACAGACCTAGAGTTGTGTTTAGTTTAATTCACGCATGTTTAAGAAATACTTTTTTATTATTTATACTTATTTATTATTACACATGTTTAAGTTTGAGTAGTCTGTCTACATCTCCAAAGCTCAAAATACTCAGTTCCACCTTATGAGATCATGACCTAGTGCCTCCCCTCAATTTCATTTCTGTCCAGTGACTAGGTCAGGACTCAGAATACACTAGACCAGGCATGTCCAAACTATGGCCTGGGGGCCAAATGCGGCCCTCAGACTTCCAGGTGAATTGGCCCAAATTAACTTGCATCAACTGAAAAATCATTTTTTACTGCAAGTTTTTTGAAAATCTACCTTGATAAAGCTAATATTTCCTATTTAGTGTGTGGTTTTAAGGATCTTAGCATGAATAAAGACTGATGGCTCATTCTAACATGTTAAACATGCACACATTTCAATTAGTCCCTGTACTGAGCATCAATCTACAGCCCTTAATCAGCCCTCTGCTTCATCTGTGTTTAGATATGTGGCCCTTGATGAAAAAAGTTTGGACACCCCTGCACTATACGGTTCGCAAAACCCCCGGAAGTGCGAGTTCGGACACCAGCCAATCAGCGAAGAAGAGTCATAAATCCTGTGTTGGCAACGATTCCTGAGATTGAGGATTTAAAGCAGTAACAAAGAGAATGTTTGGTGAATTTTATCAAGGGGAAAGACGTTATTGTCCTTCCTACAGGATTTGGGAAAAGCATTACATACATCACACGACCAAACAGCAGCGATTGGTTAAATAAAAAAAAGTACTCGCCTACCCGGTTTCCACAAAGTGAAACCGGCTGATGAATCAGGCTAATGAAGTGGTTGCTTTCACCTACTTTTTACTTTTAGTTCAGGGGAGATTGACAATTCCAGGAGTGAAATTATCAAAAATGATTCTAGTGAAGGTGTACGTCCACTGTCTTGTATTATCATGAGCTCAAAAGGTGGAATGAGTGTTTGCTGTTTGAGAGAAGAATTCAGCCTAAATATGCAGAGTTTGTGTGTTAAACGTGAGCGAATGAATGAAAAAAAACACAACTCCGGTGTTTTCGATGAGGAAACGTTATAACATAGAATACAAAAACGGTGTGGGCCCCCTTTAAAAACTCACCTCACTTTCCCAGAAGATGCTACATGACATCAGCCCTCTTCATAACGATGGAGCTGCCTTTTCAGTTCATTACCAAAACTGTTTAGTGGTCTTCTTTTACATGCATTTTTAAATCATCTTGGAATTGATTTAATCAATAACTGCGATTTCTAAGTTCACTGAGGGTTCACGTTTTTCTAACATTATAAAACGCTGTCCCAGTTGTGTAAATAGTTTCTAAAATTTACTCCCAGATCTGTTAAATGTTACATACAGAATTACTTTTAAACAATTTGGAGACTAGAAATGCTAAAATATGAGTACGGCACAACAAGCACGTGGCAGGTCAACCGTTTCGCGAGTTATTTTTTCTTAACGGTCATTGCAAAGACTACCGTTTCATTCTTTAAATCAGCAAAAAACTCAAACCCAAACCCAAGACCCATCCTTGCTGCTGTGCTTAAAAGGTCCAATAAAAAAAAAAACTGCCAGTTCCTCTTCTTGAAGATCAGCCAACTACATTTCATTTGGTTTCCTCTCCTTGGCAGAATTTATATGCCAAAATCAATAAGTCTGGTTCTTATGACCTGAAATGTAACCGCAACGCAGAATTCAGCTTTGGTATTAAAAAGGATGATAGTCCATACAAAAATTCCTTTAACAAAATTCCAACATTTGTAGAAATCTTGTCAGTTTTTGTATCAGTAAAACGCTAATAAAATTTCTTGAATGTAAGTTCACATTTGTATTCCAGACAAGGCATCTAGTTTTCCGCTTTGCCGAAGAAATCTAAATTTTTGGTTTTTGCAAATGTTGACCTTAAGGCCCATTTTCAAAAATAAAATAAAATAAAATCCAGTAACGGCAAGACATCCGGCGTGTTCTCCTTATAGTTGGATCTTATGGTTCAAGCTTAAAAATTTATGAAATTCTCTCCAATGTCCGAAAGTGGTCCTGCCATAGAGGACTTTCGCGATTCCTCCATGTCCAGCCTCTTTGTCCCGTCTGGTCCTGGCGTGTCCCTGTCTCGTCCCATTTCCCAGCAGGCTTTGTGCCCCTCTACCCTCCCTTCGTCCCTCCCTCCCTCCAATCCGCCCCATCAATAACCGGCCGGTGCGTTCGTGTGACGGCGGTGCATTAGGAAAATTGGATCTCTGCGACGAAGCACTGTTTTACCAAAGTAATCACTGCTGATGGCAATAGACCAAAGAGAGACAGTTTTACTGCAGTGAGGAGGCGAGGGGCTAGGAGGAAGGAGCAGGACACAAGGAAGCAAATAAATGAACTAAGGATGAACTGCAAGAACGAGTCGATATAAAGTTCTGTCTACTTTATTATTCACATTTTGGGTCATTTGGTCACTCTGGGTTGTCAGGAGGTGATCTGGTTGGTGGGCGGGTGCTTGTGTTAATTTTCATCATAGTTTTTAATATTATAATTTTAATTAAAAGTGATGTTCTGTGATTTATGTTATATCATATGACAAGTTTTAATCTAATGTTTTGTCCAGTAAAACCCAGACTTAATGAAAAAAACTAAAAGACTGATCTGTGCATGTTTTGGACAAAGGACGGCTGAGCTGCACACAGACTCTCACCATTTATAGACTAAGTATGTATTTATGTACAGTTTGATAATGCTTTTATTCATATTCTATGCTTCGGGATGCTTCCTAAAGAGCCGGAGGAAGTGTGTGTGGAGAGGGAAGTCTGGGCCTCCTTGCTCAGACTGCTGCCTCTGCAACCTGGCCCTGGATAAAGCCAAAGAAAATGGCAGGACGGAAAACTTACTGCAGTCATTGTCGCAGTAGGTTGGGTTATACCAGCGGTGGGCAAACTTTCTGAATCATGGGCCACAAAGGGTTCTAAAATTTGACAGAAAGACCGGACCAGGTAGCCAGACTGGTGCCACCTAGTGCCTCTGCTCAGTTTCATTTCTCTCCAGCGACTAGGTCAGGAATCAGAATACACTAGACGGATTGCAAAAACCCTAGAAGTGTGAGTTCGGGCACCAGCCAATCAGCAAAGAGACAGACATTCTGTGTTGGCAACGATTCCCGAGATCGGGGATTTAAAGCCGGAACAAAGAGAATGTTTGATGAATTTTATCAAGGGGAAAGACGTTATTGTCCTTCTTCCTACGGGATTTGGGAAAAGCATTACATACATCACACGACCAAACAGCAGCGATTGGTTAAATGAAGAAAAGTAACGGCCTACTGTTGAGCGAACGAATCCTAATGCTGCGAGGTCACATGGTTTCCACAGAGTGAAACCGGCTGATGAATCAGTCTACAGACCAGGAGCAGGTGGATGGAGTTTTCTGGTAATCCACCTCATAAGAGAAAAAAATATCCCATGTTACTGAAATATCCCATAATTGAAAATCATTACAGAGCATTAGAACTAAATATCAGTCTTTCATGTCCCACAGTATTTACTATTTATTGAAATTACTTTTAAAACACTGAAAATTATCATTATTATTATTATTATTATTATTATTGTTATAAGTCAAGATTAAAAAGATTAAAGGGCAAACTCAAACCTCCATGTTTGTTTTCCCAGTGGGATGTGTCTATTGTCAAAGTCGATCTTTTCAAGTCTTTTGAACCATATCACTTTTGTTTCTGGTTCTGATATTGTCATATTTTAGTTTTGGGATTCGGACATCGTAATTGTGTGGTTGTGGGATGCCTGTTTCCCGCTGTTAGGACATCAAACAACCACACAATTACGAAATCAAACATGACGGTTTGATGCTCACTTTTTCTGAGAATCCTTTCCAGTATGCATTGCGCGATGACCGGAAGTCCGAAATTCGGGATGAATGTATTGTGAATCTGGAGGTCTGGTTCTTGTTTTCCTTCTCCAGCAGATGGCGCCAATGCTCTGGGTGACACGGGGACTTGGTTCTTTGGTTTTCCTCTGTAAAACTCAGTCAAAAGTCAAGAATTCAAAAGTATAGCACAGGCGTCATATTTCCTGACATTCCATAATTTTGTTAGAGAAACATGTTTTTTTTTTTTTTTTTTTTCTAAATTCTACACATATTACACATTTTATTCAACATTAAAATATTTACAGATTTACAGAATAGTTCACAGATGTACTTTTTATTCTAGCAGCAGGTTGCATTTCGGTAATGACCATCTAAATCAAACCTATAAATATAACTTTAAAGCTACAAGATAAGACAAATTTAAGTTGGTACAGTCAATATATTAAAATGCATATGGCTTGTTAGCAATTATATTTATGAAGATTTCTAAATTTATTTGATAACTTTTACCTAGCAACCATACTGTGAAAATTGTCTAAAATTACACAATAGTTAAATTAACCCTGCATTTGAAAGCTTTGATAACAGACATATTCCTTTTTAGAACCACTACATCCTTTATTTTTGTGCTTTTCTTTTTAAGTTTTGTCCGGGAACTAATACAAATCTGATGTAAAACTATGATAAATATTCACCACAAGTAAATATCACCAAACCAAGTAAAAATTATTAGAAAAAGCTGTCATACACACTTTAAGATCAGGTTAAAAGAGGCAGGTTTTACGCCGAAGCAACCCTCTCCATTTCTCCAGGCTGGGGACTGGCACAGAGGGACACACACAGCGCCCCCTGTGGCTGGATTAGACCCACCGCCCGTGCTCGTACAGAGTTAGTGTGTTAGTAAGTGCGTGCAGACATACTCACCGTAAACAGCAGCCTCTGGACCTGTGAAGACTATTTTAAAAGTTCGGTTAAATAGTTTAGAGCTGCAATGAGAAAAGTCAGAAGAGTTAGGGTTAGAACCGTCATTTCACAAGACAAACCCGAAACAATTTTACAACAAACACAATGGCAAAATTAATATGAGATTTAACCTTTAACCCTGTAAAGTTAATACAATAACAAAACAGAAATGTCAGCGTATTTCAAACTGGTTAAAATGAACAGATCCTGTGCAAACCTGTGGAAGAGTTGGATTAGGAAACAACTACTAGACTTTCAGTTTAGTGTCAGGGTTAGGACCAGAGCAGCAGTCCAAATCTGGCCCACGTTTAGACCAGTTCAGACCAAACCAAATAAAACATACACACAGCCCAAAGCTCAAGTCAGTTTTCAGACCTTTTTAACTCCAAAGGAAACTGTTGAAGGGTTAGTTTACAAGAAGTTATTTCAGTTTCACCCAACCATGACATGTTTTACCAGCCTGTTTAAATCTGGTCCGTATTTAGACCAGTCGAGGCACACGCCAAAAACACACAAGACCCCAAGCCCAAGCGCAACCTGTGGAAATTGTAGTTTAAACATTTAATCTGGCCCACATTTAGACCAGATCAGACCAAAAGAGACCAGCTGCGTCCATTAAAGTGAGCCAACGTTTACAATATGGCCACCTTTCAGACCAGTTTAGGCCTAAAACTAAAGACTTTAAATTTGAAACTTTAGAGTTGAATTTAATAAGTTGAAAAGTTCTGTCATCAGTAAACAAAATTCCACCTAAAATATTAATTAAGAATCACCCTTGTTTACAGTATGGTTGTATTTAAAAATTATTCATATCTGCAACCCATACATGACAATTCGGGTGAAGTTTATTATTTTATTTGGACAACAGTAAATATACAGTGTGTTCTAATTAAAAACAGTAATTACCTTTGAGGCAGCTTCCTGTCAGCGCTGTTACACACATCTGTAACCCAGTCACTGTGGCCCTAAAGAGAATTAGATTTAAATTGAGTAGAATAATTACTGAGGAACATGAACATTTGCAAACTCAGACAGTGCTGGAGTATTTAAAGTTCACCTTCAGCGAGAGGGTCCGACTGAGGGAGGTCATGTCCCACACAGACACGAGGAGGGCACCTACACAAAGAACACAATTAGTATGAAAATAGTTAGTAGAAATAATATAAAATACAATAATACTTTTTCATAAGGTTTGTAGGTCCAAGAAGTACATGGCTGGGACTAAACCATGACTAAACCCAGACCAGAACCACGACTAAACCAGGACAAAACCAGAAAAGTTTTTAAAATAGGAATTCTGCTGAAGTTTATTACTACAGAGGAAATAAGAATCCAATATTTACTGTATTTGTAAAAGTGATTTTTTTGCCCATTAAGCCGGTTTTGTACTAGTTTAAGAAATATTACAAATTTTTTACTTTGTCAATCATGTTTATGAAATATATTTTTAATGCCAGTACTCAAGCTCCATTTCCTAGTTTTCTATGTTTTCTCTTTGTTTTTCCTACAGCTGCCAT
Organism: Boleophthalmus pectinirostris; assembly: GCF_026225935.1. Lineage (NCBI taxonomy): Eukaryota > Metazoa > Chordata > Actinopteri > Gobiiformes > Gobiidae > Boleophthalmus > Boleophthalmus pectinirostris. The sequence goes on along the minus strand of NW_026571018.1, from coordinate 2,079,684 downwards.
TCATTTCATAATCCTCCCAGGGCTGCCTCTATATCCTCACTCTGTTCTATCTATACACTCCTTCTGTTCATTCACTCTGTGCTCGATTTCACTTGTTCGTCTGTTTTGTTTCTTCCAGCATGTTTTTGAGCCCGGCAGCTTTAGTTGTTGACATGGAATGACCAGTGTTATTTTATTCTTACACATGTTACAATGTGTTTGAAAAAAAAAAAAAAACAACATAGCAAAACGTTTGTTCAACTTATATTCAAAGACTAATAAATATTCAAATCCTGATGCAGATCTAAATGTCATTATTGTAGAATAGAACCAGTTTTTACTCTAACTTGCTTAATTCAAGGCAACCAATTTAACTTAAAGTAAAGGTTAGTACATATTTGAGATATGAGGAACTGGCTGATTAGTTTTCATTCATAAAACTCATGTTGTGAAGCAGTGCCAACTAAATTTCACTTCACCTGCTGTGCCTTGTTAGATTTTTTTTTTTTTTTTTTTTTTTTAGGAATTTACTGAAGACTACACTGAGGAATTACTTGTAAGCTCAGTTTTAGAATCACAGTCCATTTTAGTCAGATTTTTTTCAAGACAATAATTTTCCTAGATTTTTTCAAGTAAGTGTTACGTAGATTTTAGAGTGATGTTTTAAATGTTTACACTTGTCAAACACAGATGCAAGGAGAAAAGCAGGCACCATTTGGCTGTTGCACATTTAATGAATAGAGCGAATCACTGCTGTCTGGACATTTTGAAAATAATAATTATATAAATCACCTTACAAGTTAAATCTGAAAGTCTATTGCAAACATTTACAGATGGACAAAAGCGTTAACTGTAATTTGCCAAATAGTCGTAGAAGGACACGAAGTAAAACGAATACGTGACCCACGAGACGTGTGTTTACTGTACCTGAAAAATACGTCAATTTCAACTACATGCAAAGTACACGGGCACTGTTTTTAACTCAAGACTATTCGTAGACATGCCCTTTTGGCATAAAGTAGTCAACATTCACAACTTAGAATAGGTTTGATCAAATTTCGAAGCAAAACGTGGAAGAAAGTCTGCGTCCAGTGTTGAATGCGCGAAGGCATTGACGTGGTTTCGACGTTTATAATATCATACAGACATCTTACCTCGAACAACGACAACATCCACAGGAAGCAAAGGTTGTGAACTACACGTGGATGTATAATATGTGACCAAAAATATTAAAAATGAGCGAGGTTTTCCGTTTGAAGTGCGAAGAGAAAACACAAAGCCGAGCCAGAACAGGCGAGGAGTTGACATTGAGTCTCTACGGTTCTCACAGCATTTATAAATATCCTCCGCGCGCGCCCCCGACAAGAGACTCAGATCTAACCCGAGACAAACCATGACAGAGACCGCTCCCACAGCAGCGCCCGCCGCGGCCAAACCTAAGGCCCCTAGGAAGAAGGCCGCGGGCAAAAAGAAGGAGGGTCCCAGCCTCCAGAAGCTCATCACCGGCGAGATCGCCGCATCCAAGGAGCGCAAAGGCGTCTCCGTAGCCGCGCTGAAGAAGGCTCTGGCTGCGAAGGGCGTGGATGTGACCAAGGCCAACAAGCGCATCAACAGCGCCCTGAAGAGACTGGTCACTTCAGGCGCCGTGAGCCAGACCAAGGGCACGGGCGCCTCCGGTTCCTTCAAACTGGCCAAGAAGGAGGTCAAACCCAAGACCGTGAAGAAGAAGGCCGCCGCCAAGCCCAAGAAGCCCGCGGCAAAGAAAGCAGCCAGCCCCAAGAAGAAGACGACCGTCAAGAAGCCTGCGGCCAAGAAGCCTAAGTCCCCGGCCAAGAAAGCGGTGAAGAAGGCAGCGCCCAAGAAAGCAGCGGCCAAGAAGCCCGCCAAGAGTCCCAAGAAAGCGGCTCCCAAGAAGCCCAAGGCCGTGAAGAAGAGCCCCAAGAAGGCCCCCGCGAAGAAGGCCGCCCCCAAAAAGGCCAAGAAGTAAAATCACACCGACTCCCGCCACACAAAAGGCTCTTTTAAGGGCCAACACTTTTACTAAAGAGCTCTTTAGTTCATTCACATACATACATACGGGACAGTTCATACGGGCAAATGCAATTCGATATTCCCACTAAACGCCAAGTGGGGAGTTCGTGACACAAAACCGGTGTAGATTAAGCAGTTACGATGCGTAATCGGTCCGCGTCTGCTCAAAAAACACGATACATCCCTCGATCCTTCCCTCACGCGATAATGTCATTTTCTATTTACTTTTCTGATTACAACCTCTCAAACTCACCAAAGGCCCTATTTGACCCACTGTATTTAGAGAATACATGTACATTGTGATTTTTATTTTTTTTTTTTATAGCTTTACACAACACGAATCATAAAGCATCTGTGTATGACCCGCATGTTAGGAGAATGTGCGCGGGACACAAAGAGATTAAAATACAATCTATAACAACTAACAACAGTGACGATATTTTCTTGGTCTGAAAAGCCGCTGTGGATTTGTGTTTAGACGCAGACACGTGAGAGGGGGGGAGACTCGTTTCCGTTTGGGGGCGGGGTCGAACTGTTTGAATGCAGCGCGCGAGCAGCATCCGCCAATCCCCTTCACGCCCAGGCCCTTCAAAAAGCCGCTGCCTCTGTCCCGCGCACACAGTTCGTCTAAACTGAAGACTTTCTTGCAACCAATATGGCTAGAACCAAGCAGACTGCCCGTAAATCCACCGGAGGAAAGGCTCCGAGGAAGCAGCTCGCCACCAAGGCTGCCCGTAAGAGCGCTCCAGCCACCGGCGGCGTCAAGAAGCCTCACCGCTATAGGCCCGGCACCGTGGCTCTGAGGGAGATCCGACGTTACCAAAAGTCCACTGAGCTGCTGATCCGCAAACTGCCCTTCCAGCGCCTGGTCAGGGAGATCGCCCAGGACTTCAAGACCGACCTGCGCTTCCAGAGCTCCGCGGTCATGGCTCTGCAGGAGGCCAGCGAGGCCTACCTGGTGGGTCTGTTCGAGGACACCAACCTGTGCGCCATCCACGCCAAGAGGGTCACCATCATGCCTAAGGACATCCAGTTGGCCCGTCGCATCCGCGGAGAGAGAGCTTAAACGTCATGTGCCCTAAAACTACACAACGGCTCTTTTAAGAGCCACCTACACCAAACTAAGAGCTGATTTTCACCACACAAATGTCCAAGCACAGTGTATCAAAGTGTACTCAATACTGAAATAAGCCTTATGCTAATTTGCTTTGAGAGCGCATCAGATTTATAATATTATATAGTCTGTAAGGTGTATATAGTAATGATTTATTTTAGTATTTGTTTTGCTTACCTGTTTTTATTTACCCGTGATAAAGAAACCGCGATGAAACTTGACTAGTAAATGTGGCACTGCAGTTTATATTTAATATCTGGGTAATATCTGGTTGTCTGATTTGCGCTGCTGTCTTGGCCAGGAACCCATTAAAAAGAGATGAGTGATCTCAATTGTACTTTTTAGGTTAAATAAAAGTTCATTATGTCAATTATGTCAAAACTATTAAACCAAATCCAGTCGAAGTTCAACGAAAACACAGGTCTTTGTATCCTCAGTGGGAGGCCGTGGATGTCCGTGCTGGCTTCTGATTGGACGCGTGCACTAACGCTCAATCTGGCCAATCAGAAGTCAGCAACATTGCAATATATTGGCCGCTGCAGTAGTAAGAGGCATATGTGTCTTGAACGTGATATTATTTTCGGAAGTCATTGTGAAGATGTCTGGACGCGGAAAAGGTGCCGGTAAAGCCAGAGCTAAGGCCAAGAGCCGCTCTTCCAGGGCTGGATTGCAGTTTCCCGTGGGCCGTGTGCACAGGCTGCTCAGGAAAGGAAACTACGCTGAGCGCGTTGGTGCTGGAGCCCCCGTTTATCTAGCCGCAGTGCTTGAGTACTTGACCGCTGAGATCTTGGAGTTGGCCGGGAACGCTGCACGGGACAATAAGAAGACCCGTATCATCCCCCGCCACCTGCAGCTGGCCGTCCGCAATGACGAGGAGCTCAACAAGCTGTTGGGAGGAGTGACCATCGCCCAGGGAGGCGTGCTGCCCAACATCCAGGCCGTGCTTCTGCCCAAGAAGACCGAGAAGGCCAAGTAAATCTGCTTCTCCAAACCAACCAAACAACGGCTCTTTTAAGAGCCACCCACTCGTAACAGAGCATAATTTTCTAGTCTTGTATTACATGTGGGGCATTTTCATGTTTATTTCAGGTTTAAATTGATCTTCAACAGGAATGCATTCTGTTAAAATTTCTCTGCAGCAGACATACGAAGTCTCTGTTGTTGTTCGCACCCCAAGGGCAGATTATACACATGATTGTTATCAAGTACCTGTACCTGAGGTTCTCCTGATATTGAGTGGAATGCTAACTGTAGGCACAGCTCTGTTTAGAGCATCGTTTAAATTAGACTTTAATCTGAGATTTTATTTAAAACAATCTGACCATAAAGGACAGGGTAAGAAGTCATGAGTTTCTCAGTTCACCTTTTTGTTGAAAATCTAAACGGGTTCAGACTAATCATAGCCTCGTGAATTGTGCTCTTTAAATCTATTTTGTATTGAGTTTTCAGACAAACCATGAAGACACACACATTATAGACATAGAGCACCCCACCATGTTACTGCAAATAGTGTCTATGTGTGTGAGAGAGAGAGAAGGATCTCGTGCTCTCTGCTGGGCCACATGGAACTCACAGCTCTGCCCTTGAGTGTTTTTCATCAACATGAACTTGAGCATTAAGATCAAAAGTAAAGCGCATTTGCTAAATGTGAATATTTTAGGCTGAGCTCCGGAGCTGAAGAATGAAAAGGACACAGGAAGTCAAAGACAGAGAAGTCGACTTCAAGTTGAGTCCAAGTCTACTGTTCAAGTCCTGTTTACACAAAATTACAAAATGAAAATGTATATTTTCAAATAATCTATGCTTTTCCTACAAAAAGAGAACTGGAATGTGTCTCTTCTCTGTTTGCTATCTCTGACCAGGATGTTTTAAGTAGGATAAAGTCGTGGGACTATTTTTAATACTGTGTATTTTCGCATTCTGGGTAAAGATTAGAGAGGACCAAAAAAATAAAAAGGCAAAGCAGAGAGCGGTATGCAATTTGACCAATCAGCTTTGAGGAACGGCGCAGTCTCTTTACATGGGGTGGATATAAATAGAGCGGACAAGAACTTAGTGCAATACTCGTTCGTCTGAACTCGGAAGAACACAGTATGCCTGATCCAGCAAAGACCGCGCCCAAGAAGGGCTCCAAGAAAGCCGTTACTAAGACCGCAGGCAAAGGCGGCAAGAAGAAGAGAAAGACCAGGAGGGAGAGCTACGCCATCTACGTGTACAAGGTGCTGAAGCAGGTTCACCCCGACACCGGCATTTCCTCCAAGGCCATGAGCATCATGAACTCCTTCGTCAACGACATCTTCGAGAGGATCGGCAGTGAGGCCTCCCGCCTGGCGCACTACAACAAGCGCTCCACTATCACTTCCAGGGAGATCCAGACCGCCGTGCGCCTCCTGCTGCCTGGAGAGCTGGCCAAGCACGCCGTGTCCGAGGGCACCAAGGCCGTCACCAAGTACACCAGCTCCAAGTAAACTGTCCCCTTGCGCTAAAAACCCAAACAACGGCCCTTCTCAGGGCCACCCACAACTAAAAAGGGCACTTTCTGTTCTACTTGTACGGTTAAATCTGACTGACACTGGTTTGGCAGCTTGGGTTTTGTTTGTTTTTTTTCAGATTTGCGTGCTGTGTATTAACATCAACTATGACTGTTTGTATATATTTAGTAAAGAAAATTAGGTCAAAAGGGAAAAACGTTTCCAGAAACGAATCGATCAGCAGACAGGGAGTACAACAGGAATTATGAGAAGCTCACATTTAAAATACTTAATACAATCTCCATAAAGCATACAAATGAATGGGATGGGTCTCAGGACGCTATAAACTAGCGTCTGAAACCCAACAATGATTTCAAGGCTTTGGTGTAACGTACAAGTTTCTAGTGCAACAGATTTAAGACGCTTGCTTAAATGTCTTTTTCGTTACTCAAAAGCTATGTGGATTTTCATGAGACTCCCGGGCGAGTTTGCATGTTTGTGACAAAAAAAAAGTCTTGAGTGACTTTCTACTCCATCCACATTTGACATTTGTCAAAGAAAATCTTCAGCAGCTACTAGCCAACATTATTGCAGTGACTCAGTTCGCGCGGGTTGGGGCAGGTACGGCGCACACCAAGAGTTAGTAATATAGCAATAATTAAATATAAGACGACCGAACTACACCAGAGAAGATTTCCCTTAATAGTTAGTGGGTGGCTCTTAAAAGAGCCGTTTGTGTTTAGTTCAGATCTGTGCGTTTAACCTCCGAAGCCGTACAGAGTGCGGCCCTGTCTCTTCAGGGCGTACACCACGTCCATGGCGGTCACGGTCTTTCTCTTGGCGTGCTCGGTGTAGGTGACGGCGTCACGAATCACGTTCTCCAGGAAAACCTTTAGCACACCGCGGGTCTCCTCGTAGATCAGACCAGAAATACGCTTCACACCACCGCGGCGAGCCAGACGGCGAATAGCGGGCTTAGTAATGCCCTGGATGTTGTCACGGAGAACTTTACGGTGACGCTTGGCGCCTCCTTTTCCGAGTCCTTTGCCTCCTTTACCGCGTCCACTCATTTCGTCTGCTGAGAACGAATGTAATGAAGTTGCATGCTGCCCCGCTACTTTTATCCAGCCTTTGCGGACTTTGGAGAAGACGGTCTCTGGGCGGAGTCAATCTTAAACCAATAGGCACGTGTCAGGGGAGGGGTGCATACCAACGGTCGTTTACCCAGCAGAAACAATGTGCGTGCGAGCGAGCGTTTTTAGAATCTAATAGTAGTATTAGTGTTAATAATTGACGTCAACGTATTAAACTAATCTAACATTTATTCTCAATTAATAAAAACTTGAGTTATTTAATAATGAATGGATTTTCAACATTTAATGTGGCATTGATGTCCAAACTTGTACGTTACACCAAAACGTTACGTTAGCCTTGAAATCATTGTTGGGTTTCAGATGCTAGTCTATAGCGTCCTGAGACCCATCCCATTCTTGCTCTTGCATTCATGCTTTATGGAGATTGTATTAAGTATTTTAAATGTGAGCTTCTCATAATTCCTGTTGTACTCTCTAGAGCACACCCTGTCTGATCGATTCGTTTGAGACTTCTGGAAACGCTTTTTCCTTTTGACCCAATTTTCTTTATTAAATATATACAAACACAGTCATAGTTGATGTATTAAGTCTGAATATATGTTCGTAACTGCATAGCAAGACTGAAATGCAAATTATCGCACAAGGGGGACAGAACTATCGTTAATACACAGCACGCAAACCTGAAAAAAACAAAACCCAAGCTGCCAAACCAGTTTCAGTCAGATTTAACCGTACAAGTAGAACAGAAAGTGCCCTTTTTAGTTGTGGGTGGCCCTGAGAAGGGCCGTTGTTTGGGTTTTTAGCGCAAGGGGACAGTTTACTTGGAGCTGGTGTACTTGGTGACGGCCTTGGTGCCCTCGGACACGGCGTGCTTGGCCAGCTCTCCAGGCAGCAGGAGGCGCACGGCGGTCTGGATCTCCCTGGAAGTGATGGTGGAGCGCTTGTTGTAGTGCGCCAGGCGGGAGGCCTCACTGCCGATCCTCTCGAAGATGTCGTTGACGAAGGAGTTCATAATGCTCATGGCCTTGGAAGAAATGCCGGTGTCCGGGTGAACCTGCTTCAGCACCTTGTACACGTAGATGGCGTAGCTCTCCCTCCTGGTCTTTCTCTTCTTCTTGCCGCCTTTGCCTGCGGTCTTAGTAACGGCTTTCTTGGAGCCCTTCTTGGGCGCGGTCTTTGCTGGATCAGGCATACTGTGTTCTTCCGAGTTCAGACGAACGAGTATTGCACTAAGTTCTTGTCCGCTCTATTTATATCCACCCCATGTAAAGAGACTGCGCCGTTCCTCAAAGCTGATTGGTTAAATTGCATACCGCACACTTTTTTCCACTTTAGTGAATATACTTTAATTTCATTGTAGCCATACGTTAGATATTTGCTCTGTTCCTTAGCTTTAAATCTAATAGCCTCTAAAATGGATTGGAAGTGTGTCAGCTGTTCGGATATTATAAATTTACGGTACTCTTTACATTCCAGTAAGGTCAATGGTTATTGTATAAATACGCTTATGATATTTTATTATTGCTTTGAATATGAACGGCTCCTTCATATGAGACCAAAGTAAATATATTAATCCATGTTTCTGATGACGTGTTTTTAGACTGCAAGTATTTCTTCCTGAGTAGAGTCAGTTTCAACCAAGAACAGGCATATTAAAAAAGATTTGAATACATTACTAAACCATTGTATTTCTATTGGAGGGACGATACATTAAAAAGTTCCAATACAATGTAAGCCCTTGAAAAGGACAAAAAAAAAATTGTGTTGCTTTGCTTTTGAAAGACTCATGAAATTTTGATAATTTTTATTCCCCTTTCCTGATCCCATGGGGGCTGTTGTCTTTGTTCTGTAAACTGATTAAATGAAGTACTGGGGTTATTTCTCTAAATGCACAGATGTAAAATGGTTAAAGGGCATTCAGTCCCAACACCACACACGTCTTTATTAAACAGTCAATGTAGTGATTTGTTACTTAAAAGTGGAGGCAAAGTTAATGTATGGATCTAAAAATAAACAAAAAATGAAGTGTTAACACGTTATAACATGATGCCCTTTGTCACAAGTGGGTGGCTCTTAAAAGAGCCGTTATTTGTTGGTTTGGAGAAGCAGATTTACTAGTACGGAAGCCGAGAGGGGTCACAACAAACGCAAACGCCGCAACAAATACAAATGCGACAACACAACAAAAAGCCACAACACACCAAAAAAAGCCACAACTCACCAAAAAAAGCTACAACACACCAACAAAAGCCACAATGGAAATGACTGCGGGACTCTATTTTAATGCAAACGCCACAACAAATACAAACGCCACAACACAAATGCAAATGCCGCAACACATTAAAAAGTCACAACACATTAAAAAACTACAACACATTAAAAAGTCACAACGGAAGTGACCGCGGGACTCTATTTTCCAGGAGGACCAACTATTCTCCTCTGGCTACTGTTCAGGCAGTCATTGCTGAGGAGCAAAGGGGAGTAGGCCAGCTCCTAGGATATAGAGCAATGTGGCAGACTCTCAAACAGAAGCACTCTATCGTGGCCAGAAGAGATGATGTCATGTGTTTAATGAAAAGCCTGGATCCAGCAGGAACAGCAAATCGCTCCAGTCGCAGATTTGTCCGGAGAGCATATTGTTCTGTGGGACCAAATGATACCTGGCATGTAGATGGGTATGATAAACTTAAGCCATTTGGAATCGCCATAAGTGCCTGTATTGATGGATATTCTAGAAAAATCATGTGGCTTAAATGTGCAAAATCCAACAATGATCCATTGGTCATTGCTCTAAATTATATCAACTGTGTCACTGAGTTTAGAGTATGCCCAAAGCGCCTCCGTACAGACTGTGGCACAGAAAATGGAATAATGGCAGCACTTCACTGTGTCTTGAGGTCAGAGCACACTGATGAATTTTCAGGGTCCAAAAGCCACATGTATGGCACATCAACATCAAACCAACGCATTGAAAGCTGGTGGTCCTTCTTTCGTAAACAAAGGTTTTTATCATTTGTATAATTTACTTAACCTCACAACTTGATTTTATACTAATGTTAACCATTACTTAGTCCTTTTTAGGTAGAACATTACAGTAAAATATGTGTTATCCCTGTAGGAGCCAGTTTTGGATGGACCTCTTTGCTGATTTGAGGGAGAAGCATCTCTTCAATGGGTGTCAGGAGCACATCTCTTTGTTGCGATACTGCTTTTTGGGGGTCTTGCAAAAAGAACTGGACACCTACAGGCAGCACTGGAACACCCACACTATCCGTCCTGTTCACCAGTCCAGATGCCCATCTGGTAAACCAGAAGCAATGTATCATGTGCCTCACAGGTGAGGATTACATTGTAATACATACATAATATAATAATACATATTTAAACAGGGACAAATAGTCATTTTAAATATGTCTAAAACACAGGGAATTAATTAATTTAATAATGATTAATGAAACCAGCCCCACCTGTACACCCCCATTTCCTGCCCCACATATTCCCCCTTTTGCCACAACACCCAAGGGGCCACAATCCATCCAGGGTTCTGTTCGTATTTTAGCTTTACATTTGTCTTTGCAAATACCCTTAGACTGTAAAGAGTGTTAGTCATAAAAGTAAAAGTGAAACAAAATCAAGGCTTTGAATACTTTGTTAATGTTGACATTATTCTGTACCTGTCCCTAGATTCCATGGGAGGAACTGTGGATTCCCAACTTCGTCACAAACAATTCACCACTTATACAGCCTACTTCCTGCACCAACAACTCATGATGAACTGCAACCCATTTTTGATGAACTGCGTCGGCAGAGAGGTCTGGCAGCTCCTCTGCAGTGGGAATCTGCTGTGGAGAATTATGTTCTACTGAAGGACATGGCTGGTCTCTAAAACTACCCCTGCTGTTCAGGAAACCATTGAAGTGAAAGGGTGGAGGATTTGAGGAACAGTGTTGTCCCCTGAGTTATTTTTTAAGGCACTGCCCTAATATTGCCATCCTTGAAGTTGTAACAAGTTGTACATTTCAATAAAATTACACATTACAGCTGTATGTTTTGTGCAAATGTTCAAGTCCATACAATAAACAAACACACAAATTATTTTGGCCTGTTTTTTTTTTATATTCATAAAAAAATTGAGTAAAAGTAGCACATTCAGCTTCTGAAGCGCTGATGACTGTAACAATAAACAGTGCTAGTTGCTGGATAAAATGTAGAATTTCCTGTGACAATGTTTAAACACTAGCCTGAACATGTGGCCACTGCAATCACTCAGTTAACTTGTATGGCTTTTCACATTTGTTTTACTGACTGTTGAACACAACACATCCTATTAAGATACAACATTAACACATTAACACTCACAGAACAGCTCATTAACACTGAATTAATGACATCCAAATCCAGGGGAATTCTTTATCCCAAAATCCATGTTTGTTTTAAAGGTACTGTAGCAGTCCAGTAGAGGAAGCTTTAAAGTATTGGCACATGTGTTTGCCATTGGGAATGTTGAACTTGCGAGAAACTCAAGACGTGGCTTTGGATCCATTCCAGCTGGAGGCACGCGTGGCACCCCTGTGGCAAACATGAAGAGCTCCTCCAAGGACACCAAGGTGTTATTTTCTAAAAATTGACAGATATGAAAATAATCAGCTGAATCTCACTCTCTCACTCTCTGTCTGTCTCTCTCAGTCTCTCTCAGTCTCTCTCATGTCTCTCTCACTCTCTGTCTGTCTCTCTCACTCTCTGTCTGTCTCTCTCTCTCTCTGTCTGTCTCTCTCTCATGTCTCTCTCTCACTCTGTCTGTCTGTCTGTCTCTCTCTCACTTTCTGTCTGCTCTCTCTCACTTCTGTCTGTCTCTCTCTCTCTGTCTATCTCTCTCACCCAATTTGAAAACCCCTGTAATAGAGCAAATTACCTTCACAATCAAGTAGGTCGTCTGCCCAGAAGCTCATGGTTTTGTCCTCCTGGACCTTCCTGTTGCTTCCATTTGGACTCAGCTCAGGTTGGAACATGTGTTCAACCTCTGCAGCAGTTAACCTTTTGTTGACGTGGCAGAGGACATCGGTCAGAACTGAAGGATGCTGTTGTAGAGCCGTTAAAAACTGCAAAGTGGCAAGACCGGCTTTGAATCTAAAATACAACAGCAGGATGATAATGTGGTTAATCCTGTAGCATGGTTAGGTGCCTTTTCAGCATTCAAACACTTCAAACACAAAATTTCTAAGATTTTAAGTTTTCTGATACACTTTTCCATAGCCTATTTCTAAGGATAAGTACTAGAAGAGTTTTATGTACACTGTATTTGCTAGTTTGCAGAGATAACACAATAGCCTTTTTTACAATAAACATTTGTTGTTGAAATATAGAAAAAAAAAATACCTGTCAATAGCAGCATGATTCCTGTCGATGATGAACCACCACAGGTAGTCCTTCACAATTGTGTCTTTTTCCTCCAATGACTTCACATATCTGAAACACCCAGCGGTTTGCAACATGGCACTGTTCTCTGCCAGCAGGTCTCGCAGATTCTCCAGGGACGCTGCATTCTGAATCTAAAAGAAACACACACATATATATATAGTTTACTGTATTATGCAGGTTTCAGTAATGTGCTTTCGAACATGTACGAAAGTAATTAAAAGTAATCATTAATTAACATGGTCTAAAGAAAAGTTTTACATGAACAAAACCTTTCTTTTTACCAACAAAATCTCTGCCCTGGCCTCATACCTCTCGTAGCACTTTCCCTATTTCCTCATCTGTAATGTCTGCTACTGATGACTTGAAACTGGATTTCCCTGAGATGAAGCTGACCAGATCTTCCGACAGAAAATTTGGACCAGGACCACCGTGTACTATGGACAAGGCTATCATCTGGCCGGCAAAATAATATTCATCCCCTCTTATTGCTGCCAGTAGATATGCAAAATAAACAATTATTACATTTGTTTCTATATTTTAAGGCATTGGATGGTTGAATTATGTAGTAGTTTACACAAAATAGAACCTGTTGTATTGTAAACAAGGTAGCGGCTCTCCACAGGTCCATCAAATATGGGTCGTTTGTTCAGCTCTTTCATGAGCAGTGAGAGGAATTCCCTCTTCGGCCCGCCTGTGTCGACACATTCCTCAAACCTTCCAGCATCATCAGAGAACTTAACTAGGAGGTCATAGTTTTCAGCAAATGTTCCCCTTTTGAGTCCCCTAACAGCCCCATCCCAGATGTCAGAGCGACATATGTTAAATCTGCTGACATGTTTATGGTCAATTTGGAGTGTCAGATTTTTTATTATTTCTGAAACTGACAGTAATTCCACCCTGAAACCAAATAGAACAAGACTATTTTTACTTCATAAACATACTATGTATGGTAAATTACAGCAGATTAATTTAACCACAATAAAACTCCACAATTGTTGAGCAAGTGAGTTCTTACTCTGTATCCTTTGGAATTATATGGCTGTCCACGTCCACGTCTTCTTCATCCTCGATCACAATGGGTGAATACAACTCAGTGTATTTTCTAAGAAATTAACACAAAAAAAATACATTTTGGTATTTTTAAATAAATAATATTTGTGATTTGAAAAGTGACGAACAATACCTGTAACTTGTAGTTTCCATCAGAGTTGTTAAATCAGTGGGCGACTGTTCATCATTATTATTTGTACTGTTCAAGACAGGTTCCCATATCTGAGGATTAAAAAAAAAAAGTATTACTGTGATACTTCAGACTATGGCAGAAAAAAACATATACAGTACAAACAGTTATATACATTAGAGGGAATGGTTATTTCAAAATATAGCAAAATATAACCATTTAGGTGTTAAATTTAAAATATGAGCAATGCATTGGAAAAAACAAAACAAAAACACAAGTATATACCACTGTATCAGCTGTATTGAACTCTGCAGCACTTCTGCTCATGATTATCACATCTGAGTCTGACTCCTCGGAATCTGTGGTGAGCTCCTGAGCTGGGAAATACAAGATCAGATATTAAATTATTATTTTGAACCAATACCAGAGTGTTCCTCTAGGTTGGTAATTAGTCTCAGGTTAACTCACAACAGGTCATGAAATCTGCAGCTGTACAAATGTACACGGTGATGCGTTGGTACGCCTTCCCCACTGCCTCCTTGTATTCTTTTAAAGAGAATGGGGTTGTTTGTTCCTGGTATATTTTCAATCTTTGACCCATCAGGATACAGCAGAAAGTAGGGACCTGGTGGTACATTCCTGTCAAAGGCCTTTAATTTTGTCAGCGCGCTGCTTTGTGCAGTTCTTTGGCATCTATCCCTGGTTTGACTGAAAGGGGGAGTGTCTTTCCTCTCACAGGACTCAGGACTCCATCTTTCAGCCTCATAAGGCCCACCGAAATCTACAGAGAAACACAGAAGAAAGCTTCTGTTGACTATCCTAATTCAGTTTATTTTGGGCTACATATTAGAAATACACGGCCAAGTTGACAACCTGCAAGCTCATTCACATACACATTCATAGAGAGGTTACCTTCACAGGAGTTTCTTCCACAAGGGTTTCCATCAGCGGTTCTTTTTCTTTTTAAAACATAATCGCCTCTCCTTCTCTTTTAATATTCTAAAATTCCGTAATGACTCCACTGCATCCTCTTTCTTTATGCCTCCTGCATCAAACAGAGCCTCTTTAAAGCGAATTTAAGAATCATTCAGGAATCTGACAGAGGTACAATATAGGACACATTTGTGTTAAATAAAGTTCGACTGAAACATTACCTTGACTTGTGCTGGGTTTGTCAAAGTCTTGTAGGAATTTAATATTTTTGCCACAAGAACTGCAGAATACTGTTTCAGATGGTAACCCAGAGCCACAAAAAGGACAATACATCGTAACCTGTCAGGGGCGAGAATGGTTGTCGCTAAGATTAATTCCGTAACTTTAGGTTAAGAATAGCAATCCACAAATTATTTACGACGGTCAGACAGTGACATAGATCCTGGCCACAAAACAATAAATTACTTTTACTTACGTCTTCAACTTCTCCGTTCCTTTACTTTTCACGTTGTAGTTTTTCTTCTTCACTTGCAGCTTGATCGGTCCGTCGGAAAATAGAGTCCCGCGGTCACTTCCGTTGTGACTTTTTAATGTGTTGTGACTTTTTAATGTGTTGCAGCTTTTTGATGTGTTGTGGCGTTTGTATTTGTTGTGGCGTTTGCATTAAAATAGAGTCCCGCAGTCATTTCCGTTGTGGCTTTTGTTGGTGTGTTGTGACTTTTTGTTGTGGTCGCATTGTATTTGTTGCGGCGTTTGCGTTTGATGTGACCCCTCTCGGCTTCCGTAGGGGGGGGATATCGTAGCCGGCAGTAAATTAAATTTAGACAGTCAGTAAGAGGTTCCTTTTCTTCAGATTACAATGTGCAGCACATACAATCATAATCTAAAATTAAAAGTACAAATCATAATACTACTCTCCAACATAAAGTAATTGTTTAATTTATTCTATTTTGTTTTCATGTTTTTACACCTGAGGGTGCTGTGGCAGTAAAACAAGAAGAGTACTAACAACAAATTATATGAGGGATAAAACATTAACCAATAACTACATTTTCCATATGTGGAGACAGTACAATACAACTTTAGACCTTATGATAGCATAGTCAGTCAAGAGTCGGCTCTTAGTTTGGTGTAGGTGGCTCTTAAAAGAGCCGTTGTGTAGTTTTAGGGCACGTGACGTTTAAGCTCTCTCTCCGCGGATGCGACGGGCCAACTGGATATCCTTAGGCATGATGGTGACTCTCTTGGCGTGGATGGCGCACAGGTTGGTGTCCTCGAACAGACCCACCAGGTAGGCCTCGCTGGCCTCCTGCAGAGCCATGACCGCGGAGCTCTGGAAGCGCAGGTCGGTCTTGAAGTCCTGGGCGATCTCCCTGACCAGGCGCTGGAAGGGCAGTTTGCGGATCAGCAGCTCAGTGGACTTTTGGTAACGTCGGATCTCCCTCAGAGCCACGGTGCCGGGCCTATAGCGGTGAGGCTTCTTGACGCCGCCGGTGGCTGGAGCGCTCTTACGGGCAGCCTTGGTGGCGAGCTGTTTCCTCGGAGCCTTTCCTCCGGTGGATTTACGGGCAGTCTGCTTGGTTCTAGCCATATTGGTTGCAAGAAAGTCTTCAGTTTAGACGAACTGTGTGCGCGGGACAGAGGCAGCGGCTTTTTGAAGGGCCTGGGCTTGAAGGGGATTGGCGAATGCTGCTCGCGCGCTGCATTCAAACAGTTCGACCCCGCCCCCAAACGGAAACGAGTCTCCCCCCCTCTCACGTGTCTGCGTCTAAACACAAATCCACAGCGGCTTTTCAGACCAAGAAAATATCGTCACTGTTGTTAGTTGTTATAGATTGTATTTTAATCTCTTTGTGTCCCGCGCACATTCTCCTAACATGCGGGTCATACACAGATGCTTTATGATTCGTGTTGTGTAAAGCTATAAAAAAAAAAAAAAAAAAAATCACAATGTACATGTATTCTCTAAATACAGTGGGTCAAATAGGGCCTTTGGTGAGTTTGAGAGGTTGTAATCAGAAAAGTAAATAGAAAATGACATTATCGCGTGAGGGAAGGATCGAGGGATGTATCGTGTTTTTTGAGCAGACGCAGACCGATTACGCATCGTAACTGCTTAATCTACACCGGTTTTGTGTCACGAACTCCCCACTTGGCGTTTAGTGGGAATATCGAATTGCATTTGCCCGTATGAACTGTCCCGTATGTATGTGTGAATGAACTGAAGAGCTCTTTAGTAAAAGTGTTGGCTCTTAAAAGAGCCTTTTGTGTGGCGGGAGTCGGTGTGATTTTACTTCTTGGCCTTCTTGGGGGCGGCCTTCTTCGCGGGGGCCTTCTTGGGGCTCTTCTTCACGGCCTTGGGCTTCTTGGGAGCCGCTTTCTTGGGGCTCTTGGCGGGCTTCTTGGCCGCTGCTTTCTTGGGCGCTGCCTTCTTCACCGCTTTCTTGGCCGGGGACTTAGGCTTCTTGGCCGCAGGCTTCTTGACGGTCGTCTTCTTCTTGGGGCTGGCTGCTTTCTTTGCCGCGGGCTTCTTGGGCTTGGCGGCGGCCTTCTTCTTCACGGTCTTGGGTTTGACCTCCTTCTTGGCCAGTTTGAAGGAACCGGAGGCGCCCGTGCCCTTGGTCTGGCTCACGGCGCCTGAAGTGACCAGTCTCTTCAGGGCGCTGTTGATGCGCTTGTTGGCCTTGGTCACATCCACGCCCTTCGCAGCCAGAGCCTTCTTCAGCGCGGCCACGGAGACGCCTTTGCGCTCCTTGGATGCGGCGATCTCGCCGGTGATGAGCTTCTGGAGGCTGGGACCCTCCTTCTTTTTGCCCGCGGCCTTCTTCCTGGGGGCCTTAGGTTTGGCCGTGGCGGGCGCTGCTGTGGGAACGGTCTCTGTCATCGTTAGTCTCGGGTTAGATCTGAGTCTCGTGTCGGGGGCGCGCGCGGAGGATATTTATAAAGGCTGTGAGAACCGTAGAGACTCAACTCTCTCTGCCGCGCGGCCGTGTCTCCTCTCTGTGTTTTCTCTTCGCAGTTTAAAGTTAAAAATACACAAATATGACATATTTTTGACGAATTTCTTCATATCAGATTTTAGTGCACACTCATATCTTTTTATCTAACACACCCTGGTACGAATAGAATCCTGCGTTTTAAATTACAAGCCAACAAACCCTGACCGTGTCTACACAAGCGAGACACTCGGCTGCGACTTTTTCCTACATTTTGTCTTAAATTGAACAAAACTTAGATAAATGAGAAACACTTTGTGTTTAAACCAAGAAAAGAGATGTCAAACATTACATTTACACATGAAACTCGTGCTGTGGCTCCAGCGTTTAGTTATAATTCACCGAGTTTGAGGCGGAAGTAAACACAACTGCGGAGGAGCGTTTCTGTCCGTTTGCGCTGCAGCGCTGGTGTTTTTCTTCATGTTCATACATGAAACACTGGACACTCTAATGATGTTAACATCATTCTGGCCTCCCCCAATATACGCGTACATTATTACAACTTCTGTAATTTTGGCAAATGTGGTGATTTTTGACAGATTTTTACTGGCCATGTAAAATGATTCAGCTCCTGCTTTGCCCACAGAGACTTCTCTCTTGGGCCTATTTAATGAACTATAATATAATTTTTTAAAGTTTCTCTTGTGACATAATTTCGTTGTTTTTTTTTTTTGTTTTTTTTGTCCACACATAAATGCCACAACACAGTTCTGTGTGGATTGAAATCTGGAATTATTGAATACTCATAAATTAAAATATGAGAGAAAGTGAGACTGGAGTGTTTGTGTTTTTTAGAGTGATGAGTTGTTGAGGGTTGAAAATAATGAGTCGGTCATAAATTGCCTTGTACCCTGTAAGGAGCCAGTGACGCTCTAAACCAGTGGTTTTCAGACTTTCTGAGTGAACAATTTTGGCACAACTGTTTGAGTTGGCTTCAACACCTAATCCAATCAATCCATTCCACTTTATTTCTATAAACCATTTTACAATCAAAAGTTTTCACATTGTGAAATAAAATCAACTATCTGAACCAGTAAATAACACAATAATAACAACAGACTTTACTAACAAATAATATACACTACATTAACAATTTAGCAACACAACAATATAACAATAACAACAATTGCAAATTTATTCCCAACACTTTTCTTTTTTTGACTTCTGTTAGCAAATTCTAGAATTAAATTATATAATACATATACACACACACACACACACTACTGTTCAAAAGTTTGGGGTTACCCACACAATTTTGTGTTTTCCATGAAAAGTCACACTTATATACCACCATGAGTTGTAAAATTAATAGAACATATAGTCAAGACATTGACAAGGTTAGAAATAATTTGTATTTGAAATAATATTTTTTTCCTTCAAACTTTGCTTTTGTCAAAGAATCCTCCATTTGCAGCAATTAGAGCATTGCAGACCTTTGGCATTCTAGCTGTTAATTTGTTGAGGTAATCTGGAGAAATTTCACCCCACGTTTCTAGAACACCGTCCCACAAGTTGGATTGGCTGGATGGGCACTTCTTGCGTACCTTACGGTCAAGCTGCTTCCACAACACCTCAATGGGGTTTAGATCTGGTGACTGCGACTAAATAGTTCTTGCACAATTTGGAGGTGTGTTTTGGTCATTGTCCTGTTGTAGGATGAAATTGGCTCCAATCAAGGACTGTCCACAGGGTATGGCATGGCGTTGCAAAATGGAGTGATAGCCTTCCTTATTCAAAATCCCTATTACCCTGATCAAATCCCCCACCTTACCAGCACCAAAGCAACCCCAGACCATCACATTACCCCCACCATGCTTGACAGTTGGAGTCAGACACTCTTCCAGCATCTTCTCAGTTGTTCTGCATCTCACAAATGTTCTTCTGTGTGATGCAGACACCTCAAACTTCGATTTGTCCACCCATAACACTTTTTTCCAATCTCCCTCTGTCCAGTGACTGTTCTTTTGCCCATATTAATCTTTTTCTTTTATTGGCTTTTATTTTATTGGTCTCAGATATGGCTTTTTCTTTGCCACTCTACCCTGATGGCCAGCATCCCGGAGTCACCTCTTCACTGTAGATGTTGACACTGGCATTTTGCGGGTACTGTTAAATGAAGCTTCTAGTTGAGGACCTGTGAAACATCTATTTCTCAAACTACAGACTCTAATGTACTTGTTTTCGTGCTTAGTTGTGCAGCGGCGCCTTCCACTTCTTTTTCTACTCTGTTTAGAGCCTGTTTGTGCTGTTCTATGAAGGGAGTAGTACACACCGTTGTAGGAAATTTTCAGTTTCTTGGCAGTTTCTCGCATGGAATAGCTTTCATTTTTAAGAACAAGAATAGACTGTTGAGTTTCACATGAAAGTTCTCTTTTTCTGGCCATTTTGAGCGTTTAATCGACCCCACAAATGTGATGCTCGAGATACTCAACCTGCTCAAAGGAAGGTCAGTTTTAGAGCTTCTCTAACCAGCTAAACTGTTGTCAGCTGTTCTAACAAGATTGCACAAGTGTTTTCTAATCATCCATTAGCCTTTTGATGCTATGAGCAAACACATTGTACCATTAAAACACTGGAGTGACAGTTGCTGAAAATGGGCCTCTATACACCTATGTAGATATTGAACCAAAAACCAGTCATTTGCAGCTAGAATAGTAATTTACCACATTAGCAATGTATAGAGTGTATTTCTGATTAGTTGAAAGTTATCTTAATTGAAAAAAACAGTGCTTTTCTTTCAAAAATAAGGACATTTCTAAGTGACCCCAAACTTTTGAAAGGTAGAGTGTGTGTGTGTGTGTGTGTGTGTGTGTATAATGTATATATATATATTGCTGGTCTTGTCCTCACTGCAGTTTGAGTCTTTCCACAGCTGTGACTTATCTGAAGTCTCTAATATAAAATGATAACTGTAGTAGTAGTAAAAAGTAGACACAAAATATTTAAAGCAATATTTTGCTAGGTTGTATAATCAGCAAAATTATGCTGGTGCTTTAATAGGTGTATTGTGTGACATGCTGGAAATGTGGGTCTTTTTAGTCACATAGATCACTAGATAATTATATTGTCGAGTGCATCTATTTATGTCTAAATCAGTATTAGCATGTTATTATAACCAACTGAACAAGTGACCTACTACAGATGCTCAAAAAAAAAAAAACTGAGTGCACTCCAGTGTTCCGATTAGGCTTGTTGAGTATCCTGGTATTGTATGGGTTCATGTCAACAGTCCCCTGTTCAAAAAAAATAAAAATAAAAAAATCAGAAAACTCCAGTTTGATTTTCCTTAGTATCAGGATATTGTGGCATAAACTGTATTGTTATCAGTTGATTTTACTATAATAATCAGTGTACTTGTGCGTATAAAAAAAGCACTCAAGTTTAAGAAGCTCGGTCTTTCGTGTTGTGGGTGGCTCTTAAAAGAGCCGTTGATGTTTAATTTAGAACGCTGCGTTTAACCTCCGAAGCCGTACAGAGTGCGGCCCTGTCTCTTCAAGGCGTACACCACATCCATGGCGGTCACGGTCTTTCTCTTGGCGTGCTCGGTGTAGGTGACGGCGTCACGAATCACGTTTTCCAGGAAAACCTTAAGCACACCGCGGGTCTCCTCGTAGATCAGACCAGAAATACGCTTCACACCACCGCGGCGAGCCAGACGGCGAATAGCGGGCTTAGTGATGCCCTGGATATTGTCACGAAGAACTTTACGGTGACGCTTGGCGCCTCCTTTTCCGAGTCCTTTGCCTCCTTTACCGCGTCCACTCATTTTAACTACTTCTTCAACAACGACGAAAGTAAAGAAGCTACGAGCTGCTCCGCTAATTTTATACAGCCTTTGCGAACGTTGGAGAAGACGGTCTCTGGGCGGGGCCATTCTTTCACCAATAGAATTCGGGATTGTGACGTCATATCTCAAAGAATTTTCAGTGGATCTAATGTTAAACTATTTGACATTTTACAGTTCTTTTCAATCGCTTGACACATAAGTCTTAATTTGAGCACAAATTCCAAAACTGAAAGAGCAAATTAAATTTGCATATCTTTTGTAAACTGTGGTGTTACTGTGCATGATTGACCTGCAAACTCACCCGACCTAAACCCCACAGAAAATCGTTGGGATATTGACAAGACGAGAAACGTCAGATGCAGCAATACAGATGATCTGAAGGCCGCTAACAAAGCTACCTGGGCTTCCGTTACATCTAAGCAGTACCACAGGGTGATCAATCTCCATGCCTCTTGTGTCGTGGTGATATGTGATGGACTTGATTGGAGTGACAAAAATTACACAAAACACCCTGCACGACGAAAAGGACCAAATTGAACACAAAGGAAACAATGTGAAGATAGTTTTGAAGACATGGAAGCACATGTAGTCAGTATTTAAAAAAAAAAAAAACTCTTCCAGGTTTCTTTCCAGATCCTACTCCTGGAAAGGAGTCTTTGAACATTTTGCTTTTCTGCATTAGTTTAAAAACCGTAAAAATGTTAGGAAAACAGTTAGCCTCTTCAGCATAGTGTACTCAATGAAAATAATACCCCATCACAGCAACTCATCTTACATATTCACATATATTTCAGTCTTTAACAGGAATATTGTCACTGTCAAAAAATAACAGAAAGCGCCCCTTTTAGTTGTGGGTGGCCCTGAAAAGGGCCGTTGTTTGGGTTTTTAAGCGCAGGGGGACAGTTTACTTGGAGCTGGTGTACTTGGTGACGGCCTTGGTGCCCTCGGACACGGCGTGCTTGGCCAGCTCTCCGGGCAGCAAGAGGCGCACGGCGGTCTGGATCTCCCTGGAAGTGATGGTGGAGCGCTTGTTGTAGTGCGCCAGGCGGGAGGCCTCACTGCCGATCCTCTCGAAGATGTCGTTGACGAAGGAGTTCATGATGCTCATGGCCTTGGAGGAAATGCCGGTGTCGGGGTGAACCTGCTTCAGCACCTTGTACACGTAGATGGCGTAGCTCTCCCTCCTGGTCTTTCTCTTCTTCTTGCCGCCTTTGCCTGCGGTCTTAGTAACGGCTTTCTTGGAGCCCTTCTTGGGCGCGGTCTTTGCTGGATCAGGCATAATGTGTTCTTCCGAGTTCAGATGAACAAGTATTGCACTAAGTCCTTGTCCGCTGTATTTATATCCACCCCATGTAAAGAGGCTGCGCCGTTTCTCAGAGTTGATTGGTTAAATGGCATACCGCTCTCTGTTTTTTTTTTTTTTTTTTGTCCTCCCTCCTCTTTGGCCAGAATGCGGAAATACACAGTACTAATAACAGTTCCGTTGTCTTATTCTATTCAGTGTTGATATCTATCAAATTATTTTCATTTTGTAATTTTGTGTAAACACTTGAAAGGACTTGAAGTCAACTTTTCTGTCTTTGAAAAGGGCACAGGAAAAACACAGGAAGCCATTCTTCAGGTCAGGAGCTTTAATCCTTCTCTAAGTGACCACAGCCTAAAGTATGCACATTTAGCAATGTGCTTTACTATGAACTTTGATCTTGATGTACTAATGCTGAAGTTAATGTTGATGAAAAACAGTTAAGGACAGAGCTGTGAGTTCCATGTGGCCCGGCAGGGAGCACAAGATCTCTCTCTCTCTCTCTCTCTCTCTCTCTCTCTCTCTCTCTCTCTCTCACACACACACACACACACACGTTCCACATGTATGTCTATTCAGCAGTTACTATTGAGACACAATACATACATTAACAAACACCACTTGTTAGGTTGTCTGAAAACTCATGAATTGTCCATGGTCCTGAACAATTTGGAGTTTTCAACAAAAAACTGAGAGTGACTGGCTGAGAAACTCTAGGCTACTTACAGGCACTTATTTAACAGCACATTTCAGTTCACCTGTTGCAGTTCTGTTCTTTATGGTCAGGTTGTGTTAAATAAAATCTCAGATTTAAGTGTAATTTGAGCAAACCTAGCATTCTACCCCCAGGGAATGTTGTCAGCTGTAAAGTATCACTGTACCTGAGGTTCTCCTGTCCTTGCGAGACAATAAACCCCTCATGGTTCAGACTTTTGGTACTCTCTGACGTTTATACCAGAAACATACTTCTACCGTACATTATATATATATATATATATATATATATATATATAATGTATATATATATATATATATATACATATATACACACACACACCCATTATCACTTGATAATCAAGTATTTATTTAAATACTTGGGGCATGCGTCATCTCCATAAGCAAATGATCTATTAACTAAAAAGAGTCTGGTAAGATATAATAGAACATGATGCTTTTTTTTTCCACAAGTGGGTGGCTCTTAAAAGAGCCGTTGTTTGGTTGGTTTGGAGAAGCAGATTTACTTGGCCTTCTCGGTCTTCTTGGGCAGAAGCACGGCCTGGATGTTGGGCAGCACGCCTCCCTGGGCGATGGTCACTCCTCCCAACAGCTTGTTGAGCTCCTCGTCGTTGCGGACGGCCAGCTGCAGGTGGCGGGGGATGATACGGGTCTTCTTATTGTCCCGTGCAGCGTTCCCGGCCAACTCCAGGATCTCAGCGGTCAAGTACTCAAGCACTGCGGCTAGATAAACGGGGGCTCCAGCACCAACGCGCTCAGCGTAGTTTCCTTTCCTGAGCAGCCTGTGCACACGGCCCACGGGAAACTGCAATCCAGCCCTGGAAGAGCGGCTCTTGGCCTTAGCTCTGGCTTTACCGGCACCTTTTCCGCGTCCAGACATCTTCACAATGACTTCCGAAAATAATATCACGTTCAAGACACATATGCCTCTTACTACTGCAGCGGCGAATATATAACAATGTTGCTGACTTCTGATTGGCTAGATTGAGCGTTAGTGCACGCGTCCAATCAGAAGCCAGCACGGACATCCACGGCCTCCCACTGTGTTTTTGTTGAACTTAATAGTTTTGACCTTTATTTAACCTGAAAAGTATCATTGACATCACTCATCTCTTTTTAAATGGGTTCCTGGCCAGGACAGCAGCGCAAATCAGACAACCAGATATTACAGTATATATTGTTTAATTAATAAATATAAACTGCAGTGCCACATTTACCAGTCAGGTTTCATTGCGATTTCGTTATCACGGGTAAATAAAAACAGGTAAGCAAAACAAATGTATAAATAATCTGATAAGCCTGGTGCTCTCGAAGCAAAGGTATAAACATATTTCAATGTTAATTACAGTTCGATACACTTTGTGCTTAGAGCAGTGCTTCTCAATTATTTTCTGTCATGTCCCCCCTAGGAAGAATAAAACATCTTGCGCCCCCCCCCGCGTGACTATAAATAGTATCATTTGTCTATAAAATTGTTATAAGTACACCTCTGCATAACACTGCCACCTTATATGATGCCAACAACGCTCGCTGATTTACTGAAGTAGCAGTTACAAAGCGGGATGATTGTCGGCAATATTCGGCACATTTTCGCTGAAAAAACTCAAGCGGCTTATCAGAGTGATTGGGGTGTAATGTATTTAAGTGACGCCTTAATTTATTGGGCTTCATGCTGTCGGCTGCCAACATTTTTAGACACAGTAAGCACACCGGTCTTTCCTCGTCTCCCACCGTAGTCACAGTGAAGCCAAGCGCTACATACGCTTCGTCATATTTCCTCGTCTTAGCTTTCGGGAGATTTTCGTTTGTCTCTTTATCTCCGTCTCTCTCCGCCTGTCTTCTCATCCCTGTTAAATATTTTTTCATGGTGTCACTTGAAGGTCTGCTACACTTCGTGTCTACACTTCATACTCAAACTCTGTGCAAAGCGCGCATGCTCAGTGCAAACAAAACTCCTACACCACCGAGCGAATGCTCCCTGCGCACACTGTGCCAATGAGAGCGCCACTGCCCCCTAATGTAGTGGAAGTGCAATTGCACTTTATTCTAGGACAGTAAAAAAAAATAAAATAAGCATGTTCCCCGAGGTCAAACGCGCCCCCCTTGACGGAGCCTCCCCACTATTTGAGAAGCACTGGCTTAGAGGAACATGTTGGACATTTGTGTGGTAAAAGTCAGCTCTTAGTTTGGTGTAGGTGGCTCTTAAAAGAGCCGTTGTGTAGTTTTAGGGCACGTGACGTTTAAGCTCTCTCTCCGCGGATGCGACGGGCCAACTGGATATCCTTAGGCATGATGGTGACTCTCTTGGCGTGGATGGCGCACAGGTTGGTGTCCTCGAACAGACCCACCAGGTAGGCCTCGCTGGCCTCCTGCAGAGCCATGACCGCGGAGCTCTGGAAGCGCAGGTCGGTCTTGAAGTCCTGGGCGATCTCCCTGACCAGGCGCTGGAAGGGCAGTTTGCGGATCAGCAGCTCAGTGGACTTTTGGTAACGTCGGATCTCCCTCAGAGCCACGGTGCCGGGCCTGTAGCGGTGAGGCTTCTTGACGCCGCCGGTGGCTGGAGCGCTCTTACGGGCAGCCTTGGTGGCGAGCTGTTTCCTCGGAGCCTTTCCTCCGGTGGATTTACGGGCTGTCTGTTTGGTTCTAGCCATTTCCTCTGCTTCAAGATTTCAGCGAAAACCTGAGTATTTCGATAAGAGCGGAGACAGCGGCTTTTTATAGAAGCCAGGGCGAAGCTGATTGGCTGCGTGGGGCTCGCGCTCTGAATTCAAACTCTAACCCCGCCTCCGTCCCGCGCGTTCATTCATGAATATGGAGTCTTCACGTCAGTTTGAGGTCCGTCACGCGTTTGAAATAGTCCCAGTTCCTTTTGCTGTGTCACGTCAAAGGAATAACACTATATCCGTTAAATCTGGATTGTATAACGACATTATGTGCATGTCTCCCTGTGATGTATTAATACTGCTAATGTTTTATTTATATTTTATTTATGTTCCATAAACAAAAGAAAAATTAGTCTACCTATTCGATACGGGTTTTAGAACAATGACTTTCGCGCTCATTCAAGCTGCTTCTTCAGTTCTGAAGCTTCAAAACAAGGAGTTATTTATGGGCCCATGCACCTTTGGTCTTTGGTTTGCACTTTCATCACTGATATCACAGCATTCTGTATATTAATGGTTATTACAGACGGCAGGGAGCTAGAATGCTGGGTTAGTTAAAAAGTTATAGGTAATGGGGAAATCTGGCTCTTATCCCCATCTGGTCATATGACACAGTCACGTAACATAACTCTTACATTAAACACTGGGCCAGTGTTTTTTTACTAAACCGAGACAAAGATGAGCTCTTTAGTAAAAGTGTTGGCTCTTAAAAGAGCCTTTTGTGTGGCGGGAGTCGCTGTAACTTTACTTCTTGGCCTTCTTGGGGGCGGCCTTCTTCGCGGGGGCCTTCTTGGGGCTCTTCTTCACGGCCTTGGGCTTCTTGGGAGCCGCTTTCTTGGGGCTCTTGGCGGGCTTCTTGGCCGCAGCTTTCTTGGGCGCTGCCTTCTTCGCCAATTTCTTGGCCGGGGACTTGGGCTTCTTGGCCGCGGGCTTCTTGACGGTCGTCTTCTTCTTGGGGCTGGCTGCTTTCTTTGCCGCGGGCTTCTTGGGTTTAGCGGCGGCCTTCTTCTTCACAGTCTTGGGTTTGGCCTCCTGCTTGGCCAGTTTGAAGGAACCGGAGGCGCCCGTGCCCTTGGTCTGGCTCACGGCGCCTGAAGTGACCAGTCTCTTCAGGGCGCTGTTGATGCGCTTGTTGTACTTTGCCACATCCAAGCCCTTCGCAGCCAGAGCCTTCTTCAGCGCGGCCACGGAGATGCCTTTGCGCTCCTTGGATGCGGCGATCTCGCCGGTGATGAGCTTCTGGAGGCTGGGACCCTCCTTCTTTTTGCCCGCGGCCTTCTTCCTGGGGGCCTTAGGTTTGGCCGTGGCGGGCGCTGCTGTGGGAACGGTCTCTGTCATCGTTAGTCTCGGGTTAGATCTGAGTCTCGTGTCGGGGGCGCGCGCGGAGGATATTTATAAAGGCTGTGAGAACCGTAGAGACTCAACTCTCTCTGCCGCGCGGCCGTGTCTCCTCTCTGTGTTTTCTCTTCGCAGTTTAAAGTTAAAAATACACAAATATGACATATTTTTGACGAATTTCTTCATATCAGATTTTAGTGCACACTCATATCTTTTTATCTAACACACCCTCGTACGAATAGAATCCTGCGTTTTAAATTACAAGCCAACAAACCCTGACCGTGTCTACACAAGCGAGACACTCGGCTGCGACTTTTTCCTACATTTTGTCTTAAATTGAACAAAACTTAGATAAATGAGAA
Source organism: Boleophthalmus pectinirostris (assembly GCF_026225935.1). Taxonomy (NCBI): domain Eukaryota; kingdom Metazoa; phylum Chordata; class Actinopteri; order Gobiiformes; family Gobiidae; genus Boleophthalmus; species Boleophthalmus pectinirostris. Next base: position 2,052,280 of record NW_026571018.1, on the reverse strand, counting down.
ACACTTTGTGTTTAAACCAAGAAAATAGATGTCAAACATTACATTTACACATGAAACTCGTGCTGTGGCTCCAGCGTTTAGTTGTAATTCACCGAGTTTGAGGCGGAAGTAAACACAACTGTGGAGGAGCGTTTCTGTCCGTTTGCGCTGCAGCGCTGGTGTTTTCTTCATGTTCATACATGAAACACTGGACACTCTAATGATGTTAACATCATTCTGGCCTCCCCCAATATATGTGCACATTATTACAACTTCTGTAATTTTGGTAAATGTGGTGATTTTTGACAGATTTTAACTGGCCATGTAAAATGACTCGACTCCTGCTTTACCCACACTCTTCTCTCTTGGGCCCATTTAATGAACTATGTTATCTCCTTATTTCATTACGCATGTATTTACAGGAAACACACAACAAATAAGATCTTCCTCTTTGTCCCATCACACATTTAACCTTTACCATCTAAATCTCACACAACACTACACATCTAGACACTTGCATTTTCAACATGATTGATTTGAGATCCTTAGTGTTTAAAAACACAATGGAGCATTATTAGCACATTATCATATTACCACATGACATCACAAGTCAAAAGAAGAGTGTTTTCTAAATATACATCCTGTTTTCCAAATACGCAGACCTCAGCCTAAATATGCAGGGTTTGTGTGTTTAACATGTGCGAATGCAACAAAACACCACTCCAGGTCTGTTTGTGATGAGGAAACTACATTTGTGCACATGTCAAAGCCTGATTTTCTTAGATCTCAGAAGCTCAGCAGTGTCATTGTGTCCTTAGCCAAGACACATTTTATTTATTTATTTTATATTATTATATGGATGTCTTAAACGTTAGAATATACATTATTATATGATTCAGGGAAAGTGATTGTTTGTTTTTCAGAATGATTTTGTTAAAGATTGGAAATAATGAGCCAAAAATTGCCTTGTACCGTGTTATGAACCAGTGATTTATATTGTTGTGTCGCTAAATCGTTAATGTAACAATAGCTAATAACAATAGTTTGAATTCAGTGATAAAAAGTTCCATGGTACTTTTCTTTACATTCTGTGATTGTGAGCAAACTGTACAACTATCGGTACAACTATGGTTAATTACTGTTATTGTTTGTGTTGTCCATGTTTAAATTTAACATTATAACACCAGAGTAAATTTTATACATATTTAAGCCAATATTTTATGATCACAGATGGCATCATCTGCTAAATTATTTGTGATTTAATTTATTGGGTAATCAGTATTACCATTCTATTATCAAGTAACCTACAGCAAAGCCATAAATGAATGGCTTTTAATCGACGTTAACCATGTAAACCTTTTATTCCATGTGAATATACATTACCCAAACAGTTTAAATTTTAAAACACCAATCACTTAAAGGCGAACAATGACTGGCTTAAAACAGTCAAGAGAAGCTCGGTCTTTCGTGTTGTGGGTGGCTCTTAAAAGAGCCGTTGATGTTTAATTCAGAACGCTGCGTTTAACCTCCGAAGCCGTACAGAGTGCGGCCCTGTCTCTTCAGGGCGTACACCACGTCCATGGCGGTCACGGTCTTTCTCTTGGCGTGCTCGGTGTAGGTGACGGCGTCACGGATCACGTTCTCCAGGAAAACCTTAAGCACACCGCGGGTCTCCTCGTAGATCAGACCAGAAATACGCTTCACACCACCGCGGCGAGCCAGACGGCGGATAGCGGGCTTAGTGATGCCCTGGATATTGTCACGAAGAACTTTACGGTGACGCTTGGCGCCTCCTTTTCCGAGTCCTTTGCCTCCCTTACCACGTCCACTCATTTTCACTTTTTCTTCGTTAAAAATGTAACTGATCAACCTGCGCGCTGCCCCGCTCCTTTTATGCAGACTATGCGGACGTTGGAGAAGACGGTCTCAGGGCGGGCCATTTTTTTACACCAATAGAATTCGAAATTGTGACGTCCTTACGTTAAACTGATGCGAGTTTGACATTTTTTGTTCATTTGTTTTTCAGTTTGACTCTAAAGTGTAAATTTCGCTATGAAGGAAAACGCCTTTATTTTGTGAAATACTGTCTAAAGTATTAGAAAAAGTTTGTGTAAACGTGTGTAACTTAGAGGTTTAAAGATCACAATTGCATACTATGGAGGGGTTCCAACCGTATTATTGAAATTGATCCATATTTGCCCCCAGTGAGGCTTGAGTCTTAAATGGGCCATATACCCATCACATACTGACTAGGTATTATATAAAAACATGTAAATCTACAATTTAACAGAACATCAAGGAATGAGTTTCCATTATTAAGCTGCTTTAGATCAGTATAGTGGCTGAAGATCTGTAGTGTAATACTACTAAAAGTTTCATCAGTGGTAATTGTAAAAGTCCAGGTGACCACAGAAGAAACATTCTCTACATTGAACCACTCCTGGACGAATGAAGCATCACACTGACATTTTTTACCTGGTCAGCCAGGACTACATACCTTTCCTACACTACCCACAGTTCATTCACAGGCTGAAAGATTAGTCAACCAGATCATCCATGTCTCAGAGAAGTTGGATATTAGACTCAACAGACAGGTTTATTAAAGAGGATGGACCAGAGAGCGACTCATTCACAGTTAATTTATTTGAGTGTCTGTTAAAGTGCTTTGAGCAGGCTCTCGCTCCACAGCGCCACCACCAGGCTGAGCTGCTCCTCTGGCCCAGGAAGTAGAAGATCAGTCACAGGCAGTTGTTCCTCTTTCTGCAGCTGCTGCAGCGCCCCCAGGTGGGACAGAGGGAATTGCAAGCCCTGGAAATCATAGCACACAATAAAAACATACTGTATGATTCACAAATGTTTAACTTCATCTTTTCGTCATAGATAAAACTATGGAAGTCTACTGCACAGTTTTTAAACCCATAAACCATCACTGAAGTCAGCAACAAACACATGGCTTAGTGGCAGTGGTGGTAGAGTAGCCAAAAACTTAACTCAAGTAAGACTAATGTTAAGTAGAAGTACAAAGTAGTGGGCCAAGACATTACTCAAATAAGTGTAAAAACATATTTGAGAAAACTGTCTTTAAGTTACTCTTACTTGGGTAGCAAACTATATGGACATAACATCTGATTTATAGCTTAAAGTGAAAATAAGTTGAAAGACAAAACATTAAACCAGCCTTTGATTTTGTGTACTATTTAAAGTGTGTGTTGCAGAGATCTTACAGCAGAGACATGCAGGCCTTCCTCGTCCTCAGGCCCCTCACTCTCCTGGGGCCCCTGACTCATCATGTGGTGGCTCCTCTGGTTCCTCAGAGAGTGCAGGACAAACACAGCCATCTCCGGGCTCTCGTCCTGCAACAGCATACAGCAGTCTGTTTTACAAACGTTATGACCTTTTATTTCTTCTCAAACATCTTCAGACAAATAGCTCTAGATCTCTCAGGTGTAGATTATATCCCTATAATATTAGAGGAGAGTTAGGTAGCATTAAAAAGTGCCGAAAAGCATATTATTAGGCAGCACAGTGGTTGAGCATAGAACTCTCGCCTCACAGCTCCACCAGGCGTCCTCATGGTACATTTACCACAGGTGAAAGAAAAGACTGTGTGTATCATAAAAACTAAAATCCACTGCTTATTACGGTAAATTTGTACTGTGATCTGTGATTGTAAGATTAGCTATCAATCTTGAAGGTTGCACAAGCACTGACTAACGTTTACCTCGTATCTGGAGGCACACATAGGACAAGCCTATGGAATTTGAAATCTAAATCTTACATACAATTATTTTAAAGGGACAGTCCAGAATTTTGGACATAGGACCTCATTTCCTCATGGGCCAGAGTGTTGGAGACATGTGGAGACACTTTTTTAAATATTCCGTCCAGTCCTTGTATTTGCAGAGGTCGCTTCTGCCACTAAAAAGAGTCTTACCCACTCCACAAAACATCTGAAACAAATCTATTATTACAGCAGACTGTCCATGTGAATGTCTGTGTTGATAGAATAACTTCAGAAGTAAATCAACCTTCCATTTGAAGGATTTATGTCTGAGCAGCAGTGAGTTGTACTTCCTGATAGAAAGCTCGGCGGCGGCGGAATGACATCACCTAGCACCTATCTTAGCAGCCAAGTAAAATTCCGCTGCTGCTGAGAAAATAGTCCCTCAACGATGCGACGATTCATGCAATGCAAGGTTAGTTTTATTTCAAACATGATTCTATCAACACAGACATTCACATGGACAGTCTGGTGTAATAATAGATTTGGTTCGGGTGTTTTGTGGAGTGGGTAAGACTGTTTTTAGTGGCAGGATAAACTATGACCATTGACATGCACTAGTCTAGCACCAGCAACCTCTGCGAATACCAGGACTGGATGGAATTTTTTTTTTTTAAAGTATCTCCACATGTCTCTGACACTCTGGCTCATGAGGAAATGAGCTCCTATGTCCAAATTCCAGATTGTCCCTTTTAAAAAAGTAAACTGTGTTCACGACTCTTTAGAATTTGAACGCAGTCTTGTCTGGTGAAAGAGCAGAGAGGAGCAGAGGTCGACAGAGGTTGGACAGAGGTTGGACAGAGGTGGAACAGAGGTGGAACAGAGGTGGAACAGAGGTGGAACAGAGGTGGGACAGAGGTGGGACAGAGGTGGGACAGAGGTGGGACAGAGGTGGGACAGAGGTGGGGCAGAGGTGGGGCAGAGGTGGGGCAGAGGTGGGGCAGAGGTGGACTGAACTCACCGTGGTCCTGTGTTTGGGCTCCACTGTGAGGAGCACGTGTTCTCTGAAGGTGAGGGACACGGTGTCGTGGAGCTGGGGCAGTCTCCCCACTGAAACACACATGTGACAAAAAATATTTATATTCTTGAATAAAATGTTAAATGTTACTGTAAAGATGTTAAAATGTAAATGAGTCTGCTGATGATTGAGTTGCTTATAACCACACTTTTGCCCAAACATATGTATGATTGTGTTTTTTTGGGTCATTCCACACCACCACACCAACCATCTCAGATTTGACTGAAAAAATTCTAGAAAGTTCACACACTTTCCAACAGGAAAATACCCAAATTTTATCTCCCAGCTCCTTCTAGTTTTGTCATTTAAAAATATTTTGTGAACTCTGCCCTGACCTGTTTTGAGTTTTCCAAGGAGCCACTTTCAGATTGTTGTATCTAAAAAACTATTGAAGGTCGGTCCTTCAAATTTTCAAGGGTTAAAAATTTGTCAATTTTACACTTTTTTTGATTTATCACAGATTTCTGGGGGCTTGAATTACCTCGAAAATTCTCCTCTTCAAATCTGAGGGCGTCTTTGAAGGACTGTGGGAAGTGCAGTTTCAAAGACAGAGGTTTGATATTGAACATAAGCCTTCCCACACACGCCATTGTGGACTTTATTTTAAAACTGAGCCTCTGTGATGAACGTCTACAAGACATTAAATGTTCAAAATGGAAAAATATATATATGTATATTTGGTTCCATCTTTACCATGTTAAACCAAAAAACTGACAGCACCCACCAACATAAAATGGACTGTTTTAGAAAGAGTAGACTGTCTGTTTTTGCAGTCTGAAAGCGGCTCCTCGGAAAAGAAAACAGGTCAGGGGGAAGTTGACAAAATATTTTTTATGTTAATGACAAAACTATAAGGAGTTAGGAGCTAAAATTTAGGATTTTCTTACTGGAAAGTGTGTGAACCTCCTAGAATTTTTTCAGTCAAATCCGAGATGGTCGATTGGGCGCATTCGGAGATTTGGCGTGGAATGACCCTATTAGTAATTATAGCTGCAAAGATTAAGTGCTTCTGCTAAATTACTGAAGCACCTGAACACCTTGTAGCCGCTGACCTGCTGTAAACTGGGACAACAGTTTGACAGGTTTTGAGGCAAAGACGATTTGAAAGTGGTCGTGTAGCACAGTAGAGAGACAATGAGTGTGAGTGGACATACCCGGGTTGAGTTGCTCCTCTGGGCAGTGTGGGGGCAGTCTGTTCATGATAAAGTCCCTCTTCAGACTGGCAGAGCACATCTCCCCGGTGCCCGTCTCAATTCTGTCTGCAAGGTGGCGCAGGCGAGCGGCCATCTGATTCCTAAGGCCCGCGTTATCACAGCCCCCCTGCAACACAGGGCCAGTTTATAAACACAACACACAACCATCTCCCACATTTACACATTTTAGTCTTGTGTTCACTTGGCTTTCTGACATGTTAATGATACAGAATAATTTTGAATTGCGCTGTAATGCAATTTGAGAATACAGAGCTCACTTTAAGAATGATAAATCTTACCAGTAAAACCCTGCTGGGCATGCCCTGTCTAAGGTGTGTGTCAGTTCTGCTGCTCTCACTGAGGAACCCAGGAAGAACATCCAGGAGCAGATCTGACCAGGACCTGCAGCAGAGAAACCTCGTCATCTCCAGCAGAGGGCAGCACCACAGCATGTTCTGACCTACTCAATAACTGACTGCTGCTCGATTTTCCTGTTCAAACTCGAAGGAGGTTAGTGGTTCTGTTCTAGGAGGTGGTGGTATAAGGCTACAATTTCTGGTTGGTGGCGGTACGTTCATAGACTTTATAGAAGTGAACTAAAGGAGTTTGACATCACTCAAATGAAGCTCACGATGCAGCAGTTATACCAAAATCAATAACACCAGGATCATGTAGAGCGGATTTTAAGACCAAAATGATAAGGCTCACAGCAGCATTCACATACAGAGGGATGACAATTTTTCAATGTAAAGTCAACTGGAGTCACTGCCGATGGAGCCAGAAGCACCTCTGTGAACGGTGTCTGCTGCCTATTCCGACACGTCTCTATTTAGACATGCCGGTATTACGACACTTTTTTATAGTATCACTATTCCGACACATCATACATGGTGTTCTCCGCAGATTATCTACTCTCTCTTTGCTCTCTCTTTTAAAATGCATGACTGTTTCCCATCAGACTGATTCTTCAGCCGGTTTCATTTCATGGAACCCGTGTGACCTCGCAGCGTTAGAATTAGTTTGCTCAACGTTAGGTGGGTACTTTTTTATTTAACTAATCGCTGCTATTTATTCGTGACGTATGTAACACACCCCTAAGGGGGCTAAGCTTTTCCCAAATCCCATAGGAAGAAGGACAATAACATCTTTCCCCTTGATAAAATTCACTAAACATTCTCTTTGTTCTAGCTTTAAATCCTCGATCTCGTGAATTGTTGCAACACAGTATGTCTGTCTCTTCACTGTTTGTCTGGTGCCTGGACTCACACTTCCGGGGTTTTGCGAACTGTCTAGTGTATTTTGATTCCTGACCTAGTCACTAGAGAGAAATAAAACTGAGTGGAGGCACTAGGTGGCACCAGCCTGGCTAGTTTCCCATGGTTCAGTTACGACATTTTCCCACCGTCTCTTATGATATATGGGAGCGCAAAGTATAATAGGCTGTCACATTAATATTATTCACGTCAGAAAAGTGGAATGTTTGAAAAATAGTAAAGTGCTGCTATTGCAACAATGAAAAAAATAATTCTAAGTGGTAAGGTACTAGAAAAAGTAATTGTTATATACAGCCGTACATGTTCTGGTAGGTGCTGAGGGTCAGGTGGGTGGAGTGGTGTCCGGGCAGAGTGTTGGCCTGGTGGATCGTTCCTCTGGGAAAGTACAACAAGTCTCCTTCCTGAAAAAAGATCACATTTCATCTTTGCATTTTAAGATGCATTTTGAATCTACACACAATCCTTACATATCCAATGGCATTTCTTTCTGCTAAATATCTACTTCTAATTCATACAATACTGTTTACAATACCTTCTCTCGATATCACAGTCATAATCACATCTTCTGCACATGTGTGAGTACATACCTGGAGCAGGATGTCATGGGTGGGGCTGCCCAGTTGGTCCTCGGGCACCAGGCTGTAGTCTGAGGCCAGGGGGACCGTGGGGGTGTACAGGCGCCAGTGCTTCTGCCCCTCCAGCTGCAGGATGAACACCTGACACAGACACACACAGGTGGGTCCCCCGTAGATAAACCTGAATTTCCCTCAGGATCAATAAAAGTGTCTATCTTTCAGTCTGTAAAGAGTTGTATTGTTCGAGAATCTGGAAATGTGCGTTAACATGCTAGTTGTTGTTGGCTTTATCGTGACAGCAAAAGTCGTGAAAGGTGCTTAGAAACTATGAAAGTTTTTCATGTTTCTATACAAATAAAATAAATAATAATCAGGTACAGCTCCTTTTATATTTACGCGTTTTTGATGAGGCAAAAAAAGAATTGAAAACTGTGATTGATCAACATGAGAAAAAAAAGTTCATCTTTTTTTTTCCTTTTTTTTTTTAAAGAACAAATATTGTGCTTGTCTTTTATATAGCTATAATCTATGACACCCGTGGATCATTCTGTTATAATTTGCAAATTTTAAACCGCAATATTGATCTAAAACGACTTAATAAAAGAAACAAGTGCCCTGACTTCCGCTTTAGAAAAACACAGTGCCCAAAATGTCATGCTTGGTTTTTTTTTATATTTGGACCAAAATGACGACGCGACGCTGCCCTATGTGTATCACCAATTAAGAAAATACGATTACAGAGCGATGTCAGCACAAAACAGTGGCCGTGTACCGACGGCGGTGAAAACAGGAGTTGATCGCAATACGGTGTCTTAAAAATAAGCAATTCTCTCACCATTTACTCAACAACTTCGTTGAGTAAATGGTGAGAGAAAACATCTAAAACAAGACTAAAAGGTCTGAAAAGTTGATTTTGCAGAATAGGTCTGATTTAATTCCTATTTCAGTTCTGTTTTTTGGTCCGTGTTACCTCCACGTCGTCATAGTGCGCGGGGAGGCCCTGGGAGTCCTCTGGGGTCATGTAAACATTGGAGCCGACCAAAGCTCCAAAGAAACTCTCCAGACGCTCCTGCACGCGCCACAGCTCATCCTGAAATCACGCACCAAGAACTGTTAAGTCTGACTGATCGTCTACGGCAACAGCAAGTTTCACATGACATTTCTGTGATTTTAAATGGGCCCAAATTACGCTGTTTTCTGACATGTTATAATGTAGTTTCTTAATCACAAGCAGACCTGGAGTTTTGCTCTGTTTTCACACATTAAACACAGAAACTCTGCATATTTAGACTGAGTTCTTCTCTTAAACACTGTTGCACCTTATGAAGTCATGCAGTAATACAGGAAGGGCTCCACTGTGTTTTTAAACTCCACAAACCTTCACTAGAATCATGTGGATGACTGGAATTTCACATCTCATCTGAACTAAAGGTAAAAAGGAGCAGTTAACTTTCATTCACACATGTTTAACACACAAACCCTGCAAATTTAGGGTTTAAAGTTCTTCTCTCAAACTGAAAACACAGAGTTCCACCTTTGCTGTTTTCAGGCGTTTTCAGAACGGTGTCAGTTCCTGCAACAGTTACACTGGTTTTCAATGGTGAACGACCCGCGTTTAAACCATTTAAGTGAACCTATGATGCGTCATCGACAGAGGGTGTGGATTTGCCACCAGGTCGTACAAAAACAGATGTCACAGCAAGAAAAATAATAATGGATCGCATCACCGACACCAGTGAGCTTTTGTACTCATACAATTCATGATTTTTCTGTGCTAAGCTCTACTACAACTTCTGCAGTGACGCCCAATCCAAAGAGAGAACCTTCGCAAATATTTGGTCTCCTCCACTGCCCACTGCACAATCTTCTTTTTTCTTGATTTCTCCACCATTTTCCACACACACGTTTTCTTTGTTTGTTTATTTTCCCACATGTGACTTGGATTAACCTGCTGATGTCCACTGTGTCGTCACTGTTTGCTTAGAAAAAACAAGTTTTACTTGCCGGGAACCAACTTTTCAGTTCCCTAATGCTCTGATTTTTGGCGTAGTCAAGATTCAAGTTCAAGATTATGTGCAGGAACTGGCACTGGCACAGTTCTCTGTTGGCCTGAAAACGCTACTTGTGATATCATGTGGTAATACAGGAGTGCTCCACTGTATTTTTAAACATCATACACCTCTCTCTACTGAACTTGCATTAAGAGGAGCTGTTAATTTGAAAACGGCTGGTTCATGACATCACAAGGTGTAACAAATAATAAAGGACTACTCAAGCAATTATAACAGATCAGAAAAAGCTTAGCATGGGCCCTTTGACATAATTTAGAGTTTGACCTTGAATCTCTGTGGTTGGTGGAACTGAACCGTGGCCTTGTTCTGCGTGATGAGTTTGTGGAGCGCTGGATACTTCACTTTCCCCGTTTTGTTCAGGACCTTTTTCTTGCCGTTGATGCAGCGCACCACGTTCACATCGCGGTAGAACTCCAGGTCATGCGAGCAGAGGTCGGGGAGGTCGGAGAGGCTGAACAGAGACCAGTAATACTGGGCCACCCCGGGCTCATCTCTGCGCAGGTGCACCGGCTTCTGCTCCCAGTACTCAGAGAAAAACTGCTCTGGACTCAAGGGGGCGATGAGGCTGGCGAAGAGCTCCGCGGGGCTGTGAAAGGTCAAAGGGCACTCCACCTCGGCGGCACGTTTAGAGGGAACAGTCTCCTCCTCCTCCGCTGTGCCATTGGTTCTTTTAACTGCGTTTTTGCTTTTCTTTGGCATCATCACCTGCAGGACACCACACACATTAGAATACGACAGTGAAAAATAAAATAAATACACAACTTAAAGCAAACCACTTATATTTAAAGGTGCACTATGTAACTTTTTTACAACGTAACGTTTGGTGACGGTGTAGCGTTTAAACTTGAAATTCCTGCTTTTACTACTCGGTTCAATCATAGACATAAATACATCTATATATGTCTATGGTTCAATGCTAACGTCAATCTACAACTCTGACATATTTGTTAGACCGGATGTTGACAGTTCCTCGCAGAAAGAGAAGAAGAAAACGGGAGGCATTCCCATTTAGGGAATAAACGCCCATTTATGTTCCACAGACCGATGAGATTGGAACAGGCATTCTGACTGTGAGTCGCCTCTCCACAGATCTGACCTGTAACTTGGTCTGGTTCAGTCTCGGTGATGATAGAAAGATTAAACGCTATACTGTGAAACATTTCAGATAAAGCAATAACATTTCCACCTGAAAAGCTACATAATGCACTTTTAAATATCCTATATTACGCCAAATACATTTTTATGAGCTTTAAGCCATGTTAGAATGTTGCTGCCTCCATAAAAACAGACCTGGATTTGTGTTTGTTTGTTTGTATTACTACTGTGTACCTGTCTCCAAAGCTCAAAATGTTGTGTCAACTTGTGATGTCATGTAGTGGTACTTTTCAAATTAACAGCTCCTTTTACCTTTAGTTCAGCAGAGAGAGGTGGATGGAGTTTAAAAATACAGTTGAGCACTTCTTGTGTTAACACATGACATCACAAGGCGGAGCAGAGTATTTTCTGTTTGAGAGAAGAACTCAGCCTAAATATGCAGGTATGTATGTTAAACATGTATGAATAAAACAAAACAAAACTCAAGGTATGTTTCTGATCAAGAAACATTATAGCATAGATCTAAAAATAGCATAATATTGGCCCTTTAAATATTCTAATTTATCAGAATGAGTTAAAATTTTAAAAAAGCGTAATAGACAATAACAGCACTGACCCAAGACAAAACTAAGCAAAAAGCAACATGCGCTGTAACTTCTCTGTAACTCCTCTGGTTAAAGGATCCACCACCTTCTAATCTCCATGGAGTAGTTATTCTGCAGTATGGCATTAAACTTCTCAATCTCCATGGACACTTGATAAGCAGGTGACATGCGGTTATAGGTTAGATCTGTGGAGAGGCAAGCCTGCTCAATTAACAATTCTTTCATCCCAAAAATGTAGACATTTTTTTAAAATGTAATTAAAATAATGAGTGAGATATATTTGTTTAATTCAATACTGTGCAGCATTCCAGGTGAACAAATGACATCTCCATGGAGAAAATACACACTCTATGAGACAAACACACAGACACACACTCGGAGATTTTAAGTCAAATTTAAACAGGACAAACCCAGAACGGACCGTGAACTAACTTTAGACAATACATTTTAACAATTCAAGCATGCGCAGGACATATCGCAGTAGAAAACCTAAAAAAAAACAACAACTGCGCACTACACTTTGAAAACCACAGGAGACTTCCCACGTGCGCAAGTGTCACAACCTTTCAGAGCAAAACGCAGCAGGAGAAGTGTCAGTGCGCGCTTTGGCACAGTTTGAGGCCGGTGCCAATTACGCGCGAGTGTTTGGCACAATCCTCCAGGACAATAAAGTATAAAATAACAGTGGGCTACAAACCTGCGCAGACCCGACACAGCACCAGCACAACACCGGCCTCTACTGCATCCACGTGAAGCTGATCTGCTTCAAGCCACACTGCCCTCTGGTGGTCAGGGGTTTTTCTCTCCTAATACTTCAGTGAGGAAAACTACAAATACAACACTGACCACTAACCATTGTTGATTTTTCTTTCCTGAGGGGTACCAACAATTTTGTCCACATCTGTACACAAGTTAAATAAGTGTTGAATCCACAAATATGCACTAAATCATATCATCATCAGCTCAGTGTGATTTTATTTTTCTTTTTTTAATAATTAGTCTTGTGATATAAACCCTGGATGATTATGAAGACGTCACAAGTTGTTTGAAAAAAATCTGTGATATGTATTACAAGTTAAATGTCTTTGAATGAGTCAAATATCCATTATCCACTATCAAAACAATTCAGCCGCGGTGGATATTAATCTCACGTCAATTTCTAAATATTTTATGCAAAGAAAAAGATCCGATCGTAAGTAGACTTAACTATTGGATGGAATGTAGACCAAGTTTACCATGAACTAAACTGCTGAACGTAAATTGCTCCTCATCTCAAACATGTTAATAAACTGTAGGTTCCAACACCACAAGGAGGAGAGGCTTGGCTCCACACCCCGGCGGGAGGTCAAAGTTTGGGGTCCCGCAGACGAACCCCCGCAGCCGTGCAGTGGTGTTGCTGATTGTCGGACACTCACTGCCCCCAGCGTCGTCACAGAGTTCCCCCTGCACACTCACATGTTCATGCTCAGACTCAAGATCCATCTCCACTCCACACTCTCACTCCTCTGTCTGACATGGGTTGACAGGGTTGGTAGGGTCTGCTGCTTTCTTCAGTTAACTGCTCAGTCCCTGTCCTCTGTCCTCAGCGTGTCTGCATGTGGATGAGGACTTCCGGAAGAATCTATTGGATGTAGTAACTCTGACAAAATCTTGGAAAACTGAGAAAATTGCCCTTTTTTTCATCCAGATGTCACTGTATTCTTTCTTTTTTTATATATAAATTGTCTATTCATTGGTGTATTATAATTTGTCTAACTTAATAAAAAATAAATTAATACATTTAAAAAATGTCATTGTAATGTTATGTTGTGCAGATTAATGGTTCCAACCAGCTGCCTGTAAGTGATGTTGAATAGAGGTGTAACAATACCCCAGTCTCATGATACGATATCATCACAGTATGAACCTCACGGTACGATATTTATTGCGATATCGTGGGAAAGCTCACGATATCGTGGGAAAGGTCACAATTAGGGATGTAACAATATCCAGATCTCTCTGTGTGTTATTTTCATGATATATACTTCTCATGGTAGGATATTTATGTGGAGTCAAACTAAACTGTTAATATGCTTCTTTTTCCTTTTAAAATGCGTTGACAAGACTTAATCCAAAGAACTAAGACTTAAAAGTGTTAGAACTGATTTCTTCTTGTCGTCTGCACTGAAATGGAGCAAAGGATCATGGTCTATGTAGTTCTCTCTGTCTTTTTTACCTATTGCTGCACCAGAACTCTTCATTTAAGCAAAGAGACTTGTAATTTGATATATTGTGATGGTCCATGATATTATTGTGAGAACTCTGACAATACGATATCATGATATTTCGGTTATTGTTACATCTCTAATGTTGAAGACACGACAATGGAAAGCTTTGACAGGTTGTGAAGACGTTGCTGCTGAATGCACAGTTTTATCTCATGAACAGAGTTTGTACCTAAAGGTCTTCCAGTAAGTGTGAATAGAGCCTCTTGTGTGTCTCTGGGTTTGTGTCCTCAGTGTGCTGTGGGTGTCAGAGTTGTTTCTGCAGAGACTCTAGCTCTCCTGTGATAAGAGACAGAGACGAGTCCACTCTGGTCCCCGAGTGTCCAGACAGTCCCCGCCCCACAAGCAGAGGACTGCCTGGGACTCCCTCTGGACCCCGAGACCCTGCTTCTGCTCTGAACCACACATACACACAGTTTAGACCTGGTTTAGACCTGGTTTACTCCTGGTTTAGTCCTGGTTTAGACTTGGTTCAATCCTGGTGTAGTCCTGGTTCAGTCCTGGTTTAGTTCTGGTGTAATCCTGGTTTGGTCCTGGTGTAGTCCTGGTTTAGTCTTGGTTCAGTCCTGGTTTAGTCCTGGTTCGGTCCTGGTGTAGTTCTGGTTCAGTCCTGGTGTAGTCCTGATGTAGTCCTGGTTCAGTCCTGGTGTAGTCCTGGTGTAGTCCTGGTTTAGACTTGGTTCAGTCCTGGTTTAGTCCTGGTTCAGTCCTGGTTCAGGTCTGGTTTAGTACTGGTTTAGTCCTGGTTCAGTCCTGGTGTAGTCCTGGTGTAGTCCTGGTTTAGACTTGGTTCAGTCCTGGTTTAGTCCTGGTTCAGTCCTGGTTCAGGTCTGGTTTAGTACTGGTTTAGTCCTGGTTCAGTCCTGGTGTAGTCCTGGTTTAGTCCTGGTTTAGTCCTGGTTTAGTCCTGGTGTAGTCCTGGTTTAGTCCTGGTTTGGGTGGGTCCAGGTGGACTTCAGTCTCAGATAAACTTTGCTCTAATCTGACTGTAATGCTCCATAAACTCATCCATCAACATCAGTCCTCATAAACACACGCAACTCCAGGCACCTCGCCTCACAGTCAGAGGGTCCCCGGTTCAACTCCCCAGCTCTTCTGTGTGGAGCTTGTATGTTCTCAATGTGTCTGTGTGGAGCAAAACCCAGAGAAACTGAAGGACGGGACATTAAAGTGAACCTTACCTTTCATTGGCCCACTTCTCTATTCTGTTTTTACCGTGATCCTCCTCTGTTCCACCTTGTGATGTCATGAAGTGGTAGTGTTCAAGTTGCTCCTTTTACCTTTAGTTCTGTAGACAATTCTGTTAAGGTCTGAAATGATCCAATTGATTCTAGTGAAGGTGTGTGGAGTTTAAAAACGCAGTAAAGCACTTCTTGTATCACCACATGACATCACAAAGTGGAACAGAGTGTTTTGTTTTGTTTTTGTTTCAGAGATAAACTCCTAAATCTGCAGGGTTTTTGTGTTAAACATGAGTGAACGAAACAAAACTCTCTAACTCCAGGTCCGTTTGTGACGAGGAAACCTCTGGAACGTTTAAGCAGGAAGTCATTAACATTGTATTCAAATTATCATTCATTATTAATAATTAATGATTTATAAATGAACAAATACTGTCTTATTTAACTCACCTTTGACTCGTGTGGTTGTAAATGTGCTGTAACTCCATTAACCCTAAAACCCGCTCCGTTTTATTCAAGTAAACATGATAGTGTGTTTTCTAAATGATAAAGTGTGATTTGCAGGAGGGCATCAGGTCATTTCTGTATCGATCCAGTGACATTTGGACTCATCGCTCAATAACTAAAACTGTCAAGCCCAATTTATGGTCGGGCGTCAAATCGTACACGTCGTTGGAATCCCCTCCGCAGAGCGACGGCGCACGTGACCGAAAATTTTGTAACTACGTGTTAAACTGACGCAGATAATGGGCTCTATTCACGTTATGTCATAAACAAGGAAGACGTTTGGAATGATGCGATAACAACTTCCAGTGAAGTTCCCGACACTAGGTTAGCCGCCCGACTTATCAGACCCATGCATCTTCAGTAAATGTGATCAGTGGTAAAATGAAGACCGCATACGTATGTGCTGTTTGGAATCATCTTGAGTTTGGCATGACATGGAGATGAAGAAAACTGGGACATTTTCAAATTTTTCCTAGATTTTGGTCAGTCTTATACAGAAGCCGGGAGGGCTCATGACAAACACAAACACCACAACACAACAAAAACACATAACACACCAAAAAGCCAAAACAAAAGTGACCACAGGACTCTATTTTAATGCAAATGCCGCAACACAAATGCAAACTCCACAACACAAATACAAACTCTACAGCACAAATACAAACTCCACAACACAAATACAAACTCCACAACACAAATGCAAACTCCACAACACAAATGCAAACTCCACAACACAAATGCAAACTCCACAACACAAATGCAAACTCCACAACACAAATGCAAACTCCACAACACAAATGCAAACGTAAGAACAACCCAAAAAGCCGCAAAGGAAGTGACTGCGGGACTCTATTTTCCGACAGATGAGGCGGTGTGTTAAAGGATCAAGCGGGAAGTGAATGGGAAAAGTTGAAGAAGAACAAGAACGTGAAAAGTAAAGGAATGGAGAACTGAAGGAAGTTGGAAACATGAGTAAAAGTAATTTATTGTTTTGTGTCCAGGATCGATGTCACTGTCTGACCGTCGGAAAATCCTGCGGTCACTTCCATTGTGGCTTTTTTTGGTGTGCTGTGGCTTTTTTTGGTTTGTTGTGGCTTTTTGTTGTGTTGTCGCGTTTGTATTTGTTGCAGCATTTGCGTTTGTAATGAGCCCTCCCGGCTTCCGTAGATTTATGACTGCAAACAGAGCCTTCCGGAAGTTGTCACTGCATCTTTCCAAACGTCTTCCTGGTTTGTAAGCGTGAATGAAGCGTGGTCGCCTCTACATCCGCTCTACATACATTTCCAGTACTCCACTTTCCCGCTTCATTTTGTAAACATGAACAACATTTTTAAATCTTAGCCTCCTAATGTTATAGCAGTGAATTATTTCATGGCACACAGACCTCGACACAGATCCATAAATCAAAAACGATGGTGACAGAGCGACAGCGGCAGTGTACGCTGAATCGACGCAGAACTATAAAACGGCCTTCATTGTTCAAATGTGAGTGCAGCCAACAGGGGGCGCCACACTCGCCTCACAGAAGCAGGGTCCCGAGGTCAGGGTCATTCTTGTGCTAACAGTCCATTTGTCATTCTTTTATTCGTTTTTCAATATAAAACCAAAAATAAGAAAATGAAAAAACAACTATTTTCTTTCATTATTTGTCTCTAAAACCAAAATGAAAAAACTGATAACTGATGTGACTGATCAAGAACTGATGATTTGTTTTTTCATTTTTTGATTTTGTGTTTAAATGAAAAATGAAAAAAAAAGGATAATGACCGTTTCCCGTTTTCGTGACTTAAACTGCGATGCCAGACTGAACCAGGACTAAACCAGATCCGACCAGACCCGAATCAGACCGGGACTGAGACCAGGACTACAGGGACCAGACCAGCACTGAGTTCGGGACCAGGACTGGGACTGAGACCGGGACTGAGGCTGGGACCAGACCAGGGCTGAAAATGTTTTAGTCCTGGTTCAGTTCAGTTCAAAAGTCCAGCATCACAGTTTAAGTCACAGAAATGGGAAACAGCCTTTATCCATTTTTTCATTTTGGTTTTGGCGACAAATAATGAAGAAAACTGTTGTTTTTTCAGTTTTCTTACTTTTGGTTTTATATTGAAAAACGAATGAACGAATGACACACAGATTGTTAACCTGACTTTGTTTTTTATGTTTGACTCCAAAAACTGTGAAATGTTCTCACAGTGAAACTCTCCTTCCCTGAAGTCAAATGGAGTCACCAAAGAAAGTTTGATAAGGTTTATTTGGATAAAAACACAGTTAAATCTCTTCACAAACACATGAAATCCTCAGATCAGCTGCCTCCATGTCTTTCTGCACTCATCTGTTTGTGTTTGTGTTTGTGTTTGGGCCTGATTAGGATCCTGGAGAAGATCTGGAGAAGGTCCCACTGCTCAGGTTTAACCCCGGGACACTGGAGGATGGGTCAAATGCAGAGGACAGTAAATTCTACCATCACCTTAAACCTTAAAAAATCTTTAAACAGTAGACCTTTGTTTCTTGCTTCTTTGCTTCCTTGGTCCCTTGCTTCCTTCTCTCCTTTTATAGCTGCCCTGGGTCAGACTCATGGAAATGTGGCAGCTAATCTGCGCCTCTTGTCACCACACACATACATTCACACAGGTGAGTGGGTGAAGCGTCTTGCTCAAGGACACAACAGCAACATTTCTTTATTGGAGCAGGGACTGAACAGGAAATCCTCTGGTTTTATGGAGGCCGCTTTGTGCCCGAGCCGCTGCTCCCTCAACAGCTCCTGTGGTTTGATTTTTATGCTTTTACAGATGATTTTTCAGATGATTTATGGGCTGTTATTATTATTCCAGATGATTTTACAGTTGAGTTTACGGCGCCACGACGATAACGACAGCAGATAAAAGCGACAGGTCCGAGGTTCGTGTTCACAGATCAGCTCAGCGACAGGTGCAATCACGTTTCCTCCATGTAGAACACAACAAAGAGAATATTCAGATTTAAAGAGGTGTAGACAGGTGCAGACAGGTGCAGACAGGTGCAGACAGGTAAACGTTTATATGTGGTGTATTTAGGACCAAACCTGCTTCTGCTCTGGTGTTCGTTGTGTTTGAAGACTCTGCCTGAGCGTTCCTCTGACACAGGTGAGATATGTTTTATATGTCTTTATCAGAATTAAACCCACAGGAAAATTTGTTTTAACATATTATCTCAGGAGAAAACATGACTCACTCTTTTATATTTGTGTAAAATATGATCAGAGGAGCCCCGGGTGATCTTCTGAATAACAGGGGCCCCAGCTGGAAAAAAACATAAACATCATCAGGTTTATGCAGAAAATCACGTGACAAATGTTGAACTAAGTTAATTTTTTTGAATATTGTTTGTGGTTTAGATTATGAAGTCAGTCTTTTCAACAGTTATTTATCTTGATTTATTCTCTGCTGGAATTTTAGTGTGAAAATGAAAGGTTCTCTTGTCTTAGAAGGAGAACGTGTCCAGACTCAGTGATTCTAAAAATGATTCACAAACATATTACTGGAGGTAGAAATAATGTAGTCTCTCCCAGACCAGACTGACAGAGCTGTGGCTGCCTCTGCTCATCACCATGACAACACTTTAAAGCCGTGTAAATGTGTTTCCTGTCTCTCTCTCTCTGGAGGATGAAGAAGTTCTCGTCTCTGGAGCTGCTCCTCAGCCTCATGGTGGTTATTCTGGTTGCCTGCACCATCGGCCTCAGCGTCGTCGGCTTCACCTGCGTCCAAAAGACAGGTAAATCTGACCACAGACCAGGACTAAACCAGGTCTAAACCAGGACTAAACCAGGTCTAAACCAGGACTAAACCGGGTCTAAACCAGGACTAAACCAGGACTAAACCAGGACTGAACCAGGTCTAAACCAGGATTAAACTAGGACTAAACCAGGACTAAACCAGGACTAAACCAGGTCTAAACTAGGACTAAACCAGTACTAAACCAGGACTAAACCAGGTCTAAACCAGTACTAAACCAGGATTCAACTAGGACTAAACCAGGACTGAACCAGGTCTAAACCAGGATTAAACTAGGACTAAACCAGGACTAAACTAGGACTAAACCAGGTCTAAACCATAAACCAGGACTAAACCAGGATTACCCAAGTCTAAACTAGACTAAACTACATTACAAATTATTACATAGTAAATATTTGATATTTCAGGAGCAGATGAGGGCGTGTTCTTGGCCCACTTGAGGATCTCGGGAGGAGCAAACTTCTCTGAGGACCTCACAAACTCCTCGTCTCCTCAGTTCAAAACTCTTGCCTTTGACGTCCAGAAGCTGGTCAGAGAAACACACCCATACTCAGAGACATGCACACTTCCTGTAGCACTGACCTCCTTCACTCGTCTCCTTGTCTCCTCATTTCCTCCTCTCCTCTGTTCTCGTCTCCTCTCTCCTCGTCTGTTCTGTGCTCGCCCCGCCCACAGATGAGAGACGCTGTTTCCTATTGGCCTCTTTCTCTGTGGATGGGACAGAATATTGTAAAGATACAGTCTGACCTCTGTGTGACCCCTGTGTGACCTCTGTGTGACCTCTCTGTGACCTCCAGGTGGGCGAGGCCTTTTCTCTCAGTGACCTCAGGCTCCAGTTCAAATCCTGCTCCGTGCTGTACTTCAGGTGAGAACCAATAAACCAGACCAGGATCATAACCAGATCTGAGTCCAGACCACAGACGGTTTCAACAAATGGACAAAGCTTCCGGCTCGTTCTGGCTCCAGCTCCCGTTGACTTACACTGGAAAACTGTGGCTGCTCCTCTTTCTGTACCTACTGTTGTGAGCCTCGTCATTTTGGTCTTAAAATGTTCATATTAACCTGCTCTACATGATTCTGAGGGTTTTATTCTGCTATTTTACATTATTAAATTCCTCTTCATAATACAGAGTTTAGCTCCAGATTCACTCCTGTAACCGTGAGCCTCAATGAGCTTCATTTGACTGGAGCTGGACGCTGTGGGTGTCGTCACGCTCACTCCGTCCACTTTTTGATCCCGTCTGTGGTTCAGACCAGGATCATAACCAGTTCAGCTCATAACTGATCCTGTCATGTTAAACTGGTATATCCAGCAAAGGCAGCATTGTGGTGACCATTGACCTGCGCTTCCTACTTCCCATGAGTGCCCCGGAGGCGGAGCAACAACTGGGGGTGGGGCTTCAGCTCGTCCAAGGCTCGGAATTGGTTGTTGACCTGAGCAGCGTGAACGTGACAGGTGACTAACATTTCAGTTCGTCAGCTCACTCCCCTGCCCCTGTCTGCTCCTGTCACTGTCTGCTCCTGTCACTGTCTGCTCCTGTCCCTGTCTGCTCCTATCACTGTCTGCTCCTGTCCTGTCTGCTCCTGTCACTGTCTGCTCCTGTCCCTCTCTGCTCCTGTCACTGTCTGCTCCTGTCACTGTCTGCTCCTGTCCCTGTCTGCTCCTGTCCCTGTCTGCTCCTGTCACTGTCTGCTCCTGTCACTGTCTGCTCCTCTCCCTGTCTGCTCCTGTCACTGTCTGCTCCTGTCCCTCTCTGCTCCTGTCACTGTCTGCTCCTGTCACTGTCTGCTCCTGTCCTGTCTGCTCCTGTCACTGTCTGCTCCTGTCACTGTCTGCTCCTGTTCCTGTGTGGAATGGGGGTAAAAAAAAAAAAAAAAAAGACAAAAAAAAAACACGACTACTAACTCCTAAACACATGCTCTTCTTTAACATTTTCTTTAACATTAACTTTTATTTTGTAGAATCATACACGATAAACTTTTGTGCCTTCATTAATGTTAGTATACATGCATCAGGAATTTCGGACTTCTGGTCATTGCGCAATTCATACTGGGAAGGATTTTCCGAAAAAGTGAGCGTCAAACCTCCATGTTTGTTTGTCTATTGACAAAGTTGATCTTTTCAAGTCTTTTGAACCATTTCACTTTTGTTTCTGGTTCTGATATTGTCATATTTTAGTTTTGGGATTTGGACATCGTAATTGTGTGGTTGTTGGATCCTAACAGTGGAAAAAGTCTTGAGAAATGGGCTTTGGAAGTTTGTGAACTCCATAAATGTAAAAGGGAATCATAAACACTAAACTCCCTGTTTATTGTCAGGTTTTTTTTCTGTGTCTTTCACTTCTGTGTCTAAATCTCTCTTTTGTAACAGTGGCTCTGGTTCAGCTCAGAGGCGTTATGACCTGTTCTCTGTGCACTAGTTTTGTTTTGCGGAGGCTCTCAGCTCAACATATTAAGTTGTCATCACTGGAAATATGGCGGTTTAAATCAAGATCATGTCAGAGTTTGGTCAAAGATTAGATCTGCTTGAATCTAGTTTTGTTCTGACTCAGCATTCTCTCTTGTCCAATCATTTTTGGTCATTAACCGCGCCTTATCGGCCCCAGACCCTGAACTGGTCCCTCCAGGGGGCAGTATGGTTCACTTTAAACGCTGGAGACATCTGTTGCTCTAAAGTCAACCAGGCTTACATGTGGTTTGTGTATTTTTATCTTTATTCAGACAAAGGAGCCATTTCGACCACCTCTGTGACCCCTCCCACCACCACTGTGACCTCTACCACCACCTCTGTGACCCCTCCCACCACCTCTGTGACCCCTCCCACCACCTCTGTGACCCCTCCACCACCACTGTGACCCCTCCCACCACCTCTGTGACCCCTCCCACCACCTCTGTGACCCTCCACCACCACCACCCCTGTGACCTCTACCCACCTCTGTGACCCCTCCACCACCTCTGTGACCCCTCCACACCTCTGTGACCCCTCCCACCACCACTGTGACCCCTCCCACCACCTCTGTGACCCCTCCCACCACCTCTGTGACCCCTCCCACCACCACTGTGACCCCTCCCACCACCTCTGTGACCCCTCCCACCACCTCTGTGACCCCTCCCACCACCACTGTGACCCCTCCCACCACCTCAGTGACTCCAGGTGTGACCCCCAGCTCCTCTCCAGGTGAGTGCCTCTTTATGACAGAAACTATAAGAAATAAACACCCAGGTTTCTTTACATCAGACAATCTGCAAACAATTATTTTCTGAGAGGGACAAAACCTCTAGATCAGGGGTCATCAAACTAAGGCCCGTGGGCCGACTCCTGCCCGCCACGTCCCTCTGAATGGCCCCCTGAGCCCCTCTGCCCCCACCACTTGAACTGGCCCTATGAGGCAATCCTCAAAAGTGTCAAGGCCTATTTTTTTTTATTACTTTTTGGTAAATAATAATACGTCTGTATCTTGTATTTTGTTGATTTTTTTTTTTCAATTTAAAATGTGTATTCATATTCAGTGTTTTTATTTAGATTTAAATAGTTATATAACATATTTACATTTGCTGCTGAATTTGCAACCGAATTTTCGTCACCTGACAAACTCGAAATCAAACAGTGGCAGTCACATGCGTAGAGTTCTGTAGTGAAGTTAAGGACAACAAAAGCTGACATAGAGTTCCAAGTTTTCAAAGAACAGTGGACGACTGATTATTTTTTTGTTCAGTGTGAGGACCGTGCAGTTTGTCTGATATGTAAAGAAAGTGCGGCGCTTTTCAAAGAATATAATCTGCGTCGTCAGGGTCAAACAATTCTGTTATATGGCCCTGACCCCCATCACAGTCAGGAGAGATAATGTGACCCCCAGAGAAAAAAGTTAATGACCCCTGTGTTTGATTCAAAACTTTACAATCTGCCATGCCCCCCACACCCTGCTCTCATCACACTTAAAGTCTCTGTAACTAAAAGTGAAACTAAAAGTGCACTCCGCCCTTAAGGCCTGCTCTCTGTTTCAGTTCCGTGTCCGGACGGTCACATGAGCTGCTCCAACGGCTCAGGCTGCGTTCTGATTGGTCAATTCTGTGACGGACACAAAGACTGTCCCAATGGATCAGACGAGAACCAGAGCACCTGCGGTAACACCTGTCACAAATCAGCACCTGTCACACGCAGACACACAGTTTTAGAGATTTTGAGGACGGTGGACCATTCAAAGAGACAATGTGTGTCTAATTGTTAACCGCTATGGCAACGGTCCTAACTGTTTCTCTCTCTTCACAGCGACGTCGTGCGATGGCAATTTCTTGCTCCAGGGCCCCAATGGCTCCTTCACTTCCTCCGTGAGTGGGAACTACAGCAGCTCCACTTCCTGTCGTTGGATCCTCAGGTATTTCACAATAAAAGCTTGATTCACGTATTATTCTGTACTCTCTCTCTTTTTTTTTTTTTTTGAGTCTCAATGAAGGTAAAACCACAAATCTCTATCAGTATTGAAAGTAGAGCTGTGCAAAAATATGGAAATATTGATGATTTGTTTGATGATAGAGTATTGCTATCGTCGGCTGCTGTATCGATATATCACCAAGAGTATTTTTTTGGTTTATCTTAGTAGATTATTTCGTGAAAGAGCTTCAGTTTTATTGCTTGTTTGGAGAAAGTTCACTTGTTTATGTGATAGACTTGACATATCCACAGTTTTGAGTAAAATGGGCGTTTTTCATATTTAGTATCACAGCTATGATTTAGCCTTAGTTTTTTACTGAACCATATTGAATCGTTTTGAAATATATCATATCGAATTGTATCAAATCGAAAGTGCACTGTATCCAAAACCATATCATATCGTGGCCTATGTATCGAGGTATGTATCGTATCAGCAACTTCTTAATGATACCCAGTCCTAAAAATAATAAAATAATTATTTTAAATTTGAAAAACAGGTAAATGCAGTTATCAAATCTGAAATCTGAAGTGTCTTTCGTTTAGACGGTGACGGTGTTTTTGTGGCTTAAAAACCCAAAAAGCTGAAACCACCCTCCAGAGTGGAAAAGTTAAATACACTCCACCGTAGTGTTTCCATCTACACTGCCCAAGACGCAAAACTCTGGTCAGATCATGTACACATTTACGTCACATACATACAGTAAATGGTAAATGGTAAATGGTCACATTTTTCTACAGCGCTTTTCCACCTTCAAGGCACTCAAAGCGCTTTACAACAAGGAACCACTCACCCATTCACACACACATTCACACACCAGTGTACGCAGACACTGTGGGCAAGGTGGGTTAAGTGTCTTGCCCAAGGACACAACGACAGCATTCATCTGTGGGAGCTGGAATCACACCAGCCAACCTGTGGGTCAGTGGATCTGACCACTCAACCTGTGATGTTTATGTTGAGAGCTGGATTCGAACCGCCAACCTTTAGATCAGTGGGCAAATGCTCTACCAACTGAGCTACTGCCGCCCCTACACAGTACACAGAAACAAACATGTCGGATCATTTCCAGCTCTAATAAACTTACAGGAGGCTCCCAACAAATGTGGAGAATCTGCAGAGACACTATTAGTGAACAGAGAAGGATCTGTAATCACCTCTGTCAAATTCTGGATGCACCAGGTCATCGCAGTCGAGTCAGACGGATCTGGACGAGACCTGGAGAACCAGTCGATGGTGGGCCAACTTTGTGGAAGGAGGAGCTGATGAAAATGTGTGACGTGAAAACTTCCGTGTATCCAAAGACACTCTTGTTGCTTTAAGTACAAACACACCCAGTCCAATTCCACACGCTTTTGCGTCACCGTATGCAGCAGATTTACTCCCGAAAATGCTTGTCTAAGTGCGGAATAAAAAGTGAAGACGCGACACCACTTTTGCGTCTTCTGGTCATACCGTCATCATATAAACGTAGACATAGCCGAGACATATAACCAGGGAAGTTTTTTTATTCTGTGACTTTTAACACCGCGTGCTCCTTTGTGTCTTTTATTTTATTTTTATGTTTTTTTACCTGTTTATTATTTATTGGTATTCTTGCTCTTAGTTGATTTTACAGTTTTATTCTCTTAATGAGGACAAGTGGAGTCAAATAGGGCTTTTGTTTATGAAATGTGGACTGGATCTTATTGTGGTGGTGTGTTTCAGGGCGGAGCCAGGCCTGTCAATCAGAGTAGACTTCCTCTTCTTCGAGACGGAGGAGAGGCGGGACTTCCTGCGGCTGTTCGAGGGCGTGGGAGCGAACCGGCGGCTGATCGGTTCGTATTCACCTTTTGTTCGGAAGTCCTCTCACCCGCTCGTCTCTGATTGGCTCTCTCCTCTCTCCCCGATCAGCTGACCTCTCAGGCTCCACCCCTCCAGGAAGAGTGTGGCTGCTGAGCGACCAATCATCAGCGGAGTTTGTGTCGGATGACCTGGGAGAGGGGCGGGGTTTCAGGGCCACGTTCAACACTGAGAATTTAACTGACCTCAGCAGTAAGATCCTCTGACCCTATCCCGCAATACACCCACCCTGTACTTATGTTTACATTATATTTACGCTCACATGTCCCGATCATCTGACCTTGTCCCGCATTCAAACACAAACACAGAGAGCCACAGAAAAGTCTTTGTTTAGTCCTGGTTTAGTGCTAGTTTAGTCCTGATTTAGTCCTGGTTTAATCCTGGTTTAGACCTGATTTAGTCCTGGTTTAGTCCTAGTGTAGTTCTGGTTTAGCCCTGGTTTAGGCCTGGTTTAGGTCTGGTTTATTCCTGGCTTAAACTTGGTTTAGACCTGGTTTAGTCCTAGTTTAGACCTGGTTTAGTCCTGGTTCAGTCCTGGTTTAGTCCTGGTTTAGCTTTGGTTTAGACCTGGGTTAGGCCTGGTTTAGTTCTAGTTTAGTCCTGGTTTAGACCTGATTTAGTCCTGGTTTAGTCCTTGTTTAGTCCTGGTTTAGTCCTAGTTTAGTTCTGGTTTAGCCCTGGTTTAGTCCTGGTTTAGTCCTTGTTTAGTCCTGGTTTATTCCTAGTGTAGTTCTGGTTTAGTCCTAGTTTAGTCCTGGTTTAGGCCTGGTTTATTCATGGTTTAGTCCTGGTTTAATCTTGTTTTAGACCTGGTTTAGTCCTTGTTTAGTCCTGGTTTAGTCCTAGTTTAGTTCTGGTTTAGCCCTGGTTTAGTCCTTGTTTAGTCCTGGTTTATTCCTAGTGTAGTTCTGGTTTAGTCCTAGTTTAGTCCTGGTTTAGGCCTGGTTTATTCATGGTTTAGTCCTGGTTTAATCTTGTTTTAGACCTGGCTTAGTCCTGGTTTAGACCTGGTTTGGTTCTGGTTTAGATGTGGTTTAGTCCCAGTTTAGTCTAGGTTTAACCCTGGTTTAGTCTGTCTGTGTGGAGTTTGAATGTTCTTCTAGTCTCTGGGAGCTAAGGTAGTCCTGACTAAGACCAGCTCAAGATCTAGAGATGGGTCCCACTGACAGGTCTAAGCCCAAGACAGTGGAGGACGGGTCAAATGCAGGTTTAACACAGAGACACTGGGGGACGGGTCAAATGCAGGTTTAACACAGAGACACTGGGGGACGGGTCAAATGCAGGGTGCTGTGTTGCAGATGAGCAGATGCTGAGCTGTACCTTCGAGGACGGTTGGTGTTTCTGGAGACGAGACCCAGACCAAGACCAGGACTGGATCAGGACCAGAGGAGATCAGTTCCCCACAGGGACCGGACCCAGTGAGGACCACACCACAGGGACCAGCGCAGGTCTGAACCACAACTGAACCAGGATTGAACCACAACTGAACCAGGACTAAACCAGATTTTGTTTCAGGGTTTTATGTGTCGACTCCGACCAGTCCTGGGTCTTGGTTGAAGACTTTCCGGATCCTGAGTGTTCCTCTGAGACCATCCTCTGGCGCCTCTTGTCTGTCCTTCTGGTAAGAGCAATCTCCGCCCCTGAACTCATCGTTAGGCCAGAGTCTGACCCTGTTACAACTGACCCCGTAAACCCATTAGACTGCCGCCTGAAGTCCCCTTAGACCTCAACAGAAGACGAGAGCAGAAGGACGATGAGAGAATGAGTTTGAGAGAATTATGTTTGTTTGACTCTTGTTTCATTTGTTTGTCTCTCGTGTTTTTCAGGTATCACATGTTCGGAGCAGACGTGTTCTTCCTCAGGGTCCTGCTGCTCCGGCCGGACCTGCCAGACCTGCTCCTGCTGCAGAGACACGGGGACTACGGGGACTTCTGGTATCAAGGCCAAGTCCAGTTACACAACTACAGTCACACACAGGTACGGGGGCCGGGTTTAGGCCTGGTTTAGTCTTGGTTTGGTCCTAGTTCAGTCCTGGTTCAGTCCTGGTTTAGTCTTGGTTCAGTCCTGGTTTAGACCTGGTTTAGTTCTGGTTTAGTTGTGGTTCAGTCCTGGTTTAGACCTGGTTTAGTTCTGGTTTAGTCCTGGTTTAGTTCTAGTTTAGTCCTGGTTTAGCCCTGGTTTAGTAGTGGTTTAGTTCTTTTTTAGTTCTGGTTTAGTCCTGGTTTAGTCTTGGTTTAGTCCTGGTTCAGTCTTAGTTCAGTCCTGCATTAGACGTGGTTTAGTTCTGGTTCAGTCATGGTTTAGACCTGGTTCAGTCCTGTTTTTTTTTCAGGTGGTGTTTGAGGCTCAGAAAAATGGAGGCCGGTTGAACGACATCGCTCTTGATGACATCACCTTCACGTCACAGCCCTGTGGCCCCGCCCCCCCAGAGCCCACCAACGTCCCGCCCCCGACCACGCCCGCCCCTCTCCCAGGTATGCCCCGCCCCCTCCCAGGTATTAAACATAACTTCGGGTCTGTTTTTGACGAAGTAACAACGACTTAAGGCTCCAGGGGGTGGGGTTTGTGCTCTGTTCTGCTCTCTGATTGGTTGATTGTTGTGTCTTTCAGCCGACTGCGGAGGGCCGTTCGATCTCCATGACAACGGCACCTTCAGCTCGCCCAACTACCCCGATTATTACGGCAACAAGGCCAACTGTGAGTACTACTACTGTCTAACTTGGTATAACCTGGTCTAAACCCGGTCTAAACCCGGTCTAAACCCGGTCTCTGTGCAGGTCTGTGGAGGCTTCACACTGATGCGGGGAAAAACCTTCAGCTCCATTTTCTGGACTTGGACCTGGAGACGTTCTACGACACTTTGGAGATCAGAGACGGACCAGAGCCGAATTCTACTCTGCTCGGTCTGGACCAGGGATTTCAACCAGACTTAGAGGGGTCTGGAAAAATCAGGGATCTAGAAGGGTCTGAACAGGTCTAGACGAGGATCTACTCTAGAGGTGGATGAGGTCAAGAGGATAATCGAGTCTAGAAGAGGATTGGATCTAGAGGAGGCTCAGGTCTAGAGGAGGGTCTGGTCTAGAGGAGGGTCATGTCTAGAGGAGGGTCTGGTCTAGATGAGGATAAGGTCTAGAGGAAGGTCTGGCCTAGAGGAGGGTCTAGTTAAGAGGAAGGTCTGGTCTAGAGGAGGGTCTGGTCTAGATGAGGATCAGGTCTGGTGGAGGATTAGGTCAAAAAGAGGATCAGGTCAAGAGGAACTGGTTTAGGGAGGATCTGAACCGGTTTTCTTTCCTCAGGTGTGTTCACTGGAACCAGAGGCCCCACCCACGACCTCTTCTCCTCGACCAATCAGATGTCCCTAATATTCTTGACGGACAGCTCAACCTCGGGCCGAGGTTTCAAGGCAAACTTCAGCTCCGGGGTCAATCTGGGGTCACCAGGTCAGAGCACCTATCCCCTGTTTGTTCCCTCACCTGTCCCTGCCTCTTCCCCTGTCGTCTCTCACCTGTCCCCCTCTCTCACCTGTCCCCCTGTCTCACCTGTCCCCTTGTCTCATCTGTCCCCATGTCTGTCTTCAGATCCCTGCCCTGTTGGACAGTTCCAGTGCGTTTCTGGTCTCTGTGTTTCCGCTGACTCTGAGTGTGATGGACACATGGACTGTCCAGACGGAAGCGACGAGGCCCAGTGCGGTGAGACCTGGTTTAGTTCTTGTTTAATCCTGGCTTACTCCTGGTTTAGTCCTGTGTTAGTCCTGGTTTAGGCCTGGTTTATAACTGGTTTAGATCTTGTCTTGTATCTTCAGTGTTCTTGGACTCGGAGCGTCTTCAGTTCCAGGTGACCTCCGCAAACTTCTCCGTGTGTTCATCCTCGTGGAGCCAGCCTCTGTCCAATTTCACCTGCAGATACCTGGGATACAGGTGAGTCCCTGCATGCCGTAAACAGTAAACAAAGCATTGAGATGGACGTAGACAAAGACAGACATTCTGTCTTGGCAACAATTCCCCAGCCGGAACAAAGGGAATATTTGGTGATTTTTATCAAGGGGAAAGACGTTATTGTCCTTCTTCCTACAGGATTTGGAGCATTACATACGTCACGATGAAACAGCAGCGATTGGTTAAATAAAAAATAAAAAAAAGTTTCTACCTACTGTCGAGTGAACGAATCCTAATGCTGCGAGGTCAGACGGTTTCCACCAAGTGAAACTGGCTGATGAATTAGGCTATATTGGTCCAGCTCCCACAGATGAATGCTGGCGAGACACTTCAGCCACCCTGCTCCCAGTGTCTGTGAACACTGGTGTATGAATGTGTGTGTGAATGTGTGAGCGGTTCCTTGTTGTAAAGCGCTTTGAGCCTTGAAGGTTTCAGAAAAGCATCATAATGACAGATTGATGGGCACCTTCTTTCCTTGAGGTCATTCCCGTTAGTCTTAGCAACAGGTTTGATTGACAGTGTGTGCACGTGCTCGCCTTCAGTAGACTCGCTCCTGATTGGCTCTTTGGTTGCTATGATACTCACGCTGAGAAATCCAAAAATTCCTCTGTGCTTCTGGGTTTAAAGTGTGCGCGTTTTTCAGGTCTGGACTCTGGAGCCCGGTCGCGTCTCGTCCCGAAGATTCTCCGTTTGTCTCCGTGTCTGTGTCAAACGAGACCATCCAAACAGATATACTGTAAGAGCGCCCCCTACTGTGTGTGTGTGTGTGTGTGCGTGCGTGTGTGTGTTTGGTGTCTCACGCTAGTGTGATTTTGTCACAGGGAGAAGTGTGAGAACGTCGTGTCTCTGAACTGCAGCAACCTCCGTGAGTCCAACACAAGAAAGACCTTTTTTAGTCCTGGTTTAGACCCAGTTTGGATCTGGTTTAATCCTGATTTAGTCCTGGTTTAGTCCTGGTTTAGTCCCGGTTTAGACTCAGTGTACATCTGGTTTAGTCTTGATTTAGTCCCAGTTTAGTCCTGGTTTAGACCCAGTTTAGATCTGGTTTAGCCCTGATTTAGTCCTGGTTTAGTTCTGGTTTAATCCTGGTTTGGTCCTGGTTTAGTCTTGACTGTGGATCTGTGTTTTCAGCCTGTGGAGTCCGACAGGTGAACCTCACGTTTGAGTTTAACCAATCAGAGCAGAGAGGAGACACAGGTGGCCAATCAGAGGACGCCGGTGAGTATTGAGATTTTTCAATTATAGTTTAAATAATCTTTAATCACTTATTTTGCTTAAGTGTAGCTTTAATTGAGTCACTTTAGTTTTTCAGATTTGTAAAAATAAAAATAACTAATGTACCATCACCATATCTGTTTGACTCATCGCATCCTCATACCATTTGTTGTTGAAGTCCTGGTTTAATTGAAAATATAAGGAATTGTCATTTTCAACACATTTCTTGACTTTTTTTCCACAAACTATTTCTTGATTTGTGTAAATATAATTTATATTTACAACTGGTTTTATTTCACCAAACTGAGTCAAAATTAAAGAATCGCAAAAATCTCGTATACACTTTTTTGTTTTGTGTGTTTCAGGAGGTGGGCGGATCGTGGGGGGAGTTGATGCGGCGAAGGGGGCGTGGCCGTGGATTGTGTCTCTTTGGTGGTCGGGGCGTCACGTGTGTGGAGGAACTCTGATTGGTGAAGACTGGGTCCTGACGGCCGCCCACTGCGTCTACGGGTCTGGGTCTTGGTTTTACTGTTTTAAATAATAAATTTAAAGAATATATAAGTTTGTACAGATCGAGGGAAGCGGCATTTGGACACAGCCGGTGCTTCACTATAGATGTAGAATGGTAGATCTCGCATTGACGACCAAATGATTGAGTCAACAAAGCCACCATCTTGGTACTGGAGTAACGCGGCTTTAAATGAATGAACATCATCAATGTTTCCTACTGACCAAGCAGCAGTACAAGATAAGTCCTGGTTCAGTCCTGGTTCAGTCCTGGTTCAGTCCTGTTTTAGTCCTGTTTTAGACCTGGTTTAGTCCTGGTTTAGTCCTGTTTTGGTCCTGGTTCAGTCATGGTTGAGTCCTGGTTGAGTCCTGTTTTAGTGCTGTTTTAGTCCTGTTTTAGTCCGGGTTCACTCCTGGTTCAGTCTGGGTTTAGTCCTGTTTTGGTCCTGGTTTAGACTTGGTTTAGTCTGGGTTCAGCTCTGGTTCAATCCTGGTTCAGTCCTGGTTTAGACCATGGAACCTCTGTACCAAGATGGCGGCGGTATTATTGCGCATCAAGAGGCTGAACGCGAAATCTACCATTCTATATCTATGGTGCTTTACATTTCCCCTTTTCTGACCTTTGACCTCTGCAGGAAGAACATGCACGTGGAGCGGTGGCAGGCAGTGCTGGGCCTCAGCGCCCAATCACAACCCTCCAGTCCCGAGGTGCAGTCCCGACCAATCAAACGCATCATTATACACCCGCTGTACGACCGGCGAATCAAACGCGCCGACATCACCCTGATGCAGCTGCAGGAGCCAGTCAGCTTCAGCGGTGAGTCACACGAGCCGACGCTAATCGAGCCTAAAACTAGTGTTGGAACTAGATCCTCATTATTCTCAGGTCTGGATCCTAAAAAAATACCACTGACAAGACAGAGCAGAACCTTTCCTGACTGTGTGTAGAACGATCTGGACGTGGATCAGAACAAGTGTAAGAGCACATAGACTAGTATACACCCATGGACTTGGTTTAGACCTGGTTTAGACCTGGTTTAGACCTGGTTTAGACCTGGTTTAGACCTGGGTTTAGACCTGGGTTAGACCTGGTTAGACCTGGGTTAGACCTGGGTTAGACCTGGGTTAGACCTGGACCACTGAGAGATTACACAGATATAAGGACACATGGAAAGAAAAAAGTCACAGTTTTACCATTTAATGTGGAAAATCACAGGAGATTGTCTAAAAAAAGAGTTTTTTTTTGTTTTTTTTTATTAACGTGGGATCTGAATCGAGTTTGTTTCTTAGTCTTGACTCCAGTTTGATATTTCAGTATTAGTCACATGATCGGCTCCGTAAATTATTTTAATAAGTCACTAAGTCAATTTCTGTCATTCATTGTATAAAACTCTCTATACTATTTACTAAGTGTCTGTATGAGCTCGCATCTCCACAGACCTGACTTATTTCTCTGTGTGGTTGCCTCTCCATAGAGCTGACCTGTCTCTGTGTGTGCTTCTCTCTCCACAGAGCTAATGTGTCTCTGTATAAGCTTGCTTCCCCACACACTTGACATGTCTCTGTGTGCTCTCCTCTCCACAGAGCTGATGTGTCTGTATGAGCTTGCCTCTCCACAGAGCTGACGTGTCTCTTCTCTCCACAGATTACGTGCAGCCGGTGTGTCTGGCGGAGCTGGACCCGCCCCCCGGGACTCTCTGCTCCATTGCGGGCTGGGGACGCCTGTCGAGTGGAGGTGAGAGCCAATCAGAGCGCAGCACGAATTCGAAGCAGCCAATCAGAGCAGAGGAGCAGACAGGAGCAGAGAGGGTGTAACAGAGCTGTGTGTTTTTCAGGTTCTCTCCCTGATGTTCTGCAGGAGGCTCAGGTTCCTCTGGTTCCTCAGACTCTGTGTCAGGAGCAGCTGCCTCAGTACAACATCTCAGACCTGATGTTGTGTGCGGGACGGGAGGAGGGCGGCACCGACACCTGCCAGGTACAACACCTGCCAAAGTCTGGCTGGTACCAAGACCAGGTCTGAGCCAGGACCAGGTCTGGACCATATCGTATACATGTGTCTGGACATATCTAAAGTGTTTCAGACAGGAAGTGAGCACGGGCGTGATTCGGAATCCGTGTATCATTCGTTCATTTGCTTTTCAAAATAAAACCAAAAATAAGAAAATGAAAAAAAAAAAAAAACAATTTTCTTCATTATTTGTCTCCAAAACCAAAATTAAAAAACAGATAATGATTAATTTTTTCAGTTTTCGATTTTGTGCGTGTTTTGAATAATGGAAAAAATGGATAACGACTGTTTCCTGTTTCTGTGACTTAACCTGCGATCCTGCGAACCAGGACTGAACCAGGTCTAAACCAGGACTGAACCAGGTCTAAACCAGGACTGAACCAGTACTAAGCCGGTCTCAGTCCTAGTCTAGTCCGGTCTCAGCCCCGATTTCAAGCCTGATCTTGTCCCGGTCTGGTCCCAGTCTCAGTCCTGGTCTCGGTCTCAGTCTTGGTCTCAGCCCTAGTCCCGGTCTCAGTCCTAAACCAGGACTTCAGCCAGGACTGAACCAGGAGTGTCAGGACAGGCCCAGAGGTGCGTGTCAGGTTATCAGGATTGAGACCGGAACCAGACCGGGACCAGACCAGGTCTGAGACAAGGACTGAGACTGGTTTAGTCCTGGTTCAGTCCTGGTTTAGTCCAGCATAGCGGTTTAAAGTCACAGAAATGGCCATTATCTGTTTTTTCCATTTTTCATTTGAACACAAAATCGAAAACTGGAAAAAAAAATAAATAAATCATTATCGTTTTTTTCATTTTGGTTTTGGAGACAAATAATGAAGAAAATTT
Source organism: Boleophthalmus pectinirostris (assembly GCF_026225935.1). Taxonomy (NCBI): domain Eukaryota; kingdom Metazoa; phylum Chordata; class Actinopteri; order Gobiiformes; family Gobiidae; genus Boleophthalmus; species Boleophthalmus pectinirostris. The sequence continues at coordinate 2,018,198 of NW_026571018.1, read as the reverse complement.
TAGTGTTTTTCATTTTCTTCCTTTTGGTTTTATTTTGAAAAACAAATCAACGAATGCCACATGGATTCTCCAGCCTGGATGAGCTTCCTTTGGAGTTGAACACTGCGGGTCACATCACACTCCCTCAGAACACGACTTTATATAGCCTGTGGTCTAGACCAGGACCAGGTCTGGACCAGGACCTGTCTCAGATCTTGCACTCACGTGTTGTTTGTGTCTCAGGGCGACTCGGGAGGTCCTCTGATGATCCTGCAGAACGGTCACTGGACTCAGATCGGTCAGTTTCATTCATATCATCATAATTGTTACTGAAATGCAAACCTTGAGAGGCACGTTCAGTGTAAATGTTGTGCTCTGATTGGCTGCTTCAGGTGTGACATCATTCGGCGATGGCTGTGGAGACCCTCAGAGTCCCGGAGTCTACGCCCGAGTCTCCGCCTTCACTTCCTGGATCACTCAGATGCAACGCTCGCACGGCTAAACTACACCTAAACTACAGAGGACTACAACTCCCACTACAGCTAAGACCGGAGGACTACAACTCCCACTACAGCTGTGACCACAGGACTACAACTCCCACTACAACTGTGACCAGAGGACTACAACTCCCACTACAGCTGTGACCAGAGGACTACAACTCCCACTACGGCTGAGATCAGAGGACTACAACTCTTCCATGTGGACTACAAATCCCAGGGTTCAGTGTAAATAGTAAATATAACCCTGTGATGATGTCATTCTCTCAGATGGGGTCAGACTGTGAGAAATAGGAGAACAAACTGCCCCCCGTCAGACTTGTCTTGTTTAAATCCAGACTCAAGCTCTTTTTTTTTTTTTTTCAGACTGGTTTTAACTCTCATAGTGCATTATTTGTTTTACTTCTGTTGGATATTGTGTATGTTTTTATTGTATATTGTGTTGATTTGCAAAGCACTTTGGTCTCCTTGTGTTGTAAAAAAGATCTAGAAAGATCTAGATTGATGCAAAATTATAAACCTGTTATTAATGTGAGAGACTAAATCAAAAGATCATTTTGTGTATCGATGAATCTTCACTTTGAAGCACTTTGAATTACCTTGTGTACCAACTGTGTTGTACAAATAAACTTGTCTTGTCTTGCCGGTGACTCTGTGGTGTGACTCTGGTGTAACCGTAGATCGTGTAAATAAATCACAACTATAATAGATCCAGGATATAAATGGACATTACTAACAGTACTCGCAACCTGAGCTTCATTTGACTGGAGCTGAACGCTGTGGATGACACTCGCTTGAGAACACTTCTTTATAGAGTCTGTGGGTGTGACTCCTAGTGCCTCCACTCAATTACATTTCTCTCCAGGTCAGGAATCAGAATACAACAAACAGTTCGAAAAAACCCCTGAAGTGTGAGTTCGGGCACCAGCCAATCAGCAAAGAGACAGACATTCTGTGTTGGCAACGATTCCCGAGATCAAGGATTTAAAGCTGGAACAAAGAGAATGTTTGGTGAATTTTATCAAGGGCAAAGACGTTATTGTCCTTCTTCCTACAGGATTTGGGAAAAGTTTAATATACCAGTTAGCCCCGTTAGCAGAGCATTACATACATCACGACTAAACAGCAGCTACTGTCAAGTGAATGAATCCTAATGCTGCGAGGTCAGACGGTCTCTACAAAGTGAAACCGTCTGATGAATCAGACTATGGTGTGACTCTGCACATCTGAGATTTAAACCTAAAGATTATAAATAACTATAAATAATTGAATTTAAAAAAACATGAACCTTTAATTTGTGTGTGAAAATATGACTTTTTACACTCTCCTCAGTGGAACTGTAGAACCAAACCAGGACTGAACCAGGTCTAAACCCCTGGACCATCTGAGATCCTCAGCAGTAAAAGTACTCGTATATTAAAGTACTGAGTCAGAGTACTACTCATGCAGTATTTATTGCAGTAAAATCTTATTCACAGAAAGTGGGCGGAGTAGAAAACACACACGACCTTTGACCCTGATCGGCTGACGGGGTCTTTCCACGGCAACGGGATTCCAGGAAGCCGCCGTCTGATTGGTCGACGCAGGAGAGAGACATCTGATTGGCTGACGCAGGGAGCAGCTCTTATTCCATGATTATAGAATTTATTCACAATAATAATTATTTTCATTATAATATATTAAATCTAAATATCTGTGATCAGCTCCTCAGATCCTCAGCAGCCCGTCAGTGCCGACCTGCAACCACAGAGCACAGGGTCAACTTTAAACCACAGAGTAAAGCAGGACCGAACCAGGACCGAACCAGGACCAAACCAGGAACGAGTACTTTCTTTTCTATTCCCATGTGTCCTTATATGGCTGTAATCTGTCAGTGGTCTGTGGGCATAGACTAGTCTCTGTGCTCTTACACTTGTTCTGATCCAGCTCCAGATCATTCTAAACACGTTCAGTAAAGGTTCTGTTCTGTCTTGTGAATGGGACATTTTTAGGATCCAGATCTGCCAAAAATTAATAATACCAGTTTTAGTATCATGTCTGATTTTCTAAACTTTTGACCTGCCTTTTGACAAATGTGGTCTGATTTGATCTTAGACATTTAGAAAAATACATGATTTAAGCAGAGTTTGTGAACTGCATTTTTAGAGGTATTAAAATAAATCAATAAAAGTGTCTCAAATCTAAACTCAGATGAATAAGGACCACTGTAATCCCTCAGTCACCCAGGAGGGGGCCTCAGCATGAGTTTCAAGTTTTAACCTTTGACATCTGTCCATCTCTCAATCAGTCTCTATCTCTATCTATCTATCTATTTATTTATTTATCTATCTATCTATTTAATGTATTTATTTATCTATCATCTATCTCTCTCTCTCTCAATCTGTCTCCCCATCTATCCATCCATCTTTCTCTCTCATCTATCTATCATCTATTTATCAATCTCTCTTTCTCTCCCCATCTATCTATCTCTCTCTCTCTCTCTCTTCCCATCTATCTATCTACTCATCTATCTCTCTTTCAATCTTTCTCTCCCCATCTATCCATTCATCCATCCATCCATCCATCCATCTATCCATCTATCTATCTTTCTTCTGTTTGGACATTTACAGTGACGTAATGAGACGTTACATTACAATCGTTGTTCTGTGTTACCTGAGCGACACAGCACAGCTCCATCACACACGTGGGTCAGTTTGGTCTTATTTTATTTTAGTGTATAGTTTATATTTAAAGGTGTAGTATTGAAACTGGTATTGGAACTGAAAAAGTCGGATCAGTGCCTTCCGAGCCCCCTGCTGTGGTTTCTGTGATATTAAAGTGTGAGTGTGTGTAAAGCTGCTACACTGAATAACACTGAACTGACTCTAAAGCTTTAAACCCTCCTCAAAAACAGACCTGGAGTTGTGTTTTCTTTCATTCACACATTTGAGTAACTCTTTATTATTAGTCTGTCTGCATCTCCACAGCTCAAAACGCTCTGTTCTAAATTGTGATGTCATGAAGTAATCGTTTTCAAGTGAACAGCTCCTTTTACTTTTAGTTCAGAAGAGCTTGGGTCAATTCCAGGGAAGAAATTCACGATCCAAATAATTCTAATGAAGAATGTGTAGAGTTTAAAAACGTGTGAATGAAACAAAACACAAGTCCAGGTCCGTTCATGATAAGGAAACTTCATTTTAACAGCTCAAAGAGAGGGACATTTAAAAATAAAAACAGGACTAAACCTCCTCTCATGAAGTGTTTGTTAAACATAAATATGATAAACTCTCTTCAACCTGCACTTTTAAATGAACCAGATTCAGATTCCAAACCGGGACTAAACCAGGACTAAGTGAGGACTTAACTATGTCTAAACCAGGACCAAAGTAGAACTAAACCAAACTTGATGAGGAAGGAGGGTGAGGAGGGGAGCGGGCTTGTGCAGGAAAAAGGAGGGGGTAAAATGCAGGAAGAGGGGACATAAAGGAAGAGAAGGAAGGAGTAAACTGGAAGAGGATGAGGAAGAGGAGAGGATAAAATGAAAGAAGAGGCGATAAAATGAAGGAGGAAGAGGAGGAGGAGGGGGTAAAATGGAGGATGCGTTTTCCGTCTGTTTGCAGCAGAAAAGTGAAAAGGCAGAGACACAAAAAAGATTCACAACATTTTATTTAACAACAGTTTCAACATTTACACAAGTTCTGTTCTGCAAACAGAGGGAGAACATCCGGGCTAAACGGGGGCCAAACTGGGCCACACCGAGCCAGAACCGCAGTCCAACTCTGTCCAACAGTTCAACAGTCCTTAGACCTAACCCGGGTCAAAGGAGGACCGGGTCAAAGGAGGACAGGGCGGAGGGGTGGGTCTAATGTTCTATTTCTGTTTCGCTTTTTGACGACTTAAATAAAATAAGAAGTAAACTGAAAAGTGAGTCACAGTAAACTGGATCCAGACCAGGACTAGACCAGGACTAAGCAAGATCTGTGGACGAGTTTGGCACTAAATAAAGTTCAACTGAGATAAAACATGGCACAAGAAATCTTTCTGAAAACCTGGACCATACCAGAATCAGGCCTCAGACCAGAACCAGGTCATTTACAGCAGTTTACAGCCTACAGTTCCCAGGATGAACCAGGCCTTTAGGTCCTCACTCACCGTTTCCCATGAGGCCACAGGAGCGCCACACAAAATGGCTGCTGCTCCTATGTTTTTATTATTTTTTAAATTTTAGTTTCTCCTTCTCCCCAGAGCTCAGTGCGTTTAGCTTCAGTTGCGTGTTTGCGTCGCTGCTACGTCTCAAACTGCGTGATGAGCGCTCGCACTTCGGGCGTGAGCTGCTTGGCGGCGCTGGCGGCTTCGGCGATGGCGCGGCGGTACGGCCCACGGCGTTTCCTGTCGAATCGTGCCTGAAACGTCTCGAGAAACGGAGACGTGAGACTCAGCGGCAAAACAGACGTGGTCCTGGAGCCGAACCACGCCACGCGCACTTCCTGTTTCACAGCCCCACTCACGTCTCCACGGCGACACACCGCCAGAGACAGCACGCGCGCCGGCCACCACGGGAACCCGGCAATCTTCGCCCACACGATGTCCCCAACGCAAACGCAGCGCCCGTCTGCGCCCACGCACTTGGGCACCGCGCGAGACTGCGCCGCTCTAGACTCGGGTCTCGGGTCTGGTCTCGGGTCTGGTCTAGACTCAGGTTTAAGGTCTGGTTTAAGGCCTGGACTCTCCACTAGCTTTGGTTTCTTCTCAGAGACCTCAGGTTCTGGTCCCTCAGTTTTACAGACGGACTTTGTGCTGGACCGGGTGCTGCGCTGGGACCGTTCAGAGGCCCGAGACCCCGATCTAGACCGAGACCTGGACTCAGAGGAAGAGGCCGGAGACGAGGGCCTGGAGTCCACCACAGAGCCAGACCGAGACCGGGACTGAGACGGGGATTTAGACCGGGACCGGGACTTTGACCGGGACTGAGACGGGGATTTAGACCGGGACCGGGACTTTGACCGGGACCGAGATGGGGACTTAGACTGGGACCGGACTATAGGGTCTGAACTGTCCTTCGACCTGGATTCTGGGGAGAAGTCCATCGGCTCGGGCTCGAGATCTGTTATGGCTCTGTTTTCAGGTTCAAGATCCGATTTTAAGGACTCGAGATTGTAACAGGATTCTGGATGACTACAGTTGGATTTAGCAGGACTACAGCCAGACTCTGGATCAGGACTCGACCTGGACTGGACCTGTGAACCGTCCATAGACACATCCATCACTGCTGCATCTAGACTGAAGTTTGTCTCAGACTCTTGGTCTGGTTCTGATCCAGGCCTGGGTCTAGGGTCTTGGTCAGGTTCTGATCCAGGGCTGGGTCTCGGGTCTTGGTCAGGTTCTGATTCAGGTCCAGGTCTCGAGTCTTGGTCAGGTTCTGATCCAGGTCTGGGTCTCGGGTCTTGGTCTGGTTCAGTCTCTCTGATCTGAGCCCCTTTTTCTGACCTTTCCTCACGCACAGACTTTGCCTCAGCTGGGTTCAATATTGGTTCTGGTTTTGGGTCTAGTCCTGGTTTTGGGTCTAGCCCTGGTTTTGGATCTAGTCCTGCTTTAGTCCGATACCGGTCCTGGCCTGGTTGAGTCTGGTCTGGATCCGGGTCACACCAGCCGATAAAGTCCAGGTCGAAGTCCCGGGTTGGTCTGGGGAAGACCTGTTTGCGGCGGCTGCGTGACGGGGAGGGAGCCGGTCTAGAGTCTGGATCCGAACAGGGCCGAGACTCGGGTTCGGGTTTAGGGTCTCGTTTGGGGTCTTCCAGAGACTGGTCTGGGCCCTGATCTAACAGCGTCTTAGTCCTGTTTGCTGACTCTGGTCTGCACTGGGATTTGATTTCATGTTTTCGGTCTGGTTCTGGATTCTGTCTGGAATTTGGGTCCTTCCGCTCAGTCTTGGGTTCAGTCCTGGTCTCAGTCCTGGTCTCAGTCCTGGTCTCAGTCCTGGTCTCAGTCCTGGTCTCAGTCCTGGTCTCAGTCCTGGTCTCAGGTTTAGTCCGTGGTTTAGTTCCTGGTTTAGACCCAGGTCTAACTTCCTGTCTGCTCTGAAGCCTACCCTGCAGTCTGCTGGGGGTCTTAGTCTGGACTTTGGGGTTCTTGTTGGTCCGCTGAGGTCCTGAGTCTAGTCCGGGTCTGGGTCTGGTCTTGGGGGGAGGGGGGGGCTCTGGTTCTGTTCGGTACCTGTGCGGCTTTAGTCGGATTCTGGGCGGAGACAGAGCCGAAGAGATCCTCCGGGTCAGAACCCTGGTCCCAGCTGAGGCTCCGGAGGCTGGGTTAGACCTGAGACCGGAGCCGGACCTGAGACCGGAGCCGGACCTGAGGGTGCCGGAGCGGGCGGGCTCTCTGTCTCTGTTGCGGGGGTCTCTGGTGTGGTTGGCGTTGGCGGCGCTGGAGGTGGTCTGAGGTCGTCGGGGGGCGGGGTTAGGGGCTGTGGCTCCTCCCCCTGGCGTTCTGGGCGCGTCTCGACGCGGCCGCGGGGGGCGGGAATCATCACAGCGCAGACGTTTCACTTCGGTGGGCAGGTTTTCGTCCAGGGGTTCGGGGTTGGGGCGGCGGCGCGTCGAGGGGGCGGGTCTGGGGCCAGCTGCGCCCTTGCATCTGTCGCACAGCACTTGTCGGGGGCGGAGCCGCACTAACATGCAGGTGGGCTCCTCGCTGTTGCCATAGCGACGGCGGGAGCGTTTGATTCGTCGAGGAGGGGGCTGAGGCAGGCTTTGGTGATACGTGTCTCTGAGGAACAGCGGAGGAGGATAGGGTGCCCCCTGGTGGAACAGCGGGATCAGAGCGGGGTCAGGAGGCGGGGCTTCAGCTGTGGCAGGGGGCGCGGTATCTGCAGCAGGGGGCGGGGCCGGGAAGTGGCGCCGCGACGACTCTCTTCGAGTGGGAAACGTGGTGATGGGGATTCCATACGGGCCGAACCTGCACCAGAGAGAGGAGAGTCACACACACGATACCACAAGGACGGGCCATTTATAGATTACAGTATCGTATCGGCCATATCCAAGCCCATTCTCTAGTACTGGCCGATATCGATACTCGACACCGATATTTCTTATACTCCATTCACTGTGTGCCCTTCATGAACACACCCATGAGTCCAAATGGAAACAGAGTGTTACACAAACATGTCACACATTGTTTTACACCCCAGTGAAATACAGTGTGGTTTTATTTTTACAAAAGTGAAAAGTTAATTTGTGGTTGTTGCTTCACTTAAGAGACATTTGTGGGTCTCTCTTTGGATTTAAAATGAGAGAGATGGATTTAGTTTTGAGCCGATAACCCATATGGGCCCAGCTCTAGTTTTAATCAGGCCCGACCTCTGTCCATTTGTCATGAGCTGAGATTTAGAGATGAGAGAATCACTAGAACAAGTCAGATTTCATAAAACAATAAGGGTGCATGCGTAACAATTCTATTGGAGGATCCACCACCTGATGTCTCTATGGAAATGTTGTTGTTTTGTCTAGAATATTTCACAGTATAGATTAAACCTACCTACTTCTTCTCTCAACAGAAAACACTCTGTTCCACCTTGTGATGTCATGCGGTAATACAGGAAGTGCGCCACTGTGTTTTTAAATTCCACACACTAGAATTATTTGGATATTTTCAGCCATGGAATCACCAAACCTTTCTGAACTAAAGGTAAAAGGAACTATTAACTTACCAACGACTGCTTCATGACTCAGAGCATTTTTGTGCTGTCCAATTTTTAGATGTTTGAATTCACTTATAAACCAAAAAAACATGTTTTAGTCTAATGTTTTGTTACATTTAACATCCTAAATGTATGACAAACTCATTATTTGTGTAATAAATATTTGATTTACCCAAGTAAGGCCTTGGATAATCCCTTACAGAAGTGCATTTATGTGGCCATACCAGCTCGTCAAAGTCTGGTCTCCTCAGATCTGAGACGTTCAGCAGGGTCGGGCCTGGTCAGGACTTGGATGGGAGACCAGTGGTACAATGGAACGCCAGTGTCAAAAACTGGTGATGGTTGGAGGGGCCAATGGCACAGTTTGGCAGCCTCTTTTAGTCAGTCTGCCCCAGGGCAGCTGTGGCTACAGTAGTATCACCACTGAGTGTAGAGTGAATGAATAATGCTCTGTAAAGTGCTTTTGGTGTCATGAAAGGCGCTATATAAATGCAATGCTAAATGAAATCAAAATTTCCTAAATTTGAACTATATTTTATTTATTAATAATATTATTATTATTCTACATTATAATTTATCATAAAGCAGACTGAACACAGGTTTACCTGAACACTCCTTTGTACGGTTATTGTTATAATGATTAAATATAAAAAATACCAGGGTTGTTTACCTACAGGTCAGGTCCATGAGCAGCCCTCTTTGTAATTATTAAATAGAATATTATAATTATAAATATCGGGGTTTGCTGTTTACCTGCGGGAGAGGTCCATGAGCACACCGGAGAACACCTTGTGTCCCACGCGGAAAGACACCACGAGCGCGTCGTCGATCACGTGATCCAGAGAGACCCGCACCTGTGTCCCGGGCCGCAGCTCCGGACCGGACTCTGTCCCTGGGGGATCCGCGGAGTCCTGAGCGGGGTCCTGAGCGTTGTTCGCGGCCTGCTGCCCGCGGTTCTCCCCGCTGTCCCCTCCGGGCTCCCGCAGCGCCGTGAAGCGCGAGGCCGCGGGCTCGGTCCGGTTCGGGCTACCGGTCATAGTCCTCTCGGTACAGGCGCGGTCCGGGCCGTTGGGTTGGCCCAGAGATAGTCCGGCCTCCGGAGCCTCCGGAGCCTCGGGGGCCGCGGGTAGAGACAGCGGGGACACGGCGGATTGCACCGGGTCTTGCTCCGCCCCGGGGGCAGAGTCTCGCAGTAGCGGCGGGAGTTCGGGCTGCTCTGCGCGGGGAGAGAACGGGGCAGAGTCGTGGCTCTGGAGCTCGGCGTTAGCATTAGCCTCTGAGCTAACGGGAGCCGCGGTAACATGGCGCCTGTCTTCGTCCTTGTCGCTGAAGGCGACGCAGAGGCGAGGCCCGGGCGGCTCGGGCAGCAGCAGCGGGAGGCCCGGGCCGGAGCAGGCCGGGTCCGGAGGTCTGGGTTCGGGGGGAGACACCGTCGGAACCGCAGCAGCTCCGGGCTCGCGGGCCACGGCCGCCATTTTGTTCCGCTGTGATGCGGAGCGGCGCGAGGCCCCGCCCTCTGTGACCGCGGCACTGCGCAGGCGGGCTCCTATTGGATAAAGGAGCTGTCCATCAGAGACAGCGCGCAGAGCGTGCGCTTTAATTGGCTGTTTCTGACGCAGCGAGGAGTCCGTTTGTTTTAGAACAAAAACATCTGTTTTTTATCAACAAGAATCATCAATATCAGCAAAAACCGGCCGCGGGTTTGAGTCTCCGGCCCCGGGTCTGAGTCCCGGGACCCTGTGTGTCCAAGGGGCCGCACTAAAGCATAATATGAGAATAACACACTGAAGGCCTATGAGAATAACACGGTAAAATCAACAAGACTCACGTTCAGCATAAATGATATAAAACAAAACCCCCGAGAACACTAACTGTATAAACCAGGTCTAAACCAGGACTAAACCTGGACTCAACTAGGACTAAACTAATTAATTTATAAACAGGAGTTAATCACATGTGACTGAACAAAGCTGTGGATCTGCAGTATTTAGTCTGACTGTACTGTTAAACTGCAGTACCGGGCCTATGTACTATCAGAGTGCAGTAACAGTAAAGTCCTGGAGATGTTAATGATCTTCAGACAACTCCACAGCACCTGTCAGCTCCTGTTTGCCCCTGTCTCTCTCTCTCTCTCTCTCTCTCTCTCTCTCTGTCTGTCTTTCTCAGTTCTGCTCCTGTCTGCTCCTGCCTGCTCCTGTCATTTCTTCTTGTCACACCTCCCTCTTCCTTCAGAGCGTCTTCAGACTGGACTAGTGCAGAATGCCAGAGTCTCAGGTAAGACTTTAAACGATACTTATAATCTTTAATCTAACATTAAAACCCAGAAGATGATCACACATACCCTGTGAACGCTGTGATTGGTTCAGGCTCCTGTCATTCATTAGAAAGCGGGTCTCATAAAAACTGTAAAATATTGTAGATTTTTCAGAATCAGGTCAGAGCCTCTTGTGAGTTTAAGATTCGTATCTTTATAGACCATTGTATTTATTATTGTCCCAGTGACTGAACACAGGGAGGGCATCCGTCTTAAAATCCCTTTAACTGTTTGAAGAAAAAACAAACGAGGGCAGCTGAATCTGGGATAAACTTTAACCTTATTATTGTGATGTTAATAATTATCTGAGTGTACGAGCTCAGCACAAAAGTTCAGGACATGACCTGAAATAAAAACACATTTTCATAATTTAAAGCTCATTCGAGGATTTTTGTCTTTTTAATATTTTATAAAGAAATCAACTCTGAGTGTGCAGCAATAACTAACTGTGAGGTCACTGTTTAAAGGCCTGGGCTTGGGACTGGACTGGGACCAAACTTGGACTAAACTGGGACTAAGCCATGTCATATCTGCATGTCTGACCTTAATATTCATAATTCTAGGACTTTGAACTTCTAACCTAGTTTCCTCTGTCCACTCAGAGCCCAGAAGAAAAATCCCATCAACCAATGGGAGCAAAGCGAGGTCGTCGTCAGCCAGTGGGAGCAGAGAAGGTCGACACGGGGATGATCTACACCATCGAGGACGTGCCGCCCTGGTACCTGTGTGTGCTGCTGGGTCTGCAGGTGAGGGAGGGCATCTGACACACAGGGAGGGCATTTGACACACACAGGGAGAGCATCTGACATAAAGGGAGGGTATCTGAAACACGAAACTGCAGTTCAGGCTCTGATAATAAAAGATAGTCATACATAACCTTTTGTCTGTTTCTTGCCTCACCTGTCACACCTGCTGCACCTGTCTCCCCTGTCGAAGCATTACCTGACGTGTTTCTCGGGCACGGTGGCAGTACCGTTCCTGTTGGCCGAGGCAATGTGCGTGGGGCGGGACCAGAGCACCATCAGTCAGCTCATTGGAACCATCTTCACCACGGTCGGGATAACCACGCTGATACAGACCACACTGGGTATCAGGCGAGTCCTGCTATAGACTGGGTTCAGTCCTGGTTTAGTACTGGTTTAATACTGGTTTAGACCCGTTTTAGTCCTGGTTTAGTCCTGGTTCATGTTCTTATTGTTGCTCCTCAGGCTTCCTCTGTTCCAGGCTTCGGCCTTCGCTTTCCTCATCCCGGCCCAGGCCATCCTCAGTCTGGACCGATGGAAGTGTCCCCCACAAGGTCTGGACCAAGACTAAAACAGAACTAAATCAGGGCTAAACCAGGACTAAACCAGGACTGAACCAGGACCAAACTAGGAGTAAAAAAAATACCAAACCAGCACTAAACCAGGACTAAACCAGGACTGAACCAGGACCAAACCAGGAGTAAAAAAAATACCAAACCAGGACTAAACCAGGACTGAACCAGGACCGAACCAGGACTGAACCAGGACTGAACAAGGAGCAAACCAGTACTGAACCAGGTCTGAACCAGGTCTGAACCAGGACCAAACCAGGACTGAACCAGGACCAAACCAGTACTGAACCAGGACCGAACCAGGTCTGAACCAGGACCAAACCAGGACTAAACCAGGTCTGAACCAAGACTGAACCAGGAGTAAAAAAGGACTAAACCAGCACTAAACCAGCACTAAACCAGGACTGAACCAGGACCAAACCAGGACTAAACTAGGACTAAACCAGGACTAAACCAGGATGATTCTAAAGTCTGGTTCTGTTCCAGAGGAGATCTATGGAAACTGGACTCTGCCCCTGAACACGAGTCACATCTGGCACCCGCGGATCCGAGAGGTAAAAGTACAAATATTGCAGTACAAATACTTTACAGTAGTGAGGAAATCCTTTATAGTATTGTAGTGACTGATGTGCCGTTGCTGCACTGTGATTGGCTGATTGAACTCTGGGTGATACACATCTCTCCTCTGATTGGTGCGTTTAAACCCTCTCTCCTCTGATTGGCTCAGATCCAGGGCGCCATCATTGCGTCCAGCCTGACGGAGGTTGTGATTGGTGCATTTGGACTTCCTGGCCTGATGCTGCGTTTCATTGGCCCTTTGACCATCACCCCCACGGTGTCTCTGATTGGTCTGAGCGTGTTCACGACGGCCGGCGAGAGGGCGGGGTCTCACTGGGGCCTGTCCGCACTGTACGGAACACACACACACATATACACACACAAACACACACACAGACGCACACACACACACGCACGCACACACACACACATACACACATACACACACACACACACGCACACAGAGACAGATACACAGACCTACAGGTAGGTGTACTACAGGAGGTAGTAGCAGTAGTAGGAGTAGTTGTTGTACTAGTAGTTGTATTAGTAGTAGTAGAAGTAGTAGTAGGAGTAGTAGTTGTAGTAGTAGTAGTAGTAGTAGTAATAGTGGTAGGAATAGTGTAGTAGTTGTATTAGTAGTAGTAGTAGTAGTAATAGTGGTAGGAATAGTGTAGTAGTTGTAGTAGCTGTATTAGTAGTAGTAGTAGTAATAGTGGTAGGAATAGTGTAGTAGTTGTAGTAGTTGTATTAGTAGTAGTAGTAGTAGTAGTAGTAGTAGTAGTAGTAGTAGTAGTAGTAGTAGTAGTAGTAGTAGTAGTAGTAGTAGTAGTAGTAGTAGTAGTAGTAGCAGCAGCAGCAGCAGTAGCAGTAGTAGTAGGAGTCGTGTAGTAGTAGTAGTTGTAGTTGTAGTAGTAGTAGTAGTAGCAGCAGTAGCAGTAGCAGTAGCAGTAGTAGTAGGAGTCGTGTAGTAGTAGTAGTTGTAGTTGGAGTAGTAGTAATATTAGCAGTAGTAGTAGTAGTTACAGTAGTAGTAGCTGCAGCAGTTGTAGTAGTTGTTGTTGTAGAAGTTTTCAGTTTGTCTAAGAAAGTCTGGAAGTAAAAGTCTGGGCATCTTAAGCAGGAGAAGTTTATTTACCGTCAATAATAAGGCCCACAGGGACATGAAAAGTCAATATAGTGTAATTTCAAAAGTGAACAGAGTGTGATCTCTGAGTGTTCAAGACCCTGGACTGTGCTTAGCAGTAGCAGTAGCAGAAGTAGTAATAGTAGCAGTAGTAGCAGTAGCAGTAGTAGTAATAGTAGTGTTAGGATAAATATCTAGGCTTAACTGTTTTGTTTTGTACCAAGGTCATTGTGAAGATAAGGCATAGATCTGTGTCAAGACAAATGCAGGATATTCCCATGTACCCAATCACAAACTCACTAAACAGGTCAAGAAGTACAGATAGAGACGATGTCATGACATGTGAGTCAGATAACAGCCCGGATGGAGTCTGATCAGACTGTGCACCGACGACAAGGCGCTAAAACAGCGGTGTCGAACAAGCGGTGTCAAATTCACAGAGGCTGAAATTAAAAACTGCGACTAAGTCGTGGGCCAAATGAAATATTTACTGAAAAATGTCAACAGCATCTGGATGTTTTCTCTTCTTTCGAGATATGTAATATTAAACCTTTTCTTTTAAAAGTCATTGTACCGGCATAAACATGGAGTGTGTGCTTGGAAATGTAGGCACAGACTCCTTGTACAAGTATGAATTTATAATATTTAAATAAGTAAATTACCCGGACTTTATTTCTGTTTCAAGTGTATTGAGATCGGAAAAGGCTGTTATCAGTAGTTGTAGTAGTAGTAAAGTAACAGCAGCAGTACTAGTAGTAGTAGTAGTAGTAGTAGTAGTAGTAATAGTAGTAATAACAGTAGTAATAGTAGTACTAGCAGTAGTAATAGTAGTAGTACTTCCTGTACTTGCAGGTGTATTCTGCTGATCCTTCTCTTCGCTCAGTACCTTCGCTCCATTTCTCTGCCCGTCCCTGTCTACAGCCCCAAGAGAGGACTGTCCTCCACCAGAGTCCACATCTTCAAGATGTTCCCCGTAAGTCCCCAAGTCCTGGTTTAGTCCTGGTTTAGTCCTGGTTTAGTCCTGGTTTAGTCCTGATTTAGTCCTGGTTTAGTCCTGGTTTAGTCCTGGTTTAGTCCTGGTTTAGTCCTGATTTAGTCCTGGTTTAGTCCTGGGTTAGTCCTGGGTTAGTCCTGGTTTAGTCCTGATTTAGTCTTGGTTTAGTCCTGTTTTAGTCCTGGTTTAGTCCTGGTTTAGTCCTGATTTAGTCCTGGTTTAGTCCTGGTTTAGTCCTGATTTAGTCCTGGTTTAGTCCTGGTTTAGTCTTGCCATGGAACTTCTTACAGACTTGGACAAATGTATTTTATTTCAGATGATTCTTTCGATCCTGCTGCTGTTTTAAATTTAATTGACTCCTGTTGTGGAAAAAAAAAAATATCTTTCTTGAAGATAAATAATGAATCCATTTGCGAAGCTCGATGAGTTTTTGGAATATAGACCAAGGTTTATTCTTGTTACAGCAGATATGGACAGGGCCTAGGCCTGTTTCGGCCAAAGCCCAAGAGCCTCTCACCCCTGTCTCCTCCCGTCTCTTCCCATCTCCCTCTCCCCAGAGCATTTGAGCTCTGAGTATTTATACAGAAATACAAGTTACATACATACCAAAGCAGAGTCACTTAGGTTTCAGAGGGTGGTACTAAATTAACATACAGTTGAGGACAACAAAGGGCTTCCTGAAGGCAGAGACAGTTATGCCTAATGAACCTTTACACATGTTAATGACTGGTCTGGGTTTCAGGTAGAAATCACATTCATTTACACAAAGATAGACTGAAAGAAATCTCTTCACAATCTAAATTTCTATCACAACTCCCTTGATTCCCTCAGATTATTCTGGCGATCCTTCTGGTGTGGCTGTTGTGTTACGTCATGACCCTGACCGACCTCTTGCCGTCTGACCCCGGTCGCTACGGTCACCGCGCCCGGACTGACGCCCGCGGTGACATCATCAGCTCGGCGCCATGGATACGAGTGCCCTACCCCTGTGAGCCAATCAGAGTGCAGCACACATTCAAACCGCCCAAGAGCAGTGCTTCCCAAACTGTTGTTCAGCTACAATTTAGATCCACTTTAGTCCTGGTTTAGACCTGGTTTAGTCCTGGTTTAGACCTGGTTTAGTCCTGGTTTAGACCTGGTTTAGTCCTGGTTTAGACCTGGTTTAGTCCTGGTTTAGACCTGGTTTGGTCCTGTATTATGATTAAGGTCCACTTGAGTGTCTCTTGGGAAATGTGCCCTCTGCATTTGACCCATCCTCGCCCTGTAGCAGTGAGTTTGCTGGTCCTATGCCCTGGCATAGACCTGGCTTAGACCTGGTGTAGACCGGGGATTAGACTGTGGCCCTGTAGCGGTGAGGTTGCTGGTTCTATGCCCTCTATCCCTCAGGTCAGTGGGGTTTGCCCGTCTTCACCTTGGCAGGTTTTCTGGGGATGATGAGTGCGACTCTCTCCGGGATCGTGGAGTCCATCGGAGATTATTACGCCTGTGCGCGCCTGTCTGGAGCCCCGCCCCCTCCCGTACACGCCATCAACAGGTGAGCCCTGCCCCGTCCCGTACACGCCATCAACAGGTGAGCCCTGCCCCGTCCCGTACACGCCATCAACAGGTGAGCCCCGAGCCCTCCCATACAGGTGAGCTTCATCCCTGTCACTAAGCCCCGCCTCTGTCAGTCCTTCAGGTTTGGGTTACATTTTATTTTAAAATGATTTAAAGAGCACATTTTCATTTTCCTGTGATCAGTCAGAACGTTCATGTGTTTGTGTTTGTGTGTGTTTATGTTTGTGTCTGTGTGTCTGTTTGTGTTCATGTTTCAGAGGGATTTTCACTGAGGGTTTGTGTTGTATCATCGCCGGGTTATTGGGGACAGGAAACGGCTCCACTTCCTCCAGCCCAAACATCGGGGTCCTGGGCATCACCAAGGTCAGAGGTCACACAGAGGTCACACAGGGGTCAGAGGTCATACAGGGTCACACAGAGGTCACACAGGGGTTAGAGGTCATACAGGGTCACACAGAGGTCACACAGGGGTCACAGAGGGTTAGGGTTATGACCAATCTGACATGAGGTCACTCAAGCTGTACTCACTCTGGTCTCTGTTCTCTGTTTGGTCTCTGGTCTGGTCTTTGGTCTGGTCTCTGGTCTCTGGTCTGGTCTCTGGTCTCTGGTCTGGTCTCTGGTCTCTGGTCTCTGGTCTGGTCTCTGGTCTCTGGTCTGGTCTCTGGTCTGGTCTCTGGTCTCTGGTCTGGTCTCTGGTCTCTGGTCTCTGGTCTCTGGTCTCTGGTCTCTGGTCTCTGGTCTCTGGTCTGGTCTTCTGGTCTCT
Source organism: Boleophthalmus pectinirostris (assembly GCF_026225935.1). Taxonomy (NCBI): domain Eukaryota; kingdom Metazoa; phylum Chordata; class Actinopteri; order Gobiiformes; family Gobiidae; genus Boleophthalmus; species Boleophthalmus pectinirostris. The sequence continues at coordinate 2,001,423 of NW_026571018.1, read as the reverse complement.
GGTCTCTGGTCTCTGGTCTCTGGTCTCTGGTCTCTGGTCTCTGGTCTGGTCTCTGGTCTCTGGTCTCTGGTCTCTGGTCTCTGGTCTCTGGTCTCTGGTCTAACCCTGGTCTCTGGTCTGGTCTCAGGTGGGCAGTCGGCGTGTGGTCCAGTACGGGGCTGGGATCATGTTTCTTCTCGGGTCTGTGGGGAAGTTCACGGCCCTTTTCGCCTCGTTACCAGATCCCATCCTCGGAGGCATGTTCTGCACCCTGTTCGGTAAGTCCTGGTCTAGTCCTGGTCTAGCTCTGGTTCAGTCCTGGTTCAGTCCTGGTTCTGTTTCAGGGATGATCACGGCGGTGGGACTCTCTAACCTTCAGCTCGTGGATTTGAATTCGAGCAGAAACCTTTTCGTTCTGGGTTTCTCGATGTTCTTCGGCCTCACGCTGCCCACGTACCTGGACTCACACCCGGACTGCATCCAGACCGGTACGCCAGATGCCCTCTTTCTGTGCCCTCTGTGTCAGATGCCCTCCTCTTGTGTGTGTCAGTTGTGTCAGATGCCCTCCCGTCCTTTTGCTTTCAGGAGTGCAGGAGCTGGACCAGATCCTGACCGTGCTGCTCTCCACCGAAATGTTCGTGGGAGGATTCGTCGCCTTCTGCCTCGACAACACCATACCTGGTAACCATAGCAATGGCGCACCTATTATCTCTATACCTGGTAACCGTAGCAACAACGCTTCCGGTAACCATAGCGATGGTACTCCTCCTCCCACCTGGGCTCAGATTTAAGATTTCAGACAGAATCAGGTTCACGTTGCAGTGTGGGTTATGGTTCTGAGCCAGGATTCAGTCCTGGTGCAGTCTTGGTTTAATCCTGATTTAGTCCCAGTTTAGTCCTGGTTCTGACCCAGTTCTGTGTTTTAGGATCTCTGGATGAGCAGGTTCTGGTTTAACTTCTTGGGTTCTTTTTAAAGACAATGCAGTAATGTGTGTTTACCTTGTTGACATGTTTCGGTGGTGGACCACCAACACCGGTGACAGTTCTGAAGATGGCTCGCAGCTAGCAGCCGAAACATGTCAACAAGGTAAACACACTTTACTGCATTGTCTTTAAAAAGAACCCAAGAAGTTAAAGTATATAAGAAGACAAAATGAATCTTTGGCTTAGGTTCTGGTTTAGTCTTGTATCACTCCTGGTTTAGCTCTGGTTTTGTCCTGGTTTTAGTCCTGGTTTAGTCCTTGTTTAGTTCTGGTTTTAGTCCTGGTTTTAGTCCTGGTTTAGTTCTGTTCAGTCCCAGTTCAGTCTTGGTTCAGTCCTGGTTTATTCCTCTTTCACTCCGGGTTTTAGTCTTGGTTTTAGTCCTGGTTCAGTGTTTTAGGATTTCTGGATGAGCGGGTTTTGGTTTAGTCCTGTTTCATTCCTGGTTTAGTTCTGGTTCAGTCCTGGTTCAGTCTTGGTTCAGTCCTGGTTCACTCCTGATTTAGTCCTGGTTTTAATCCTGGTTTTAGTCTTGGTTTTAGTCTTGTTTAAGTCCTAGTTTAGTCCTGGTTTTGACTTGGTTCTGTGTTTTAGGCTCTCTGGATGAGTGAGGTCTGGTTCAGTTCTGCTTCATTCCTGGTTTAGTCCTGCTTTAGCCCTGTTTTAGTCCTGGTTCTGACCCGGTTCTGTGTTCTAGGGTCTCTGGAGGAGCGTGGGCTCATTCACTGGACCTCCTCGTCCGGTTCTGGATCTTCTCCATCGTATGAGTTTCCATTCGGGATGAACCTGATCTGGAAAGTCCCAGTCTTGAGCCGCCTCCCCTTCTGCCCCACCTTCACAGGCTTCAGGAGGACCACGAAGGACCAGGACCTAGACCAGGGTCCAGACCAAGAGCAGAACCAAGACCAGGACCAGGTCTGGACCAGAGTCTGACCCAGAGAAACCTGGAAAACACCAACCAAAGACTGGAAACTAAAACACGTTCAGACCACTCCTTCAGGCAAGATCAGGTCAGGATCCGAGCTCAGACCTGGTCCACTGCTCCTGACAGGTGCGCCACAGGAGGGCAGGTGCAGGGGCAGGTGCAGTTAGGACTGAGCGATGTGAAGATAAAAATTTAATCGTCTGGTCCCTGTCAGCGTTTGGTAAATTGATCATATTGTGATTTGTCTTTTTCATCCTCTCCTCTCATTGGTCAGGTTTAGCAGTGCTCTGAGTGACAGGTGGATCTGACCAATCACAGTGCAGTGTGGACTCTCAGAAGAAGAAGATGACTTTAGCTACCTCTTCACGGCTGGATGCAGAGTTTACATAATAAGTGATAAAAAGAGAGAGAGAAAGAGAGGAGCAGTGATGGATGAAGCACTCAGTTTCAGTACTTTTACTTTTTTCAAGTACTCGTTAAAGAGTAAAAAGTAAAAGCATTCTGGACATATTTTGAGGGCTTAGTTTTTTGTGTTTTTTTTTTTAACTGCAGTTTTTCTTTGTATATTTGTGTTTGCTCAAATTATGAACGTGTTAAAATAAACCCTCAGGCTTTTCAGCAGGTCTATAATAAAAAAAAAAAAAGACTTTTACTTTTCAGTCCTGCTCTAAAATGTAGTATAGTAGAAAGTACAGATACCTGCTCTCAAATGTAATGAAGTAAAAGTAAAAAGTATCCAGTGTAAAATGTACTTAAGTAAAGTACAGATACCTCAAATTTATACTTAACCTCCCAGGACCCGAGCTCTTGCAGCTTTATTGATTTGTGTTTTTTACCGTATTTTCTGTACTATAGGATGCTTTGGATTATAAGGCGCACTGACATTAAATGGTCTATTTATGAGCTTTTTCACATATAAACCGCACCGGACATAAAAACGAAACACAACAGTTCGATAAGTCAGTCAAACTTTATTTAACGTGTTCACAATAACTCTCAAATTTCTTTATTTGTAACATGTAAAAAAAATACTGTCTGAGACGCTAAATTGTTCGTGTATTCACAATAAGTCGTAATAGTTGAAACAGTTGGGTGATTCCGGCATCCAGTACACCAACATCCCTCTCATCATTATCCCAGTCAGTGTGGTTCCTGTTCCCTGGAGTTCAGTTCAGTGATGATTCCGGTCTTGGTGAAAGCTCGGACCACAGTTGATACTGATCCGTTGGCAAGCCAATGATGTTCATTTTGTCTTCTTGTATACTTTAACTTCTTAGGTTCTTTTTAAAGACAATGCAGTAAAGTGTATTTACCTTGTTAACATGTTTTGGCTGCAAGCCATCTTCAGAAGTGTCACCGGTGTTGGTGGTGACGTGTCGTATATCAGCTGTTGTTACTTCCTGTAGGCGTGGTCAGCCTGATGGACCTGGCATCCGAACATCCCACTGCACACAAACTTTTAGTAGTAAGAACATTATTCGAACGGGCCACACTCATCACAGACCGACAGAGAGGAAGAGGAGAGACACATCATACAAGCACTCAAACAATGCCAATATCCCAGCTGGGCCATAAACAAAGGCAGACAACAAGTTATCAATAAAACCAACAAACCCCGGAAAAAAACACAACAATCCAACACAGGGCAGCAGGACCACAAAAACGTAGTCACACTACCGTACATCAGAGGCATAATCGAACCCATCCAGAGAGCCATGAAAAAACACAACATAAGCACTGTAGTAAAACCAGACACAAAACTCCGCCAACAGCTCGTACACCCCAAGGACAAAATCCCACAAGAACAAAAATGCAATGCCATCTACGAAATCCAACGCAAATCATGCAATAAATCATACATAGGGGAAACAGGCCAGGCATTTCACATCCGAAAAAAAGAACACCAAAAGGAATGCGAAAAGGAAACGTCAGGGAGACTCACCAGAACACAAAAAGATAAAGCAGAACAGGAAAACCTAAAATCCGCCACATCAGACACTGTAAAAGAAACAACCACATTATGGATTGGGACGGGGCTCGGGTCATTGGATCAGAAAACAACAAGTTTAAACGCTGGATCAAGGAAGACACTGAAATCAGGAAACGAGGCACGGACAGCATTAACCGTGATGATGGCGCGTTCCTCCTTTCACACACCTGGGACACCCTCCTCCAGAGACACCGGGCGACGGGAGGCGTGGTCAGTCTGAGCGACCTGCCAGGTCCATCAGGCTGACCACGCCCACAGGAAGTAACAACAGCTGATATACGACACGTCACCACCAACACCGGTGACACTTCTGAAGATGGCTTGCAGCTAGCAACCGAAACATGTCAACAAGGTACATACACTTTACTGCATTGTCTTTAAAAAGAACCTAAGAAGTTAAAGTGATCCGTTGGCAGATCGTGGCGTAAGTGGCTCGGCGCTGTCTCTCTGTCTTGGTGAATGTGTGTTCTCCTTCTCTCATCCACTGCTCCCACACAGCTCGCACTTTCACTATAGAACAGTCTTGAGTTTAAAGTGGGCATTGTGAGCGTGTCTCTTGACAGGTGCATGTTGATATTAAAAGGAATCACAGTCACAGTATGTATTACTCCTGATGCTCCTGACTACAGGAGCCGGAATGCTGCAAGTGGAGCGATTTTGTAGTTTAATAAAGTCATACTAAGACAAACTTTACAAAACAAAATTTATATATAAGGCTCGCTGGATTATAAGGCGCACAGTCGTTTTTTGATTAAATTAAAGGCTTTTAAGTGCACCCTATAGTGTGGAAAATACGGTAATTGGGTTGATTGGGACCTGATGAGTGCTAAAACAAAGAATTATATTTTTACATTTATATGTCCACATTTGATATATAAAACTTTCATTTTATATTTTAATAATTTTGATGGAACACAATAAAGTCACATTTGAATAATGATTTGCAACAACCTAGGAGGCTCCATACACTTTACTACTTTTACTTTGATACTTTCCACCACTGGAGAGGGGCTACGCTTTTTATACACAACGTGAACTCCAGCCAGAGTCAATGGCACCGAATCACATCCATGCTCACTTTCTGTTTAGAACAGTGACGCTAGACCAGACCTGAGCATTGTACAACTCCCGGGCCACATATGGTCCTTTGTTTGACTCTGACCGTCCCTTTTAAGCTCATTTGGAATGACAAAATAAACACATTTTATAATTTTACCTCATGCATGGACTAAAGCTGCATTACTTTTATTGTAAAAGTGTTTTTATGACATTTTCTGTAAGGCAGCCTCACTTTTTAATTGCTTAGTCATAAGATAAACTCTTAACAGTCTGAGCAGCGAGTCAGAACAATGATATTTTCTGCTTTTTATACAGAAATATAATTAATAATCTGTAGAATTGAGTTAAGCATTTTGGCTTCCACAATATATTCTGTTTCTCATTTGGCCCCATGGAAACAATAATTGTCCACCCCTGGGCTCAAGGCTTAGCTGTGGCCGCGTCACAATTCTCTTTCCTCACTTTCTTCTCCTCGATTTCTCTCCTCGATCCTTCATTTTTCAGCTGTCAATCAAATGTGTCATATTACGTGTTGTCCCAAAGAAAACCAAGGAATGAAGGAGTAAACCTGAGGGAGGATTCAGGAGCAAAAACCAGAGAAAAGAATCAAACTTTCTTGGTCTCAGCGAGGAGTTTAGATCCATAACCCTGCACCTGCGTTTAGCTCGAGCTGAAAAAGTGACAGGGACAAACAGGTGCAGGTGTCCGTCCTCAGACAGAGCGTGGGGTACAAATCTGCTGCAATGTGAATGTCAGAGTCACATTTGATTTTCCTTTAGTTAAAAAAAAATGCGTATGTTTCAAATCTGTTGTTCCTTTTCATTCCCCTGAGTCATGATCAAAAAAGAAGCATCTGTTTTGTGTTTTTACATTCTTCTGTTGTTTTTCTGTTGTGAAAACATGAATAAAAGACACGATGTGACTGTGAGCGAGTGTAAGTCTCCTCTACTGCCACAAGGGGGAGCACTCAGTCACTTCTACAGTATTTTAAAAGGTCCTATATCACACAAACCAAACCTTGAGAGATTTAAGTCATGTCCTAATGTTTCCTCCTCAAAAACAGACTGTGGTTGTGTTTTGATTCATTCACACATGTTTGAGTAACTCCAAAGCTCAAAATGCTCAGTTCTACCTTGTGATGTCATGAAGTGGTAGAGGGTTTTTGATCGGACAACACAGCAGAAGGGGAGGACGGGATCAGAGGTTTTTATTGGACATTTCACTTTTAAGCATTTACACACGTTTCATTAATAACACATATTACACAGATCAATATTCTACAAATCTGTAAATCGGACCTAAACTCGTAAACCCAGAGTCTTCAGTACTTCGGCCTCTTCACGTCCACCCTGAGGAAACCGACAAGGAAGCAAAAGAGAGGAGAGAAGGAGAGGAGAGGAGAGGAGAAGACAAGGAAAGGAGAAGAGAGAAGGAGATGAAGAAACAAGAGATGGAGATGAGAAGGAAAGGGAAAGGGATGAGGCAAGGAGTCAAGGAGAGGAGAGAAGGAGTCAAGGAGAGGAGAGAAGGAGGCAAGGGAAGGAGACGTGGAAACAAGGGAAGGAAACGAGGAAACAAGGAAGGGAGACAAGGGAAGGAGGCAGGGAGAGGAGAGAAGGAGGCAAAAGAACGAGACGAGGAAATAAGGGAGGGAGACGAGGAAAGAAGAAAGAGAAGGAGGAAGGAGACAAGGAGGCAAGGGAAGGAGACAAAAGAAGGAGACGAGGAGGGAAGGAGACGAGGAGAGAGAGTTGTGATGAGTCAAACAGATAAACTGATGGTACATTTGTTTTTCAGATTTGTAAAAATAAAATTAACTCAAGTGACTATTATCGATTACTTCATTAAAGCTGCACTGCGTCACTTTTCTGGATGAGGGTGCCTCAGAAATGTTCCAGAGTGTGGCATTAACTCATCTTTCATTTCAGTGTCCTAAACGTGTCATAATGAGATCTGAGCTGTGATTAGTCAAGACTCACCCGTCCGCCTCCATTTTCTTCCTCTTTTCAATGATCTGGAAAAAAATTAAATAAATAAATAAATAAATAAAAAGGTCTCTAAGGATCAAGGACCGGGACTAAACCAGGTCTAAACCAGGACTACATCAGGTCCAGGACTAGATCTTAAGCAGGTCCAAACTCACAGCACTGATCTTCTTCCACTGTCGGTCCAGTTCGGCTTTCTCGTTTGTTTCTTTGAATCGTCGTGTTTTTCTGCCTTCGGACATCTTGATGCCGTACTGGAATGCAGCTCTGAAAATACACAAGTACATGTGAATATGTACATATATACCACCAAATACTACTACAAAATACAACTACTACTAATACTGTAATCTATAAGAAGTACTGGAACCACACTCTGAAATACACAAATGTACTGTGAAAATATAAACTACCTACTTTGAACTAGTGTGAAATTTTACTATCATCATCAGTTATGGTTATGCCATAGAACTTAGGTGTTAGGAGGTAGGAGATAGGGAGCAGGGCATAGGACGTAGGGAGCAGGGCGTAGAGAGTAGGGTGTAGGGAGCAGGGTATAAGGCGTAGGCAGCGAGGGTGTAGGGAGCAGGACATAGGAAGCAGGGCTTAGGACGTAGGGAGTAGGGAGTGGGGCGTAGGGGGTAGGACGTAGGGAATAGTATGTAGGACCTAGGGAGCAGGACGTAGGGAGTAGTATGTAGGACCTAGGGAGCAGGACGTAGGGAGTAGGGCATAGGGAGCAGGACATAGGAAGCAGGGCGTAGGGGTAGGATGGAGGGAGTAGGGCGTAGGGAGCAGGGTGTAGAAAGCAGGGCGTAGGGGGCAGTACATACTTGGGCAGGGCCTCCTTGTTGTTCATGTAGTCTGAATACTCCTCCTGAGTGTCGAAGTCCCAGCGTCCCAGAGGACCCTTCTTATTCCCCTGAAAACACAACATTTAAATGAGCCCATGATGTCATCGCCACAGGAGCAAGGGCTGATGGGAAATGTAGGCACCTGGTCCATTTTACTGTAGTCCACCTCCTCGTCACTGTCCACGGCGAGATCGTCCATTCTACAGAACAGACATAGGTCCAGTTATTTCAGCTGCATAAAAAATACATCAGGGTGGAGCTGTGGCAGAGTGAGGAGGTTGTGGGTTAGATCAGCCTGACCACTAAAACAGGACTAAAACAGGACTAAAACAGGTGTCATTGTGGTTGCTGTGGCAGAGTGGTTGTCCCGCCTCCCGGTGGGGAGTTTGTGGGTTTGATTCTTACGTTGCAGGATAACATTCGGCGTAGGAGTTGGACCCTCCAAAGAAGTCGCCGAGCTGCTCTTTGCTGTCCCTCCGAGACCCAGTACAGAGAGATTAAGGAACAAACTAGGACTAAATTAGAACCAAATCAGATCCAAACTAGGCCTTAAACCAATGTCTACACCAGGTCTACACCAGGACCCAAACCAGGACTAAACCAGGTTTAACCCCGGACCAGTGCAGTGAAGGATATGCCTCCTGGTTCCACTGGGGTCCTGCAGCTCCAGCAAACTTCTCGTTGATGAGTTTGATCTGATCTCGGACCGACCCAGGACCTGGACACAAATAAAAACGGTTTAGGGGGATCTAAACCAGGACTAAAGCAGAACCAAAATCAGGTCTAATGCAGGTGTAGAACTGAACTAAACCAGGGAATGTTTAAAAGAGTCTCACCTGTGTCCACCTCCAATGCCTGGAAAACAGAAAAGTAAAATATTAAAATTATTAACCCCAAAAGAGCGAAATATAAAGTCTAATGCAAACATGCCAGATGCCCTCCCTGTGTGTCCCGTGTATTAGTGGGTTCTGACCTGCTCCTCAGCGCCCCCTCGTGGTTTGTCGAAGTAGCTGTGTCGGCTCTTCTCCTCCCTCTCCCTCTCCCTCTCTCGCTCTCTCTCCCGGTCTCTCTCTCTGTCCCTCTCCCTCTCTCGCTCCCTCTCTCTCTCGCGGTGGCGTTCTTTCTCTCTGGACTTGGACGAGGTCGGGATGTAGTCTCCGATGTCGTCAAAGATACTGAAAAACAAAAACAGGAGGATGAGAGGAGAATCCAGGACCAGGACTGAACCAGGACTGAACCAGGACTGAACCAGGACTGAACCAGGACTGAACCAGGACTCACCTGAGGTCGGCCTCTGGAGCTCGCTTGTCGTCCAGTTTACCTGAAACCCAGAACAACAGGTGAATCTTAATGAGGCGAGGGCCATCAGGTGGGCATTATGTGAGTAATATTTGGTTTGGCCACAAGGGGGGAGAGTGGGTTACTGTTGTCTTTCTTTTTGAGCCTTGTGTTCCTGGTCCCAGAACTTGTTTAGGTGGTAGGGGGTTTGGGCATAGGGGACATGGTATAGGGGTTAGGAGGTAGGGGATATAATGTAGGGGACATTGTGTAGGGGTTCGGGTATACGAGGTAGAGGACTGTGTAGTGTGTAGGAGGTAGGGTACAGTGTATAGGGTGTAGGGGTTAGGGTATAGGAGCAAGGGGACAGTGTGTAGGGTGTAGGGGTTAGGGTATAGAAGTTAGGGGATAGTGTCTAGGGGTCAGTGTGTATTAGGTAGGGACAGTGTGAAGGGTGTATGAGTTAGGGTGTATGAGGTAGGGGACAGTGTGTACAGTGTAGGAGGTAGAGGACAGTGTGTATGGTGTAGGAAATAGGGGCAGTGTGTAGGGGACAGTGAAAGGGGTTAGGGTGTAGGAGTTAGGGGACAGTGTGTAGGACTTAGGGGACAGTGTGAAGGAGTTAGGGGACAGTGTGTAGGGTGTAGGTTAGGAGGTAGGAGGTAGGGAACAGGGTGTAGGGGTTAGGAGGTAGGAGATAGGGGACAGTGTGTAGGGTGTAGGGGTTAGGGTGTATGAGGTAGTGGACAGTGTGTACAGTGTACGAGGTAGAGGACAGTGTGTATGGTGTAGGAAATAGGGGCAGTGTGTAGGGGACAATGTATAGGGGACAATGTGTAGGAGTTAGGGGACAGTGTGCAGGAGTTAGGGGACCGTGTGTAGGGTGTAGGGTGTAGGGTGTAGGGTGTATGTTGTACCTTTGTCCTTTTTCTTGAGCCTCTTGTTCCTGGTTCCTGCTCGGAGGTAGGACAGGATCTGGGTGAGTTTGGAGATTACGATGTCATTGGTCGTCAGCGTCGTCTGAGCCTAAAACAAACAAACAAACAAACAAATACATGAAGATTTAATACGTGTCCTATTCATTCATTACAATAAAATCACACATGTCAACATGTGTAGGACTGGTCTGCAGCAGTAGCAGTAGTGATATCAGTACCTCCATAGTGGGACAGTCGGCTTTGCTCCTGATCAGGGTGGTGGGGATGTCTGTGTCGGTAAACTCGTCCTCCAGGTCGACCACATACGCCATTCTCCCCGGAAGAAACAGCTCGTTCCTCTCAGACTGACCCGAGCGGAACACCACACGGTAAATGTTCCTCCCTGAAACAAACACATAGTCAAGTGTGCTTACATGCGCTCCAGTATCCCGGGTCTGAGTGGTTATCCTGATATCCTGGTATTGTGTGTGTCCATGTAAACACACTGTCATGGTTTCAGTCTCCTACATGAGCCAGTGTCCCGCTGGTGAGAAACCAGGAAACTCTCACTGGGTTTTTCTGAGAGTATCTGATACTGTGGACTGTAGATACAGTATCCTGATTTCTCACCCCTGAAGCTGCCTGAGCATGTGTGAACTGAAGTAATTAAAAGGATAGGAGCGGTTACTTATCCAAAACGACTCCAACTCCTACCAGGACTTTTTAAGTAATACTATTTTATACTTATAAACAAAATAAAGCAGTCTACGGTTTAATACAGCCACATTTTAACACCAGCCTCACCTCTGTGTCTGCGCGTGCTGCTGTTGAACTAAATGAATGCTGTGAGACTGTTGTTAAAAACACCTTTAACTCAAACTTTGACAGAGCTCCACACTCTTATGTTCATACTTGAATCTATGTGCACACTGTATGTATGTCTGTCTGTCTGTCTGTATATATATATATATATATATATATATATATATATATATATATATATATATATATATATATATATGTGTGTGTGTATATATATATATATATATATATATATACACATATATATATATATATATATATATATACACATATATACACACACACACACATACATATATACAAATATATACAAACAATCAAATGCACTAGTGGTCAGTTATTATTAGATTTAGAAAAAGTTGATGACAGTCTGACCATGAGCAATGTCAGTAACTGATACGTGGCCATACCGGTTTGTCAATGCCTAATCCTGTCAGATCTCAGAAGCTCAGCAGGGCCGGGCCTGGTTAGTATTTGGATGGAGACACTGTGAAAATCAGGAGCCACAGTGGGTCCAGTCACAAAAACTGTCATTGTGTCCTTACGCAAGACACTTCACCCACACTGCCTATTGTGAAAGTGGTGTGAGCATGAGTGATGGTGGTCAGAGGGACCAATGGCGCAGATTGACATGGTAGCCGCGCTTCTGTCAGTCTGCCCCTGGGCATTTGTACCTACAATAGTAGTTTACCACCACCAGGTATGCAATGACTGAACAATGCTCTTGTAAAGCGTGTTTGTGACAAAAAGTCTGTGAAAGGCACTATATAAATAAAAAATAATAAAGTTGGCCCGCTGGCTGCCTATTGGAGACCCAGGTTCTAAAATTGTTTGTAGTGTTTTCTCACCGAGGCGTGTCTTAAACTCCATCTTCTCCTCTGGCTCCACCTCTTTCCTGAAACACATTAACATGACTTTATTAAAATGAGCTGTATTTTTCAGATAACCCTGCGGTGTCCTCTAATACAGGGGTGTAACAGAGAGTCACTTTGTCTCGTGGGTCTGAATATTTACATTCAGACATTTTTTTAGTTTAACAGAAGATTTCAGATCACACGTGATGTTATTTTCTCATATTTCTATTTATATGTGTGAGCTGCTGTGTCCAAATAATTTCCCTTGTGGATCAATAAAGTTTGTTTAATAGTTATATAATCATAGTCTTATTATGTTTTGTCTGATGGAGCTTCATACTTTGCCTCCTTCTGGACCTTCTCCATCATGTCCTCCTCTTCTTTTTCTTTGTTGGTGATCTCCGCTCGCACCTGACGCACAAACACCAGAGATTAACACAAGAAAGGGCATCAGAGCTCGTGCAACGGCTATTTTGTGTCACCTTCTGCAGCAGAGCGAAATCCAGACCTTTCACCAAGTGAGTGTGCTCCATGTCACCACCCAAGAACTTAGACTCCTGGATCAGCTGACGACGCTTCTCCGCTGCAGATTTATCTCTGAAACAGAAAACAAACAGAACCACTTTAATGAAGGAATAATCATCAGTAGTCAGAGTATCTTTATTCACCCAGTGAAGATGATCTGTGGCATGTTTTGGGTTTTGAACAGCGGTTTATGCAAAGCAGCTCAGGTTTTAGTTAAGGTTTAATTTTTCTCAGTTCATTTTCAGAGGGCTTTACTGGGATTCTCTTCTCTGTGTTTCTAAGGGTCATCAGGATTGTAGGATTTTACAGTTTGGGTTAGAGTTTAGGGTTATAGAAGTTGGGATGTAGGATGCAGGGAGTAGGGCTTAGCATGTAGGGTGTAGGATGTACGATGCAGGGTTTAGGATGTAGAATGTAGGGATAAGGATGTTGGCTAAAGGGTGTAGGGTGTAGGCTGTAGGACATTGGGTGTAGGACGTTGGGTGTAGGACGTTGGGTGTAGAGGTTAGGATGGTGGGTGTAGGGTGTAGGGTGTAGGTGTAGGATGTAGGACGTAGGCTGCAGTTGGACTCACGCCTCTGCAGTGGGCCCCACAGCTCTGTAGTTGGCTGTAGTACTGATGAGTTCTGTTTCTTCATAATCTTTGTTGACTCCGTCTCGTCTCTCGCGCGCTCTGTCTCTGTATTTCTCTGCCAGCTCTCGCTCCCTCTCCATCTCCTGCTGCCGGAGCTTCGCGTAGTAACTGAAAAACAAAAGCACAACATGTTTAAAATTAAATAAACATCACTAAATTTAAATATATGAAGTGCAAAGTGCCAGAATAAACACGGCGCTCTGGAGTTTTACAAATGGCATCACCTCTTCTTCTTCCTCCTACGGGCGGCCGGGTCCTCATCCTCGTTATAGTCCCGTGGCATTCTGGGAAAAAACACAACAACTATTATTAAAGGGTCCTCTATTACACCATTTTCTGAGCTGTAATAATGTTGAGGTGTGTTTTGTTTCATTCACACATGTTTAACATACAAACCCTGCAGATTTAGATCTTCTCACTCTATTCAACCTTGTGATATCATCTGGTGTAACAGGAAGTGCTCCACTGTGTTTTTAAATGCCATACATCCTTCACGAGAATCATTTTAATAATTTCAGCCCTATAATTTACTATCTCCACTGAACTAAAAATACAATGAGCTGTTAAATTGAAAACTACCACTACATGACATTACAAAGTGGATGAGAGCATTTTGAGCTTTGGAGAGACAGGTTTTGAGGAGGAAATAACATTATAACATGGCTTAAAGGGATAGTTCGGATTTTTTGACATAAATCTGTATGGTCATCCCCGTCATCAGTGTTGTGCATCCACACCGACTTACCCCCCGAAAGCATCCGGTGAGCCGAGATACTGGCCGGTTTTGGTGCTGAGGAAAGTAGTCCGGCAAGTTGTGTGGGGACTGTATACTAAAGCATTTTTCTTCTCAAAGCAATATGTGTTCAAAAGACTGATACATTTGCATCACAAAACCATCGTCCTCTAAAAAGTCAGCCCTCATAATCGCTATTTTCTCTCCGTACGTACCACTGCGCGCAGCCGCCAGGTGACAGCCGCGCACGGATCCATCACTTTCTTCAGTTGTTCGGCAGTGTTTACATGCGCAGACCGCCGCCACACGAGAGAGCTAACGTGAGAGCTAGAGCCATAAGTATATAAGCTTGTATAAGATACATATGAATATATCTAAAAAATGGTGCGAACTCTTGATTATCCAGGCTGTAACAACAAAAATCTGGCTGAATCTCCACGCACATTCCACTGTCTTCCTCTCACGGACTTTGCGCTGAGGAAACTTTGGCTTCTTGCCTTTGGCTTCAACATGGAAACCAAACCAGGTAAGAACGAAGACGTGCCGCTATGTTTACAAGAGGACAGGCTCAAGAATCAGCTGTAACGCTGTGTGCAGTAAATTACTCTGTCATATCACCAGTGAAGCTTCTACAAAACGTAACTTTATAAGTCGACTGTTATTACTATTGTAAATGTCACGTACACTGTTGGCAGCAGCTACGTGGACGTGTGGCTGATTCCATGTTTCTATTAGTAGTCCATGCTTCAGTCACAGTGGTAGGCTCTATGTTCACTGTATATGAGTTTATAAATGACGTGATGGTGATTGTCGCTCACTCGGTCTCTCACGGCTCCAGCTTCAACTTGTACCACTTCTCTGTCTCTCTTCTCTCTCTGCCCGTTCTAACTCCATCTGGCGAAATTCAGCATCAGTATATTCGGGTTCACAAAGATCTCCCCTTGGGTTTGTGGTAAAGGCAAAGTCTTTATTGTCGGTGTCGTAATCAGACATGTTGTCGCTAACATTCCGAGCAGTAAACAAAGTGAACCAGGCTTATATGCTTATGGCTCTAGCTCTCACGTTAGTTCTCTCACGTGGCGGCGGTCTGCGCATGTAAACACTGCCAAACAACTGAAGAAAGTGATGGATCCGTGCGCGGCTGTCACCTGGCGGCAGCGTGCAGTGATACGAACAGAAAGAAAATAGTGCCAAGCGATTGATGAGATCTGACTTTTTTGGCGACGATGGTTTTGTGATGCAAATGTATCACTCTTTTGAACACATATTGCTTTGAGAAGAAAAACGCTTTAGTATACAGTCCCCACACAACTTGCCGAACTACTTTCCTCAGCACCAAAACTGGCCAGTATCTCGGCTCACCGGACGCTTTCGGGGGGTACAACACTGATGATGGGGATGCCAGACAGATTTATGTCAAAAAATCCGAAGTATCCCTTTAAAACTTACAAGAATCAATTTTTGCGTAATATAAGACCTTTAATGACTAGTAAAAATGAATATATGGCACTTTGAAGAGCACAGAGCTGATTCAGACTCTCATGTTTCTGAAACTCACTCATGGGTCCTGGTCTTGGAGGGCGGGGCAGAGGACGGCGCCGCCCTGGGGGTCATCAGCAGCTTCCTGAAGTCATCGTTGGTCAGTTTGGCCCTGGACAAACAAATAAACATACGTAAATAACAGTGCAGAAATCTCTCCCCCTCTGTCTCAGATGCCCTCCCATTCTCCATGCCATATCAAATCACCATTCCATCTCTTTCTCCTAACCCCACCTTTTATTTATAACCTACATATATTTTGCATTACTATATTTTTACTTGTACATATACAGTTAACTGTGTGTCAGATGCCCTCCCATTCTTCTGTAGAAATACCACCACCAGACTAACACTGATGGTTCTGTTCATGGTGGGTTGGGGTCAGTGCTTGAGCGACTTACTTGTGGACTGCCTGTTATAGTAGCATTTGCAGGACTAATGATAGTAGTATTTATAGTAGTAATAGTATTATTAGTAGTAGTACTGACTGAGCGGCAGAGCGGTGGTCGTCCACATCGTGTCCCTCCGGGGCCAAAGGGTTGGAGTAACTCTCGGCTGAAACACAAACAGCTGTAAATCACGTGGAACAGAACATCGAGCAGAATGTTTATGTCATGAACAGGGGTGGGTCAAGTTTTCTTCTTCCCACTCCTTTTCGAGAAATGTGCTTTTCTGTTGTTTATAATATATACGCAGTGCGTATAGGATTCATTTTTCTCTCTTGGCACAAACTCGTGCTGTGCGTGTTCTCTTCCATGTTTTGATGCACTTGTTAGGATTAAGGTGATTAGTAAAAGAGTGGAAATTATTAACAACAGAACAAACTCCAGAATAACATCAGTGAGTGTATGTCTGGACCATGGACTGGACAGGGTCTCTGGTCTGGACAGGGTCTCTGGTCTGGACAGGGTCTCTGGTCTGGACAGGGTCTCTGGTCTGGACAGGGTCTCTGGTCTGGACAGGGTCTCTGGTCTGGACAGGGTCTCTGGTCTGGACAGGGTCTCTGGCCTGGACAGGGTCTCTGGCCTGGACAGGGTCTCTGGCCTGGACAGGGTCTCTGGCCTGGACAGGGTCTCTGGCCTGGACAGGGTCTCTGGCCTGGACTCCATCAGAGCTTTGTCCACAGTCTGATGTGCAGTGTTGAGCTCATGTTTGGAGCTGAAATGACTCTAAAATCCCTCTTATGGGAAATAAACACTAAATAGAAGACTTGTTGTTTGAAAAATCTGATTTAAACTCCGTGAGGTCACTCTGTGGTTTGTGATCTCATCGTTCTGAAACCGGGAAACACAGTTAGAATATTGTGACCAGATGTCCAAGTTTACCAGGAACAGTCCCAGTTTTGAGTCTGTGTCCCCTGTCCCAGCAGATTTATCCAAAACCAGTTTAGTTTACACAAGAAATGCCCCAGGTGTCTCTATTTTTGACCAATTTGTTCCCTGCCAACTGTAAAGAGAAGCATAAACTGTTTAGGTAAAAAACAGAAAAGCTGCTGAAAAGAAAATGTTACTATACTGACTCACGTTGGTCATGAATGGGCCGAGTGCAGAACAATTTTCCTTAATTATGCACTCGTTTCAACATTTTATTATTACCAAACACCACAAATTGAGGGTGTCTCAGTTTTTGATTGTGCATGTGGTTAAAGTTTGTGTTTACTGCGGAGCTAGAATGCTAACGGCTAACAGCGGAGCTAACGCTAAACCTCCGTAAAAAAAAAAAAAAAAAAAACACTCACTCTCGGGCATGGCTCCGGTCCGGTTGGGTTCTGTTGGGGAGAGTCCGGTCTGTCCTCGGTCTGGACCCGGGCTGGAGCTCGGTTCAGCTCACGGGGTCTGGATTCTGAGATAATTCAATCCGAATGACACTAAAGAGAAGCTAAAGCTAAGCCAGAGCACTGCGGCTAAAGGCTAAAGGCTTCCGGTGGTGAGAGCGCCCCCTCAGGAGAGAGCGCGAACTACACCAACAAACCACATGCCCTTCCATCGTCTCTCCCCATGTGTGTCAGATGCCCTCCCATCCTCCTGCGTCCCTGTAGTGTTAGACTGAGATGTGGGCAGGTCAAATGTTTCTAGTGAATCTGCAGATGTTGTGGTGTGTCAGATGCCCTCCCAGATGTTGTAGTTGGAGAAAAACATTTCTGCTTTTGACTTTTGGAGATTTCTTTTACAGAAACACCAAACTTCATCAGATACAAACCAAAGACTGTATAAAGATAATATTTCTATATGTTAAACGTTATTCACACAAAAGTCAAAGGCGTTAAACTGTGGATTAAATAATAACGTGACGTAACAGTGTGTGTGAGAAGTGTCGCCCTCGTGTGGCCTCAGCGGGTTCTGCAGGATCTCCTCAGGACCCAAAGGAGCAGACGGAGATCCTCAGAGGCCACGGACAGGCACGTGTGGAAGAGAAAAACACTTCAGTCTGACTTTGTGTGGGTCTGTGGGGATCTGACTCCAGGTTTGCTTTGTTGTTGTTTTGCACGTTCCTTTGAGCTCCAGAAGTTTGACATCTCAGAACATGTTGCTGTTTTTTAAAAAATGAGTTGAAAAGTAAACACGGAGTTCTAAGATTGTGGTCTGTGCCGCTCCTTTCTCCCACAGGAAGGGTCATCATATGAAAACCATGTGATGGTGCGATCACAAAGAGTGACGTGTCAAACTTTGTGTTTCTAATAAACCAAAAGAATCTGACACAAGCCGACAGAAATGTAAATGTAAAAACATGTTTTGCCTCTGAACCACACAGACGAGAGAGAGAGGGATGAGAGGAGGAGGGAGAGAGAGAAGGAGAGAGGGGGAGTGAGAGGAAGAGGAAAGGAGGAGGGAGAAGAGGATGAGAGGAGGAGGGAGAGAGAGAAGGAGAGAGGGGGAGTGAGAGGAAGAGGAAAGGAGGAGGGAGAAGAGGATGAGAGGAGGAGGGAGAGAGCAAGGGAATTAAGGAGGAGAGAGTGGGGGGAGGAAAGGAGGAGGGAGGGAGAGGGGGATGAGAGGAGGATAGAAAGAAGGGGAAGAAAGGAGGAGAGAGCGAGGAGGAGGGAGGGAGAGGGGGATGAGAGGAGGATGGGGGAGAAAGGAGTGAGGAGAATGAGAGGAGGAGAGGGAGAGAGAGGAATAAGAGAGAGGGGGAAGAAAGGAAGAGGGAAAGAGAGGAGGATGAGAGGGAGGGGGATGAGTGGAAGAGGGAGGAAGAGAAGGAAAAGAAGAGGGAGAGAGGGGGGAGGAGAAGGAAAGGAAGAAGGAGAGAATGGGAAGAAAGCAAGAGGGAGAGAGAGGAGGATCAGAGGAGGAGGGAGATGAGGAGGAAAGGAGGAGAGAGAGAGAGAGAGGAGGAGGAGGAGGGAGAGGGGAAGGAAAGGAGAAGGGAGAGAGAGGAGGATTAGAGAAGGAGGGATGAGAGGTGGATGAAATAAGGAGGGAAAGAGAGGGGGAGGACGGGAGATGAGGAGGGAGAAGTGGAGGAGAGACTCTGTAATGTTCTGATTAAACCAGTTTGTCAGTCACATTTTGGACCCAGTTCAGCAGGTTTGATCCAGGACTCCAGCCAAGACCAGAGACCAGAGACCAGACCAGAGCCAGGACCAAAGACTGGACCAGATCCAGAGACCAGACTCTGGCCTGGCCCCAAACTGGGTGATGTCATGGGTGATTCAGAGAGGACCCGTGGAACATGAGCTGCTTATCCTGACACACACACACACACACACACACACACACACACACACACAGACACTTTCTCCCATGTTCTAACATTGTTCCTCATCACAAACCTGCCTGAAGAGGTTTTAGAATCATCCATCCATGTTTGAGTAATCTAGGGATCTCACCCAGGCCCCTATTCAAACCCTCCTTACTGACAACAAGCTTATGTCACCCACGCTCCCACACGACAATTCTGCATAAATATAAAAAAATTTAAAAAAACATGATACAAAACTGTGCACAACAACTCGACAAACCTTGAAAACTACTGTGACATCACAAGGTGGAACAGAGCATTTTGAGCTTTACAGATGTAAACAGACTAATAATAAAGAGTTACTCAAACATGAATGAAACAAAACACAACTCCAACTCAGTTTATGAAAAGGTAACAACTTTATAACGTGACTTAAAGCTCACAAGAGTTAGTTTTGTGTGATATAGCAGCTTTACAAAAAATACATGAAGTGTGGTTTTTATATTAGTCCAGCCTCTGTCCCTCTGCCCCAAAGCCTCTCCTGACCTCCAGAGTTGCCAAGTCTACTTCTTTTTAGCGACTTTGAGCTCCTGTTTTTGGAAAGTCTCTTGTTAATGTTGCAAGTGGTGTTTTGGGGCTTGCTCTAAATGGCACTTTCACTTCATAAAAGGTGAGGTGATTTTAATCTCTCTTTAGTTCTGTTTTCAGGTTAACAGGCTCAGTAATAACTATATACAGCCTATATCAGATGTGGGGATTGTCCAGCTCCAGGGTCACATACAGGCCTTTGGTTGACTCTGAGCATTTTTGAAGGAAGGAGAAATACAGCGACAGTCCTTGTGCTCATTTAGAATTACTGTTGAAGTTTCCTGTCTAGAAGTAATTTAGCGACCGACGTGTCAGTTTTTAGACCCTTTGTCTGCTTCAGTCGCGCCATCGCTGGAAGGAATCTCCAAGAATCACCTCAGTTTGGCTTTGCTCCTTTTCCCCCTTCTTTTCTTCTTTCAGCGACCTCAAAAACAGACTTTCTTTTGCGGGAAACTGCTCATGGATTCTTGTCGGCCATTGCAACAAATTTTGTGCGGAATGCGAGGAAGCTGCAGTTTGAAAAAGCTGCTAAGAACCATTGCATAAACCACATATAATCCCCGTGCGCTGGCGTGTCAGTTACACTAGGGAGTTTGATTGGCAACCTAACAGCCAATAGAAAATGAGGTAGCCTCGTTTTCTATTGGCTGATGTTTATCTGGTCTCACTGTGTCCACAGTTGATAGATTTTCGTTCTTTTTTTTTTTTTTTTTTTTTTTTGGCCATCATAATTACAAGGCTGCTGCGTCTCTGTAATGGTATTTTTTAATTTAACTGACAACTTGAAACAAAAACAAAAAATCCTCCATACAACCTTTAAGCTCATTTGGAATTACAAAATAAACATATTTTAACATATTTTGTAAGGCTACCTCACTTTTTCACTGTTTAGCCATAATATAAACTTTTCCCAGTCCCACCAGCTCGTCAAAACAATGCTATTCACTGCTGTTTATAAAGAAATACATTTAATATTCTGCAGGATTGAGTTGAGTGTTTTGGCCCGGCGCTCCATAATATTTTCTGTTTTTCACGTGGCCCAGTGGAAAAAATAATTGCCCATCCCTGGTCTAAAGTAATGACTCAAAACACAAGCCGTTCATGTTTTAACACGTTTACCAGATGTTAAATATGCCAATGAAAATATGCACATCTGATTACGGCTCGTTCATCAGGCGTTGCTTCTTTGTGGTCGTTTGTTTTGGGCTTGGGTGGCAAGAATTTCAAAATTAAAAAACCGGGACACCTCCTGTTTTTCGGCGGTTGGTAATAATAAAATTGTGTAACGAGTGCATAATTAAGGAACATTGTTAACATGTGAGTCAGTACAGTCACATTTTCTTTGTGTTTGATCATTTTTAATTAGCTTTTTGTATTTTACCTTAACAAATTACAATGTATGCCTGTCTTTACTGTTGGCAAGGATCAAATTTGTTAAAAAATAGGGACACTTGGAATATTTCTGGTATAAAACTGGGATAAATCACTGGATTTTTGATAAATCTGCTGAGACAGGGGACACAGGGCTCAAAACTGGGACTGGTCACCCTGTTTTGAGCTGTTTTTCACAGGCTCGGGCGCTGGTTTCTCTGCTTATCTGGCGCCCCTCCCGCCGTCCTTCAGATCAAACATGGCGGCGTCTGTGGTTCGGACCCTCGGCTCCAGTTTGGCCAAAAACCTGCGCGAGGTTCGGCTTCACCTGAGCCAGAGCTGCGCCGGGAGCCAGGGCGCCAGGTGGGTGTGTGTGTGCCCGCGGAGAGTGAAGCTCATGCGGGGAAACACGAAGAGAAACAAACGGGGAAACAGCGGACAGCCCAAGCGGAGCTAACAGGCTAATGCTAATGTCATAGAAACACACGGAGACCGAGGCTAAAGGCTAACAACAGAGCTAACAACAAACCAGGACTGAATTAGAATTAAACAGGACTGAGCTAGGTCTAAGCCAGGTTCTAAATCAGAACCAGACCAGGTCTCAACCAGGACTGAGCTAAACCAGAGACTAAAATCCAGGCTCTAAAAACCAGGGAGTGATCCAGGGACTAAACTAGGACTAAACCAGGGACTACAATCCAGGCTCTAAACCAGAGAGTAAACCAGAGAGTAAACCAGAGAGTAAACCAGAGAGTAAACCAGAGAGTAAACCAGAGAGTAAACCAGAGAGTAAACCAGAGAGTAAACCAGAGAGTAAACCAGAGAGTAAACCAGAGAAACCAGGCTCTAAATCAGGCTCTAAATCAGGGACTAAACCAAGGATTAAACCAGGCTCTAAAAACCAGGGACTAAACCAGGACTAAGCTAGGACTAAACCAGGCACTTAACCAGGGACTAAACCAGGCACTAAACCAGGGACTAAACCAGGAATAAACCAGAGACTGAACCGGGCTCTTAAAACCAAGGACTAAACCAGGCTCTAAAAACCAAGGACTAAAGCAGGACTGGGAGAGGACTAAGCCAGGACTGAATCAGGAATAAACCAGGGACTAAACCAAGGACCAAACCAGGCTCTAAAAAACAGGCTCTAAAAACCATGGGTTAAACCAGGAGCAAACAGGAGAACAGACTTGTCTTGTGGTCAGGCTGTTGTGAGTTTCAGATGTTCTTTCTGGTGTGAGTTTCTATTCATTCTGTGTTGTTCTCCTTTCATGATCTCAGAGAGTTTGTGGAGCAGCACTACGTGACTCTGAAGAGGTCCAACCCCGAATTCCCCATCCTCATCCGAGAATGTTCTGGAGTCAGGGCCACACTTTGGGCCAGATACGGTAAATATTATAAACCGTAAACAAGTTAATTACTAACTGGTAATCTGCTGTCTGTTATAAACTAAACCTCGTCATCTGAGAGTGTTCAGGGGTCAGCCTTAATGTAAATATAAAACAGACATGCATAAATTATGCTGAAACAGTTTAATTTTTAATCAAAGGACACAAAGAGGTAATTTTTAAACTATATAACATGTGACCCGGGTCTTCATGTACAGTTTTATTTAGAGACTTTGGTCAGACACAACAAAGTCATGGGTCAGGGCTTAAGTTTAGGTCACAGGTCAGGGTTTAGATTCACTTTACACCTGTTTTGGGCTGACTTATAGCTGTGGAATGGCACTTTTCACAGATAGTCTACTGAGCATGTGCAGTACAGGGGCTCATGGGAAATGTAGTTCTACTAAACAATAACAGTTACACAATATGACACAGAACACTGTTCACCAGGGCAGCCGCAGGGTCTTAAAAGTTTTTCAAATGTCTTAATTTTCATGTTCCTAAATTAAGACTTGGACAACATAATTTAAGACTTTTTAAGGCCTTATTTTTTTCACAAATGTCTTAAATTTCATTAGCCTATTTTTCTGTATACTCAACCGGTCTACGGTGCAATGTTAAATGGAAGGAGGGAAAAAAACAACATGAAATCACGTAACATGAATGAACATCTAATTTGGAGTATGTGCAAACAATACATAGTTTGTCTTGTTAGAATGTTATAAATGTTTTTTGGCCATTTTACAAGCAATGCGTCCGATTATAAATTAATTCTGAATGAGATTTTATAATAAAAGTATTTTTTCTTATTTGAAGCAGTGAGTAATGGTCATTATTAGAATTGGATCTGGAGTTTTTTTGCTCGCATAATGGGTGCGATGTTGGTCTTAATTTTCATTTAAGTGGTCTTAAAAAGGTCTTTAAAAAGTCTTAAATTTGTGGTAGTCAAACCTGAGGACACCCTGGTTCACACTGTGGACTGTTCACACTGAAGCATCAGAACTCTGAGTGACACATGTGAATGTAACAAACACAAAATCCACTCAAAATAACTCTGAACCTGTTTTAGATGTTTTTAAAAAAAGACTTTACCCTTTGCTTTGGTCACTGCTTTCCACTTTAAGCATTTGATGACCCAGGGCCATGATTTGGGCCAGATACAGTAAAGATTATAAACTCTAAATAAACTTTAAGCATTTATTAACCCTGAGGCACAGCTGTGATGTGAAAACCATTTCAGAGACTCAGGCCAAGGGTTTGCAGCTGTCAAGCAATGGGTGAACACTCTGAGAATCTGAGTATTTTATGTCTTTGAGTGTTAGTGTTTATAATAATAAGAATAATATATTTTTCTTTGTTTAGCTCACGGTCGGGAGCGCAGTGTCTCTGTGGAGAACATGTCGTGTGATGAAGTGGCCTCGGCTCTGAACGGACTCGTGCAAAACAAATGACCCCTGTGTGACCTTCGTGTGACCTTTGTGTGACCTGTATTATAAAATTATTGTTCAAATGTGTTAAATAAAAGATTTAAACTTTAATTTGAACTGAGACTCGTCACTTAAACACACTGTGAAGACTGAAGTCCTCAGGCTCCTGTGGCCTGTGACCTTCTCTGATAAAACAACACAAACATGGACATGATGGACACGAGCTTTGGTCCAAATTGCACTTAAGGTTTTATAAATGAGACCCCAGTTTCGTTTTGGTCTAGTCCTGCTTTTTTTTCTCTCTCTCTGCTCCTGAAATCTGCTTTCA
Source organism: Boleophthalmus pectinirostris (assembly GCF_026225935.1). Taxonomy (NCBI): domain Eukaryota; kingdom Metazoa; phylum Chordata; class Actinopteri; order Gobiiformes; family Gobiidae; genus Boleophthalmus; species Boleophthalmus pectinirostris. Next base: position 1,977,565 of record NW_026571018.1, on the reverse strand, counting down.
CTATCACACAGTGTTTTGATTTCATTAGATGGACTTTACAGTCGCTGTGGATGTGTCCTCTGATTTGACCCGTCTTCCAGTGTCCGGGTTAAACCTCAGGAGCAGATCTGAGGCGGGTCCAGGAGAGACATGGAGCAGAAGGTCCTGAGGAATCTCCATAGACCTGCTCCTCATCTGTTACTCCTCTCCCCCTCTGTTCCTCCTTTCTTCTTCTGTTTCTCCTCTCCTCTTCTGTTTCTCCTCTTCTGTTCCTCCTCTTTTGTTCTTCCTCTCCTCTTCTGTGTTTCTCCTCTCCTCATCTGTTTCTCTTCTTCTGTTCCTCCTCTGCTCTTCCTCCTCTCCTCTTCTTCTCCTCTGTTCCTCCTCTGCTGTTCCTATCCTCCTCCTCCTCTTCTCGTTCACAAATGTCATGTTTGATTTGTTTGTGTGTTTTTCTGTAATGACAGAGCAGAGTCCGGAGAGAGGGAAGAGAGAGAGAGAGACCAGAGGGAGAGGATGAGAAAGGGAAGAGAGAGACCAGAGGGAGAGAAGGAAGAGAGAAACCAGAGGGAGAGGGAGAGAGAGACCAGAGGGAGAGGGTGAGAAAGGGAAGAGAGATTTTGAGGTTTGATTTTATTCAAAGCGAGAGAGAGAGAAGGAGGGGGGTAACCATACAGAGAGAGGGAGGTGGGAAAGAGGGATGGAGATAGAGAGTCAGGAGAGAGGTGAGTGAGTTTGTGTGTGTGAGGGACGGAGAGAAAGAGAGAGAGAGAGAGACCACAAATATAGGCAGAAAAAAAGGGAGAGGCAGAGAGAAAGATAGAGAAGCGCAAGGTTCAGAAGAGAGGGAGGAGGAGGAGGAGGAGTAACCGGAGACCAGAGCATGGGGCGAGAGAGGGTTAAGGGAGCAGAAAAACAGAGAGAGAGAAGAGAGGGGAGCGCAGAGAAAGAGAGGGAGAGAAAGAGAGGGAGCACAGGGAAACAGAGAGAGAGAGAGAGAGAGGAAAGGGTTAAAGGGTTAAACGGCTGACAGGAGCAGAGAGAGAGAGAGAGACTCCTCCGCACATGTCTCTGACCAACTCAGTCTAAACCAAGATCTGAACCAGGATTTAAACCAGGACTGCAGCAGGACTAAAGCCGGACTGAAACTGGATTAAAAACAGAAGTGAACCAGGACTAAACCAGGACTAAACCAGGACCAGAGTTCATGCACATCTGGATCAGAACTGAGGACATTTTATAAACTCTGCACTTGAAAACCAGGGCTAAACCAGGTCTAAACCAGATCTAAACCAGGACTGAACCAGGACTGATCCAGGACTTAACCAGGACTAAACCAGGTCTGAACCAGAGCTATACTAGGATGAAACCAGGACTTTGGACTTTACCAGGTTTGAACCAGGACTAAATCAGAACTAAACCAGAACTAAACCAGAGCTATGACAAAACTACACCAGAACTAAACCAGGATTACAGTATGATCATAATCTCTGGATGTTTGGACCACTTTCAACCCAGGTCTAATCCAGGACTTCATCTCAGTCTGTGATCTGGATCTTTCGATCTGGACCAAACCAGGACCAAACGTGAACTGCACCTGAATCAGTCTGAACCAGGACTAAACCAGGACTAAACCAGGACTAAACCAGGACTAAACTAGGACTAAACCAGGACTAAACCGGATCTAAACCAGGTCTAAACCAGGACCATGGCCCGTGGATTGTCGGGTCTCTTTCTGTGGCTCTGCTGTGGACTGTGTCTCCAGACCGGACCGGCTCTGCTCCAGTCTCCCTCAGGTCAGTGCCTCACCTCAGGTCACGGGTCAAAGGTCACTCAGGTCCATCAGGTTAAAGATCAGAGCCTCACAATGTCATTTTTATTTTATTTAGTTTAATTTAATGTATTTGTTTACATCCCGGGAACACTGTACATAAAAAGTGTTGCCCTTCACACAGAGCAGGTCACATACCGCTCAAATACAGCGAGTTTTAATTAAAAAATCAACAATAACCAAAATATTGTAACATCATATCATTAAAAAGTCTCACAAAATATCTTCAGCCATCATCAGCATATCAAATTACAAGTTTCTTTGCTTAAATTCATTGTTATGGAGCAGCAGCACCTAAAAAAACAAAGAGAACTACACTGACCATGATGCTTTGCTCTGTTTCTATCCAATCTAGATGAGGAAATAACTGATATTAAACATTTTTACATATTATTTATTTAAAATATCAGAAAATTTTGTTATTCTCCAGAAAATATTGTAATAAATATCGTAGCATATTTATTATATAAGCATATTGTGAAAAAAAAAATGGCATGGAAAGATTTGGAGAGTAAGTAAAACTCTTGTCATCCTCAGACTTTTTACTTTTACTTTACTACATTTGAGAGCAGGTATTTGTACTTTCTACTCCACTACATTTTAGACTGAAAAGTACAAGTATTTTAACAATATTGTACATTTAGAACATTTTTGGGGATAATTCTGCTTTATGGTTTGATTTAAATATTTTCGTTTATTGTCTATATTTAGTTAAAGCTGCACTGCACAACATTTCTGGTGGATTTGTCTCCAAGGAGATGCTGTTGCTTTGTCTGGAGTGTGTTTTTTAGTGTTTTTATTATAGTCTGAGACCAACTGAAAAGGCTGAGGGTTTATTTTTACACGTTTATAGTCTGAGCAAACAAAATATACAAATAAAACAGCTGGAGAAAAAAAAAACACACACACACAATTCGATTCAGTTGTTTATTTATCAAAACCATTAGATCTGCAACTGAAGCTTACTTTACTTTTGCTTTCTGCTCTTTAAATCCATATTTAAACAGGTGTTTTAATACTTTTACTTGAGTACATTTTGTGATGTGGTGCATTTACTTTTATGTGAGTATTTTTGTTGTTTTTTTTGCTCCTGTATCTGTACTTGTTCCGCCTCTGCTCAGACCCACATCCTCACGTCTCAGTAGAACATTTACAGAAGCAGCAGTAGCAGCAGAGGCCCACACAGCTCCAGGCTCAAGACGGAAAAACCCACCCACCAGAACAGAGCGCAGGAACATAAACACACGTATAAAAAAAATACTGCATTTATATAAACACACATATAAAAAATATAGACTTAAACTTAGACAATATAAAAATGGCAATACACTTCTGTATATGTAGCAATAAAAAAATGCAAGAGACTAGTGTTAAATAAGACATAAGTTATACAAAAGTATATAAAGTGAGTAAAAAAATAAATAGAGTATATCACAGTTATATACAAGAGGGCAAGGAAACAGAGCAAAGATGATGCATTGGCTTCTGTGTTGCATAAGGGTCAGTTGTTGTACAGCTGTAGGGAGTATTATCTGTTCCATAAGGTTGTACATATGTAGGGAAAATCCTCTATACTTTGTCTTAACAGTTTATCCTCTATAGTTTGTGTCCTCTGTCCCTCTACAGTCTGTCCTCTACAGTTTGTCCTCTACAGTCTGTCCTCTATAGTTTGTCCTCTACAGTCTGTCCTCTATAGTCTGTCCTCTATAGTTTGTATAGTCTGTCCTCTACAATCTGTCCTCTACAGTCTGTCCTCTATAGTTTGTCCTCTACAGTCTGTCCTCTATAGTCTGTCCTCTATAGTTTGTATAGTCTGTCCTCTACAATCTGTCCTCTGTAGTCTGTCCTCTGTAGTATGTCCTCTACAGTCTGTCCTCTATAGTCTGTCCTCTACAGTCTGTCCTCTATAGTCTGTCCTCCATAGTCTGTGTCCTCTGTTCCTCTATATTCTGTCATTTATAGTTTTGTCCCCTATAGTCTGTCCTCTGTAGTCTGTCCTTTATAGTTTGTCCTTTATAGTCAGTCTTCTATATTCTGTCCTTTATAGTCTGTCCTCTATAGTTTGTCCCTCTGTCCCTCTATAGTCTGGTGCAGTAAGTGAGCTGTTGTTGTTGTTGTTATACAGTTGTAGGGAGTATTATCTGTCCCTCTAGATGCTGGGTGAGCAGGAGTGTCCATGATGGAGAGCAGTTTTTCCAGTGTCCTCTTGTCCCTCACTGTCACAAAAGTCTCCATCTCACGGCCGATTACATGACCGTCTTCACAGGATTTACAAACGTGGATCTTAAATTGTGTGAAACAGATTTTGTGTCAAAGCAGATTTAAAGCCTCCAGATGCCCTATCACCTGCAGCTCTGACCCCGCTGATCCGGCCTCAGGTCAGAGCCTCAGGTCACAGGTCACAGGTCAGACTCGCTGAAGTGTATGAAGTCACGGGCAGCAGGTGTGACCCACAAAGAAGTCATTTCATAATGGTTTCCGAGCAACCGCGATGTAAACAAGAGCCAAAACACATCTAAAGGAGATAACAGTTCTGATTAGACTCATACAGATAAAAACCAGCAGATTTATTTAGTGACAGGAAGGTTTAAAGTGTGAGGAAAAAGTCCTTCCTTGTGCTTTAACTGTTTTTGTATTTTGGATGAACTTTCGTTATTTCAGCTGACGCACACATTTCCTGGATTTTGGGGTTTTTCTTCTCAAATCTGAACTAATGTAAAACTCTGACACATGGGACTCACCAAACCCATTAGACAAACACGAAGAGCCACAGACTGTTACATAAATGGACATAACTAACCCTCTCGCCGCTGTGTCCAAACAGGAAGTGAGCACGGGCGTGATTCGTCTCCAAGGACTCTGGCTCCGGTTCAGTTTGTGTATAAAAAGCGAAGCCCGTGTCTCTGTACCTGCTCCTGTCAGGATCCTCACTCTGACCTGAAAATGTTGGTCTGAAGCCACTCTACAAGATCCTGGGGTTTTTTATTTCACTATTTTTGTTCCCAAATTCCTATTCCTAATATGGAACTGGGCTCCTGATTCACCACATAACTGCAAGCCTCATGAGCTTCATTTGACTGGAGCCGACGTCATTCCTTTATGCCAGAGGTGGGGAAACTAGAGTTTTAAAAGTAATTTCAGGAAATTCAATAGTAAATACAGTGGGACTTGAAAGACAGAGATTTTGTTGCGATGCTTTGTCATGATTTTTATTGTAAGGTGTTCTTTTTTCGCTTATGAGGTGGATTACCAAAAAACTCCATCCATCTGCTCCTGGTCCGGAACTTCCGTCAAATTTTAGAACCTTTTGTGGCCCACGAGTCAAAAAGTTTGCATTAGGCTGCGTTTATATGGTGACGGTCTGAACAGAAGACGCAAAAGTGGCGTCGCGTCTTCACTTTTTATTCCATTAGACGAGCATTTTAGGGAGGAAATCTGCATACGGTGATGCAAATGTGTGTGGAATTCGATGACAGGCGGCTCAGTGGTGATGTACGTGATGTAAACGTATACACGACCTGAGCAGATCTGACCAGAGTTTTGTGTGTTGGGCAGTGTAGACGGAAACACTACGGCGGAGTCTATTCAACTTTTCCACTCTGGAGGATGGTTTGAAATTTAAACCTAAAAAACACCGTCACCATCTAAACCCCACATGCCAAACTCAGGTCTTACTCAGGTCAGGGCCAAATTTGGCCCGCGATATAATTAAATTTGACCCACAAGATCATATCAAATCTGTATTAGAGCTACCCCACCGGCTGCAGGTAGGCTATAATAGGGTGACCAAACATCCGTTTTTCCACGGACATGTCAGTTTTTTGCGTCCTGTCCTAGGCGTCTGTTTTTTTTTTGTTTTTTTAAGTGGTAAAAATGTCCAGGTTTTCATGATCTTTCATTGGGGACATTAAACTGAGCATCTCTCGTACCACCTGTGACTCAGAAGGAGCGAGACACAAACAGTCGGTCAGTCTGCAACATACCCAAACACAAATGCACATTTAACAATGACTTGTACAAGAGATTTTCCGTTTTCCGTCCTGATCAAGACAAGTGGGAGGCCATGTGCACAGGTTGCAAGGTGAGAGTAGCTCAATGTCGAGGCTCCACCTCCCACCCCCAGTCAGGTGTCCGGGTTTTCAAAAACTGAAATATGGCCACCCTAGTCTAAAAGAAAGGCGCTTCCAGTGTCGTTGTAATTTTGTCGTTTTTACCCACAAGCGTTACCGTGTAAACAGACCCTTAGTCCATTTCTTCATACAGTCTCAGGTCAGAGCCTCAGGTCAGAAGCCAGTGATGTTTAAGTCCACAGGTGCAGCTCAGATTTTATTTTCAGTTTTATGTCTTTAAAGAATCAGGTTTGTGGATTTTTTAAATGAAATAGCAAAGGAGAAATTCAATTCATGTTTTTGATCAAAGACATTTTCCAGATCATCCAAGCTGCTTCTTCAGTTCTGGGTTTTTAATGAAATGCTGTGCTAGTGTCGTCATCGTTTTAGACTTCGACTTAGACAAACTTTATTAATCCACAAGGGAAATTATTTGGACACATGAGCTAACACACACCTGTCTTGGCTCCTGAGGTCCAGAGGCTCAGGTCCCGGTCTGACTCGGTCTCTCTCGGGTCCAAGAGGAGGTCCAGAGAGGTAGAACTGATCCAAGCTGAGGTGAGACCAAAGACTATTTACAGACGTGGGGAAAATTGTTGGTACCCCCCAGGTAATGAAAGAAACATGGACAATTTTCACTGAAGTAACCTGAAACTGAGAAAAGCAATAATATATATTTTTTTTAAATCCTGAAAAAATAACCAATGAAAATCAGTCACTGTTTTTCATTTGTTGTTCAAAAGAATTATAAAAAAAATAAATAAATAAATAAGCTAATGAAACTAGCCTGGACAAAAATGATGGTTCCCCTAGAAAAGATTGTAAATAACTGAGCAATAGAATTTAAGTCCACATGTGCAGCTCAGATTTTCTTTTCAGTTTTACGTCTTTAAAGAATGAGGTTTGTGGATTTTTTTTTTTAATGAAATAGCAAAGAAGAAATTCAGTTCACGATGACTGGAGAAATGTTTTTGATCAAAGACTTTTTGCAGCTCGTCCAAGCTGCTTCTTCAGTTCTGGGTTTTTAATGAAATGCTGAAGTGTCATCATCGTTTTAGACTTCGACAAACTTTATTAATCCACAAGGGAAATGATTTGGACACAGGAGCTCACACATCATGTTTTTAAAGACTTTAAATATTCTAACATTACTGTATTTTCTGCACTATTAGGTGCTCTGGATTATAAGGCGCGCTGTTATTGAATGGTCTATTTTGAAACTTTTTTTCACAAATAAACCGCACCGAACTTTAAAGGAAACACAATAGTTGGATGGGTTCACGGTGACTCTGGGTTTTGTTCCATTGTGGTGTGTAGACAGTGTTGGGAAGGTGACTTTTAAAATGTATTCCCCTACAGATTACATACCCCAAAATGTAGTTTGTAACGTAATCCATTAAATTACTTAAAGTGAGTAACGTAATCTGAATACTTTGGATTACTTGATTTGCTGTAGAGAAGCAAAGATGAGGAAATCTTCACATAAGATGTTTTGTCTGATAAAAGAAAATAAAAAGCCCAGACTTTACTGAACCATATTAAAAATATCATTGATAGAAGACGAAGAGACATGGTCCACACGGCATTGTCCTGTTATATACTGTTTTAGTCCTGGTTCAGTCCTGGTTTAGACCTGGTTTTTGACCTGGTTTAGATCTAGTTTAGACCTGTGTTTAGTCCTGGTTTAGTCCTGGTTTAGGTCTGGTTTAGGTCTGGTTTAGGTTTGGTCTAGTCCTGGTTTAGACCTGGTTTAGGTCTGGTTTAATCCTGGTTTAGTCCTGGTTTAGGTCTGGTTTAGGTCTGGTCTAGTCCTGGTTTAGTCCTGGTTTAGACCTGGTTTAGCCCTGGTGTAGATCTAGTTTAGACCTGGTTTTAGTCCTGGTTTAGACCTGGTTTTAGTCCTGGTTTAGTCCTGGTTTAGCCCTGGTTTAGTCCTGGTTTAGATCTAGTTTAGACCTGGTTTTAGTCCTGATTTAGCCCTGGTTTAGAACTGGTTTTAGACCTGGTTTGACTTGGTTTTAGTCCTGGTTTAGACCTGGATTTAGATCTGATTTAGTGTCCGGCAATAAGTGGAATTATGGAAAAAAAAAAAAAAGGAAAAAAAAAGGGATATAGCCCAAAACATGAAAACAGGAAAATCCCGCCGTGGAATCCATTTATTTCAACAAAGTAACTGTAATCCAATTACCACTCACTGAAACTGTACTCTGATTATGTAACTCTGGTACATGTAATCTGTTACTCCCCAGCACTGTGTGTAGGGAGGGTGCTGTCTGGGACCGCTGGATTGTCGGCGTGTTCGCAGTGACTCAGTTGTTCAGTTGTGTCTAGAAGTGGCACATTGCACTCCCTTTTTCGGTTCGTTCCTCTGTTCCGTTCCTCGTCGGTGTGGAGTGATGAGTGTGTCTGCGATTGTGTTTCGCTATGCGGTCGCTGTCTGCTCCGTGTGTGTTTGCGTGTTCTGGGGGTGTTGTGTGTTTGTAGTTTACTGAAGTCATGCTGGGACACTCGTGTGGATTCGTGTATAGGGCGCTCTGGATTGTGGCACGCATGGTCGTTTTTTGATGGGGTTGGAGGTTTTGAGTGCGCCCTATAGTCTGGAAAATACGGTAAATATGTGACATTAAACAGGGCTCTGCAGCGACGTAAACAAGAGCTCTTCTGACTAATGTACTTTTGTCTCTTTCTCGTTGTTCCTCATCAAAAACCTGCCTGAAGAGGTCTGAGAGTCGTCCATGCATGTTTGGGTAATCTAGCGATCTCTCCAGGGCCCTATGTGGAGCAAAGGGTGGGAAGATTTAGAGCCTCAAAACCGAATATAGCAAGTTCAAAAGAGTAAAAGTAAAAAAATATGTTCTGTGTTACAGTTAATACCCCAGAGGAAGGAGAGTGAGGGAACTTTATGAACGACTCAGGTCAAAGGTGAAGTGAAGGTCAAAGTGAAGTTTGACCCTCTGCATCTGAGAGAGAAAGGCGGAGCAGACAGAGGGAAGGGGTAAGAGAAGAGAGGGAGAGAGGAGAGAGAGGAGAGTGAGGGGGCAGAGGGGCTGGGGGGCAGGGGGGTGGAGCTGTGTGTTCTCTTCAGACTCAGATTCCAGACTCAATGGAAAGACAGAAAAAAGAAAAAAGAAAAAGATGAAACGTGTCTGAGATTCCACTGAACTCCTCTGAGACTAAACCAAACCAAAACTAAACCAAGACTAAACCAAAACTAACCTAGGACTAAACCAGGACTAGACCAGTACTAGACCAGGACTACACCAGGACTGAACCCAGACTAAAGACCAGACAGTCCAGGACAGGATCAGGTCTGAGCTGTATTAAAGCATTAAATCTGGAGTTTGAGTTTGAGTCAGAGGAAAAACTCGCCTTGACTGAGCAGCTCCTGAGCACACACACACTTCACACACACATACACACACACACACACACAGACACACTTCACACACACAGACACACGCACACACACTCACACACACACACACTCACACACGCACACACACACACACTTCACACACTTCACACACACACACTCACATATATATACATATATATATATATATTAGTGCTGTCATGCGATTAAAAAAATTGAGAGATTAATTAATTATGATCTGTAATTAATTAATCTAATTAATCTCACCTAAAAATTGCTGAGAAAAGCCTTCAATTTGAGGTATTTTCATTTAAATTCATTATTACATTATTGTGGCAGATCAAAAGACTGATATAGATTTAAAAAAGTGACTTTAAAAGTCATTTATTGTTTAACAAATCTCTCCAAATTGGCTGTTGAGCCCAAGTCTCCATGAATAAGAAACTGTTTGCTGTAAAGTAGCAAAGACGAGGAAATCTGAACATAATAACTTTTGTCGACTTAAAGACAATAAAAAGTCCAGTCTTTCCTTAACCATATTAAAAATATTATTGATAGAGAAATGCTTTATATATGAGATCACTGGTTTTAGTCCTTGTTTTAGTCCTGGTTTAGACCTACTTTAGTCCTACTTTAGTCCTAGTTTAGTCCTGGAATGGATTAATCCTGGTTTTAGTCCTGGTGTTAGTTCTGGTTTAGTCCTGGTTTAGTCCTGGTTTAGTCCTGGTTTTAGTCCTGGTTTTATTTCTGGTTTAGTCCTGGTTTAGTCCTGGTTTAGACCTGGTTTAGTCCTGGTTTAGTCCTGGACTGAATTAGTCCTGGTTTTAGTCTTGGTGTTAGTTCTGGTTTAGAGGCGCACAGGAGGAAGCACGGTTTATGCAGCGTACGCGAGAAAACACGATCCACACGCGGCTCACGGCAGCACGTCGGTGTCCGCGCAGTGACTACGGAAGGAAACGTGGTCCGCGCCTCAGGTTAATGACGATGATGAAGGTGTGTGTTTGTGTTTGTGTTTGTGTTTGTGTGTGTTTGTGTGTTTGTGTGTGTTTGCGTGTGTTTGTGTGTGTGTGTTTGTGTGTGTTTGTGTGTGTTTGTGTGTGTGTTTGTGTGTGTGTGTTTGTGTGTGTGTTTGTGTGTGTTTGTGTATAGGACAGTAGTGCAGACATCATGAGTCTATGCAGGTTGTTTTCACCAGTGACATTTAAGTTGTAGGCGATATTATATTTGTTATTTTCTTTTATATTTCACGTCGGGAGAATAATTTCCAAGACACGAATGCGTTTTTACCTGTGCACTGCTGCCTCTGTTCTACTGGCTCTTCGACCTCGTCCATTGTGCGACTGACGCCATAAACGTCGCTCTTACTGCACGCGTTTTGTGTGGGTTTCCGACAATGAGTGGAATTGCCGAAATAAAAAAATGTATAAATGTGTTTTTGTGTGTGTGTGTGTGTGTTGTTGTCCCAACAACACATAAAAACAGGTTTTATAATAAAGCAACTCACATACAGAAACACTAAAGTTAGAGATTAAAAATGAGATTAATGCGATTAAAAAACATAACGAGCTAAATATGACTGTAATTAATTCATCGCAATTAACGCGATAATTTGACACCCCTAATATATATGTATATATATATATATATATATATATATATATATATATATACACACACGCACACACACACACACCAGACATGTCGATCTCAGGCCCAGGGGCCAAATTTGGCCCATGATATAATTTATTTGACCCACAAGATCATATCAAATCTGTATTAGAGCTGTCCGCCAGCTACAGATCGACTATAGACACATTATTTATTTAAAATGTTATTATTTTATAATTTTGCTTGTTCTGGATTCAAGCAAAATTATTATTAAACATTTATTTGAATAAGAAAAGGTTTAAAATTACATATCTTAAAAGAAAAGAAAACATGCAGAATTTTCTAATAAATAGTTAGTTTGGCCCACAACTTAGTCCCAGTTTTTAATTTTGGCCTCTGTGAGTTTGAGTTTGACTCTCCTGATATATACAAATATATAAACGCACATCTGTAAATCATAATCTTTCATAATAATTCTAAATCAAACTGATGATGTCATTTCTTTTGCAGAGAGATTACATCACTTCCTGTCGGACTTCGCAGTGGTTCGTCCAATCAGAACAGACTCAGACGGGCGTGCCCTGCCTGACTCCGCCCCTCGGCACAAAAGACACGCCCCCTGGTCCCGCCCCCCGGAACAGGAAGTGTTCTACAACCTGACGCTGCAGGGGAAGGAGCTACGGCTGCATCTGCGAATCAGCACGCGGATTACGGCTCCGGGCGCCACCCTCCTGTGGGAGGAGTCAGGGGTGTCTGAGCCAATCACAGAACAGCAATGTTTGTACTCAGGACATGCCTCCAACGACTCGCGCATCACAGCGGCGTTCAGCATCTGCAAAGGACTGGTAATGTACATTTAAAATGTATTTATGCACACACACACATTTATATATACATATATACAGTAGATAGATAGTTATAGATAATATTTATTTCAACTGTATTATCTGGTGTGAAATGATATCCAAGTCTCACAATATATCGTCACAGTATGAACCTCACGGTATGATATTTATTGCGATATCGTGGGAAAGCTCACGATTAGGGATGTAACAATATCTCTCTGTACAATATTTTAAGTATTATTATTATTATTATTATTATTATTATTATTTAGATATTTGGAGGAGGCTAACAAAACTGTTAATATTCTACTTTTTCCTCTTAAAATGCCTTGACAAGACTTAATCCTTAGTACTGTTAGAATCTTAGAACTAATGCTTAGAACTGTTATTTCTTCTTGTCGTCTGCACTGATATGGAGCAAAGGATCATGGTCTTTTTTTTTAAATCTATTTCTGCACCATAACTCTTCATTTAAGCAAAGACACTTGTAATTCGATATATTGTGATGGTCAGTGTTGGGAGTAATGTATTATAAAAGTAATGTATTACAGTAATGCGTTGATTTTTGCTGTAACGCAGTAATGTAAGGCATTACAGGGGGAAAATTTGTAATATTTTACTTGGTACAAATGTGAGTAACGCGCGTTACAATGCTTTTTTAACCTGGATTGAAGTGGTGGGTTTTTCTTCATAGAAATTCGCTAAAATCACCGTGAAATCAGCAGCGGTGAAACGCCGGAGACGCGGCCGGATAGATCTTCAGTTAACCGCGGGTGAAAGGACCGACGCAGAACTCCACGCTGTTTAGACCTGGTTTAGACCTGGGTCACTTCTGGTTTAGACCTGGTTTACAGTCGTCCCTCCGTCTAACGCGATTCACTTTTCGCGGTCTCGCTGTTTCGCTGATTTTTAGAATTTTTTTTTTTTTTTTTTTTGTGCAATTTTGCATGCCTTTTGTTTTTAGTGTATGAACCATGGATCTATTAAAATAATAATAGTATGAACACGTATTGCGTTCCTCCCGCTGTGTCCTGATCGGCTAAGGGACTCCTGTCTCCTCTACAGTACAGTACAGAATATGTTCAGCTGCCAAATTTAAATAAATGTTCAATCTCTAGCAGTGTGATTCTGAAGTGCTGTATGTCTGCAAGTTTTCTCTCCGACAAAACCCACAACGTCGACGAAATGTTCTGCACCGACAAAGTCTCCTGCGCTCACACCCAAAAGACAGAGGACGATGCAAACCATCGCACAAAAAGTTGGACTTCTGGACACGTTGAAGGAAGGTAGGAGTTACGCGCTGTAGCAGAGTTTTGCACCGGGTCTTGTACCCGCAAATAGTTGCTGAAATCAGGACTGTGAGCCCGAGCAGCAGGGTCCATAAAGCGCGATCGGGCGACAGCAGCTCTTTCCTCCATGAGGTGCGGAGCAAAGCCGGTCCTTTCTCCTGCGGTCACCTTCGAGCCCATCCTGACAGTGAGTCCTGTTTTAGTCCTAGTTCAGTTCTGGTTTAGTCCTCCTCTTCAGTCCTGGAATCAGTCTGAGGTTAGTCCTGTTATAGTCCTGGTTTAATCCTGGTTCAGCTCTGGTTTAGTCCTGGTTTAGACCTTGTTTAGTCCTGGTTCAGTCCATATACGGCTCAAAAGTTCAGCTTTTTCGCAGTTATTTTGGTGAGAGTAACTTAAAGTAATGCAATAGTAATGTAATGCCTTACATTTTAAATGCAGTAATATTGTAATGTAACGAATTACTTTGAAATGACAGTAATAAGTAATAAATAACGCATTACAGTTTTAAAGTAACTTGCCCAACAGTGGTGATGGTCCATGATATTATTGTGAGAACTCTGACGATACGATATCACGATATTTAGTTTTTTGTTACATCCCTCGTACTATCATACTGTCACATTGGTGTGTCCCACAGCCCAGTGTTTATGTATTTATAATATAAAATTGGAAATATCAGGTTTTCTAAAATGTGCATCTGCGGTGGGCAAGTTACAGTGTGAATATTACACATATATATCCTATAACTGTAAACAGAACATTTGTGTTTATCTCTGACTGTTGTGTTGTATATTTATATAGATCATATAAGTGATTCATGGATTTTAGCTCAGCATTTAATACAATATTACCGAGCATTCTGCTGAAGAAGCTGTTAGATCTGGGTGTTAACAGTCATGTTATTAAGTGGTATTGGGCATTACTTACAGGGAGACAGCAACAAGTTAAGGTTAACTCAGCGCTGTCAGATATTCAGGTTGTCAGCACTGGGGCACCACAGGGCTGTGTTAGCTCACCTCTTCTTTTCACTTTGTACACCAATGCGTGCAGGAGTATACAGGTAAACAACTATATAATTAAATTTTCTGATGACACAGCTATTCTTAGTTTACTCAGTAAAAGCACAGATGCCATCAGCTACAGGACAGGAATTGATGAAGTGGTGCATTGGTGTGAGGAGCATAACCTTGTCTTAAATGTGGAAAAGACAAAGGAGATCATTTTTGATCCCAAATCTGTCGGGGACCACAGCCCCATTAATATCAGGGGGAGGACATAGAGCAGGTGACATGTTATAAGTACTTGGGTGTGTTATTTGATTCTCAGCTCCAATGGAGCCAGCAGGTACAGTCTGTCTGCTCAAGAATCAGCCAGCGTCTCTATTTTTTAAGACGGCTTAGGTTACATGGAGTTGACACCAATGTAATGCTGTTGTTTTATAAAGCATGCATAGAATCTATCTTACGCTATGGCATGTCAACATGGTTTGGTAACCTGTCAGTCAAACTTAAAGCACAGATTTTTACCTTGACTAAAAGAGCAGGTAAAATAATGGGTGTGGCCCCAAGCTCACTTCAGCAAATTTTTGAGGAGACTGTGAGGAAGCTCAGCAGGAAGGTGATCAATGACCCAACCCATGTTCTTCACAGTCAGTTTGAGTTGATGCCATCAGGCAGAAGGTACAGGGTCCCAAACTGTAAACTGAACAGATTCAAACATTCTTTTGTGCCACTAGCTGTTAATCTGCTAAACTCAGATAATGCAGTTAAAAAATAATTATAAAAGGCTTAGGGATTGTGCAATCAAAACTGCACATAGGTGTAGGGAATGTGCCATTAAAGCTACACATAGGCTTAAGGAATGTGCAATAATAAAATCTGCACATAGGCTAAGGGAATGTGCAATAATTATAACTAAAACTGCACATAGGCTTAGGGAATGTGCAATCAAAACTGCACATAGGCTTAGGGAATGTGCAATCAAAACTGCACATAGGCTTAGGAAATGTGCAATAATTAATAGAATAGAAGAATGCAAGGGCTTGCCTGTTAAGGATAATTTAAGGGTCCTGTTGGTGCATCACTCGTGGTCATACTGGTCTCATATTTACTTTGTTTTATGGTGTTTGTTTATGTGCTGCTTTGTGTTGTGTTGTCCTGTTTTTTGATAAAACATGTTACCCCCTGTCCCAAGACAAATTTCTCCGATGGGAGACAATAAAGGATGATCTTATCTTATCTTATATGTTATATTTTCCATAATATGTTTAAATGTGTGTGTTTCAGGAGGGCGTGATCCTGAGTCCTTTTGGAGACTTTTACATTGAACCCATTTTGAAGAACTGCTCTGGATCAGACCAGGACCATGTGGTCTACAGAGACTCAGACCTGAGACCGGACCAGAACCCAGCCAATCAGAGTGCAGCACAAGAGGTCCCGCCCACAGACTTCCTCAGAGGTGAGTCTGACATGAGCCCAGGACTCGGTTCTTTTTTTTCCAGGTCCCAAAGTCCTGGTTCTGATCCTGGACTGGGACTAAAGTCTTTTATGAGTCTGGTTTGGACTCAAATCTTTTCCTTAAATATGAACAAGACCAAATAAAACACATCTGTTTAACATTTTGATTTCAAACTCAAAACTGAACAGGATTTTCTGACACCACAAAAGGTGCATGTTTATGTCTGCTCCTGTCTGCTCCTGCCTACACCTGTCTGCTCCTGCCAGCTGCTGTCTGTTCCTGTCTGCTCCTGCCTACACCTGCTTGCTCCTGCCTGCTCCTGTCTGCTCCTGCCTACTCTGCTCCTCTGGTTCTGCTCCTCTTGAACCTTCTGATCCCGGTCTGTGTCTGGTCTGGTTTAGGTCCGGTCTTGGCTCCTGAGGTCCAGAGGCTCAGGTCCTGGTCTGACCCGGTCTCTCTCGGGTCTGGTTCTGACCCGGTCCAGACCCTGAGGAGGAGGAGGTCCAGAGAGGTAGAACTGTTCCACATTGAGGTGAGACCAAAGACTATAAATATATGTGTGTGAAGGTTCTGTTGGAGGTGGATTTGTATGTATTATTTTTAACCTTGTATGATATTATATTTGATCATTTTTGTGTGTTGTGTGTCTGTGTGTGTGCGTTTGTGTACATGTGTGTGCGTGTGTGCAGGTTCTGTTGGCGGTGGATTACTCCGTTCTCTTGTTCCACGGCCGAGAGAACGTCCAGAGATACCTCCTGACCTTCATGCACATTGTACGTACCACACACACACACACACACACACACACACACACACACACACTGTAGCGCCCCCTGGTGTGTGTATGTGACTGTGGTGTGTGTATGTGACTGTGGTGTGTGTATGTGACTGTGGTGTGTGTATGCGACTGTGGTGTGTGTGTATGTGACTGTGGTGTGTGTATGTGACTGTGGTGTGTGTGTGTGTGACTGTGGTGTGTGTATGTGACTGTGGTGTGTGTATGTGACTGTGGTGTGTGTGTATGTGACTGTGGTGTGTGTGTGTATGTGACTGTGGTGTGTGTATGTGACTGTGGTGTGTGTGTGTGACTGTGGTGTGTGTATGTGACTGTGGTGTGTGTGTATGTGACTGTGGTGTGTGTATGCGACTGTGGTGTGTGTGTGTGACTGTGGTGTGTGTGTATGTGACTGTGGTGTGTGTATGCGACTGTGGTGTGTGTGTGTGTGTGACTGTGGTGTGTGTATGTGACTGTGGTGTGTGTGTATGTGACTGTAGTGTGTGTGTGTGTGTGTGTGTTTCTGTGTGTCTGGTGTGTGTATGTGACTTTGGTGTGTGTATGTGATGTGTGGTGTGTGCGTATGTGACTGTGGTGTGTGTATGTGACTGTGGTGTGTGTGTGTGTATGTGACTGTGGTGTGTGTGTGTGACTGTGGTGTGTGTATGCGACTGTGGTGTGTGTGTGTGTGTGGGGGGGGGTGTATGCGACTGTGGTGTGTGTGTATGTGACTGTGGTGTGTGTATGCGACTGTAGTGTGTGTGTGTGTGTGACTGTGGTGTGTGTGTATGTGACTGTGATGTGTGTGTATGTGACTGTAGTGTGTGTGTGTATGTGACTGTAGTGTGTGTGTGTGTGTGTGTGTGTGTTTCTGTGTGTCTGTGGTGTGTGTATGTGACTTTGGTGTGTGTATGTGACTGTGGTGTGTGTATGTGACTGTGGTGTTTGTATGTGACTGTGGTGTGTGTGTGTGTGTGACTGTGTGTGTGTGTGTGTATGTGACTGTGGTGTGTGTGTGTGACTGTGGTGTGTGTATGTGACTGTGGTGTGTGTATGTGACTGTGGTGTGTGTATGTGACTGTGGTGTGTGTGTGTATGTGACTGTGGTGTGTGTATGTGACTGTGGTGTTTGTATGTGACTATGGTGTGAGTGTGTGTGTGTGTGTGTATGTGACTGTGGTGTGTGTGTATGTAACTGTGGTGTGTGTGTATGTGACTGTGGTGTGTGTGTGTATGTGACTGTGGTGTGTGTGTATGTAACTGTGGTGTGTGTGTAAGTGACTGTAGCGCCCCCTGGTGTGTTTCAGGTGAATGAGATTTATCAGGAGCCGTCTCTCGGAGCAAATATCAACATCGTCCTGGTGCAGATCATCCTGCTCTCCCCCACCAAGGTACTACTACTACTACTACTACTACTACTACTACTACTACTACTACTACTACTACCTTATGTAGTACTGATATATATGTTTAGTCCTGTGTCAGTCCTGTTTTTAGTCTTGGTTTAGTCCTGGTTTAGTCCTGGTTCTGACCCGGTCTTGTTCAGTCCCAGGAGCTGATCTCGGTGGGGGATCCTCAGAAGAGTCTGCAGAACGTGTGCACCTGGTCGTACCTCCACCAGAGAGACCAGAGAGAAGACCTGAGGCACGACCACACCATCTACCTGAGCAGACAGGAGTTTGGACCCTCCGGCATGCAGGGTGAGACCAGGGACCACACCAGGACCAGAGACCAAGACCAGGACCAGAGACCAAGACCAGAGATCAGACCAGAGACCAAGACTAGAGCAGAGACCAAGACCAGGACAAAGACCAGACCAGAGACCAAGACCAGACCAGAGACCAAGACCCAGACCAGAGACCAAGACCAGAGATCAGACCAGAGACCAGACAAGAGACCAAGACCAGAGACCAAGACCAGAGACCAAAGACCAGAGACCAGAGACCAAGACTAGAGCAGAGACCAAGACCAGGACAAAGACCAGACCAGAGACCAAGACCAGACTAGAGACCAAGACCAGACCAGAGACCAAGACCAGAGACCAAAGACCAGACCAGAGACCAGACCAGAGACCAAGACCAGAGACCAAGACCAGAGACCAAGACCAGACCAGAGACCAGACCAGAGACCAAGACCAGAGACCAAGACCAGACCAGAGACCAAGACTAGAGCAGAGACCAAGACCAGGACAAAGACCAGAGACCAAAAACCAGACAAGAGACCAGACAAGAGACCAGACCAGAGACCAAGACCAGAGACCTAAGACCAGACCAGAGACTAAGACCAGAGACCAAGACCAGAGACCAAAGACCAGACCAAAGACCAAGACCAGAGATCAAAGACCAAGACCAGAGACCAAAGACCAGACAAGGGACCAGACTAGACTAGAGACCAGAGACCAAAGACCAGACCAGAGACCAAGACCAGAGACCAAGACCAGAGACCAAAAACCAGACAAGAGAACAAGATCAGACCAAAGACCAGACAAGAGACCAGAGATCAGTCTAACACAGTCTGTGTGTTTAACAGTGTGTTGTGTGTTTTGTGTGTGTTACAGGGATGTGTGTCTGTGTGTGTTTAATAGTCTCTGTGTCTGCGTTAGTGTCTGTGTGTTTAACAGTGTGTTGTGTGTTTTGTGTGTGTTACAGGGATGTGTGTCTGTGTGTGTTTAATAGTCTCTGTGTCTGCGTTAGTGTCTGTGTGTTTAACAGTGTGTTGTGTGTGTGTCTGTGTGTGTTTAACAGTGTGTTGTGTGTGTTAGTGTGTTAGTGTGTTGTGTGTGTGTGTTTAAAAGTGTGTTGTGTGTGTGTTTGTGTGTGTTTAACAGTGTGTTGTGTGTGTTAGTGTGTTGTGTGTGTGTGTTTAACAGTGTGTGTTGTGTCTGTTCCAGGTTACGCTCCGGTCACGGGGATGTGTCGTCTCATTCGGAGTTGTGTTCTGGTGATGGACGACGGTTTCTCCTCGGCGTTCGTTGCAGCTCACGAGACCGGACATGTGTGAGATCATAATGCTACACATTAACAACACGCAAACAACACACTAATAACAAGCTAAAACCAGGCTAAGAACACACTAATAACACGCTAATAACACACTAATAACACACTAATAACACACTAATAACACACTAATAACACGCTAAAACCAGGCTAAGACAAGCTAACAACACGCTAACAACACACTAAAAACATGCCATTAACATGCTACAAACATGCTAACAACATGCTAAAAACATGTTCACAATACAATATTAACCCACAAGTAGGTTCAGTCCTGGTCACAGTTCCTCAGAACAGTTCGGTTACAGACTGTAGTAAGGCTGTAGTGGCTGAAGCAGTAATCAATGAAAATAAAAACATCACAACTACACAAAGTTCTACATTTTACACAAGTGTCCTGTAAAGCGTGTGTGTGTGTGTGTGTGTGTGTGTGTGTGCGTGTGTGTGTGTGTGTGTGTGTGTATGTGTGTGTGTGTGTGTGTGTATGTGTGTGTGTGTGTGTGTGTGTGTGTGTGCCTGCGTGTGTTTGTACGGTTCCTTGAGATGTGTGTAAAATCTCTTCAGTTCTGGTCAGAATGTTCAACAACAATTT
The DNA here is from genome assembly GCF_026225935.1 of Boleophthalmus pectinirostris. Taxonomy (NCBI): domain Eukaryota; kingdom Metazoa; phylum Chordata; class Actinopteri; order Gobiiformes; family Gobiidae; genus Boleophthalmus; species Boleophthalmus pectinirostris. The sequence goes on along the minus strand of NW_026571018.1, from coordinate 1,957,708 downwards.
GAACAGAGTCTTGGCTTCGTATCCAGGCACTCCACCCACACACTAGCATCGTTCTGTTATTTATAACTTTTCTAAAATCTAAATTTAAAATTTTGAACCTTTTACTGCGTTTATTAATGCTGTAGATCCAACATTAAATTCACTCCTGAAGCTAATAACACGCTAACAACATGCTAAAACATGCTAATAACATGCTAAGAACTTGCTAAAACTACTAACAACATGCTAAAAACACTAACAACACTCTAACAACACGCTAAAACCATGCTAAGAACATTCTAAAAACATGCTAAGAACATGCTAAGGACATGCTAACAATATCCTAAAAACACGCTAAGAAGACGCTAACAACAGTTTCAGTGTGTCCTCCTTCAGGCAGTTATAAGAAAGTGTCCACCAGAGTCTGACCACAACTGAAGAAGCCAAAAAATGACCAAACAACATTTGTCCAGTTTATAAACTGAATTTCTCCTTTGCCATGTGTTCCTTCAGTTTACAGTGTCTGTGTGTGTGTTTCCTTCACTTTAACACACTTTAATGTGTGTGGTGTGTGTGTGTTTGTGTTTGTGTTTGTGTACTTTAATGTGTGTGTTTCAGTCTGGGGATGGAGCACGACGGAGACGCCAACGACTGCGATGACGACGTTCACCTGGGAAGCATCATGTCTCCTCAGGTCCAGGCGTCTTTCTACAGATACCACTGGTCCAGGTGCTCATGGAGAGAACTGCACCAGTACCTGCAGTAAGGAAGGGCATCTGACACACACACGGGGAGGGCATATGACACATTGGCAGGGCATCTGACTCTTTGTGTGTTGTAGTACGTACGAGTGTCTCAGAGATGATCCGTTCCTTCCGTCGTGGCCTCCTCAGCCTCAGCTCCCGGGATTCGGCTTCTCCATGAACCAACAGTGTCAATACGACTGGGGCCCCGGGTTTACTACATGTACTACTGTGAGTACTACTACTACATGTCCTACTGTGAGTACTACTAGTACATGTCCTACTGTGAGTACTACTACTACATGTACTACTGTGAGTACTACTACTACATGTACTACTGTGAGTACTACTACTACATGTACTACTGTGAGTACTACTACTACTACTACTACTACTACTATTACTATTACATGTACTACTGTGAATACTACCACTACTACTACTACTGCTACTACTACATGTAGTAATGTGAGTACCATGTGTATATGTGTGTACTTATTGTGTACTTTTGCAGTACACACTGGTAGGCTTGTGTACTCGGCTCTGATGTGTGTATATTGTGTATATTTGTAGTACTTATTGTGTACTCTATGTACTTTTTGCAGTACACAGTGGTGGACCCATGCGCTCGGCTCTGGTGCAGTCACTACAACGACCCGTTTTACTGCAAGACCAAGAAAGGACCTCCTCTGGACGGGACCCAGTGTGGACCAGGACAGGTACTGAACCAGGACTAAACCAGGACTAAACCAGGACCAGGACAGTCTATGATCTCTTCTTACTGCACCACTGCTTTTGTTTATTTGTGTGTTTATCTCTCTGTTTCCATGGCGACTGTTTGTTGACCTCCCTGTTTCCGCGGCGACTGTCTCCAGCACTGTTTCCGTGGCAGCTGCGTGTACCTGGCCCCTCACATGATGCGCACTCACGGCTCGTGGGGCACCTGGGGTCCCTTTGGCCCCTGCTCCCGCTCCTGCCGCTCCGGAGTCCAGTTCAGGACCAGGATCTGCGACAGCCCCAGGTACGGCCAATCAGAGGGCTCGGCCACAGCTCGCAGCCAATCAGAGGCTTCGCTGCGGGTGAGGTCACAGTCTGAGCCAATCACAGCTCTCCTCTCTGTCTGCTGTTCTCAGGCCAGCCAACGGGGGGCGCCCCTGCTTTGGAAACAGCTATGAGTTCAGACTCTGCAACCAGGACACGGACTGTCCCCCGCTCACGGACTTCAGGTGAGGACTAAGACCTGGACCAGAACTAAACCAGGTCTAAACCAGGGCTAAACCAGGACTTAACCAGGACTGAACCAAGACTAAACCAGGACTCAACCAGGATTAAACCAGGACTAAACCAGGACTTAACCAGGACCTAACCAGGTCTAAACCAGGACTGAACCAGGACTGAACCAGGACTAAACCAGGTCTAAACCAGGACTGAACCAGGTCTAAACCAGGTCTAAACCAGGACTGAACCAGGACTTAACCATTACTAAACCAGGTCTAAACCAGGTCTAAACCAGGTCTAAACCAGGACTGAACTAAAGAGCCAATCAGAAGCCTTTGTTTGTGGTTCATTTATAACAAATGTCTTTCTCACTTTTAATTTTTCCTCAAAATTTCTGTAATTTTTTCTCAAATAGTTTTCTTTTTCTTCACATTTTATTTCAAATCACTTCTGTGACTTATTCTATTATGTCCTAACTACTTATTTCTATATTCTACATTAAGAATCGTTTTTAGGGTTTTTGTGACATAAACGAGTTTTAGTTTTATCGCTTATTGTCTCTTCAATCCGTCTGCCCTTCTAACAGAGACTAACGCTCACTGTTGTTCTTCAGGGCCGAGCAGTGTAAAGTGTGGAACCCATTTTTTGAGCACAACGGAACCAAACACCACTGGCTCCCCCTAGAGCATCCGGACCGTAAGTGCAGCTCCACCTGGTTTTTAAAGTCAAAGTTTAAACTGTTTTAATTTTACTCATTGTTCACCCTGAATCATGTGACCTCTGCGTCGTCACAGTAACAGAGCTTCCCGTGGCCTCGCTTTGGTTCTGGAAGTACGTTTATCCATTAATTTTCACTACAGACTTTTGGAAAATTTCAAATACTTGTGCACAACAGAGAAGACTTATGGATTCCTAGAGTCACCAGCAATAACTTCAGAAATTGTTTATGGATTCCCAGTGCAGCCTCGTTTGGCCGCCGAGAGCTCTGTGCAGCGTCTGTCTCAGTTTCACGGCACCTGGTCTGTCGTGCAGCGACCAAAAGCGAGTGTCTCTGGCTTCAGCAGACTCAGTTTCACGTTCATGACACATTGGCTGTTATGTGGCTGTTGTGTGATTGAGCGAGATCTTTGGCATTTTTCATCCTAACGACATGAAACTTGGCGCTGCACACTCCTGTACCGTGAGGACGACTTCCTTCAAATTTGAGATCAGTTGGATGAGCGGTTCGAGAGTTATGCGTGGAACAGACAAACAAACAAACAAACAAACAAACCAGCAAGAGGAGACACAGAGACGCGTTCATTGCATTTATACATTCTAGATTAACAGGTCAAAGTCATCGCGGCGGCTAACCCAAGCCCTGGGGTTTCAAAATGACCGCTCATTCATGTCAGTGGGCTGAGCTCAATATCTCATGATCCCAGATTTGTCTTTAGCTCGGTGAGGTTCTTCCGGTGGCTCTGGGGATTTTCAAAATCAAGAACTGGGACATTCTCGGTTTGTGGTGATTTTTAATTATAAACTTGTGAAACGAGCGTGGAATTAAGGAAAACTATTCTGCACTCGGCCCATACATGAGTCGGTATAGTCACATTTTCTTTGTGTTTTGGTCGTTTTTAAGCAGCTTTTCTGTATTTTACCCAAACAAATGACCGTTTATGTCTCTTAACTGTTGGCAGGATCAGATTGGTCAAACAGAGAAACACCTGGGACATTTCTTGTTTAAAACTGGATAAATCACTGGTTTTGTATAAATCTGCTGGGACAGGAGACACAGGCTCAAAACTGGGACTGTCCTGGATAAACAGGGACGTCTGGTCTAGTTTCAGAAACAGATTTTAAATAAAAGTTCAACTCTTGTGTTCAATCTCTGATCTTCTCTGAAACTTACTCCCAGACTCGGGGGGCTCTGTGGGGCTCCGTACGTGTTTTTATTGTTGTATATTCGAGTAAAAGTCTTTGTGTCGTTTCAGCCGACGAGCGATGCCGTCTGTTCTGCGTTTCCACGGAGACGGGCGCCGTGGTGGACATGGGCCGAGTGGTGCATGATGGGACTTTGTGTTCTTACGAGGACCAGCACAGCGTGTGCGTGAGAGGAGACTGTGAGGTCCATACTCGGTTTGCATTAAGAGTCTGCACCATTTAACCAAAACACTTAAAGCTGCATGGTGTAACTTTTCAGGCGAAGGGTCCATCAAATGTTAGTGCTTTGTCTGGAATGTTTCACAGTACGGCATTAAACATTTCTATCGTCACAGAGACCAAACCAGATCAAGTTACAGGTCAGATCTGTGGAGATAATATAAGATTATTCTTCTTTCTGCTCCTTTTCATTCATTTCTTGTGTGTTTGATGTTGTGACACTGTTGATATCTTTTTATACTTTATGAGATAAATAAATAAATCTGTGGAGAGGCGACCCCGCTCACAGTCAGCTTTTCTGTGGAATCAATTTATAGTTCAAAGACGCTTTTAAAACACAAAGCAAAAAATTATAAATCAAAATACCAAATAAAAAAATCAAACAAAAACATAAATAAAATATTTTAAAATAGAAATATATAAGATTGCAGTCTGATTATTTGTGTAATTTTGTAAAATATCTGTCTTTGTCTCTTTTATTTTTGTTCTGCATTTTTCTCAATTTTTTATTATTATTATTTTTTTTTTTTGATGCCGTTTTCTTTGGTTCTGATTTTTCTGGTTTGATTTTTTGGTTCAGTTTTGGTACAGGTGTGACAGGTGGGTGGGGTTTCCGTGGTGCATTCTCATTGGTACATTTATGTTTGACGGACAGCTGAGCCTGGAGCTCCTGAACCTGTTGTGGATATTTCCTGCTGAAGTTTTAGTGCTACAACGTGATTCTGTACAGAGGAAGTTCTGGACAAACTTGTTTCAGTCGCCAAAATTACAGTAGGAAACGTCCACAACAGCATCAGGAGCCCCAGGCCCAGCTGTCCGTCAAACGTAAATGAGCCAATGAGAATGCACCATGTAAGCCCCGCCCATCTGTCACACCTGTCACACCTGTACCAAAACTGAAAGAAAAAGGTAAAATGAGAAAAAGAATCAGAACCAAAGAAAACATCACCAAACAAAACTGAGACAGACGTGCAACAAAAACAAAATGCTTCCAAAGGGGCATAGACAGATATTTTACATGATTACACAAATAATTTGATTGTAAATATATTTATTTTATTTTTTGTGTTTTTGTTTGATTTTGGTATTTTGATTTATCAGTTTTTGCTTGATGTTTTAAAACGTCTTTGAACTATTTGAACTTTGAACAATTTCAACATTTATTCCATATTTTTGGGGGCATTTTTGAGCTATAAAATCACCTGTAATTGAATAAATGTAAAGTCGAGCTGTTTAATGTCACACTGTGGAACATTCCAGGCAGAGCAATGAGGTCTCAGTAGACACAAACAAGGTGATGGATCACAAAGTTACACAGTGCACCTTTAAGATCAGTATATTTAAGATTTTACTCGACCTTTTACAATTTAATTCCCAGTTTGGCCGTTTTTTAGGTTTTAATTTTTACTTTGTGCTTGTAAATCATGACAATACACTAGGGAATTTCACAACTGTTATGATAGCAACCACTTCAGCAGCAAAGTCACAACACTGTTATACAATAAAGAAGATCATATGATGATGTGGGCGGATGTGGTGGAGACACGGATCGAGAGCGAGGAGCAGATCAGACCAGAGTGTTTTCTCTCTGTGCTTCGTCTCTTTGTATTTAAATGTGTTTGTGGTTTGTTTTTAGCACGTGGGCTGTGACGGACAGATCGCGTCAGACCAAGCCGAGGATCGCTGTGGCGTCTGCGGAGGAGACAACTCCAGCTGCAAAGTCATCAAAGGGAATTTCACCAGGAGCACGCGCAAAAACGGTACAGAAACTTGCTCAAAATACTGCTCTAAATATTGTTAAAATACTGACTCCTGACCTCTGACCCCTGACTTCTCACCCCTGACCTCTGACCCCTGACCTCTGACCCCTGAAACCTCCTCTACACTTTTGTGCTTTTAGGTTTCCTCAAAATCCTGGAGATCCCCAAAGGAGCACGTCACCTGCTGGTCCAAGAGTTCAAGTCCACACCACACGTCCTCGGTACAGACCTGGTTTAGTCCTGGTTTAGTCCTGGTTTAGTCCTGGGTTAGTCCTGGGTTAGTTCTGTTTAGGTCTTGTTTCGGTCTTGGTTTAGTCCGGGTTCAGTCCTGGTTTAGTCCTGGTTTTAAACCTAGTTTAGTCCTGGTTTAGTCCTGGTTTTAAACTGGTCTCTGACGTCTTTTGCAGCGGTGAAGAACATGGACACTGGTCATGTGTTCCTGAATGACGAACATCATCTCCCAGAATCCCGCGGGCTGGTGGAGGGGGGCGTGGCCTGGCAGTATGTAAATGAGGAGGGGGTGGAGTCTGTGCAGACATCCGGCCCCCTGAGCTCCAGCGTCCTGCTCATGGTGAATATATAAACATATAGAGATATACTACAGTGTATCATATATTTATATATATATTTTTTTCTCCTCAGGTTCGCTCTCACGGTTCTCACAGCTCGGGTAAAGTCACGGTGTCGTATAAATACGTCCTGCAGGAGGCGCTGCGCTCGGGTCTGGACTCAAACCTGCTGCTGGAGGACGCCATGTTCTACGAGTGGGCCCTGAAGAAGTGGTCCTCCTGCTCCCGGCCCTGCGGAGGAGGTACTGCAAGTACTACGAGTACTAATACTACATATACTTCATATACTACAAGTACTATTGCTACTGCTGCTGCATTAGTTTAATCCCAACTGTGTCAAAAGTCACTGAAAAATGCATTTCCCATAAATCACTGCACACACAGTCTGTTAGACACACGCTGTGTTCTGATTGGCTGACACTGCACACCAGAAGCTGCTCCACACTGGAGCACACACTGTGTCTCAGGTCTGTGTCCGACCAGCTGGACTCAAACCTCTGAAACTACAAACACTAAACCCTGAAGGATCTGGACGTCAGAGTCAGATTCTGTCAGAGTTTCACTGCACAGACACGTTAAACCAGCAGGGGGCGTCTGCATGATTCAGATTTGACACAGCTTCAACTGACCTGAGGCATAAATGTAAGTCTGTATCACAAAGCTCTGTGCTGTTATCAGGTTGTAGTGGGAGAATTACAATTTAGCAGAAGTCACGACGGCCGCTTTTGGCCCCTGGGCCACTTTGCTCCAAACCCCTGAAGGTTCTGGACTGAAGCTCCTTCCACTGTAGAGTCAGAGTCATGTTCTCTCTGAATATCACTGGAACATGATCATATCATTTGGAAAACTATGTCAATGTCATGACATCATTTATTTGTTTGTTGTTTCCAGGGCGACAGTACACTCGCTTCGGCTGCAGGAGAAAAGCCGACGGGAAAATGGTTCATCGAATGTTCTGCTCCAACATTACCAAACCCCGAGCCATCAGCCGCTTATGTAACAGAGAAGACTGCTCCACCCCAGAGTAAGAATATTACAAATACTACTAATACTACGAATACTATGAATACTACTACTAAACCAGAGTAAGACGTGTACCAGTACTATAAATCCTAACTGCTGCTTGTAACTTTACTTTCAAATGTAAAAATGCTTTAAACCCAGATGCCCTCCCGTGTAAGTCTCTCTAACCCAGATGCCCTCCCTTTGGCGTGTGCAGGTGGGTGGTGGGACCCTGGCAGACCTGTAGCGCCTCCTGTGGGGCGTCAGGGTGGCAGAGGCGCTGGGTGTCGTGTCAGCAGGTCTCCTCCGGGGGGCAGCAGCGCTCTGTCCCCTCCAAACTCTGCTCCACGGACAAACCAGAGAGCAAGAGGAGCTGCAACCGCCACAGCTGCCCCGCCGTGTGGAGGGGCGGAGCCTGGGGACAGGTGAGAGCCAATCAGGAGGAGGGAGGGGCTACTACTACTACTACTATTACTACTACTGTTACCGTGACCTTTGACCTCTGACCTGTCACGTTCTTCGGTTTGATCTGTTCCGCTCTGTGTGTTTGTGTTCTCCAGTGCTCTGTGACCTGCGGCGGCTCGGGGACGCAGGAGCGACAGGTGAAGTGTCTCTCACCTGACGGGGTACCTGGAAACTGTACTGGTCCTCAGCCAATCACAACGAAGACCTGCCTGGCCCCGCCCTGCTCCGGTATGCGTCAGCCAATCAGAGCACAGCACCATCACAGCCACGTTATATGATGTTTTTTTTATTTTTTATAATGAATTAATTGTTCTAAATTAAATAGTTCTGAATTATTCTCCTAGGAATATTCTCCTTCGAGGTACCATGGAAATAATAATAATAATAATTCCAAATTGAAGTTTAGATTTACATGGTCTTAAATTTTTATTAGAATTTAATTATTTTTAGTTGGAATTAAAGTGATCATGTAAACCTGGCAAATGTAAAATTAAACAACTGAAGATAATCCTTTACACAGCTTTAACTGAGAGAACGGACAACACAGCAACACGAGTAAAGTGTTCAGTGTGTCTCATAGCGCCCCCTGTTGGTCTGTGTGTTTCAGGAGAGCAGAAGAACTCCATTGTGCGCTGGTTGTCCAGATCGACTCCAGACGTGACTCCTCGCTCCAGTCAGTATTTTTTTTATATTTTATACTTCTATATGTTTATATTTGTGTGTTCAGAGCGTCAGTTTTCTTCTGTTTATTTCAGAGACCTGTTTTATTTATTTATATGACAGAAGCCAAAGTTTTCTCTAAGAACTAATCACAGAGAAATGACCCAGGCTCAGATGTGTTTAAAATGGATCAAAGTGTCTTAATAATAATAATAATAATGATAATAAGCTGCTTCTTCAGTTCTGGTCAGACTCTGGTGACACTTCCTTATATCTGCCTGAAGAAGGAGCTAACTACGCTGAAACTACACTGAAACTAACACACACACTTGTTTACGGTTTCTGTTTGTTAGCTCAGCCAATACATGCATCCTGAATTTTCGAAGCATCCGAAAAAGTGAGCATCAAATCACCATGTTTGATTTCCCAGTGGGATGTCTCTATTGTCAAAGTCGACATTTTGTCTTTTATTCTCTGCAAAATCGGGATGATTTCTTAGGCAGTCAAATGTTTCCTTTTTGGTTCTTCCTGTGGATCAATCCTGTCCATCACCTTCACCTTTCACTGTTTTTCAATTCCGTTGGGAAGAAAAACAGTTTGAACAGAGGTTTGAGTCACACACTTTTGCATTTATGGAGTTTGCAAACAAATTTCTCGAGTTGTTTTCCGCTGTTAGGATCCAACAACCACACAATTACGATGTCCGAATCCCAAAACTAAAATATGACAATATCAGAACCAGAAACAAAAGGGAAATGGTTCAAAAGACTTGAAAAGATTGACTTTGTCAATAGACACATCCCACTGGGAAAACAAACATGGAGGTTTGATGCTCACTTTTTCTAAGGATCCTTCCCAGTATGAATTGTGAGATGACCGGAAGTTCCAAATTTGTGATGCATGGATTGAACTGCACTAAGTGGGAACAGGCTGTGAATACTGATTTCTTTGTTTTGATTTAGGGCTGAGTTGTAAATAGCAGACTTTCTCCGTTTCTGTTCAGAGAAGGATTGTCTTTCTTAACAAAAACTCTCCTCTCAAGCCAGTTCTTTTCTCTGGCTCAGATCTGTACCTCCCTGTCCTCAGAGGAGTGGTTAGTGTCTTTGAGATGGAGATGCACATTAGACTGGGGTCCTGAGTTGCTCATCTGTGTTTTATCCTTTGGGTCGACCAGTTTCTGTCTTAAAGTGTTTGTTGGTTTGAAATAGGCTGTGATTTCACGTTCTCAGAAACAGCAGTCATCTAAGGAATAATTAAACCTTTTCTCCTGGTTTCTGATTCTCTTTAGTCCTGTTTTCTGGCTGTGTTTATTTTATTGAAGATCATTTAGGATCTCCACAAAGAGAGAGAACTTTCTGCATGTGTTTTTCTTCTTTCCTTCTGTGTTGAAATGTTTGAATATCTCCAGTTTTTTCCTGCAGTTGATGGTGATTCTCTCGGTTTAGGCTGTTTGTGTCTCTGTGTATTTTCGATCGTGTCGTTGACCATCGTGTTATTTTGTTTTTCAGAGCAGCGTTGCCGTGGCGACCGCTCGGTGTTCTGTCAAATGGAGGTTCTGACCCGGTACTGCTCCCTGCCCGGATACAGAGTCATGTGCTGCGTGTCCTGTGGGAAACTCAACAACACCGACTTAAACCAGACCCAGTACACCTTAAACCAAATCCAGTCCACCTTAAACCACCAGACAGATAATCAGACCACCTTAAACTCGTCAACATCCCATAATAACAGCACAGACCCACCGTCCAGGAGAGAAGAGACCAGGTCAGAAACTAAACCAGGACTGAACCAAGACTAAACTAGGATTGAACCAGGACTAAATTAGGACTAAACCGTGTCTAAACCGCATCTAAACCGGGTCTAAACCGGGCCTAAACTAAGACTAAACTGAGACTGAAACAAGACTGAAACAAGACCAAACCAGGGCTAAACCAGGACTACACCGGGACTACACCGGGACTGAACGAGGACTAAATCAGGACTTTTGAAGTAATTAGTATGAGTAATTTTTTTTTCTCTCTCAGTTTAACCACTCCTCCCCCTGATGACATCACTATAGAGGCCCCGCCCCCTCACGTTGTCACCACAGAGGCCCCGCCCCCTGACAACATCACCACAGAGGCCCCGCCCCCTGATGACATCACCACAGAAGCCCCGCCCTCTCGAGTTGTCACCACAGAAGCCCCGCCCCCTGACGACATCACCACAGAAGCCCCTCCCCCTGACGACATCACCACAGAGGCCCCGCCTCCTGAGGACATCACAGACTTTGTTTACGTCGAGTACGAGGACGATTACGACGACTTCTCCAGCTTCGGGACGGAGAGCTCTGATTGGACGGAGGCTCCGACAACAGTTTACACCACAACATCACCGCAAACAACAACAACAACAACAACGGTAACCACAACAACAAGCAAAAGAACCCCAAAACGACCACGGAAACCGTCCCGAGCTGAGACCAGGGCCTCCCCTGCGCCCCCTACTGGCCCTGAGGTGCAGTACCGCGTGGTGGGCGTTCCCGTGGCGACGCAGAGTGACTTTGTGCCGAGGAAAACGCCGCGATTTGGTGAAAGAACTCAGAACAAACGAATCCAAGAGCTACTCCGAGAAAAGAGACGAAGACTAGACCCCACTATGGACTTATAACAGGACCAAGACCAGGACTAGACCAGGACTAAAACAGGACTGAACCAGGACTGAACCAGGAATAAACCAGGACTGAACTAGGACTAAACCAAGACTAAACCAGGACTAAACTGGGTCTAAACTAGGTCTGAACCAGGTCTGAACCAGGTCTGAACCAGGTCTGAACCAAGACTGAACCAGGTCTAAACCAAGACTAAACCAGGATTAAACTAGGACTAAACCAGGAGTAAATCAGGACTAAACTGGATCTAAACCAGGACTGAACCAGAACTAAACCAGGACTAAACTGGGTCTAAACCAGGTCTGAACAAAGACTGAACCAGGTCTAAACCAGGACTGAACCAGGTCTGAACAAAGACTGAACCAGGTCTAAACCAGTACTGAACCAGGTCTAAACCAGGACTGAACCAGGACTGAACCAGGACTAAACCAGGACTGAACCAGAGGCACAGAAGGGACTGAACCACACCAGGAGAGACCGTTTCTCTCTTTTGTTCTTTTGTTTATATTTGCACATCAGTAAAAGCTGCTGCAGTTCTTCAGATTCAAACCCGTTTGGATCGGCGCGTTTGACCCATCCTCCTGCTGCGTTTGACCCGTCCTTTAGCTGCATGTGTACTTTCAATAAATATGTTACTCGAGTAAAACGTGATTTCAAAAATGCTGAAAGAGAAGCTCAGAACTACTGCGACTGAAACAACTTCCAAATGTAAAGGTTTTGTGATACAAGACTGCCCCCCTCTGGTACAACAGCATAACAACAGGCTATAGGAGAAACTCAACTTTAAAGCTGCACTGTGTAACTTTTCTGATGGTGCTTCCATCACCTGCTTGTTTCTATGGACACGTCATTGCTCTGCCTGGAATGTTCCACAGCAAAACTTTACATTTATTCATTTACAGGTGGTTTTATAGCTCAAAAATCGCTACAAAACAGACATCCTGACTGTAACTTGGTCTGGTTTGGTCTCCGTGGTGACAGAAAAGTGTAATGCCGTACTGTGAAACATTCCAGACCAAGCAAACAATGTGACGGACCCTCCACCAGAAAAGTTACTCAATGCAGCTTTAACTAATATGTGTTGAATCGAACAGAACAGAACAGAACCCGGCAGCAGAGGTGTAAATATGATCTGGAGAGATGTGGAAATGTTTCAGAGTGTTTGAAATAAAGCAACAAGAAAGAACAGCCAAGTGTCTCGAGTGAATCATCTGATCCTCTCTTTTTCTGTCCGTCTCTTCCTCCAGTGTTGCCAGATTGGGAGGTTTTTGTCAATGTTTAGTCACAGAAACATTTAATCTTTGAACAAACCATGTGTGATCCATTGTTGGGCTTTTTAAAAACATTACCAAGATTGAGAAAACATGTTAAATGTAGAACAGTATTTTCATTTATCACAGAAAAAAAAAGTAATTTAGTCAAATAATTGAATAAACCTGTTGTAACGTAATCTATTGGCTTTCTAAAAAAAAAAAAAAACATGAGAGAAAATTCAGAAAACATGTTATCAAGATTTTTTTTTCCACTGACAAAATTTCAAAACATTTTCACAAGTTTTTCATGACCTAAAGGGAATTTTCCACGACTTTACAGCACCTCCATGTGTAGAATTGATCAGGGTTAAATCTGAAATGTGAACTCTTTCCTCTCCCCTTATGGTTTGGGATTATAGTTTTTGAACATTCAAAATCCTGTCAGTGCATTTATTGTCGTCTCTTTTAAACAAAAAGCACCAAGACATTCAGAAATAATCAGAACAGACTCATGAAAACTTAAGAGAACACTGCAGTTGTGTGAAAGAGATACTATAATTCCATGACTTTTTCAGGATTTCCATGACCTTGGGAACCATGTGTTCTGTAATACCTTTGGTAAAAAGTCGAACAGTGTTTTCATCACACATAAAAATGAATATCATCAACGGTCGACTACAGTCTCGGCTACGACAAGAACATCTGCAAACACAGAACCAGAGACTCAAACATCGAGAAACTGAATCTGTGCAGCAGCTGAAAACACCGAGAGGTCTGAACGTAGACAACGTCTGTTAGGGAGCATCATTTACCCAAGTTTTTGAATTTTTTTTTTTAAATCAATCTGTACCTAGTATCAGTTTTTTACACTTGCTAAAGTAAAGTTCTGTGAAATTTCCTGAAATTCTCTTGATGTTTACTGGGTCCACCAAACCTCTGGAATTTTAGCGCCTGTGGCCTTAAATCTGAGCTGAAAAATCTGTTTTTCTTTAATAACATTCTTATTCTTTCTGGAAACCCTGAGCCGTACCTGTCACTGAGTCACACTCTTACTGTCACACTCACTCACTTGCTCCACTTTTTTTTTATGCAGTTTCTGATCACTACAGAAAGAACAAACTTTATTCACTCATTTCATCTTTGGCCTTTGTTTTTACTGGATAATTATGAAAAAAACAAAATTGTCAAATCTTAGAAAGTTCTGAAGACAGAAATATAAAATTGGGACCAAGAGATGCACAATAGCAACATTTATATTCAACTTTCATTGACACCATGGCCCTAAATTGATCATTTTTTGAAGTTATTTGAGAAAAACTTCTATCAGAGCTTTATGGATGGCGTGAGGATGGAACTTGGAACTGGCTCGGTGGACTCGGTTTTATTCAACTGAACAAATATTCAACTGGAACAAATATTCCAGATTTTCTTTTAATTGGTTTCGTCACATTTTAAAATTGGGTACAAGTTGAATTTCTGACATTGGGGCAAATAATGCAGCCTAGTGTCCGTTCATTTGTGCCTCCATAAAACTGAACACGAGTCAAAGTCCCATGTGGTTTCTTGCTTTATTGTTATTTCATATCGTATTGATTGGTGTGAAAACAAAAAAAACACCCAAACTTGTTGAAAGTCGCCCAAATATCTGCCCACCTAAAGCTTCCCCTCCCACCCGACATCGTCAAAAATGGACAGACACCCGCCCAATCTGGAAACACTGTCCTTCTCCTCCAACCCACGTTCTGCATCTTCACATTTTATCTAAATAAGAAAAACAAAAACAAAACACACACACACTTCTTTTTTTTTTTTGGACGACGTCTTTATTGACTGTAGAGAATCACAGCAGCAGGAAGTGACATCATCCGTTTTAGCAGAAGCCGAGCCCCTAAACCCCATTCATTAAAATTCTAAATAAAAACAAAAATCCTAAAGAGAAAAAAAAAAATCACGGCTCAGCTCCGAGTCACGGGACGGGAAGCGAGTTCGAGGCTACATAAATATCATCTGAGCGTAAGAAAATAAACCACGGACAGGTCATCGGCGGGTCAGATGCTGTTCGTCCCCCGCGGCGAGTCAGATGCCCTCCCGTGAGTCAGATTTAAGCTTCACATATTACACATAATACATCTGAATTTGACATTTTACATTTTAAAGTTTAGCTTGTTAGATCAGAGTTTCTCAGGCTGGGTCCGAACGTCTCCCACACCCAGAGACGTTTTCGCTTTACCCTCGATGTTCCAAAGTACGGCATTAAAACTTCTCAATCTGCCTAGAAACAAGCAGCAGACGCCACACACCACAGGATTTTTTTTTTGGGGAGGGTCTTAAACGATTTTTAAACTTGCGACAAAAAGCTCACACCACAGACACGAAGATAATCTGATGAGACTTAAAATCTCCGATCACAAAGACTTCAGCGGGATCTGTCTGCGGACCACAAGATATAAAGTTTGTGTCAGTTTTTTCCTGCCGACAGTGCGTTTAAAGTCAAAACTGTGTTATTAATATTTGCAAAATGTGGTGCAAAACTTCAGATACAGGATTTTTAAAGCATAAATGATTGGAGATAAAGTCCACAGGAAGTCGAGTCCCTGTTTACGGATCGAGTTGAAGATCCAGATTCTCCACAGACACACGTGAGGAACTACTCCCACATTTTTACTTTTAAAGAATGCCTCAAACTGGATTCACGGTTTGGTTTTGTGGACTGGGGTCATTATTTGCGGAGAATAACTTCTATGGATAATGTGGATGAGACGCTGCACTTTAAATTTACCGCTTTAAGAGAGGTGAGGAATAAAGTCTAATCATTATTTTTGCGGTTTCTTGAGTTTGTATCTTGGGTCTCTGTGTCCGTCGCTCCTCTACCCCCAACGCTCTGTTTTATCGGCTGTTACCATAACGTTGCTGATGTTTGGTGGTTACAAGATGACACACGAAGGCTGTGTTTAAACTGAAATGAGTCGATTTGCATCCAGACATGTAATTTCTGTGTCCTTAAGCCTTCCCTATCCACACAGCTTTGAGCACATTTGTTTATGATTTACAGAAACAAAATTTAAAACCACACAACTCATTTGCATAAACTGAGGCTCAAAAAAACAGCTTTCCTTGTGTCCTTTAGTTCGACAGAAGCTGAGCAGCATCAGGACACGACTCAGTGGAATCTGAGTGTTCTTTCTGTGACAGAGGGGTGTTCTGTTGATGGCGAGTCTGTTCTGTGTTTCTGTCGTGTTGGAGATGGTTCGTGTTAAACTTTTCAGAGATTATACGTCTGCAGGTCGTACACATAGACACACCTTTATATAAATGGACACATATTCTCGCCTCTTAAGTGTTTTGGCACTGAATTACTTTGCGGTGCACAGACCTACAGCAACGTTTTCAGGCGTCCACAGTGCCGGATCAGATCTGTACTCAGATGAATTTGTGGGAGCTGTAGGCGCCAGATTGTTCCGTCTCTGGAGCCGTTTTCCATCAGATTAGTGTGAACGAACACTGCATCCGCAACGAAAACAACTCGAATACGAACTAGTGTGGATGTGGCCGAAGACACAAAGTCGGGTCACGTGGAGAAAAGAAATCGCAACCAAAATCTGGTAAACTGTCCTGTAGAGTGTGGCGGCCTTTTAAAAGATATTTCTAAGCTATAAAAACATCTACAAGTTTAAAACCATACTGCGGAACATTACAGGCAAAGCAATAGCATCTCCATGGTAACTCCAACCTGAATAAACCCTCTTAAAGTTCACCTTGAAGAGCGTTTTATTCAGAATCTGTCTTGTTCTGTGCTCTGTACAGACCCCTACTGACCAGCGCTGGACGATCCACTTTTACAGGTGGATTGTGGGAAATTGAGTGCTCTACTTTTTGGCTCCCTGGACTTTTTGGACAGAACTCGATACGTGCGAGTTGTAAATGGCGCCCCCTGCAGGGACAGTGTGGACGTTCGGACACAGCCTCAGGTCACAGATTCTTAGATCAGTTTGTGGATTTCTGTGGCGTTTTAGTTAAAGGCAAAAGTGTGCGATTTCAGCAAAGTGTCAGAGTCTTCCTCCTCTTCTCCTCCTGCTCCTCCTCCTCCTCTCACATCTGAAATGAACAGAAAAAAACATGAGTACAGACATCTCCCTGCATGTGTCAGATGCCCTCCCGTGTGTGTGTCAGGAGTCGTCCTCACCTGTAGAGGGGGCGAGTGCAGCCACAGGTCTTTGTCTTTGTTGAGTTTCATGCAGGAGAAAAGGTCACAGACGACCGGCATCGCTCGCTCCTGAACAGAAAAGAAACATTTAATTCTGAAAATCAGTATCGAGTTTTGGGTGTAGAAGTCAAGTTTGAAATTTTAGCTATAATTCCTCAGGTTCTGTCACATTTCCCGAGTCTCACCTGAGCACTGGAGCGTTTCCGCAGCAGCCACCTGTCCTCCTCCTCTTCCTCAGGTGTGCTGGGGGCGGGGCTTGTGCTGGGGGCAGGGCTAGCGGCGGGGCTAGCGGCGGGCTCTGGCGTCTGATTGGCCGGGGTCTTTGGCGGCACCACCCACAGGTCTGCCTGCAGGGGGCGCTGGAAGGGACAGCTGTCAGAGGTCTCCATGGAAACAGGGGGGGCGGGGCTGGAGCAGGAGGAGGCGGGGCTGGAGGTCAGGGGGTGGAGCCAAGCCTCGAGGATCGCCTGGACCTGGAACAAAAGGTGAAAAGGGTCAGGAGACTGTTTCACAACGGAGAGGTCACGATCCGAGGGCCGCCCCTTCACACATTCATTCTCATTAGGGTTTATTATTTAAGAATAATTCCATTTGAATCAGTGTCCCGCTTTGAGAGTCAGGAGTAAACTTCAGAATAATCTTTCATTTCACAATTTTGGCAAACTTCTATCTGGTTATGATCCCAGTCTGGACTAAGTCTGGCTAAACCAAGCGTACACTGTGATTTTTGGCCCTTTTTGAGTTTTTTGAGACGATTTTTCACTCCTGCAACAGTTTTAGGGATTGGGCAGAGCGTTCGTGTAATTGTGTGTCGTGCTTCGTTTAGTGTATATGGGATAATGAGAACTGATTAATACCACACGACCAGCTCCCGATCGGCAATCACAGGTCGCAAGAAAATCAAACCTGTTTGAAATCCAGTCGCCTCTCGCTTCCAATCAGATCATACAGTGTGAGAACATGAATCATGAGCTGTGAACTTCTACGCCCTGAGATTCAGTCGTTCAGTTTGAGCTGTGTATGTCTGGCATTATGATCCTGGTCTGGACTAAATCTGGTTATGATCCCGGTCTGGACTTTGCTGCAGGGACACTCACCTTCTCTTCTCTCTCACTGTAGGACAGCGGCATCTTCTTCACAGTGGGCGTGTCTTTTTCTTTAGTGGGCGTGTCTCTCTCTTTAGTGGGCGTGTCCTTCTCTTTAGTGGGCGTGTCCTTGTCACAGGTGGGCGTGTCCTTGTCACAGGTGGGCGTGGTCTTGACCCCGTTCTTGTCCCGCCCCTCTCGCCGCAGTAGCCACGCCCTCAGAGCGTCGCGGCCACAGTTCTCGTCACAGACGCAGCTCCTCAGAGAAGAACACGGCTCGTTAGCGCGACACACCTGCTGCACTGGCGCCACCTACAGGACACATACAGAACAACAACAACACAATGAGACACCAGCGCCACCTGCAGGACACACACAGAACAGAACACACAAACAACACACACCAGCACACACAGAACAACAACACAATGAGACACCAGCGCCACCTGCAGGACACACACAGAACTGAGAGGACAGAGAGGAGTGTGTTAATCTCACATGAGGCCCATCCTTTCCTTCTCAGTCACCCAGACGCGTGTCACCATCAGCCATGACAAGGACGGTCTGAACTGATCAGTGAAGTGAGGAAAGGAGCAAGGAAAGGAGCGAGGAAAGGAGACCTGCCGCTTCCTTGTTCTTTTAGAAACCTCAGGAGGGTGACAGACTGACCTGCTGAAGCCACGCCTCCAGTGCCTCGCTGCGGCGGCTCTTCTCTGTCGGCTCCTTCTTCGGGGTCTGGGTCTGGTCTTTGGTCCGGTCTTCGGTCTGGTCCTGGGTCTTGTCTTGGGTCTTGAGGGGGGTCTGGTCCTGGTTTGGACTCTGGAGGTTCTGGTTCTTGAGGCACTTGAGCTTCCCGAGCGCGTTCCCCAGGTTCTCGATCTCCAGGGGGCGCTGTGGGCGTTTACAGGAGGAGCAGTCTCGGGGCAGCAGCCAATCAGAGCTGTCCCAGCGCTCTTCAAAGGGCCGAAGCACCGCCCCCCAGGACTCGCACGCCTCCGATTGGTCCATCTCCTCTGAGCTCAGCTCCGATTGGTCGATCTCCTCAAAGGAAGAGGAAGTGCTGCAGCTGATGCTCCGTGCTCTGTTGCTAAGGCCGTCATCGTGGGCGGGGTTAGACGAGGAGAGGGGTGCGGTCTCTTTCACGAGCCACGCCTCCAGGTCGAGCAGCTGCCCCCACGCCGCGAACATGTCGAAGGAAGGCCGAGTCTGGACCCAAGTCTGCAACAGGAAGAGGGCGGAGTCAAATTAACGAGTAAACAATTATTACAGAATCTGGATCTCATTTAATCACTGCTGCTGGTCTAAACTGCACACGTCACTGGACAGAGACAAACCGCTCGCCTCATGGCTCCAATTCACTTTGCTCCTCATTCTGATCTTCAAATGTTGGTTTGAACTCTCTGAACTGCTCTACATGATCCTGGGGTTTTTATTTCACTATTTTTTCCCAAATCAAGATGTGAACATTAATAACAGACCAATCACACGTTTCACTGACAGATGCTCAGCGCCTGATCCCTGCCTGTGTTCTATACACACACACACACACACACACAGGACCACAACCCTTCATTCAAACTCGTCTGTTCTTCATCACCTGGAGTCACCCTCACCCAGTCTGACCCTTCACATCAAAATAAACACTTCTACGAGAGTAAAAGTTCTAACCCGATCTGACCCTCCTTTATGACCTCGACACACATAAACGCACGTATACACACACACAGATAGTGATCTGATAAATCACAGGAAACAACAGCCATAAAAACACTATAAAACTACTGTTTATGAGCCTAATGACAAACTCCACAACCACCCAGTCTGACCCAGTCTGACCCAGTCTGACCCAGTCTGACCCAGTCTGACCCAGTCTGACCCAGTCTGACCCAGTCTGACGCTGCCTTCATGTGATCTCAGAAACTCTGTTCCTGTTTTTATGAGTCAGAAGTCGGTCTACAAACTTGACTGGGGTCAGAATTTCAGCTGTGAAACTGGTTCTGGAAATGTTGGACTCAGATTCCTATTTTTCTTAATCTGGGACTCTGCTCCTGTCACTGCCCTCGTGAGCCCCTCCCCCTCTCCTCCTGCACAGGTGTGTCTCACTCACCTGTGGCTGTAAACATGTCGCCAGCCAATCCCGTGTCTCGCCGCTCTCGTAACCCTTGGCAAAGGACTGTGGCTCCGCCCCCAGCAGCCACTGGCTCAGAGCGCCCTCTGTCTTCTGTGGAGGAAAACACACTGAGATTTAGTTTAAGTTTTAATCTGGACACTAAAATCCAAAGTCAGAGCACTCGCCTGTCTCTTGGGGGCGGGGCTGTGGGCGGATGATGTTACAGCTCCGAATGATGTAATGGTGGAGCGTAAAGAGCGAGTGTCCCCATGGAAATAGAGGTCAGGGGTCTCCTCCGGGGTCAGGCCGAGGGTCGCCACGCTGAACACAAACAAACAGTTAAACACCTCAGTGAAGCAGCAGAGCAGTCCTGGGTCAGGTCCGGTCTAGTTCACATTTAGACCTGAGACAGTCCGGTGTGAGTCTCACCTGTCCAGGAGCGCTGTCAGCTGATTGGTCAGGTGGTTCCTCACGTCGTTGCTGATTGGCTGCTTGCGGAGCTGGTCTGAGATCAGATCCAGCTGAGCTCTGAGCTGTGGACAGAACATTAACACGTGAAACTTTAATCTGAGTTTTGTTTTGACCACAATCTGACCAGAAAGACCTGACTGATCTGAACTCCAACAGGTGAGAGGATCTGAGCTCTTAAACACGTCGCTCTAAAGAACATCACAGCTTTAGTCAACAGTTTTTCTGCTCATCTCTCTCTTTACATGCTATATTTACTCGAGGCCTTGTCCAGCTCCGGGGTCACACACGGCTCTTTGTTCGACTCTGACTGGCCCGTTTAAGCTCATTTGGAATTACAAAATAAACATATTATAAATTTTACCTCATGCCTGAACTAAAGCTGCACTGCTTTTATTTTAGACGTGTTTTTTAAGACATTTTTTGTTCGGCAGCCTCACTTTTTCATTACTTAGTAAAAACAAACTCTTCCCAGTCTGACCAACTGGTCAAAACAATATTCACTACTTTTTTAAAGAAATACAATTCACATTATGCAGAATTGAGTTAAACACTTTGGCATTCACAATATTTTCTGTTTCTCATGTGGCCCACTCCTGGTTTATATATTTAGTACATTTACCCGTGTGATTTGCAGGAGCTGCTGCTGAAGCGTTTCACTCTTCACTTGTTCCAGGATCTCAATCTGTCCGAGCAGCCACAGCTCCCTGCAGCGCAACGCCTCCTGCTGGCGACTCATCAGGCTCTGCACCTGCCCGCACACCTGCACACAATAAAGACAGGTGAACGTGAGGACAGAGACAGGTGAAGGTGAGGACAGGTACACAGGAATAAACTCTGCGTCTCATTCCTTCTCCCTCTCGATTCTGCAGGAAATGGGTGAAGAAGTCTCGCCCACAGAGGAGACGCAGGGAGGAGAGAGGATCTAAACTCCTCACTGAGACTGATAAAGTTTGATTCTTTCCTCCTTAACTTGACTTCTTTCTTCTGTGGTTTTCTTTGGGACAAAACTTAATATGACAGACTTGAGTAACAGCTGAAAAATGGAGCATCGAGGAGAAAACTCGAGAAGGAATCGAGGAAAGAGAAATGAAACACAGACACCGACAGAATACACACAGAAGTTCGAAGTCCTGAACCTGCCCTGTGTGAAGTATAAACCTGAGAGGAGACTGTGATTCAGACTTCCAGCAAAAACAAACCAAAAGAACGACGACGATAACACAAAATGAACCCAGTCTCATCCCTCCGGCCTCATCCCTCCATCATTAAGAGTTTAAAACATGAGCTCTTCTGTGTGTAACGAGTCATTAAAGTATTTCAGAGTAAGTTTCTCACCTAAAACAGGTTAGAGCTGGTCCTGCGTTTTCTCAATCAGGTTCTTTGTCTGCTCTCTCTGTATTTCTCCTCTTTCTGTCCATCCTCTGTGGTCTAAGGTCAGTTATACCTGTTGAGACTCACATGCTCCTCCCTCTCTCCTCCTCCCTCCCCTCTTTTCCTCTCCTCCTCCACCTCTCTTCTCTCTTTAGTCACATTTGACCCGTGGCTCAGACAGACACAGATCTCATTGTGGTCTGCATCTCTAATCTCCGTCTGTGGTTTCTGGAGATGAGCAACACGGAGAAACACGAGCTGCGTCTTTATTTTGGGTTTCTGCAGAAAACAGCTCCTTAAATGTGCCCCGACGAGTCCGGAGACGCCCCAGCCCCCAACGCGAACCAGTGAAACATGAGCGAAACGTGAGCTGACCCGAAGTGCACGAGGGTCAGAAAGGTCACGGTTTCTTCTTCACGCTGGAATTTCAGTGACAGTTCGGCCGTGTAGGTTTGTGGAACTTTGGGTTAATGGTTTTCTGTTGCAAAATGTCTGTGGAAATGTTCAGTGTATTCTGCATTCTCTTCATTTGCCAAAGAAAACCATTAACAGGAAGTTTCGTAACCTCACCGTGCGACACTTCCGGCCATTGTGACAAAGGTTTATTATGTGAGAGCTGAACACACCAACAAAATATGTGTGTGTGTACAGATGTGTGTGTGTGTCTACAGATGTGTGTGTGTCTGACCTCAGTGGCGTTTTGTCTCAGTTCTTTCTCCGTCTTCAAGATTCCGCTCACAGCGTCCTCCAACAGCTGCTGCGCCCGGCTGCACTGCCCCCACAGGTCCATACTGGAACTGCACACAGACAAAAATACAAAAATATGATGTTAATTTCCACGCCGTGTTTCCAAAGTGGATCTATGATAAAACCTGGATAAGTCCCTCCCTCTTTTCCCAGCTCCAGACCAACTAGTGGCCGCTCCAGGTACTGCAGGTCAGAAAGAATTCTCCCACAGAACACAAAGCATTTTGGGAATTCATCCTGCCCATGTTCTGACAGGGCATCCGACTTTCACAAAGGTCAGATTCTGTAGGATTATTTTCTATTTTCACAACATAAACTTGTTAAAATGTTTAAATCCTCAAAGCGTCTAAAAGTTATTTGTCAGACTCTGAGGCGCGCTCGCTCGGCTCTAGCAGTTCTCACTCTGATTGGTCCAAAAGCTCCACGCCGTGCAAGTTACAGAAGTCACACGAGTGGGAGGAGTTCGCCCGGATTCAAGAAGTAAATGTGGAAAAGAAAATTATTTTTGGGCCAATCAGCCGATGACACAGACCACTGAAAACAACATGACGGCATCTTGGGTTCAGGTTCAGATCTGATTCTAGTTCTGTGTTTCCACCTGAAGCTCGTCTCTGTGACAGAGGAACATCAAGAACATCGTGACAGTTTTCAGATCTGGAGCTGCACGTTATGAACAGAAGTGAAGAAACATTAGAATTGAGACAGAAGATCCAACAAAGACCAGACCAGAGTCCTGATCCTGCCCACAGAGTCCAGGTGAAGTCCAGACTCCAGAGGAACAACTCTGTCTCTAAAACTGATCCTGAAGCTGGTCTAAGTCCGGTCTAAGTCCGGTCTAAGTCCGGTCTAAGTCCGGTCTAAGTCCGGTCTAAGTCCGGTCTAAACAAGGTCTAAACAAGGTCTAAACAAGGTCTAAACAAGGTCCAGATTTAGCTTTGGTTTAGTCTGGACTCTGACTCAGGTCTGAGGTTCACCAGGTGGATCAGAGAAGGACTAAACCCGGATCAGACTAGGATCAAACCAGAATCACAACTGGACTAAAGCAGGCTCAGAGGTGAACTATACCAGGCTCAGACCGGGATTAGACCTGGATTAGATCTGGTTTAGGCCTGATTGAGTCCATTCAATCCCAGATCCTGGTCTGGTCTGTGACACAAGTCCAGACCACAGCTGTTTTTAGTCCAGGTTTAGTCTTGGATGTGGCTTTAGACCTGGTTTTAGGTCCTAGTTCAGTCCCTAGGCCCCCGTGTGTGTGGGAGACAGATAGGACCCAGCTGAGGTCTAGTTCTGGTTTACTTCTGATAAAGTTATAGTTTTGACGTAGTCCGAGTTGAGCTGGGTTTATCGGGACTCACAGCTGATCGAGTCCACGCCCTGAGTCTCCGTCCGGTCTGGTCTCTGATCCGACATTTAAATCCTAAAAATCAGCTTTAAAACTTGTGAAAACCTGAGGGAGCGGCTGCTGTTATCACTGTGTCTCCCTAAGCCAGATGCCCTCCCACACACAGCCCCTCAGAACCTCCAGAACCTTTCAGAACCCTCTAGAGTCCGGGTCGAGGGATGAGGTCAGGAGGTTTCATGACGTAACCTCAGCCCCCTATTACATGAACATTAAGATAAGTCAGAAAAATTCCACTAGAGAGACCTCAGCAGAGTTCAGACCTGGTTCAGCCCTGGTTCAGCCCTGGTTCAGCCCTGGTTCAGCCCTGGTTCAGCCCTGGTTCAGCCCTGGTTCAGCCCTGGTTCAGCCTGGTTCAGACCTGGTTCAGACCTGGTTCAGACCCAGGATAGTCCTGAGATAGTCCTGGGATAGTCCTTGTTCAGACCTGGCCCAGACCTGGTGTAGAACTGGTGTAGACTGGGTTTAGACCAGTTTTAGACCTGGCCTAGCCCTGACTCAGACCTAGTGTAGACCTGGTCCAGACCACATTCTGTACATTTCCATATATCAGTAAAAAACAAGAGGGAACTACATAGACCATGATCCTTTGCTGCGTTTCACTGCAGACTACAAGAAGAAATAACAGTTGTAACACTTTTCCATCTTGTCGAGGTATTTTAAGAGGAAAAAGTAAAACGTTCAGAGTTTTGTCCCTCTTTTCTCAAACCCTGAAGAGGCTCCATGACCAAAAAGACTCCACTGTGCACAAATAATAATAAATCAGACTTTAATCTTGCTTTTGTGGACACTCAGAGACACTTCACAAACACAGTTACAAAAGGATTAACTGAGAGCTCGTGAGGAAGAGTCCAGGCCGAGCAGATTTCCAAACTGGGTCAGAGCCAGCGGGTCGAGAGGTGATTAGAAAAAAAAAAGAAAAAAACAGAAAAGAGGGAAACTGTGGCCATTCTGAACTCTAAACTCCTTGTGTGTGTTTGTTTTTCTGACAAGTCTGATCCTGCCGACAGTAAAGATGGACAAATATTATTAGTTTGACTCAAAAACAAACACCTGGTTTTGACTTATTTTAGACTTGGTTTAGTCCTGGTTTTGACTTATTTCTAGACTTGGTTTAGTCCTGGTTTACATCAGACTGGTCAGAAAAAGGGACACCTGGTTTAGTCCTGGTTTAGACCTATTTTAGTCCTGGTTTAGTCCTGGTTCAGATCTGATTTAGTCCTGGTTCAGATCTGATTTAGACCCGATATGGTCCCGGTTTAGACCTGCTTCAGTCCTGGTTTAGATCAGACTGGTCAGAAATAGGGACACTTTGTTTTAGACCTGATATATGTCCTGGTTTATTCGTGGTTCAGTCCTGGTTTAGCCCTGATATAGTCCTGGTTCAGTCTTTGTTTAGTCCTGGTTTAGACCTGATTTAGACCTGGTTTAGATCAAATTGGTTAGAAATAGGGACACCTAGTTTAGCCCTGGTTTAGTCAGAGTTTCATTTTGGTCTAGTCTTGGTCTAGTCTTGGTCTAGTCTTGGTCTAGTCTTGGTCTAGTCTTGGTCTAGTCTTGGTCTAGTCTTGGTCTAGTCTTGGTCTAGTCTTGGTCTAGATCAGACTTGTCAAAAACCTTGGACATGTCTTGTGTAAATCCAGGTCAGATCATTGGTTCAGTCTAAATCTGCAGAGACACGGGACTCCGGCTCCAAACTGGGTCTGGATCAGAGGTCAAAAGTCTGCGAAGTGACCCTTGGAGGGGGCGGTTCCGTTTGTGTGTGCGGTTTTGGTCGTGATGAAAGAGTGAAATGAAGCGGGTCTCAGGCTGCACAAAGGACCAGTGTTGGGTTCACCTTACGTAAACCGCGTGCGTGTTGCGTCATCCGTCATCAGCGTGTTTTTACATTTTTATTAAATTTTTTTTTTCCCCCTGCAGAATTCCATTTTTTTTCCTGCTCATTTTCTGCACAAAGCCCGAACCAGAACCAGAACCAGACTACGGGTCTCACAAAAAAAAAAAAAGAATCAATTAATAAATAAATAAATAAAAAAGCAGCTCTGTATTCTCCTCATTTAATAAAACCGAAAACAAAACCCGCAGTAACAAAGAATGTTTTTAGGTTTGACTCGTCTGCACGAACCTTCTCCGAGACAAAACATGCACCGAACCCACACGAACCGGGTCAAGTGTCTCAAGAAATACACCAATCTCACATGAACAGGGTCAAAACATGCACCAAATTCACACGAACCGGGACCAAAATGCACCAAACTCACATGAACAGAGTCAAAACATGCACCAAATTCACGAATATGGGTAAAAACATGCACAGAACTCACACGAACCGGGACCAAATTGCACCGAACTCACATGAAACGAGTCAAGAAGCTCAAGAAATGCACCGAACTCACACGAACCGGGTCAAAACATGCGCCGAACTCACACGAACCGGGTCAAAACATGCACCGAACATAAATAGCAAGAATTCCACATTATTAAACAATATTAAAGCGTGATTCGGAAGTGTTTTTATGTTTTGTTTTTTTCCTGAGTCGTTGCTGGCGCCGGAGTTTTTCCTGGAAAGAGGCTCCGCAGCCTGTTATCTGATCTAAACCGGGTCTGAACCGGGACTAGAACAGGTCCAAACCGGGTCTAATCCAGGTTTAAACCGGGACTAACTCCAGACTGTCCCGTCCCCGTCGTCCCCGTGTTAAATCCGTCTTTACCTCGTGTTTTGGAGCCGGTTCGTGTCTCGCTGCTGCTCCGCCATTTTCCGTATCTGTCCGTAGCACGTAGAGTCTGCGCGCTCACGACGCCCCCCCGCGCGCGCGCGCGCTCCAGACACCATCAGCTGAGCGCACCCACGTGCACCCACGTGACCCCCGGTGCAGCACACACAAACCAGCCGGAGCCGCGCGTGTTTCACCTTTGACCCCGAGCTGAGCGAGCAGTTTAAAGACTTAGGCTCGTGACACAACAAAACATTGTAAAAAATAAAGCTTTCTCTTTCTCTCTTCCCTCTTTCACTTCTCCTTTTTTTCCGTTTAGCTGTAAAATACAAATCTGTATTAAGTCCAAACATGATTTTTGTGTTTTTAATGTTTTTTCGTTTAAACTCGTCGTGAGATTTGAACACGTTTCTTGTAAATAACTGAATATTTGTCCCATATTCAGTTTGAAGCGCCTCTTTGCTCTTTGGATTTCAGAATTATACTATTGTGCCGTGCTTGTTTATGTGTCTTACCACCATTAAATGTGTAATTTTGCAGCCCAACTTTGTGCACTAATAAACGGACAATGGTTTATGTTTTATGGACGTGTAACTGTTCCCAAAGGCTCGCCCTCTATCTCAGCGGTGTCAAACTCAAATTCACAGAAGCCAAAATTAAAAACTGGGACTAAGTCGTGGGCTAAACTAAATATTTATTGAAAAATATGTAATGTTAAACCTTTTCTTATTCAAATACATGTTTAACAATAGTTTTGCTTAAACGTTGAATCCAGAACAAGCAGAATATTAAATAATAACATTTTAAATAAATCATGTCTCTACAGCCTATCTGCAGCTTTTAATAGTTTAATAGTTAATAGTCATGTTTTTGTTTTTTTTTTTGTTTTTTATTACACCACATAAGTTATCTGTACTTTTCTTAAATGTAGTGAAGTAAAAGTAAAAAGTATCTGCTGTAAAATGTACTTGAGAGTTTTGAGAGTACTTTCTACTTCACTACATTTTTGAGCAGGACTGGAAAGTAAAAGTATTTTTTGTTAATCTGTGAGACCTGCTGCGAAGCCTGAAGGTTTATTTTTAACAGTTTATTGTTGAGCAAACTAATATATACAAAGAAAAAACAGTTCGGGGGGAAAAAAACTAACTTCTTCATCAAAATCAGTCAATTTGAAGTTATTTAGAGCTCAAAATCTGCGAAACGCTTTGATGTTGTACTCTTTAATTACATTTTTAAACTGGTACTTTAATACTTTTATTCTAGGACTTTTTTTTTATCATGTGATACTTTTACTTTTGACTTGAGTATTTCTTTGTTTCTCCGGTTTCATAGTTCTTCTATCTCCTCCTGACGAAATCACGGCGGCGCTCCCGAGTCCCACTCTCACTCGCGCCCTAAATGCATCGTAAAGAGCGGGGCCTTGAACGTATCACGAAGTCCATCGGAGTTTAGAGATAAGAGCTGGAAAAACAGACGCTCAGACAAACACAGCTGCAGGAACGTGACCACAAACAGCCGACCTCTCATCTCTGCACTTTTACACAACAACAACAATTACACAAACTTTACAACGCGGCAGAAATCTGATCCCGGGACTAACATCCAAACGAGAGCCTCATTTTGGCACGTCTGGATTCTAAAAAAGTAGAGATGCACCGATACCAGTATTGGTCCTGAACATAAATGGGTCATTCCACGTCAATTCTCTGAATGCCCCACTCGACCATCTCAGATCTGACTGAAAAAATTCTAGAAGGTTCACAAACTTTCCAATAAGAAAAATCCCAAATTTTATCTCCCAGCTCCTTATAGTTTTGTCATTTAAAAATATTTTGTGAACTCTGCCCTGACCGGTTTTGAGTTTTCCAAGGAGCCACTTTCAGATTGTTGTATCTAAAAAACTATTGAAGGTCGGTCCTTCAAATTTTCCAGGGTTAAAATTTATCAAATGTTCTTATAGAATCTGGACTTTTACACATGTACTTTTGGTTTATCACAGATTTCTTGGGGCTTGAATTTGCTTGAAAATTCTCCTCTTCAAATCTGAGGGCGTCTTTGAAGGACTGTGGAAAGTGCAGTTTCAAAGACAGAGGTTTGATATTGAACATAAACCTTCCCCACACGCCATTGTGGACTTTATTTTAAAACTGAGCCTCTGTGATGAACGATCTACAAGATATGAAGTGTTCAAAATGGGAAAAAATAAATAAATTGGTGCCATCTTTACCATGTTATACCAAAAAAATTAAGCACCCACCAACATAAAATGGACCATTTTAGAAAGACTACACGTCTGTTTTTAACATATTCAACATTTGTGATGCTGTTCTGACTTCTTTTTGCATCATGAACTTTTGAAAATGTTGTGTCCGAGCTTTCAGAAGCTCAGAAAACATTCTAATATTTGAAGAGGAGAATTTTCAAGCAAATTCAAGCCCCCAGAAATCTGTGATTAGCTAAAAGCACATGTCTAAAAGTCCAGATTCTATTTTAAATACAGAAATCTGAAAGTGGCTCCTCGGAAAACTCTACTCAAAAAAGGTCAGGGGGGAGTTGACTAAATATTTTTAATGACAAAACTATAAGGAGTTGGGAGAAAAAAATTGGCACTTTTCCTGTTGGAAAGTTTGTGAAGCTCCTAGAATTTATTCAGTCAAACCAGAGATGGTCGAGCGGAGCATTCAGAGATTTGGTGTGGAAGGACCTAAATGGGAATATATCGATATATCGATACATCAGCCCACGATATTGATACCGAATCATCACATTAAACGATACAGCAGGAGAGTCAAACTCAAACTAACAGGCCAAAATTAAAAACTGGGACTAAGTCGTGGGTCAAACTAAATATTAATTGAAAAATGTCAACAACATCTGCATGTTTTCTCTTTTTTCAGGATATTTAATTCAAATAAATGTTTAATAATAATTTTGGTTAAACATTGAATCTAGAACAAGCAGAATATAAAATAATAACAACATTTTAAATAAATCATGTCTCTATAGTCGATCTGTAGGCGGAGGGCAGCTCTAATACAGATTTGATATGATCTCACGGGACAAATTTGGCCCCTGGGCCTGAGTTTGACATGTCTGGTATACAGGATATTGATATTTTGATATTTCTGCTCACCCCTAATTGTAAACTTTCACTTTAACAAGAGTTTATTGTACAAAGACGAACCGTGTGACCTGGTAACGGCCTCCTAAAGAAATAAAAATATGACTGAGCGTGAGGAGAGCAGACGAATGAACCCGAGACAGAGTCATGTGACCAGAGCTGAGTCATGTAATCAATAAATCAATCAGTTTACAGGCTGTGCTGAGGTTCAAAGTTTCTAAAAGTCTTTATTAAAATCTTCTCTTTTAATGTTAATGTCATGATGATTATTTATGTTTTTTGTTTTGCATTTGTTTGTCTTGTAGTTTTACTGTATTTCTTGCACTTTGAATCAGGCCTGTAATGATAATCAATAAACTAATTAATCACATGATAACTTTTATTTTATTGTTTTGGTTACGTGTGGTTCAGAACTGGTTTATTCAACTGTTCTTCTGTTCACACGTCTTGTTTTCTTTAGGCCTGTTGTTTTTGTTTGTCTTCCAGTACCTGTATTAAATGTTCTTCAGAAAGTAAACTTTATTGATCTTTAAACGGGTGTATTTGTGTTTTTATTTCATCGTCATTAGAATAGTTGAAAATTGTCTCAAAATATCAATTATCGTTTATCGCAATCATTTCTTAGTCAAATAATCGTCTGTTTGAATGACTTTGTGTATGAATTGCACTATACAAATAAAGTTGCACTGTGTAACTTTTCATTTGGGAGTCTGACACCTGCTTGTTTCTATGGATATGTCACTGCTCTGCCTGGAATGTTCCGCAGTGTGACTTTAAATGGCTCGACTTTACATTTATTCAATTACAGGTGGGTTTACGGCTCAAAAATACCTGGAAAAACAAACATTCTGACCACAGATCTGACCTGGAACTTGATCTGGTTTGGTCTCTGTGATGATAGAAAGGTTTAATGCCGAACTGTAGAACATTCCAGACAAAGTGATAGCATCTCCATGGGCACGCTGCAGCTTTAAAACTCGACCTGAGTCTGGTTTGTGCAACGCTCACAGTTTCCTTCCTCTAAACAAAACAACGGTCACAGAGTTTGACAAACACAAACACAAATCAATAAAGCAGCGCACAATACCGATACTGCATCATCAAATTAAACAATACCATATATCGATATTTCTATAATTTTGCAAACCCCTGTCTCACCCCAAGTCCCACAGGAGCAGTACATTAGATCTTAAAAACATGCACTGGGAGTACCCCAAAAACCCACCACGATCCACCAGAATCTGCCAGAACCCGACTGAACCCGACTGAACTCACGGGACTGCTGAGTGTTTTCTTGTGAACAGTTTTAGCCCGACCCCGACCCAGCGCAGCCAAGACACGAAGAGTTCATTTCAAATTGGAAAATAAATCTAAAAATAAATAAACATATGTGATTCAAGATCATAAAATAACTCGTGAAAAATGGTGAAGGACACACAGGCCCAAAAACCTGACGAGTACCAGGACCAAACCAGGACTAAACCAGGACTGAACCAGAACTGAACCAAGTCTAAACCAAGTCTACGCCAGGACTACACCAGGACTACACCAGGACTAATCCATGTCTAAACCAGAAGACTAAACCAGGTCTAAACCAGGACTAAACCAAGTCTAAATAAGGACAAAACCATGTCAAACAGGGACTAAATCTGAGAACTAAACCAGGACTAAACCACGTATAAACCGCGACAAAACCGGTTCTAAACCAGAGGACTAAACATGTACTAAATCAGAGACAAACCAGGATTAATCCCAGACTAAACCAGAGTTAAACCCGCCCTAACCCGAGCTAAAGTCTGATAAACGCTGTCGGTTCGGTGCCAGTGGACCGGACCGGACCGGAGCTCACGGGCCCAGCTGACCGTGAGGCCGCACGAGGAGCTCCTTCAGCGTGGAAACGGAGCAGACTCACCCGGGGGTCGGAGGCTTGCGGCGGGGCTCTGGGTCCATAGTCCCTCGGTGCGGTCCGGTTCGGCTCTGTTAGGTTCGGTTCGGCTCGGTTTGTGTCGGTGAAACGTGGAGCTCGCGAGGTGCCGGTCACTTTCACCCAATGTCACCGCGACGTCACCGCGTTTCCCTGACGTAAAAGAAAGGGGGCGGCGAAACAACGCGAGACAAAACGAGATCTGGGACAATAACAGACGCCAGCGACGCACAGCGGAGAGAGAGCGGTACTGCACCCTGAAGACATGAACAAAGGAGAAGAGACGAAGAGAGAAACAGAAGAAACACAAGAGAAAATATTTGATTTTTAACAGACCTTTATGGTGTCCATCAAAAAACATTTACCCTGAATTGCATCCACACCTCATGCTATTTACATAAGAGAAGAAAAGAAAAGAGAGAAACAAAAGAGGAGCAGAAAAGAGGAAGAGAAACAAAATAGAAGAAACAGAACAGAAGAAACAGAAGAGAAGAGAGAAACAGAAGAGAAGAGAAGAGGAGTAGAGCCAGGGGAGACAGTTCCATTTGTTTATTGTGTATTTTTCCACAGTCTTTGAACACAACACGAAGCGTTCACTGTCAACACTGTAATGGACAAAAACAGCACCAAAAAAAGTTAAAACATACAAGTTTAAAAAAAAAAAAAAAAAAAAAAAACACTAATAAAGACACAAAGCAAATGTAACAAGCTGAGAAAACCAGGTCTAACCAAAGAGGCTGAACTTTGTGCCGGTTTTTGTGGAAGAATCACAGATCTGAACCATAAACCAGGTCACATGTTCAAATACTGTAAGTGCTTTAAAATCTCACTGGAACATTTAAGACATGATTTCACACTTTACAAAATAATTTCTGTCTAAGATTCTAAGTCCAAACTCATTTTTACAATTTTACATTTTAAAAACTTGAAATAAATTATTATAAAAATGAAATGATGAAAAAGCTCCGTAAGACACCGTCGTCTGATTTATGTTTTAATGTCGTTTCCTCGTCACAAACCTGGAGTTTTGCTTCGTTTCATTCACAAGTTTAACACAAACCTGCAGATTTAGGTTTATTTAGTTCTTCTCTCAAACTGAAAACACTCTGTTCCAACTTGTGATGTCATGTGGTGATACAGGAAGTGCTCCACTGTGTTTAAACTCCACACATCTTCACTAGAATCATTTTTTCAGCCCTGGATTTGAGCCCTGATTTAAAACAGATGAGTCAAAAGTTTCAGCACGTGCACCACACACCTGTGTCAGAAAAACATCTGTGTGCGTGATAGAGTTTAAACACACATGTGTGTGTGATAGAGTTTAAAAAGTGACTTTTATAGTTGTGTGTTTACAGAGTTTTACAGTCTATAAACTCCTACACACGAGACACACGTGTGTGTGGACGCTGCACTGATCACAAAGGCACAAACCATATAAAAGCCCATGGTCATTATTTAATTAAAATGATGAGGCTTATTTCTGTCATGGAACGACTTGAGGTTTAAACTAATGTTGGCGTTAGATTCAGCTCAGGATTTCAGGATAAGTCTGGTTTTGTTAAACCTCTGATGGAAAACTCCTCTGGTTTGTTTGTGATGAGAAAACAACATAAAAACACAACTTAATGCATAAAGGGGTCAGATATCGGAGCTTTAAAAACACATAAAAGTTCTGAGTTTGTGACGTTTCAGGTGAGGTTTGAGAGTTTACTAAATCAGACTGAGCCGACCAATCAGAGCACAGATCCTAAAGTGTGGACAGGAAGTCTTTGACCTGAAAAACACACAAGAGTCCAGAGTCAGAACAGGAAACATGTTTACAGTATTAGTAATTACTGCTACTGCTACTAGTAACTACTAGTAGTAGTAGTAGTAGTAGTAGTAGTAGTAGTAGTAGTAGTAGTAGTAGTAGTAGTAGTAGTATTTGTATTTGTATTTGTACCTGGTCCATCAGTCCGTGCTGGAGGATCCGGTCGTTCTTGAAGTCCTGGTTCACGTCCAGGACTAAAATGGGGATGTGGTTCAGATACTCAAAGTCCAGCCTGAAAACACACACAGAGTACTACAGTACAGTACAGTACACAGTACACAGTACACAGTACACACACACACACACACACACACAGTAGTAGTGCAGTACCTGAGCGTCCTGTGGTAGAGCCAGGCCTCGTGTTTAAGGTGCAGCTGTTGGAGATACTCCAGAGGAATGTCCTGCTCCTCCTCTCGGCCTCTGTGCAGTAGCCTCTGTATACACCTCTGAAAGTACACAGTATAAGTACACACAGGTACAGTACAAGTACATACATATACACAGATCTGGAAAATACACAAAGTACATGATTACTGTTTAAGACATATCTGCACTAAAGAAAAGATTTTTACACAGACACGAGATCTGTCCGTTTTGTTGGAATACTGTCCTTCAGCCATGCCCTCAGGTACATGATGCTGCAGTAGCAGTAGTACTCATAGTAGAATTCATAGTAGTAGTAGTATTCATAGTAGTACTGGCAGTCCTCACCTCTGGCTCTGCCCTCAGGTACACGATGGCGTCCAGGTTTAAGTCTGGGCTGAACTGGTCCAGGGTCCACTGGTGCCAGTCCTGATACACGGACCACTCAGTCTCTGTCAGGCTCTGGTTCTCGAACAGAGTAGAGGCAAACACGTACCTGCAGAGACAGGGAGAGACCAGGGAGAGACCAGGGTTAGACCAGGTTTAGACCCGGGGTTAAGAGCCGTTACCTCGTAAAACAGACTGACAGCTTTTCTGCCCTTCCAGTACGGCAGGGCAGTATTAGCAGTAGTAGTACTGCAGTAGTAGAATTACTATTATTAGGAATAAGATCTATCAGAGTACACAGATCTCTTGTAGTGCAGTAGCAGTAGTAGTAGTAGTAGTAGTAACAGTAGCAGTAGTAGTACTGCAGTCGTAGTACCTGTCAGAGTACACAGATCTCTCGTAGAACTGCACTGGTCGGTCAGATTCTTGTAGTTTGAGAGACGGAGGCTGCAGCTGAGAGCGAACTCTGCTCAGGCACGCGTACGACTGAAAGTACACAAAATATACAACTAAATATACACAATACACAAAAAATATACAACTAGAAGCACTGTAGTCACAGTAGTATTAATAGTAGTGGTATAGTAGTAGTATTAATAGTAGTGGTATAGTAGTACTACAGTAGTAGTACTGACCTGGAAGGTGTAGGACCAGCGTGTGGGTTTACTGTAGAGCATCTGCAGCAGGTTCCCTCCACTTTTCTGAGAAGAGCTCAACTCCTGAAACACACACACAGCATTAAGAACACAACACAACAACAGCTCCTGAGACATGATACTGATGCATTTCCTGAATTCCACGTATAATAAACACACACCTTTGAACAGCATGGGTGTTGAATTTTTCCCAAATTTTCATCATTTTGCCCCTGTCCCTGATACTTTTATACATTTTTCATCTGTGCTTGTCTGAGCTCAGATTGTAGTAGTAATAATAGTAGTAGTAGTAGTAGTAGTAGTAGTAGTAGTAGTAGTACCTCATATATATCCTCTTTGTCCGTGTGCACGTTGCACCACTTGGCGATGGGCTCTGGAATCACCTCCCAGTCGTCACTCGTCTGCTCCAGGAGTCGCACAAACGTCGACTTTCCTGCTGCTAAAAACACACAAACACAAAGAAAGTAAACAACACACTAAAAACACACAAACATAAAGAGAGTAAATAACACACTAAAACACAAACAAACACACAGAGGGTAAACACACACTAAAACACAAACAAACACACACTAAAAACACACAAGCTAAAAACAGAGGGTAAACAACACACTAAAAACACACAAACATACATTAAAAACACACAAACACACAGAGGGTAAACACACACTAAAACACCAACAAACACACACTAAAAACACACAAACTAAAAACACACAAACACACAGAGGGTAAACAACACACTAAAAACACACAAACATACATTAAAAACACACAAACACACAGAGGGTAAACACACACTAAAACACCAACAAACACACACTAAAAACACACAAACTAAAAACACACAAACACACAGAGGGTAAACAACACACTAAAAACACACAAACATACATTAAAAACACACAAACACACAGAGGGTAAACAACGCTAAAAACACACATTAAAAACACAAAGAGTACACAACACTAAAAACACATAAACATATACTAAAAACACACAAACATACAGAGGATAAACTTTAAAAACACACAAATACACACTAATACACAAATAAACAAACTTAATAACAAAAACCTCTACTTAAAGGTGCACTGTGTAACTTTTTTAGTAGAGGGTCCATCATTTGCCTGACTCCATGTAGATGTTATAGTTTTCAGGAATGTTCTACAGTGTGACATTTCATTTAACTATCGCCATGGCAACTCATGTTAATACATTTATGAGATAATTGAGAAATAAAAACACCGGTAATTGAATAAATTCAAGATATAATTGTAGAAAATTATAATAATTGTAGAAAATAATCACTCAGTTAAGTCAAATTAAAAGTAGGAATGTACAGTAGTAAGTATAGTTTTGAGGTATCGGTACTTTACATTGAATACTTTTTACTTTTACTCCTTTACATTATTTTTTAACACATTCATGATTTGAGTAACAAAAATATACAAATAAAAACAGCTGACAAACAAAATTCAGCACAAATTTGTATCAAAAACACTACATCAAGTTATTAGATCTCAAAATCTTCACAAAATACTTTTACTTTTTACTCTTAAAGTACATTTTTAAACAGGTACTGTACTAAAGGTATTTTTCTACACAGTAGCTCACACATCACTATAAGTAAAAAATATGAGTAAAAAACTATAAATGGTAATAATAAATTCTAAATAAGTATCAAAAAAGAGCGAGACAGGAGTTAAATGAGGCAGAATTATATTAAGTAAATGTACAAGTCAAAATAAAATTAAAAATAAGTAATAAAATATATGTACTTTTACTTAAGAAGCAAAATTGAGCATTTCTAAAACCACTGCAGTTTAGTTTTTTATTTGGATTTGTCTTTTAATCTGATTTTAGCCGCGTTTTTGAGATAAACACTGAGGATTTGGCGCCTAATTTCTTCATCACAAACAGGACCAAAGACGGACCAAACCTGGACCAAAACACAGACCAAAACCCAGACTTTAGACCCGGATTTTCCCCCGGTTCTGGTGCGGTTCCGGGACTCACCGATGTTTCCCTCGATGGAGACTTTGAGGTGTTTTCTGCGGGCTCCGGAGCTCCGCGCTCTCTTCGGGGGAGTCGCCATGTGTGTGCCCGGGCTGAGTGCGCTGAAGGCGGGATGAGTGCGGGGTGTGAGCCGAGGGGAGCTGCGGGGTCCTCCGGGTCAGAGAGAGTCTTCAGGAGGGACTTTAGTGAGTTTATCCGTGTCTAGTGAAGAGGAGCGGGTTGAAGAAGATGAAGAGGAGATGATGATGAGGAGGACACTGGAAACTGGACTCTGAACTCTGAACACTGAAGTTAAACCGCGCGCGCGCCTCACGTCACCTCCACTTCCAGTGCACGAGGCGGGTCTGAGCGCTATGCTGCCTTCACGTGGTGTGGGAAAGTTATGGTATGTTTTATGTTATGTTATATGTTATGTTATGGTATGTTATATGTTATGTTATGGTATGGTATGGTATGGTTTATGTTTTATGTTATGTTATGTTATGTTTTATGTTATGGTATGTTATGTTTTATGTTATGGTATGGTATGTTATGTTATGTTTGTTATGTTATGGTAGGTTATGTTTTATGTTATGTTTGTTATGTTATGGTATGGTATGGTGTGTTTTCTGTTATGTTATGTTTTATGTTATGTTATGTTTTATGCTTGTTATGTTTTATGTTATGGTATGTTATGTTTGGTTTGTTATGTTATGGTATGTTATGTTTTATGTTATGTTTTATGTTATGTTTTTTATGTTATGTTATGTTTTTTATGTTATGGTATGTTATGTTTG
This sequence comes from Boleophthalmus pectinirostris, assembly GCF_026225935.1. Classification (NCBI taxonomy): domain Eukaryota; kingdom Metazoa; phylum Chordata; class Actinopteri; order Gobiiformes; family Gobiidae; genus Boleophthalmus; species Boleophthalmus pectinirostris. Next base: position 1,920,110 of record NW_026571018.1, on the reverse strand, counting down.
GTTTGTTATGTTATGGTATGTTATGTTTTATGTTATGTTATGTTTTTTATGTTATGTTTTATGTTATGTTATGTTTATGTTATGTTATGTTTAGTTTGTTATGTTATGTTTTATGTTATGTTATGTTATGTTATGTTTTATGTTATGTTATGTTATGTTTTTTATGTTATGGTATGTTATGTTTGGTTTGTTATGTTATGGTATGTTATGTTTTATGTTATGTTATGTTTTATGTTATGTTTTTATGTTATGTTATGTTATGTTATGTTATGTTATGTTATGTTATGTTATGTTATGTTATGTTATGTTTTATGTTATGTTATGTTATGTTTTTTATGTTATGGTATGTTATGTTTGGTTTGTTATGTTATGGTATGTTATGTTTTATGTTATGTTATGTTTTATGTTATGTTTTTTATGTTATGTTATGTTTTTTTATGTTATGGTATGTTTGTTAGGTATGTTATTGTATTGTATTGTAATGTATTGTATTGTATTGTATTTATTTTATTTATTATATATATATATATATATATATATATATATATATATATATATATATATATATATATATATATATATATATATATATATATATATATATATATATATATATATATAAAAAAATAAAAAAAATGTGTTTCTCACCTTCCACGGTGGTAGGTCTCTCACCCTCATTGAGCTCGGGTCCTCTACCAGAGGCCTGGGAGCTTGAGAGTTCTGCGCAGTATCTTTGCTGTTCCCAGTACTGCACTTTTCTGGACTGAGATGTCCATTGTTTTTTCCCGGTATCTGTTGTAGCCACTCTTCCAGTTTGGGGGTTACAGCCCCGAGTGTCCGATCACCACAGGCACCACTGATGCCTTTACTTTCCAGGCTCTCTCCAGCTCTTCCTTGAGCCCCTGGTATTTCTCTAGCTTCTCGTGTTCCTTTTTCCTGATATTACCATCGCTTGGTATTGCGATGTCAACCACCACGGCTCTGCTCTGTTTCTTATCCACCACCACTATGTCTGGTTGGTTCGCCATCACCATTCTGTCAGTCTGTATCTGGAAGTCCCACAGGATCTTGGCTCGGTCATTCTCCACAACCTTTGGAGGTGTTTCCCACCTTGATCCTGGGGTTTCCAGCCCGTACTCTGCACAGATGTTTCTGTACACTATGCCCGCAACTTGGTTATGTCGCTCCATGTATGCTTTCCCTGCCAGCATCTTACACCCTGCAGTTATGTGCTGGACTGTCTCAGGAGCCTCTTTGCACAGTCTACACCGTGGGTCTTGTCTGGTGTGGTAGATCTGGGCCTCTATTGCTCGAGTGCCCAGGGCCTGCTCCTGAGCAGCCAGGATCAGTGCCTCTGTGCTGTCCTTCAGACCAGCCCTCTCAAGCCATTGGTAGGATTTCTTGATATCAGCCACTTCAGTTATGTTCCGGTGGTACGCCCCATGTAGGGGTTTGTCCTGCCATGATGGTCCCTCCAGCACCTCTTCCTCTGGACCCCACTGTCTGAGACATTCTCTGAGCACCTCATCTGCCGGGGCCTTGTCCTTGATGTACTCAAGGAGCTTGGATGTTTCATCCTGGACAGTGGTTCCCACACTCACTAGTCCTCGGCCCCCTGTTTAGACTAATGCCCCCCGCGACCCGACCCCAGATAAGCGGAAGAAAAAGGATGGATGGATATATATATATATATATATATATATATATATCCATCCATCCTTTTTCTTCCGCTTATCTGGGGTCGGGTCGCGGGGGGCATTAGTCTAAACAGGGACTCCCAGACTTCCTTCACCCCAGACACGTCCTCCAACTCCTCCTTTTATTGATTTATGCTACATATATACAATGTATACAAAATTAACACATAAAGCAGACATTCAGAATTATTCAAAACAAAGAGGAAAAAAGATTGGAAACATAAATTAACATAAATGACAGTATATCAAACCTAATAAAAGAAACTAACTGAAATGAAAGAGGCATCAGTGACTGAATTGAGGGCTGAGGAGAAGATTTATCTAATTATGAATTAAGTCTCTGTAGAGGTTGGTTATTGAAGTAGCCTTTTTGCAGGATAAATGTTGAATCGATTAAAAATAATGATTTATTTCTGTTAGTACAGACATGTCCAAACTATGTCCTGTGGGCCAAATGTGGCCCTCAGACAAATTTTTCTTGGCCCTTAGGCTTCCAGGTGAATTGGCCCAAATGACCTTACATCAATTAAAAAATAATTTTTTACTGCAAGTTTTTTGAAAATCTGCCTTGATAAAGCAAATATTTAATATTTACTGTGTGGTTTTAAAGATCTTAGTGTGAATAAAGACCAATGATCCATTTTAATGTGTTAAACATACACATATTTCAATTATTCCCTGTACTGAGCACCAGTCTACGGCCCTCGATCAGCCCTCTGCTTCATCTGTGTTTAGAGATGTGGCCCTTGATGAAAAAAGTTTGGACACCCCTGTGTTAGTAGTAATGGAAAATAAGGTTTCGCTTTTGAGAATTTTGCTCTATGGTTGTGGTATTTGCCAAGAAGAATACATTAATTAATTTGTTTTTTAATTTTTGCATTTTGATGTGTAGAGCGTAATGATATTTTCTTCTTTGAGGATTATTGGGACGTGTAAGTTCTGGGAGAGAAAAACATCTAATTGTTTCCAGTAGGTGGAGCTAACGAGGCATGAGGAAAAATAAGTGAAGAACGTTTTCAGGGTGTGACAGACAGAAGTTGCAAATTGGGTCGATTTGGAGAAATCTGGATAAAAACGTGTTTATGGGGTAAAATGTGTGTAAGATTTAAAAGTGGTATTTTATTGATGATTGGTACTGAAAAGGGTGTGGGAAAGATGATTCTTTCCTCTTGTGAAGTGGAAATTACGAGTGTGTTGTGTTCAGGTGCTTTTGTTGTCGTAGTGAAGTGAAACATGGTGAACTCACAGTTTATCCAGACCTGTTACTTGGTAAAACAGTTTTACATTTGCTAATTCATTTGTGACAGTGAGAAGGTTAGAAATTTTATTTATCCTCAAGGGGTAATTCTGTTTGCAGTCACAGAAAACAGCATAAAAAACACACACATAAACTTCACAGAGGTCAGAGGCTTGTATAGTTATGGACACCAGAGCTGAGCTTTTGTGCAAATGAGGTATAAAATGTAAAGACCAGATACAAAAAACAGAACATCAACATTAGAACAGTAAACAAATGATAAAAAAGACATTTGACTTCAAAGAAAATGCATTGAAACACAAACAGTCGGCTGAATAATATGCTGTATATTTTATTGAGCATGTATAGTAGAGAATTTTACTTTTACTAATTTTACTGCACAATGTCCAGTGCTGTGGAGTAACAGATTACATGTACCGGAGTTACGTAATCAGAGTACAAATTATGAGTAACTGTATTCAGTTACAGTTACTGTTTCAGTGAGTGGTAATTAGATTACAGTTACTTTGTTAAAATAAATGGATTACATGGTGGTATTTTCCTGTTTTCACATTTTGGGCTAAAGCAGGACTAAAACCAGGAATAAACCAGGACTAAAACCAGGACTAAAACCAGGACTAAACCAGGACTAAACCAGGTCTAAACAATATGACACTAACAGTAGGATGGACATAATGTAAAGCTGCAGTGATCTCATATAAAAATAATTTCTCTATCAATAATATTTTTTAATCTGGTTAAGGAAAGACTGGACTTTTTGTGTCTTTTAGCAGATAAAACATCCTCGTCTTTGCTTCTCTACAGCAAACAAAAGTCTGTTCATGGAGACTTGGGCTCAACAGACAATTTGAAGAAAACAAATAAGAATTTTCAGGATGTGGTTGGTACGTTCATGTCGTTTTAAAAAGCATAACAATTTCAAGTAATTCAAAGTATTCAGATTACATTACTCACTTTAAGTAATTTAATGGATTATGTTACAAACTACATGTTGGGGTATGTAATCTGTAATCTGTAAGAGAATACATTTAAAAGTAAACTTCCCAACACTGACAAAGTCAGGCATCAAAATGATACATGTACTAGGTATTTCATTAATCAAATTGTACTTATTTTTACTTCAGGTTGGAGGCCCTTCCTCTATGTAACGAGGACAATAATATGTAAAAACTTGAACGCTGGAGAACAAACACCACAGGGGCTTGTCTTGTTTCTCTTTCCTCGCCTCCTTCTCCTTGATTCTGCAGGAAATGTGTGAAGACTCACCCACAGAGGAGACACACAGAGGAGAGAGGATCTAAACTCCTCACTGAGACTGATAAAGTTTGATTCTTTTCTCTGGCGTCGGCTCCTTAAGACTCCCTCAGGTTCACTGCTTCATTCTGTGGTTTTCTTTGGGACGACACGTAATACAACACATTTGATTGACAGCTGGAAAATGGAGGAATCAAGGAGAAGGAAGCGAGGAAAGAGAAATGAGACAGGGCCTTATTGACTCAGGTCTGGACAGCAGGTCAGGTGAGTTTGAAGAATGACGGAGTCCACATCCAGGTAATGCTTTAACGTCTGAGTGCCCCCTGGTTCCAGAAGTAAATTTAACCTTAATATTTGAATATTTGGGAAAGTCTGTGGGAAAATCAGAGGGAAAATGTACGGAAGCAGAGGGCGCATCACTGTGGAGCTCCAGAAATGTACATTGAAATTGTGTTAACGTACAGAATTCTGAAAACTGCAATAAACTGTGAACCGAGGCAAACATCCTCTCGTTTTTGTTGATGGTCCGTTGGTGCTCTTCTGTTCTTACTATTTTGGCTCAGTCCAGACATGGTTTTCCCTTTCACAGTGGTCAGATATTACAGCCTTTCGGTTTTCCTGCGTTGGGGTTAGGTCTTTTTTGTTTTCAGATCTTTTTGCTGTGTGGTTGTTTCCTTCTCACACTCCTTTTTCTTTGTGTAAAATGTTCTCTCACTCTCATCTGTATACGTTATGTGTGGATTGGAATCTGACTTCTCCAGAGACCACCACGAGACAGCAGGCATGCTCAGTCCGATGGGTCAGATCCCACCTGAAGCACATCTGATCAGACACGTCGCAGTGACACCTCTGACGAAGACAAAGTCCTACCGCCCAAACATGTCAGTGAAATAAATAATAATAATAAAATAATAATAAAAAGTTTATTTGTAAAGCACAATTTATTCACAAAGCAATTCAAAATGTTTTACAGAATAAGAAAGACATTCAAATCACAATACAAACAAATCAGAACATAAATCAACATTATAAAATTTAAATTAAAAAAGAAGAGAGATGAGTGCAGAGTAAAAACCTTCAGTCATCTGCAGCTAAACAGAAGAGTTTTGAGACTGGATTTACACAGAGTCAGAGCTGGGGCCAATCTGTTCCAGGTTTTAGTTGCAGAAAACTGAGCACTTCCTCCCCATGATATTTTTTTACATTTAACAGTTTTAACATTTTCAAAATGTATTTTCTAAACCCATAATCCTGGTCTAGTCCTGTGTAGTCTAGTTTTGCACCAAAGGAGATTAACTAGATAAAAACACTCAGCCGCTGCTGTCTCCTGTGTCAGATTTCTTTGAGATTTCCCCAACTTTCTCAATAAACCAGTCCTTAACCTCGTGCCACTGGATGGAGAGCTGCAGGGGCAGGAAGTGAACATTTTTAAACATCTTTGAGGTGTAGTGCTGCTGTCCTTGGTTTTCTCTGATCATTCTGTCAACCACAGAGAGTAGCCTCCTCACCTGCTCCTGCCTCTGCACCTGCCTCTGCTCCTGCCCTTCTGAGAGTCTCTTGTGAAACACACTGTACCTCCCTTTACATTTAGACACCAGCTCCTGGACCTTGGCATTTTTTTTAATCATATTGTCAATGTTACAACCCCTCAGCAGATCTCCGTGAGTGAACAGGACCAGGCAGACTTTTAATGCATCTTTGTAAAACAGTTTGTGCACAAGCTCAAACAGGAGCCAGTCAGCCTCAGAGATCCTGCCGATCCGCACCACGATCACAAAGGCATGTGGCCCTGGAGCTGCTTTTTCAATGGACGACATGATCTGTTCAAATAACTGCTTTGGTTTAAGACTTCTATCAGAAACCCCCGGAGTGTCCACCACAGTGACCCGGCGCCCGTCCACCTCAGCTGATCTCTTCCTGGTCTCTAAGGTCACAGGGTCAAAGTTACAACTTGCTTTAAAGACCTCAGAGCCCAGGATGGTGTTTCCAAAGGAGCTCTTCCCTGCTCCAGGCAAACCCAGAAGAACCAGACGCACCTCCTCCAGTCTCCAGGCTCCCTCCAGTCTCTGTGGGTTCTGTTGGTTTTCTGCAGGAAGAACATCACAGTCTCAGTTGACTCCAAACACAGACTTGACTCAGGTGATATTACCTGGGCCCTGGTGCTGAAGAGCTGCCTCTGGAGCTGCCTCTGGAGCTGCCTCAGGTCTCACTGGTCTGACTCCTGCACATGTGAAGAGAAGATGGTTCAATGAAAATGTAGCTAAAAGTACAGAGTTCAGTAGTTCTGCTGAGTATTGCCAAGTACCAGTGTTGGGAAGGTTCCTTTTAAAATGTATTCCCCTACAGATTACAGACATACATACCCCAAAATGTAGTTTGTAACAGAATACATTAAATTACTTAAGGTGAGTAACGTAATCTGAATATTTTGGATTACTTGATTTGCTGGAGAGAAACAACGACTACGATATCTTCACATAAGATGTTTTGTCTGATAAAAGAAAATAAAAAGCCCAGACTTTACTGAACCGTATTAAAAATATTATTGATAGAAGACGAGAAGACACGGTCCATGCAGCATGATTTAGTCCTGTTAAATCCTGTTTTAGACCTGGTTTAGTTTCCGGCAATGAGTGGAATTACAGAAAAAAAAAAAGGGATATAGCCTGAAATGTGAAAACAGGAACAAAAAATTAAAATAGTAACTGTAACTGAATACAGTTACACATAATTTGTACTCTGATTACGTAACTCCGGTACATGTAATCTGTTACTCCCCAACACTGCATGTACATATCTGGACACAGTGTTGATACTAAAATGCAGCACAATCTCTAAGTCTAAAATGTCCTGAACATCAGAACACAAAGTCCTTGTGAATCATCTCAACCCTCAGATTCAGCTTCAGCAGCAGTAAGGAGGAGGTGAAATGTAGAACTCTGACATTTATAATGAAACAGCATCATTTTACAGAACCTCATATTGATACATGTGCTGCCAAGACGACATATCGTGATCATCATGTGATGATATATCGTGATATCAATATTTTTAATATGGCTCTAAATACTACTGACCTTGACTCATTTGTTGGATCTTGCTCATGAGCTGCAGGACCTGCTGCTGGTTCTTCTCTGGTCCTCCTGGAGTGTTGTTGAACATATGAACTCTGCCTCTAAACTTATGCACCATCTTCACCAGAGGACTGTCTGGGTCTTCATTTATGAACTGCTCCAGAGTCATGGTTCCTAAAGCATCTGCTCCAGTGAAGAGCAGGAGAGCTCTGCTCAGACCCTCTTCTCCCACAGCTCTCATCGTGGTCCTCAGAGCCTCGTATTGTTCCTCTGTGAAGCGGTCAATCTTCAGGACAAACAGGAAAACGTGTGGTTTTCTGCTCCTCATCAGCTCTTGAAAGTAAAAGGCTGTACTGCACACATCTGATGCAAACAAGGCGAATGATTTACAAGTTACCCTATGTAAAGGCGTGTTGACACACGAATAAAGTTCTAATTGGGTGGCGCGATTCATGCATTTTGAGCATTTTGAGCGGCGCAAGTTGGCTGTTGCTGTTGGTGACGTCACATTCACTTAGTTAATATCTTTATACAGTCTGTGGTTATGATGCATCGACCAATCAGAGGGAAGTCTTTATGTGAATTTATCATTGGTTTCTAAAGCTTTTAGCCAGCACAACAGAGTGATGTGTAGAATTTTTCCCAGGGCTGTTCTCACCAATCTAACAAGAGCCAGGTTAATGTTGGATTGTTTTCTTTTCAGTTTTTTTTCTTTTGAGTTTGATCAAATCAGTTATTGTGATTGAGTGACTGTTGTGTGTTGTGCCAAAATAAACTGAACATACTCACCTGGCAGAACTTTCTGACGTCCTGAAAAGAGTTCATTATTCCAGAAGTGTCCACTACTGTGACCTCCTGACCGCCCACTGTCCCTGTCTGCTCAGAGATCTCTGTGGTCACTGATCTGAAGGAACGCTTCGACTCAAACCCCACTGTCCGGAGGATGGTGTTTCCTGAAGCACTTTTCCCAACACCAGTGTGACCGAGAAGAACCAGGAACAGAGGATCTAAACATATCTGAGAGAAGAGAACAGAGGAGAGGTGTGGGGTGAGTAGAGGCTGGTGTGGGAGGCAGAAGAGACATAGAAGACAAAGTACTTCCTCATGGACTTTATCAGACAAAATCAAAGTGAGTGAACATGCGGAGACTAGTTGGACCTGACAGGAAACATTCCTCAGGTCTTTAAAAGGATCATGTGTGGCGCAGTTCAGATTTAAGTATAAGTGACCAATCAACACTGCTTTATCATTTAAATGTCCAGCCAGAACCACACAATTTGAAAATAACTTCATAAAGACGAGTGGATCTGGAGCCGTAGGTAAAAGAAATCACATATTTTGTTCTGAAATTTACAAGAATTATCGAGAGATGTCTTCTGCATTTTAGAGACCCATGATACACAGGAGTGGCTGTGGATAGATCTTCTAAAATTTAACACTCTATGGTCAAATTTCAGACCCTTTTGGATTCAGAAAGTAGAAGGAACTGTCTGGTCAGAAAATGTTGTCATTATTTACATGTTCCTTCATATTAATTTAAATAATAATAATCTTGATTCAAATTACACAAATTACATTATTGTAATTTCTATGGATATAGAGATTTGTTTTACCAGTTCTTCAGTCAGGGAGCCCATGTCCAAGAGCACAGCTGTGGGGTCTTTTTTTTTGCAGTGGTTTTGGCTTCATGCTGTCAAAAATAAACAGAGTAAATCGATGAGAAACTCTGTAGATCAAACTCACATAAAAACGTAATGTGTCTTCATCAAGGTTTTCTTCCAAAACTTTTGTAAGACTCACTTCTGCAGCAGATTCTCAATGCAGTCAAATCCTCTCAGAAAGAATTCAGCTACAGTCACAGTTTACACAGACTGACCAGGTACAGGCTACAACACAACCCTGAAAATGTCTAAATACAGACACAAGGGAGGAGCTCAAACAGGAAGAGATTTTTATGCAAAACAAAACAAAACTAAACAAAAGAACTCTTATCTACTATTCAGTGGAAATAGAACCACATTTTCGCATGTGAGTGTCAAACAAAAAGTGTTATGTTTGACATTAAAGTCAACATTAAGACTTGAAATATTATTCCCTTCAAATCAGTCGTGTGTATTCATCCCTCCAAAAGTAACCCTTTAGAAAGACGATGTGCACAAATAGTTCCTTATATTCATTTTTTAACCTTAGTGGGAATTTTTGGGGGATTTGCTAAACTATATATTTTTGGAAAGGAAAGTTTATGGAGTCAGAAAATCAATGTTTGCATTTGCCCAGATGTTTATATGGCGGCCATATTGATTTTTTTTTTTTTTAAATGGCCGCCAAAAATCACTTTTTGAAATGTCTCAGCCTCTGAATAAGTTGAAATGTTAATTTTAACTGCTAAACCCACATTTTCAGGGTCGGGGAATCAAATGGTGCTAGTTACAAAGCTGTAAGACCTACCCACATTAACCCTTAGAGCATAAGTGGGTCAAAAATGACCCGGTTTGGTTGTTTTCTTGCAATTTCACTGTAATATTCACATGTAATACTCCATGTTCCTCCAAAAACATGTATTTTTTTATTATCCTGTTGAAATACATCAACAATGTGGGTATGAGTGATGATGTATAGAAAATTTAATAAAAAGGTTGCATAATCATATTGTGTCTAAATGTGTGTGTTGACATTCAACATCCACATTTTAAATTAGCTACTTTTAAACTCTTTGAGTTATCTGACCAACTGCATGTGATCTTTATAATTTGTTTTACCCATATTGTTGATATATTTCAACAGGATAATAAAAAAACATGTTTTTAGAGAAACGTTGAGTATTACATGTGAATATTACAATGAAATTGCAAGAAAACAACCAAACTGGGTCATTTTTGACCCACTTATGCATCTAAGGGTTAACCTTCCTCTTGTGTTAGGGTCGCCACCGACCCGTTTTAGGTTTAAAATGTATAAAAGAACCACACAGGGTTAGTTTATTGCATCAAGGCTTTTTGACTTTGTCAGGAATTTCTATTTCAACAATTTATTTTATTTTATTTATTTTTTTTATTTTTTTAATTTTAAATTGCTCTGGTTAAAAATATACCCTTTGTGGTGTTAGGGTCGGTTTCAACCCGGTTATAAAAATTTGATTAAAAAGCAATAATTATAACCAAAACTGAAATCATAAATGAACTGTCAGTCAAATCAGTGATAACCAGCTCCTCTTCCAATAATTTGAGCTTTGGGGGAGTCTCATTTTGTCTTGTTTTCCTGTTTACCTGCACACACACAGGCAGTGCTGGGAGTGGCATCCCTGAGAAAAAAACAAGGAAAACATGTGGTCCTTGATATGAATACTGGATTGCAGGGTCACAATATCTCTTGTGACAACTTTTTTACCAGCTATGACCTTGGACAAGAGGTTCTTAGGAGGAAACTTACTATAGTGGGCATGGTAAAGAAAAATAAACCTAAGCTGCCTGCTGAAATCTCGCAGGTGAAAGGCAGGGCTTCACTTTCCTCAAGATTTACTTTTACAGACACCACCACTGTTGTCTTCTGTTGTCCAAAGAAAATACTGAGTGTGGTACTTTTGTCTTCTCTCCAAAAAGATGCAGCCGTGTCATCAGGAAAGCCCACAATTATCCTCGACTATAACAAAAACAAAGGCAGATTGGACAACTTGGACAAGCTGACTGTCACCTACACTTGCCAGCGAATGACCAGAAGATGGCCATGGCTGTGTTCAACAACATGGTTGATGCGTCTGCATATAATGCATTTGTGTTGTGGACCCACATCGACCAAGGGTGGAACTCAAACAAAAAATACAAGCAGAGAATTTTTCTTGAGGACCTGGGAAATTCAGGGTGCATGCTGAGCAAAGAGAGACGGTTTCCTGAGATCCAGAAGGCCTTAAGGCCTTGGTCAGACAACTGTGGGGCTCCCCTAGCTCCATCCACACCACACCACACCACAAAGACCATCCACACCAGCGTCCTCCTCAGCCAGCCGTGCCTCAACACCAACCACAACAACCACAGCCACAACCCCACTCAATTCACCTGACTGTAAAGGGAAGAGGTGTCAGGTTTGCCCAAGTAGTAATAGCAGTTGATAATGAAGCTCAGTTGTTAAAAAAAAAAACCTTTTTAGCCTCTTTCTCATTGTAAATATATACAGGTCGAAATCGACCCGTAACACCATAGATGTTACTATAGTTAAGAACATTAAAATGGAAAAAAATAAAACAAATCTATTTTAGAGATGTGTTCTAATACCCCTCAGTAAAAGTCAAGTAACACTCTCTTGAGGTTCATTTTACCATTTTCTTTGTATTGAAATAGAGGGGTATACTGACAAAAATAGGAGCTGAAGCCCCCACCAAAGACATTAAAACCAACTATTTCATGGAAAAGGAAGCCTAACAAGGTAACCAAGAGATGAGAAACAAATTTGATGATAGATAATTACTTTAAGTGTATTTTACAGCTGATTTAGGACACGGGTCAAAACCGACCCGTTAACACAATAGATGGTGATGGAAACCTAACACAGGGTTAATGTGGGTAGGTCTTACAGCTTTGTAACTAGCACCATTTGATTCCCTGACCCTGAAAATGTGGGTTTAGCGTTAAAATCAACATTTCAATTTATTCAGAGGCTGAGATATTCCAAAAAGAGATTTTTGGCGGCCTTTTTTTTTTTAATTATTCAATATGGCCGCCATATAAACATCTGGGCAAATGCAAACATTGATTTTCTGACTCCATATACTATAACTATTACAAAAATATATAGTTTAGCAAATCCCCCAAAAATTCCCACTAAGGTTAAAAAATGTATTTAAGGAACTGGACTAATAGAGTTGGTTTAGATTTTTTATGTAAAGAAATAACATTTTACAGCCACTTTTAATCTCTGGCTATTATTTTTAATCTGTTTTATTGGTTTTATTTATTTATTGCTTTTCTATGGTTTGCTCATATTTTATTTTGCTGTTTATTTCTTTTTTCTTTCTTTCTTTTTTCTTTTTTTTTTTTTTTTTTTTGCTGTTAAGACTAGTGTGATTAAATCTGAGCGTTTATTTTATCATTATATTATTATTGTTGTTATTATTATATATTTGACCAGCACTTTGGAAACAGTTTGTTTATGAAATGTGCTACAGAAATAAAGTGGACTGAAGTTCACCAGATTAAACAGAGCTGCTGTAGTGCGTCCTCAAGTGGCTGCGAGCACACTACACCACACTTTACAGTTAATTCTACTCAAAACAGATTTAATCAGATCATTTCTGAACGATGAGGACTGAAATCAGTGGTAAAAACTGTTTTCTGTCACTTTGATTTAGCTTTGTAAGTTAAAATCTCTTTATTACTAAACCTTTGTGGCGTCTGTGATTTCTGAGTCTGATCGCCATTTCTGCAGCACAAAAGAACAAAGTAAAATGCAATAATTATGTAATAAGTTATTGAAATCAATACAAATTGCTAATTTTTTTGTCAGTCATCTTTTCTACGAATGTGTACGGAAAACATTTTAGAATAAATAGAACTAGAGAAAATGATTCATAGAAATATTAGACAAATGCTACAATTACTTTAGGACAAAAATGCATTTTATATTTTATGACAAAGACACAAACTAGAAACTAGTTTCTAAGCTTTAAGCTTTTCATTCTACTAGATAAATATTGTATACATGTGAAAATGGGCAAAAACAAAAACAAAAATACAAGAATTTCAAATACAAGTCAAACAAAATATCTAAAGATCAGCCTTTTTCCTCTGCTGAGCACTTTCACTAAACACAAATGCCAGAGAGATACTAGTTTTAACTTTTTAGCACAAGAAATTAAGTAAATATAAGAGCCATGGACTTTAGTTGAGGTACAGTTATAAAACAAACTATTATACATTTATTAGTGCACAAAGTCAGGCATGTACAACGGTAATAGGTATTTAAATAACCAAATTGTACTTATTTTTACTTCAGGTTGGAGGCCCTTCATCTATGTAATGATGACAGCGCTGGAGCACAAACACCACAGGGGCCGTGTCTCGTTTCTCTTTCCTCGCTTCCTTCTCCTCTATTCTGCAGGAAATGTGTGATGAAAACTCGCCCACAGAGGAGACACAGAGGAGAGAGGAGCTAAACTCCTCACTGAGACTGATAAAGTTTGATTCTTTTCTCTGGCGTTTGCTCCTGAAACCTCCCTCGGGTTCACTCCTTCACTTCGTGGTTTTCTTTCGGACAACACTTGACATGACACAGTTGATTAACAGCTGAAAAATGGAGGAAAGAGAAATGAGGCGTGGCCCTGAACAGCTGTGGCTGAAGCGTTTGCGTGTGACAGGCTCGGCACAAGACTAACCAATCACAGAGCAGCACTGTGGTTTATGCAGAAGCCAGCGTCAAATGAAACAAAACAAACGTACTTCAGCCTATTTTAGCATCAGTACTGACTATTTAGTTTGTGCTAAATGTGCAGAGGGGCAGGAACAAAGGGGCGGGTGCAGGGGGGCAGGTGCAGAGGGAGGAGCGTTGTGCATTTGTGAACAGGGAAGATGCCTAGATTTTTCGGCTTGCTCCGCTGTTGTGATGCTCCGATCATTGGTTCCGATCTTTTTCAGCAAGAGGCCTCACAAATTAATGTAGAACTTTATTCAGAGGGCTACACATATCAATCTATAAAAGCACAAATAAAACCAGAATTTGTCATTAAACACTTAATTAATGCAAAAATGAATTGTTTAGTCATATTAGCAACAGAAAATAAACAGTATTACAGCTATGCAGTATAAATCACACACTTCAGGATCTAAATGTGTGAGGCTGTGATGGCGTCAGCTGTTTCCTGTTTCCAGTAAAACCAGTCGCTCTGAGACTCTTAAGTTTTCAAAGATCAGACTCTGCACTTCTAGTTTAGATCCAAGTCCAAACTGTGTGATTATTATTTGTGAAATATGGAGCAAAACTTCAGATACAGGATTTTTAAAGCATAAAAGATTGGCGATAAAGTCCACAGGAAGTAGAGTCACAGTGGAGAATCTGCAGCTTCAGCTCGATCCGTAAACAAACACACGTGAGGAACTACTCCCACCTTTTTACTTTTAAATAACACCTCAAACTGGATTCACGGTGCGGTTTTGGGCACTGGGGTCATTATTTGCAGAGGACAAATTCTATGGATAATGTGGATGAACACACACAAAGACACAAAGTCGGGCCATGAACTCGAGAAGAAGCAAATCGCAGCCTAAATCTGGCAAATTCTCCTGCAGTGTGTGGTGAGCTTACCATTCCTACAAGTGCTTATATACTACAGTTGATTTATATCTATGTCCCCCCCCCCCCAAAAAAAAAAAAAAAAAAAAAACATTGCTCCACAAATGGGACACTAAAACAAACAAATGTAATAAAACAGTTTAAAGTATAAAATAGTTCACATGCTTTAAAGGTTTCCCAATAACCTGGGACATCAGACTGGAACTGGAGTGGAACTAGACCTAAGTCTTTCTGCTCCATGTGCCAATCTGTTTATTCTCTCAACAATCCAGTTAATAATATGTCTGATCCATTCGATAAATTGTCTAAACGTATTTCTGACACTGAATTGGGATCTTTTCTGAGGGAGTAAAGAGAGGGGCAGGCCATTGTCCTGAAGGAACTTCTTCAGTTTAGCTGGATTTTCCATCAGTGATTGTTGATTTCTGACCAGTGTCTCTGCAGTATAAAACTTTCCATGATTCGTTGAGTGCATCTGGTCTATGACTCTGAGCAGGCTCTGGACCTGACTTAGGTCATCTCTCTGTTTGTTATTGAACACAGAATACCTGCCTCCACACTTAGACACCAGCTCCTTCACTGTTTCATTAGATCTAATCAATTCATTAATGCCCTGTCCCTCTGCATCATCTCCACGAGTGAAGAGCACAGTGAAATAGTTTAGAGACACCTCAAACAGAAGAGACATCAGAGTTAACAGCAGACAGCTCTCTTTTTGAAGGCGTCCAAGAGGGACCACTAACACAAAAGCATTAAAACCTGTTTCTCCAACCATCTCAACAGACTCCATGATCTGAGTAAAAAAAACAGATGCTTTCAAATTCTGGTTGTTGAACCCTGGAGTGTCTACCACAGTGACCCGCCGCCAGCCCACCTCAGCTGATGCCCCCAAGGTCTGTGCAGTCATAGGATCAAAGCCACATCCTGCACCAAAGACCATAGAGCCCAGGATGGTGTTTCCAGAGGAGCTCTTCCCTGCTCCAGGCAAACCCAGAAGGACCAGACGCACCACCTCCGGTCTCTCAATCATCCCCATGTTCTGTTGGTTCTCTGCAGGAAGAACACAGTCTCAGCTGAATCTACACTCTGGATTGCACATGTGAAGATAAGCTGGTACAATCAAAAGTAGATAAAAGTTGCATATATTGACTCAGTACTGACTGTGACAAATTTGTTGGATTTTGCTCATGAGCTGAAGGACCTGCTGCTCGTTGCTCTGGTTCCTCTGCTGGTTCTTCTCTGGTCCTCCTGTAGTGTTACTGAACATATGAACTCTGCCTCCAAACTCCTGCACTACCTTCACCAGAGGACTGTTTGGATCTTCATTTATGAACTGCTCTAGAGTCTTGGTTCCTAAAGCTTCTGCTCCAGTGAAGAGCAGGAGACTTCTGATCAGATGCTCTTCTCCCACAGCTCTCATCGCTGTCCTCAGAGCTTTCTCCTGTTCCTCTGTGAAGCGATCAAGCTTCAGGACAAATAGGAAGACGTGTGGTTTTCTGCTCCTCATCAGCTTCTGAAAATAAAAGTGCACTAGTAAGAGTTTTAGGGTCATATTTTCTAAACCAGGTGCTTTATTATAGCATCAAAGGACTGTGCTTTTTCTGCCCTGTGCCACACACACACACACACAGGCCCAAAGACATACACACACACAGGCCCAAAGACACACACACACACACAGGCCCAAAGACATACACACACACAGGCCCAAAGACAAACACACACAGGCCCAAAGACACACACACACACACAGGCCCAAAGACACACACACAGGCTCAAAGACAAACACACACAGGCCCAAAGACACACACACACACACACACAGGCCCAAAGACACACACACAGGCCCAAAGACAAACACACACAGCCCCAAAGACACACACACACACACACACACACACACACAGGCCCAAAGACACACACACACACACACAGGCCCAAAGACAAACACACACAGGCCCAAAGACACACACACACACAGGCCCAAAGACACACACACACACAGGCCCAAAGACATACACACACACACACAGGCCCAAAGACACACACACACACACAGGCTCACAGCCACACACACACACACACACGGGCCCAAAGACACACACACACACACACACAGGCTCACAGCCACACACACACACACACACAGGCCCAAAGACACACACACACAGGCTCACAGCCACACACACACACAGGCCCAAAGACACACACACACACACACACACACACACACACACAGGCTCACAGCCACACACACACACACACACACACAGGCCCAAAGACACACACACACACACACACAGGCTCACAGCCACACACACACACACACAGGCCCAAAGACACACACACACACAGGCCCAAAGACACACACACACACACACAGGCCCAAAGACACACACACACACACACACAGGCCTAAAGACACACACACACACAGGCCCAAAGACACACACACACAGGCTCACAGCCACACACACACACACACAGGCCCAAAGACACACACACACACACAGGCTCACAGCCACACACACACACACACACAGGCCCAAAGACACACACACACACACACACAGGCCCAAAGACACACACACACACAGGCCCAAGACACACACACACACACAGGCCCAAAGACACACACACACACACAGGCTCACAGCCACACACACACACAGGCCCAAAGACACACACACACACACAGGCTCACAGCCACACACACACACACACAGGCCCAAAGACACACACACACACAGGCTCACACAGCACACACACACACACACAGGCCCAAAGAAACACACACACACACAGGCTCACAGACACACACACACACACACACACAGGCCCAAAGACACACACACACACACACACAGGCTCACAGCCACACACACAGGCCCAAAGAAACACACACACACAGGCCCAAAGACACACACACACACACACACACACAGGCTCACAGCCACACACACACACACACACAGGCCCAAAGGACACACACACACACAGGCCCAAAGACACACACACACCACAGGCCCAAAGACACACACACACAGGCCCAAAGCACACACACACACACACACACACACACAGCCAAAGCCAAACACACACACACACAGGCCCAAAGACACACACACACACAGGCCCAAAGACACACACACACACACAGGCCCAAAGACACACACACACACAGGCACCACAGCACACACACACACACAGGCCCAAAGACACACACACACACACACACAGGCCCAAAGACACACACACACAGGCCCAAAGACACACACACACACATAGGCTCACAGCCACACACAGGCCCACAGCCACACACACACACACACACAGGCCCAAAGACACACACACACACACAGGCCCAAAGACACACACAGGCCCACAGCCACACACACACACACACACACAGGCCCAAAGATACACACACACACAGGCCCAAAGACACACACACACATAGGCTCACAGCCACACACACACACAGGCCCAAAGACACACACAGGCCCACAGCCACACACACACACACACACAGGCCCAAAGATACACACACACACACAGGCCCAAAGACACACACACAAAGGCCCAAAGACACACACACACAGGCTCACAGCCACACACACAGGCCCAAAGACACACACACACACATCCCCAAAGACACACACACACACACACACAGGCTCACAGCCACACACACACACACACACAGGCCCAAAGACACACACACACAGGCCCAAAGACACACACACACACACACAGGCTCACAGCCACACACACACACACACACAGGCCCACAGCCACACACACACACAGGCCCAAAGACACACACACACACACAGGCCTACAGCCACACACACACACACACACAGGCCCAAAGACACACACACACACACACACACAGCCCCCAGACACAGACACACTTACAATTTTAATGTTGCACTGTTTTTGTTTAGTTTTTTTTTCATTTTTTCCTTTTCTGTTTGTTAAAATCAGTTATTGTGAGGGAGTGACTGTTGTGTGTTGTGCCAAAATAAACTGAGCATACTCACCTGGCAGAACTTTCTGACATCCTGAAGAGCACTCATGATTCCAGGAGTGTCCACCACTGTGACCTCCTGACCCCCCACTGTCCCTGTCTCCTCAGAGATCTCTGTGGTCACTGATATGAAGGAACTCCTCGACACAAACACATCTTTCTGGAGAATGGTGTTTCCTGGGGGGGGGGGGGGGCGGCGCCAAGGGCAAAATTATAAATATATATTATAAATATATGTATTATATATAGGCTATATAGTATTATAAAGAAACAGAAATAGACAGTCATTTTGGTCACTATTGGCTGAACTATCAGAGCACAACGCACAGCCAAGCGCAGTTTTACGCAAGTTTACCCAAGTTTACGCAGCAGCACAACCTGATCCACCGCTCACACCCAGCCCCAACAACAAGGGCCAAACTCATCAAACTGGTCCAAATCCTGGTCCAGTCAGGTCCATGACAAGAGGTCCAAGAACCGAGTGCATGAGCTGATTCTAAAATCAGTCTTAATCTCACTTCCCACATAAATGTGAAAGTTAAACCAGTCCATATTAGCACCAGGACACCAGGTGGACTTCTGCCCTCTGTGCGCTACGCCCAGTAACACTTTTACACCGAGAAACACGCGGGCGAAGGCGGACAGAGCAGTGAGCGATTGCCCTGGCCGTGAAAGCGAGTGGGTCCTGGCTCCGACAGGCTCCGGCGGCACGTGGGTCTTGGGTCCCAGCGGCGGGTCTCTCCTCGTGCTTTACTGTGGAGAGGTTTAAGCTAACAGCTAGCCACCATTAGCCAGTGTGTGAATCAGAATCAGAGCCGGAGTATCTGACCGCAGCTCATTCCAGCTTAATGCTTCTTTTCTCGCTGTTTTACTCCGTAAAACTGTTCCTCGGACGTACTTGTACGAACTCTCCATAACTGTAGAGCACACAGCTCTGTTGTTCTCCATTCATGATCCTGTAGCAGTAACATGTGTCAGAGCAGCTGAACCACAACAGGTCCACATGTGTGTTCATGTTTATTCAGAACAATCACATGATTTCATGTTGCTCCCACCCTGCACCCCATGTATTTTAGGGCTAATGTAAAGTAATGGGCAGAGGCAACGTAATGACCTCAAATTTTCTCAAAACTTCAGGCTCTTCCATCGACACTCCATCAGGTCGCTCCGACTCACCGCATTCAAATTCCAAATACATGACTCAAATAAAGTGATAAGAGTACATTTAACGTGATAAAAATATGTCTATGCAGATACACGTTAAATGTTAAACAAAATATTAAACATATAGCCTAATACAAAATAACAACTTTATCATTTTTTTTTTCTTCTTCTACGTCAAGTTAGGGAGTGCGGAGCTCTTGAGCCCTTATTGACCAGCCGCCATTGGGTGAGTAGAGGCTGGTGTGGGAGGCAGAAGAGACAGAGAAGACAAAGTACTTCCTCATGGACTTTATCAGACAAAATCAAAGTGAGTGAATAGGCAGTTCAGATTTAAGTATAAGTGACCACTCAACACTGCTTTGTCATTTATCCGTCCAACCAGAACCACACACTTTGGAAAAACTTCACAAAGATGAGTGGATCTGGAGCTGTAGGTAAAAGAAGTCACATATTTTGTTCTGAATGTTACAAGAATTTTTGAGAGATGGCGTCTGCATTTGAGAGAGATGTGATACAAATTAGTGGCTGTGGTTGGATTGTCTAAAATGTCACTCTCTGTGGTCCAATTTCAGTCCCTTCTGGATTCAAACAGAAAGTAGACGGGACTGTGGTCAGGAAACTTTGTCATTATATATGTGTTCCTTCACATCGTTAATAAATTATACATTATTTTCATATGGATATAGAAATCTGTTTTACCAGCTGTACAGTCAGGGAGCTCAGGTCCAAGATCACAGCTGTGGGGTTCATTTGTCACAGTAGTTTTGGCTTCATGCTGTCAAAAATACAGGCTGAGAACAAAGTAAATCATTATGAGAAACTCTGTAGGACAAACGCACATAAAAACTTAATGGTCTTCATGAAGGTTTTCTTCCAAAACTTTTGTAAGACTCACTTTTGCAGCAGATTCACGATGCAGTCAAATCCTCTCTGAACAAATTCAGCTACAGTCACTCCAGTTTACATGGACTGGTACATGCTACAGAACACCCTCTAAAGGCCCACAGTCTAAGACAGCACAAGAGAGTCACTTTGTTAGAAAACACTTTGACTTGCATTTCATTGTGTTCATCTCATTAAGATGTACAAACACTGTATCATCTTTAAACAAACAAAAAAATGTGTCTGAGAGAAATATTTTTTGATCATGGTGAATAACAAAAATTCAGAGATCATCGCTCTCCCATTTACAACTCCACCCTCAGACCTAAATCAAAACAAAGAGAACAACAGGGAGAGCTGGGTGAGGTCCGGAGGTGTGAAAGCTCCAAAGCTCCATCAGGGGCCTGAATGATTCTGTTAATATGATCCCACACTCAGAGCAGCTCAATAAGCCTAACAAAACTGTAAACATGTGTTAGTTTCAGAGGAGTTTCAGTGTAGTCAGCTCCTCCCTGCAGACAGATATAAGGAAATGTCCACCAGAGTCTGACCAGAACTGAAGAGGCAGCTTGAATGAGCTGAGAAACATATTCAAACAAAAAAATTTAATTTCTCCTTTGCCATGGAGTCTACCTGGATAACTGAGACATATATGTTATGTACAGATAATACTTATAAAAAAAATAACCAATTATCCCTAACAAGTGGAACAAGAGCAATTACATCAAATAGGAACATTATTCATTCAAAAATGGTACAAAAATATGTAATCTTTGTCACAGATACATTCAACATGCAAAGTCAATTCATTACTTTGAAAGCATTTGAAACTAAATTGAATAAAGAAATTCTAATAGGGAGTATAAAAATGTTTGCAAAGTAATACCCATTACCTTATTAAACCTTATACAAAATTATTTGCACTATTCACAAAAACAAATAAGGTTGCCTAAATTAAAAATGATCCTAATTCCTCTGTCCTAATTCCACCTCCACGCACAGTTTGGGCTCTGGATCCCAACTCCTTGAGAGGGGCTGGACTCTCTGTGTCTCTGGCATTGGCCGCGGGGAGCAGCGGTGGGCTGGTGTGGGCTCATTGCCCCACAGCTCAGCCACCGTGTGTTGGAGTTCACCCCGGTGAATAAGAGGGTCACGTCCCTGCGCCTTCGGGTCGGGGACAGGTCTCTCTCTGTGGTGTCGGCCTATGGGCCAACAGCAGTGCAGAGTACTCGGCCTTCTTGGAGTCCCTGGGAGGGGTACTAGAATCCATTGTTCTACTGGGGGACTTCAATGCCCATGTGGTCAACGACAGTGACACTTGGAGAGGGGTGATTGGGAGGAACGGCCTCCCCGATCTGAACCCGAGCGGTGTTCTCTTATTGGACTTCTGTGCTAGTCACAGTTTGTCCATAACGAACACCAT
Source organism: Boleophthalmus pectinirostris (assembly GCF_026225935.1). NCBI lineage: Eukaryota > Metazoa > Chordata > Actinopteri > Gobiiformes > Gobiidae > Boleophthalmus > Boleophthalmus pectinirostris. Next base: position 1,898,047 of record NW_026571018.1, on the reverse strand, counting down.
GTTCGAGCACAAGGGTGTCCATAAGTGCACGTGGCACCAGGACGCCCTAGGCTGGACGTCGATGATCAAGTTTGTAGTCGTGTCATGTGACCTCCGGCCGTGTGTCTTGGACACTCGGGTGAAGAGAGGGGCTGATCAACTGATCACCACCTGGTTGTGAGTTGGGTTCGCTGGAGGAGGAGGAAGTCGGAAAGACCTGGCAGGCCCAAGCGTGTAGTGAGGGTCTGTTGGGAACGTCTGGCGGGGCCCTCTGTCAGAGGGACTTTCAACTCACACCTCCGGGAGGACTTCCGTATTCCGGGGGTGGCTGGGGACATGGAGTCCGAGTGGGCTTCGTTCTCGGCCTCTATTGTCGATGTGGCCGCTCGTAGTTGTGGGTGTAAGGTCTGTGGTGCCTGTCGCGGCAGCAATCCCCGAACCCGGTGGTGGACACTAGAAGTAATCAGGCTGAAGAAGGAGTCCTATAAGGCCTTGCTGGCTTGGGGGACTCTTGAGGCAGCTGACGGGTACCGGCAGGCCAAGCAAGCTGCAGCTCGTGTGGTTGCGGAGGCAAAAACTCGGAGCTGGGAGGAGTTCGGAGAGGCCATGGAGAGGACTATCGGATGGCCTCAAAGAGATTCTGGCAAACCGTCCAGTGCCTCTGGAGGGGGAAGCAGTTCTTCACCAACACTGTTTACAGTGCGGGGGGAGAACTATTGACCTCAACTGGGGATGTTGTCTGGCGGTGGAAGGAAAACTTTGAGGATCTCCTCAATCCCCCCGTCACGTCTTCCGAGGAGGAAGCCGAGGCTGGGTGCTCGGAGGCGGACTCATCCATCACCCTGGCTGAAGTCACTGAGGTGGTTGGCAAGCTCCTTGGTGGTGTTAGGCGTGTTCTAGCAAAAATCACAACTGGAATCGATCGATTAAAAGTAAAAAGAATGTATTCCCTGTCCAATACAATTCTAATACAGAGCTCTGGGTCAGACCACTATCCCTGATGGCCTATTCTACACAGGACTTAGTTTCAGGCAGTCTGAATGCCTGCATCTGTCCCTTAACCCAGTATATATTCATTCACAGAAATATGCATAATGATATGTTGATGAGGTTCACGCCTTGGGTCCTCCCCGAAGCCTCTCTGTTTATGGGAATGACCGGACATATTTAGGTTTGGTGCCAGCCAGGATGTCCCCTTGTCAGCTGCTCTGTACAGAAATTCCTTAAAAAGACACAACCTACACAGCAGTTTCTTTAAACACATATATCAGATTTCAATAGTTAAGCATTAATTGCGTGACTTCATTAACAACATTTAAACAAATATATGATTTCAGCATTTAATAATTGCATGTGGTATACTCACAACACTTTATTATTTGTTACAGCCTTCAGTGGCAAGGCTCCGGAGGTGGATGGGATCCGTCCTGAGTATCTTAAGTCTCTGGATGTTGTGGGTCTTGGCTGACACGCCTCTTCAACATCGTGTGGCGGTCGGGGACAGTAGCTTTGGACTGGCAAACCGGGGTGGTGGTCCCTCTGTATAAGAAGGGGGACCGGAGGGTGTGTTCCAACTACAGAGGAATCACACTCCTCAGTCTCCCCGGCCTCTGCCAGGGACTGGAGAGGAGAATCCGGCCGATAGTCGAACCCCGGATTCAGGAGCAGCAGTGTGGTTTTGGTCCTGGCCGTGGAACACTGGACCAGCTCTACTCTCTCCATTGGGTGCTCGAGGGTTCATGGGAGTTTGCCCAACCAGTCCACATGTGCTTTGTGGATCTGGAGAAGGCATTCGACCATGTCCCTCGTGGTGTCCTGTGGGGGGTGCTCTGGGAGTACGGGGTCCGGGGCCCTTTGCTAAGGGCTGTCCCTGTATGCCCGGAGCAGGAGCTGTGTTCATTGCCGGCAGTAAGTCAGACCTATTCCCGGTGCACATTGGACTCCGCGAGGGCCGCTCTTTGGTTCTGTTCATTGTGTTTATTGACAAAATTTCTAGTTCTGTTCGCAGATGATGTTGTCTTGTTGGCTTCATCGAACCAGGACCTGCAATGTGCACTGGGGCAGTTTGCAGCCGAGTGTGAAGCTGCTGGGATGAAGATCAGCTCTTCTAAGTCCAAGGCCATGGTTCTCGACCGGAAAAAGGTGCTTGCCCTCTCCGGGTGGGTGGAGAGTCCCTGCCTCAAGTGGAAGAGTTCAAGTATCTCAGGGTCTTGGGAAATAAACACGCGGTGTCAAAATAAACTTCCGATGCCCTTTCAAAATAAGTAAACTAAAGTCAAGACAATGACATAAACAACGCGCACTGTGTCCAAGGAAAGGTTAACAATGGACGACGAAAAGTTAATCCTCAAAGTGGAGAAATATAACGTAATTTACGATTTCAGACATCAATTCTACAAGGACTCAGGATTAAACCAGGACTAAACCAGAACCAGGACTCACTGTCGGAATGTGCTCGGAGGTCCTTTCATGTAGACCCGAGTGACTGCGGGCAAAAGGACCGGTGCAGAGCTCGGAGACGTGGAGGTATGTGCAGCCGTCGCACTTTTCGGACACCCTGCTCCGTGGGGCTCGGGGTTCGCTTTCTCTCTCTCTCTCTCTCCAAGATTAGTCCTGGTTTAGGTTTGGTTTAGACCTGATTTAGTCCTGATTTAGGCCTGGTTAAGACCTGGTTTAGCCCTGGTTTAGTCCTGGTTTAGACCTGGTTTAGACCTGGTTTAGTCCTGATGTAGTCCTGGTTTAGTCCTGACCCGTCCTTAAAATTCAAGAATGTTAAAAGTCAGCGACTATTTTGCAGTCCTGTCGGTGCAGGACTCTGTATCAACATATAAATGTATCAGCCTTATTACCTGGACGGACATAAGATTTTAATCACGCTCATAATGTATATTAATTATAGGTGATTTTACCTTCACCTTAAGACTGACAGAATAAAACAGCTTGGAACAGCTGATGTTTGGCACAGAAATGTCTGCATCTGAGCCTAATATGATTGTTTATTGATATATGTTTATGTGAGAAAGAGAGAAGTGGGTGGAGAGGAGGGGCACAAGAGAAGAACTGTTGAGGTGCACATAAGCAGCACTAAAGACACGCACAGAACCACGCGCACTTCCACAGTCACGGAGACACGGAGCCGCTCATCTGTCTGCGCCAACGGGAGCTCTGAGTAAAGTCAAAGTAAAAAGCTTGCACTGGTCACAGCTCTGGAGCACGAAGAGCACTCACTCTGCTGCACACGGACCTCTGCTACAAACATCCTGTTCTGTTTTTCCACCTGTTTAACAAGGGATGGTCCTGGAGGGAGGCAGGACATGAGCCGGAAAAAACTGATTATCCTGTAGATATGTAATATAGCTTTATCTTATTATACTTATGACACTATTTATGAATCTAAGAGTCGGGTTTGTGGAGAGGCGAGCTCGCTCACACTAAGGACGTGACTGACTTAAAGGTTGTATAGAGGATTTTCCAAGGAACGAGAAATCCAGCGACTGTTTGTCCTTTTTCAAATGTTGCGCATGCGTGAAACCATCCCCCCTCCCCTACAGCTCCCTACGTAGAAACGCCTCCTCCCGCCTCCTCCTTACGCCAGAAACAGGTTTGTTTACAGCCGGTGCGCTGCACATGACTTGTAAACAACTAACTACAGTGTTGGTTAGGCAAGACGGAGAAGTGAGGAGCAGGGAGCAGGGAGAGGAGAGAGGAGAGAGGAGAGGGGAGCGATGCGTGGAGATTCCGTGCCCGGAGAAGTGAGGAGCAGGGGGAAGAGCGGAACGGGCAGCGGGGACAGGAGCAGGAAAGGGGTGCAGAGAAGGTTGCGCAGAGATTCAGTGCGAATGAACTAGCTACAACACGCAGCAGCAAGCAGACTCTTTCTTTGCCTTGAAAATTACGTTTTCAGACATAGGATATCGCTTTCGTGTCCTGAAAAACGTTTGACTAGCTCTTGGAAATAAAGTACGTTTTCATAATAAGCAGAAGTTTCCTGTCCAGGAGTAATTTGGCGACCAGTGCGTCAGTCTTTAGACCCTTCGTCTGCTTCAGTTGCGCCATCGCTGGAATGAATCTTCAAGAATCACCTTAGTTTGGCTTCGCTGCTTTTCCCCTTGTCTTCTTCTTTCAGCAATCTCAAAAACGGACTTTCTTTTGCGGCGAACTGCTCCTGGATTCTTGTCTGCCATTGCAACAAACTTTGTGCTAACTGTGAGGAAGATATAGGTCAAAAAAAGCCGCTAAGAACTGTTGCGTTGGTGGAGTAAACAGCGTCTGTGTGGCTTGCGTCCGTGGACTGCGTGACAGACGTACGTAAACCACGTACCGGCGGCGCGCAGGCAAGTCAGTTACGCTAGAAACATAAGGAGATTGATTGACAGCCTGTCAGCTAACAGATAACGAGGCAGTGTCGTTATCTATTGGCAAATGTTTAGCCCCACCACATCCAGAGTTGATTAATTTTTATTCTCTTTTTTTTGGTCATCATAATTACAAGGCTACTGCACCTCTATAATGCTATCATTGACAACTTGAAACAAAAAAAAAATCCTCCATACAACCTTTAAAGTTGTGTTTAAATAAAGTGAGTAAAATGTTAAAGAGACAGAGAGAGAGACAGAGAGAGAGAAAGAGACAGAGAGAGTGAGACACAGAGAGAGAGACAGAGAGAGAGAAAGAGACAGAGAGAGAGACAGAAAGAGAGAGAGAGAGAGAGAAAGAGACAGAGAGAGAGAGAAAGAGAGAGAGAGAGAGTGAGACACAGAGAGAGAGAAAGAGACGGGGGGGGATACACACACAAAGAGGCAAAGAGAGGTAAAGATAGACAGAGATAGAGAAAGACAGAGACAGACACAAAGAGGCAAAGAGAGACAGGCACAGAGAGAGAGAGGAAGGGAGAGAAAGAGAGAGAGAGACACAAAGAGACAGAGAAAGAGAGGGAGAGAGAGAGAGAGACACACACACACAGAGAGAGAGAGAGAGAGAGAATCCTCCAGACCAAACCCAGGTAAAGGTTCCAGATCACTTGTCCACACAGAACCACACACTGTAAAAAAAGAAACATTAGACAGACAAGTGGATCTGGAGCTGAGTCCTGTCCCCCTGATTTCAGATGGAGTGATTGACAGGAGGATTAACCAATCACAGAGACTCTGTTGATGTCAAAAACAAACACACCTGCTCACACATAAAAAAGAAGAAACATTTACATAAAGAATCAAGAAACAGAATCAGCAACCAAAGCAGCAAACTGTGACTTATCTCAGATAAAAGAAGTGATACACACACACACACACGCAGATACACACATGTACACACTCACACTCACACAGGAAAATAAACACAAAACAGCTCCATGTGAACACAGTGAGTTTAATAAAAACTTTCAAATTCTACAATAAAAACACACTGAAACTTAAGACTTGATCTAGTCCTGGGTTAGATTTAGTTCTGGCTTAGTTCTGGTTCAGTCCAGCTTTAGTCCTGGTCTAGTCCTAGTCCTCATGTGGGCCTTGTCTGGTCCTGGTCTAGTCCTCACGTGGTCCTGGTCCTGGTCTAGTCCTCACGTGGGCCTGGTCTGGTCCTGGTCTAGTCCTCACGTGGGCCTGTAGTAGACCCAGGGCTGCACTGGGGGCAGCATGAAGCAGGTCTGACTGAAGACCGTGGGCGGGACTTGGACCAGGAGGGCGGGGTTTGGAGTGACGGACAGGAGAGGGGCGTATCCGAGCACAGAGGGGGCGGGGCCTGTGAACACGGGGGCCGGGCTGTGGAGCAGGGGGGCGGGGCTTTGCACAGGTACAAACACCTGGACAAACTGGCCTGTCTCCGGGTCGAGCAGCGCCTTCCTCTGCAGAGCTTTAAACTCCTGACCCCAGGGGAGCGCCGGCCGCACACAGCCCCCCGGCAAGCACTCGTCCTGAGCACAGCCGGACGGGAGTGAGGCCCGGGGCTGGAGCTCACCGGACGTGGAGGACCAGGGAGCGAGCGGATGGATGCGACCCACAGACGAGCCCTGATCCTGGGCCGAGGACCGAGGGGCGTCCCTGGAAGAGAACCAGGGAGGGGCCACCGCCAACTTCCTCTGACCCAGCGATGATCTCTGCTCCTGGGAAGAGCCGGAGGACTGAGGGAGGTCTCTGGAGGATACCCACGGAGGGGGCTTTGTCTGCAGATGGTGTCCCAAAGACGAGGCCTGTTCCTGGGCAGAACTCAAAGTGCGACGAGCCTCTGTGTGGAGCTCTCTGGAGGTGAACCTGGGAGGGATCCGATCCACATTTTGTCCCAGAGATGAGGCCTGTTCCTGGGCAGAGGGTGAGGAGCGAGAGCCTCGGGTCTGGAGCTTCCTGGAGGAGGAGAACCTGTGGGGGAGGGGCCGAGTGTAGCCCACAGAAGAGGCCTTCTCCGGGGCTGTGGGCGCAGGATCACAAGGCTCGCTGGAGAACCGAAGAGGGTCCACCTTGGGCTGAGTGCTGCCCACAGGGGAGGACTCCGACTGGGTCAGAGTAGAACCATGTGAGGTCTTTCTCTGGAGCTCCCTGGAGGGCCTGACTGCAGACTGACGGCGGCCCACGGAGGAGGCCTGATCCTGGGCAGAGGGAGACGGGCGAGGGGCCTGGAGCTCTCTGGAGGAGAACCAGGGAGGGTCCTCGTGAGGCAGACTGCGGACCAGGGAGGAGGCCTGATCCTGGGCAGAGGGAGAGGGGCACGGGGCCTCTCTGGTGCTCTGCTCTGATTGGTCGGCGTGAGTCCGGGCTGCCACTGGCTGACTGCTGCACCTCTGTCCTGTGATTGGCTGACCGGTCTCTGCTCTGCGCTGCGATTGGCTGAGAGAAGCGGCCAGTTTGATCATGTGACCTCTGGGGGGAGGTTTGGATTGGATATGGGCGTTGGTGATGTGGGGGTTGTGGGGGGCGTTGGAAGCGTGGGAGGAGTGGGGGGCATGGGGGATGGGTGGGGAGGGGTGCATCCTTTTGGACAGAACGTTCTTGATGAGACATGACGCCATCTTGGTTCTGCTCTCGTCCAGTGAGAAGGATTTCTGCAGCTTCCTCTGGACCTGCGCCTTTCCTCTGTGAGTCTGAAGACCTGAGAACCAGAGGAGAGAGTGAGAGATTTATATATAGAGTTAATTTATTTAATGAGACAGTGACAGGCACAATCTACATGAACCTTAACAGGAGAGATGTTTGTACCAGGTTGTAGCACCAGAGCTCACTTCCACCTGTCGTCTCTGGGCAGATTAATTGATTGATTGAATTTAATTGACTTTACCTATCAGCTGGAGACCTATGTGGCATGTTTTAGGTTGGAGGCAGGGCTCAGTACGTGTGGCAGGGTGCACCCTGTCTGATACTGTGGTCAGTAAAGTAGGAGTCCCTCAAGGTTCAGTCCTGTCCCTGTTTCTGTTCACTCTGTTCATCTGTGATGTTCATCACAGTTCTGAGTCCTGCACCTGCAGAAGTTCTCTGACTCTACAGCGGTCGGGTGAGTCAGAGATGGACAGGTGCTGGGACAGGTGCTGGGACAGGAGCTGGGACAGGTGCTGGGGTGTATCAGAGATAGACAGGAGCTGGAGGACAGGACATTGATTGCAAAATTTGTGGCCCCAGACAAACCATCTGCTCCTGAACACTGACAAGACCAAGGACCTGGTGAAGACTTGAGGAGGAAGAGGAAACCAGAGGAGCTCATCACCATCAGGACCATGAGGTGGAAATAGTGACTGATACAAGGACCTCGGTGTCCAGGTGAACAACAGACTGGACTGGAGGGACAATTGTAATACTGTGGACAAGAAGACTAACAGACAAGACAGACTCGACTTCCTGAGAAAGCTCAGGTCGTTCACTGTGTGCAGAAGGTTCTGGAGATGTTCTTCAGTCTGTAGAGTCTGTTCTGGTCTGTGGAGGAGCAGCTCCAGGAAAAGAGACACTGGACGAATCCACTAACTGATCCATAAAACTGCTCATGTGATCGACTGAACTGGAGAAATCTGTCACAGTGAGGGACAGATAATACTCCCTACAACTGTACAACTCACCCTTATGTAACAGATAATACTCCTTACAACTGTACAACGACTCACCCTTATGTAACAGATAATACTCCCTACAACTGTACAACAACTCACCCTTATGTAACAGATAATACTCCTTACAACTGTACAACAACTCACCTGCGATCAGGCCCTTGTAAGCTCCGCCCCCGGCCTCAGGTAGGCTGTGTTGCCGTAGAAACTGGTGTGGGCGTGGCTGCTGCTGCTGGGGGCGGGGCTTGTTCTCAGGTAAATCCAGGTACGGGTCTGGACTCCGGACCTGGAACAGAACCAACCTGAGTCCTGAGGGAGGGCATCTGACACACACGGGAGGGAGGGCATCTGACTTTTCTTCACCCTTGGACTAACCTGGACTTGTTGTCTGCTTTGGTCTGGTTCAGCCTGGTCCAGTACTGGTCCTGGTCCGGGTCTAGACTCGGACTCGGACTCGGACTCGGAGGACTTGAGGACAGACGCTGAGAAATGCAGAGACAGATCCTCCTCCGACCAATCAGAGAGCTCGCCCTCGTCCGACAGACACACATCCAGGTACGGCCCGAGTACTGCGAAAGTACACACAACAAGTACTTTTACTGCACAAGTACACACAACAAGTACTTTTACTGCTACACAACAAGTACTTTTACTGCACAAGTACACACAACAAGTACTTTTACTGCAAAAATACACACAAGTACTTTTACTGCACAAGTACACACAACAAGTACTTCTACTGCTACACAACAAGTACTTTTACTGCAAAAGTACACACAACAAGTACTTCTACTGCGAAAGTACACACAACAAGTACTTTTACTGCACAAGTACACATAACAAGTACTTTTACTGCTACACAACAAGTACTTTTACTGCACAAGTACACACAACAAGTACTTTTACTGCAAAAGTACACACAACAAGTACTTCTACTGCGAAAGTACACACAACAAGTACTTTTACTGCACAAGTACACACAACAAGTACTTCTGCTGCTACACAACAAGTACTTTTACTGCACAAGTACACACAACAAGTACATCTACTGCACAAGTACACACAACAAGTACTTTTACTGCTACAAAACACGTACTTTTACTACAAAAGTACACACAACAAGTACTTCTACTGCGAAAGTACACACAACAAGTACTTTTACTGCACAAGTACACATAACAAGTACATTTACTGCTACACAACAAGTACTTTTACTGCACAAGTACACACAACAAGTACTTTTACTGCAAAAGTACACACAACAAGTACTTCTACTGCGAAAGTACACACAACAAGTACTTTTACTGCACAAGTACACACAACAAGTACTTTTACTGCTACACAACAAGTGCTTTTACTGTAAAAGTACACACAACAAGTACTTTTACTGCAAACGTACACACAACAAGTACTTTTACTGCAAAAGTACACACAACAAGTACTTCTACTGCAAAAGTACACACAACAAGTACTTCTACTGCGAAAGTACACACAACAAGTACTTCTACTGCACAAGTACACACAACAAGTACTTTTACTGCTACACAACAAGTACTTTTACTGCAAAAGTACACACAACAAGTACTTCTACTGCAAACGTACACACAAGTACTTTTACGCACAAGTACACACAACAAGTACTTCTACTGCACAAGTACACACAACAAGTACTTTTACTGCTACAAAACAAGTACTTTTACTGCAAAAGTACACACAACAAGTACTTCTACTGCACAAGTACACACAACAAGTACTTTTACTGCTACACAACAAGTACTTTTACTGCAAAAGTACACACAACAAGTACTTCTACTGCAAACGTACACACAAGTACTTTTAGTGCACAAGTACACACAACAAGTACTTCTACTGCACAAGTACACACAACAAGTACTTTTAGTGCTACAAAACAAGTACTTTTACTGCAAAAGTACACACAACAAGTACTTCTACTGCGAAAGTACACACAACAAGTACTTTTACTGCACAAGTACACAAAACAAGTACTTTTACTGCTACACAACAAGTGCTTTTACTGCACAAGTACACACAACAAGTACTTTTACTGCAAAAGTACACACAACAAGTACTTTTACTGCTACACAACAAGTGCTTTTACTGCACAAGTACACACAACAAGTACTTTTACTGCGAAAGTACACACAACAAGTACTTTTACTGCACAAGTACACACAACAAGTACTTTTACTGCTACACAACAAGTGCTTTTACTGCAAACATACACACAACAAGTACTTTTACTGCAAAAGTACACACAACAAGTACTTCTACTGCAAAAGTACACACAACAAGTACTTCTACTGCGAAAGTACACACAAGTACTTCTACTGCACAAGTACACACAACAAGTACTTTTACTGCTACACAACAAGTACTTTTACTGCAAAAGTACACACAACAAGTACTTCTACTGCAAACGTACACACAAGTACTTTTACTGCACAAGTACACACAACAAGTACTTCTACTGCACAAGTACACACAACAAGTACTTTTACTGCTACAAAACAAGTACTTTTACTGCAAAAGTACACACAACAAGTACTTCTACTGCGAAAGTACACACAACAAGTACTTTTACTGCACAAGTACACACAACAAGTACTTTTACTGCTACACAACAAGTACTTTTACTGCACAAGTACACACAACAAGTACTTTTACTGCAAAAGTACACACAACAAGTACTTTTACTGCTACACAAGTATTTTTACTGCAAAAGTACACACAACAAGTACTTCTACTGCAAAAGTACACACAACAAGTACTTTTACTGCACAAGTACACACAACAAGTACTTTTACTGCTACACAACAAGTGCTTTTACTGCAAAAGTACACACAACAAGTACTTCTACTGCGAAAGTACACACAACAAGTACTTCTACTGCACAAGTACACACAACAAGTACTTTTACTGCAAAGGTACACACAACAAGTACTTCTACTGCAAAAGTACACACAACAAGTACTTCTACTGCGAAAGTACACACAACAAGTACTTCTACTGCACAAGTACACACAACAAGTACTTTTACTGCAAAAGTACACACAACAAGTACTTTTACTGCAAAAGTACACACAACAAGTACTTCTACTGCAAAAGTACACACAACAAGTACTTTTTCTTACACACACACACACACACACATTCATACTCACAGTGATCAGGGTCTGTTTTTCTCGGCGGAGGGACACGTCGCTCTGCCTCCTCCATGGTCCTGGATTTGACCTGGTTTAGTCCTGGTTTAGTCCTGGTCTCGTCCTTGTTTAACCCTGATTCAGACTCGGTCTAGTCCTGGTCCTGGTTCAGAACGAGTCTAATCCTGGTCTAATCCTGATCTAGTCCTGGTCTAATCCTGATCTAGTCCTGGTCTAGTCCTGGTTTAGTCCTGGTCTTGCCCTGGTCTGGTCTGGGTCTTGAGTGGGATTGAGGCCACAGTGAGAGTTGCTGGTGTCAGGCTGCAGGTTCTATTTCTGGACTAGACTCAGATTCAGTCCAGGGTCTGAGGAAAACCCCTCAGAGCTCGAGGATCAGGAACAAACACATTCCGCTCGCCTCTCCACAGACCTGACTCTTACCTGTCTCCTCACCGGGCCGAGGCGGTTTAAAGCTCCTGTTTTAGACTCTTCTCTGATCTGTTCCAACGGTACAAACAAAGCTGCAGTTTGTTTTGTTTCATTCACATGTTTGAGTAAATCTTTATTATTATTCCATCCACATCTCCAAATCTCAAAATGATCTGTTCCACCTTATGATGTCATGAAGTGGTAGTTTTCAAGTGAATTTAGACAATCAATTGATCCACAAGGGAAATTATTTGAACACATCAGAATATAATAGAATAACAAAGAGTAAACATATAAATGGTAATAATAAATTCTAAATAAGTAGCAAAAAAAAAAAGCAACATACAAGTGTCAAATAATAATTATAAATGTAAATGTAAATGTACAAGTGAAAATAAAATAGAAAAACAAGTAATAAAAAATAAAATCTCAGCTTTGTACAAGAGATTACAGGAAGAAAATTACCTGCCACATAAGTGTGAGTTGTACAGTTGTAGGGAGTAGGAAAGACAGACAAGTCCAGGCTCCACAGACTGAGAGAACATCTCCAGAACCTTCTGCTCACACTGAAAGACCTGAGCTTTCTCAGGAAGTCAAGTCTCCTTATGATCTTCTAGTCCACAGCATCACAGTCGTCCCTCCAGTCCATTCTGTTGTTCACCTGGACACCGAGGTCCTTCTATCAGTCTCTATTTCCACCTCATGGTCCTGGATGCTCCTCTGGTTTCCTCTTCCTCCTCAAGTCTTCACCAGGTCCTTGGTCTTGTCAATGTTCAGGAGCAGATGGTTTCCTTGGGACAACTCCACAAAATCTGTAATCAGTGTCCTGTCCTCCAGCTCCTGTCCATCTCTGATACACCCCAGCACCTGTCCCAGCTCCTGTCCCAGCACCTGTCCCAGCACCTGTCCCAGCTCCTGTCCCAGCACCTGTCCCAGCTCCTGTCCCAGCACCTGTCCCAGCTCCTGTCCCAGCACCTGTCCCAGCTCCTGTCCCAGCTCCTGTCCTAGCACCTGTCCATCTCTGACTCACCTGACCGCTGCAGAGAACTTCTGCATGTGCAGGACTCAGAACGGTGATGAACATCAGAGATGAACAAAGTGAACAGAAACAGAGACAGGACTGAACCCTGAGGGACTCCTACATCCCTGACCACAGTATCAGACAGGGTGCCCCCTGTCGCACGTACTGAGGCTAACAGGGAGTCAGTAATCCAGGACACAATGGAGGAGCTGACACTCGTCCTGAGCAGCAGAAAGGTCTGGATTGTGTTAAAGGCAGTGGAGAAATCAAAAAATTATCTCCTCACAGACACTGAACACAGTCCAGGCGAGGCCAGACCGACCGCCAACTATTCACCACATGACATAAACTTTAAAAATAAAAATAAACTTTAAAAATACGTTTCATAAATTTGTATGTTATTCACTTGAACATATTAAATGGCCACACATGACTCGTCATTAACAATAATTTCATAATAACAACAAGTCAAATGGACTGTGCAAATGTATATTAAAAAAAAACAACTGGATTTATGATGCACATTTTGAAGTGCCTTCATGTATAATCGTTGGATGCTGTAAGTTATTTTCGGAGTATTTGCTGGGCTGATGTAGTTATTAAATTACATGAGAAATGTTCTTGTTTATGTGAACTATTTTTTGACAGGAAAACAGGGGTGAGGTGTGTGTGTGTGTGTGTGTGTGTGTCTTCCACACTTAAATGACACCGACAGACAAACTGTAATTCCTCTCCTCCCTCTCTCCCCACCCTCCTTTCCTCCCTCCTCTCTCTCTCCTCTCTTTTCTCCTCTCCTTTTTCCTCTCTCTCTCCTCTTCTCTCCTCTCTCTCTCCTCCCCTCCTTTCCTCTCTCCTCTCTTCCTCTCTCCACCCTCTCTCCCTCCTCCTCCTCCTCCTCCTCCTCCTCTCCTCCTTTCCTCTCTCCTCTCTTTCCTTTCCTCTCTCCTCCCTCCTTTCCTCCCTCCTCTCTTTCCTTTCCTCTCTCTCTCTCTCCTTTCCTCTCTCCTCCCTCCTTTCCTCTCTCTCTCTCCTTTCCTCTCTCCTCCCTCCTTTCCTCTCTCCTCTCTTTCCTTTCCTCCCTCGCGCAGCCGCAGCCCGTGTCACGTGACCTCGCTCAGATGTATCATGGCGGCGGAGGAGCTGCCCTCGGAGTTCGACGTGGTGCTCGTGGGCACAGGTACGGGCTCGGCTCCGCGTCTGCCCCGGGTCTGAGGCCGGTCCGGTGTCGGTCCCGGTCTGGTCCGGTCTCGGGTCCGGTCTCGGTCCGGCCTCGGTTCAAATCCATCTTTAAATCCTGCTGAATCAGAGCGGGGATGGGCGTTAGCTCCGTGCTAACAGACGCGTTCATTCTCAATGGGAGAGGCTAGCGGCTAAAGCTAACCCGCTGCTGATGTTTATCCCACATAAATCTCAGGAGGTTTATGGTTAACAGTATGAGCTACTGGGATTATACAACAGTTTTACTCCGAAACTAACGATGTACTATCAAATATGTGCAAAAAAGAGCCGAGAACGAAAGAAAACTGCGCTAGAAGATGATGTTTATTATGCGTCAAATGGAAAAGCGTCTGCGCCAATCAGAGGCCAGTGTTCGGATCACGTGACCTGAGGAGAGGAGAAGAGAAGGAAGAGGGTCAGAGGAAGAGGAAGAAGAGGAGGAGGGTCAGAGGAAGAGGATTAGAGGGTCAGAGGAGGAGGAGAGGGTAAGAGGAAGAAGAGGAACAGGGTCAGAGGAAGCAGAGGAGGGTCAGAGGAAGATGAGAAGGGTCAGAGGAAGAGGAGGAACAGGGTCAGAGGAAGAGGAGGAGAGGGTCAGAGGAAGAAGAGAGGGTCAGAGGAAGAAGAGAGGGTCAGAGGAAGAAGAGGAGGAGGGTCAGAGGAAGAGGAGGAGGGTCAGAGGAAGAGGAGGAGGGTCAGAGGAAGAGGAGGAGGGTCAGAGTCAGGAAGAGGAGGAAGAGGGTCAGAGGAAGAGGAGGAGAGGGTCAGAGGAAGAGGGTCAGAAGAAGAGGAGAGGGTCAGAGCACATTTAAAACTCCAGATTCAGTGAAATATTTTAATAATTCCGTCTCTAGTCTCTTGGCTCTTTGCTCCACAGAGCTGATTCAGCCTGAGCTTTCACTTTTATTTATTTATTTTTTAAATCTATGAGAAAAATTTAATCCAAACCCAGGGGGCGCTGTGGAGCTCTAAACACACTGATCAATGAAATATGAAAAAATAAATTCTCCTGAACCACGAACGCTCGGCCTGATCACCGGCTCTTCAAATCCTTCTGCGGGTTTGTGTGTCGCCGCGGTAACTGCTAAACATTCCACCATAGAGGTACATGAGAATGACGATGGACCCTTTCCGTCCGCGTGCTTCGGCTTTGGAACGAGGAGATAAAAGTCGCACCCATCAGTATCGTCTTTTAAATCACTTCTTAAGACTCATTTTTATCGGTTGTCCTTCCTTTAACTGGTTTTTAGCTTGATTTTATTTCTTATTTATTTTTATTATTCTGTTTTTTGAACTTATTTATTATAGTTATTCATTGAACTGTTTGCTTCATTGTCTGATTTTGTGCTTTCTGGATTCTGTTTTTATTGTTTTCTGTTGATTGTGTAGCACTTTGTCAACTTTGATTTTAAGTGCTTCTTAAATAAAGATTTTGTATTATTTTTATTTATTTTTTGTTTATTTTTTTTTTTGTGTTTGTGTGTTTCCTGGAATGTTCCACAGTATGGCATTAAACAAATATATCTTGCATCTAAACAATTATAGGAGATTTTATTTCTCAAAACTACCACAAAAGCGTGCACTGTGAGCGGCCCCTCCACAGAGCTGACCTGTAATTTGTCCTGGTGATGTGGTGTGTGTGCTTATCTCCATGGAGATCGTGACGTGGAACATTCCAGAAATAATAATAATAACTCCTAATAACTGACTGTATCTACACGGAGTCAGAGAGGAGTTGGACCCATCTGTCAGAAAAGTTCCAGAGTGCACCTTTAACTCTGGCTGCCTGTTGTTCCCCTCCAGGCCTGTGTGAGGCAGTGGTGGCGGCCGCCTGCTCCAGAGTGGGACAGAGAGTTCTGCACCTGGACAGGTGAGTGTGAGCGCCTCCCACAGGACACAGTGTGCAGTGTGACTCTGTCCTCCATCTGAAACACTTCTGCTTTTACTCTGAAAGGCCTCGCTCTGTCTTTAGTGTGCGCTTTTATTCTGAAAGGACTACAGCTCTGACCTCTGCCACGTTTACATGAGACCTTTAATCCTGAATACTAATCATTTAATTCTGACTGACCCTGCCTGTCCCTGCCTGTCCTGTCCCTGTCTGTCCCTGTCTGTCCCTGTCCTGTCCCTGTCTGTCCCTGTCCCTGTCCCTGTCTGTCCCTGTCTGTCTGTCCCTGTCTGTCCCTGTCTGACCCTGTCCCTGTCTGTCCCTGTCTCTGTCCCTGCCTGTCCCTGCCTGTCCCTGTCTGTCCCTGTCTGTCCCTGTCTGTCCCTGTCTGACCCTGTCTCTGTCCCTGCCTGTCCCTGTCTGTCCCTGCCTGTCCCTGTCTGTCCCTGTCTGTCCCTGTCTGTCCCTGTCTGTCCCTGTCTGTCCCTGCCTGTGCCTGTCTGTCCCTGCCTGTCCCTGTCTGTCCCTGCCTGTCCCTGTCTGTCCCTGTCTGACCCTGTCTGACCCTGTCTCTGTCCCTGTCTGTCCCTGTTTGTCCCTGTCTGTCCCTGTCTGTCCCTGTCTGTGCAGGAGGAGTTATTACGCCGGGGACTGGGCGAGCTTCTCGTTTCCTGGGCTCCTGTCGTGGATCCAGGAGCAACAGGTAAACAAACTCTCTGAGCTTTAGCGTTTGGGCTTTTTGGGCTCAGTGCGCCTCATGGTTGCTATGGTAACAGTTATAATCGAATATAATTTAACTTAAAGGAAAACTGACTCTAGTGAGCTGTAAGCAGAGCTGGAGTTGTGTTGGAGTCTCTTTATTATCAGTCTGTTTACATCTGCAAAGCTCTAAATGTTCTCTTCCACCTTATGATGTCATGAAGTGGTGGAATTCAAGTGAGCAGCTCCTTTTACCTTTTGTTCACACATAAAAGTCTGTTCTGAGCGTGTGGAGCGTGTTCTGACAGAGCGGCGTCCATGTTGGGACTGGACACAGAGCGTCTCCATAAGAATCATTTAGAGCGCGAACAAAAGTCACGCTTCACTTTTCCACAGATTTGAGATTTTTTACCAACACAAACTGGAAATGTTTTATACCAGTGTTTCCCAAAGAGTGGGTTGCAATCCTCAGATGGGTCGCAAGAGATTTTTTTTGGGTCACCTTATCACGATCTGCATGTCTGCAGTTTAAAGTTCTGACACAAGAGGGAGCGAGTGAGTCAGAGAATTCTCTTCCAGTTTTTCTGGTTCAGTTGAATGTTGAAAAGAAAAAGAAATGTTCTATATTTAATGTCCAAATATTTGACTTATGGATCCTGTTATTGCTGCTTCAGTTTCTGTTGTTCATTGTTTAAAACTTGAGTAATATTAATAGTTCAGAGACACGATCACTGTCAATAATAAAATATCCTCATGAACGCTCAAATCCACCTTTATTTTGTGATTTACGAATAATGTCTATTGACTTGTCGTGAAGTCTGTGACATTTAAATTATGAGGAAACACTGTTTTATATGATAGAGCAAGTTTACAGTTTTTATGTTCAGAAATAACATTTTTATAGCCACAAGTTTCACCAGATTATAAAGCTAGAGCTGTTGTAGTGCGCCCTCTAGTGGACGCTGATGTTTATTACACTTAATGAATTCACCTCAAAACGGTTTTAATCAAATAATTTCTGCACGATGAGGACTGAGATCAGCGGGAACAATAGTTTTCTGTCACTCCTGTTGAGTTTTGTGGGTTTAAATCTCTTTATTACCAATATAAACCTTATTTTGTGTCTTCACTGGATTAAACTGTGACTAAACTCACACACGTGGAGCAGGAAATGAGTGAAACGATGGTGTCCAGACGTCCCTGTTTACTTGAGACAGTCTCAGTTTTGAGCCTGTGTCCTCTGTCCCAGCAGATTTATTCAAAACCACTGATTTGTCTTAGTTTTATACAAGAAATGTCTCAGGTGTCTCTATTTTTGACCAGTTTGATCCTGCCAACAGTAAAGAGAGATATAAAGTGGCATTTGTTTCAGTAAAATACAGAAAAGCTGCTTAAAAACAACCAAAACACAAAGAAAATGTGACTGTACTGACTCACATGTTCGTCATGAATGAGCCGAGTGCTGAACAGTTTTCCTTCATCACGCACTCGATTCACAATTTTATTATCACCAATCTCCACAAAAATGGGGATGTCTCAGTTTTTTATGTTGAAAATCTTGTCAGCGTGAGTGAAACTGAACTTCACCTGTGAAAGGATGATCTGTTTTGTTTTGCTGCGTTGTTTTTAAAGTTAAAAAGTCCAAATAAATAAAGTTAAATCTCTCTGTGTGTCTGCTCTCCTCCTCTCCTCTAATTGGTCACATCTCTGTGTCGTAGGCGGAGCCAGAGCCTGAGCAGCCTCCTGATTGGTCAGCTCTGCTGCAGGAGGGGGAGGAGCTTATTCATCTGAACCAATCATATTCATCCATCAGTAACCTGCAGGTGCACTGCTACGTCAGGTACAGCACCTGTCAAGAGCCAGGGACTGGACCAGGACTAAACCAGGACCAAACCAGGACTGGACCAGGATTAAACCAGGTCTAAACCAGGACTAAATCAGGACTGAGGTTTGTGATTTCATGGTTTTGCTTTTTGACTTTTGTTTCAACAGTGAAGAAGAGGAGCCACCACCAACAGAGAAGAAAGAAACAGAAACAGGTGAGAGAGAGAGAGAGGGAGGGGAAGAGAGAGATGGAGAGAGAGGGGGGTGAGAGAGATGGAGAGAGAGGGGGGGTGAGAGAGATGGAGAGAGGGAGGGGAAGAGAGAGATGGAGAGAGAGGGAGGGGAAGAGAGAGATGGAGAGAGAGGGGGGTGAGAGAGATGGAGAGAGGGAGGGGAAGAGAGAGATGGAGAGAGAGAGGGGGGTGAGAGAGATGGAGAGAGAGGGGGTGAGAGAGATGGAGAGAGGGAGGGGAAGAGAGAGATGGAGAGAGGGGGGGGTGAGAGAGAGGGAGAGGAGAGAGAGAGAGAAGAGAGTCAGAGAGAGAGAGGAGGAGGAGAGACAGAGAGAGAGATGAAGAGAAAGAGAGGAGAGACAGAGAGGGAGAGGAGAGAGAGATGGAGAGAGGAAGAGGAGAGAGAGGGAGAGGAGAGAGAGAGAGAGAGGAGAGACAGAGGGAGAGGAGAGAGAGATGGAGAGAGGAAGAGGAGAGAGATAGAGAGGGAGAGGAGAGAGAGAGAGGGAGAGGAGAGAGAGAGATGAAGAGAGGGAGGAGAGGGAGAGAGCGAGAGAAAGAGAGGAGACAGAGGCATGAAAGTCTCTTACCTTTCGTTGATATTTGCTGTTTTGAAGGTGACCTACATGAATCATGTAGATTTTAATGAGACAAGTTTGGGGGGGGCATGTCCTCAGTGTGTGACTTGTCCACAGCTGCGTGTGTCCTCGTGCAGGTGAAACTTCTCAAAACAGACTCCCTGTACCTGTCCATCTGCCTCACATCAGTGTCCTCGTCCTTTTCATGCTCTCAAGACAAAACGCGAAGCAAAAACTCAACAAAATGTCTGCTTCAGGGTCAGTGCAGCAGGTGTGGCTGAAGTTTGTCTGATAAAAGTACACAAACACATCTGTGTTTGTCACATGTGTGTTTGGTTTGGTAAATGTGCAGAGGCTAAATCCCACTGCAAAACCATGGAAAGAATGGAACTCCAGTTAGTAACTTGATAAAAAAAAAAAAATCAGGTTTAAAAATCCTACACACTTTATTCACTTTGTTCACAGTTTGTCAGTAGAAATTCTCTTAAAGAAGAGCTTCTCAAACTGTCGGAGAGTGTTTCAGTGCAGTGCAGTTTGTTTTGCCTATTTTATACCTAAATGAACATTTATTAAATCAAATGATGATAGATTTATAAAAACATTGACATAAATGTGCCAAATTATCTGTAAAATACAAATAAAGAAATAGAAAATGACAAACCCTGACCTGTTTTCAATGCCTGAGTTTGTGTTTTTGTGTTTGACATTTGTTTTGTTTTTTCAGATGCTTCTGCTCCAGAACAAACTCAGACCCAGGTCAGTCCACTCCTGACCTCTGACCCCCTGACCTCTGTGGAGCCCCCTCACTTCATCTCCTCACTCTGCCCTCCCCCACAGGTCCCAGAGAGCCAATCAGAGCCCTGCGCCGAGTCTGAGAGCCAATCAGAGTCCTGCGCCGAGTCTGAGAGCCAATCAGAGCCCTGCGCCGAGTCTGAGAGCCAATCAGAGCCCTGCCTTGAGTCTGAGAGCCAATCAGAGCCCTGTGCCGAATCTGAGAGCCAATCAGAGCCATGTGCTGAAACTGAGACCCAATCAGATCCCGACGCTAAGACCGAGAGCCAATCAGAGCAGAGGAGGCTGACTCTGGCGGATTTAGTGAGAGAAGGACGACGCTTCAACATCGACCTGGTGTCAAAGGTTAGGGAGGGCACCTGACGCACGGGGAGGGCACCTGACGCACGGGGAGGGAGGGCACCTGACACACGGGGAGGGCACCTGACACACGGGGAGGGAGGGCACCTGACACACGGGGAGGGCATCTGACTTTTTTGTGTTTCTTGCAGCTGCTGTTTTCTCGCGGCTCATTGGTCGATCTGCTCATCCAATCAAACGTCAGTCGCTATGCAGAATTCAAGAACGTGAGCCGCATCCTCACCGTCCTCAACGGCAATGTCACCCAGGTACTAAACCAGGACTAAACCAGGACTAAACCAGATCTAAACCAAGACTAAACCAGGACTAAACCAGAACTAAACTGGGACTAAACCGGGACTAAACTGGAACTAAACCAGGACTAAACCGGGACTGAACCGAGACTAAACCGGGACTGAACCAGAACTAAACTGGAACTAAACCAGGACTAAACCAGGTCTAAACCCGGCTCTGTTTGGGTCTCAGGTTCCGTGCAGTAGAGCAGACGTGTTTTCCAGTCGGCAGCTCTCTGTCGTCGATAAGAGGAAGTTAATGAAATTCCTCACTTCCTGTTTGGACGAGAACGACCCGCCCACAGGTGAGAGCGGCCAATCAGAGCCCAGACAGAACCACGCGGGGCAGGAGCCGATGTGAGGCTTAAAGCTCCACTGTGTAACTTTCCCGTCTGTGTGCAGAGTTTGTGGGACGCCCGTACATGGACTTCCTGGAGCATCAGTCTCTGGGGGCGGAGCTGCGACACTTCCTGTTTTACTCGATCGCCGGGGCGACGGAGGACACGCCCACGGAGGCGGGGCTGGCGTCCACGCGTCACTTCCTGCGCTGCCTCGGTCGCTACGGCAACACGCCCTTCCTGTTCCCCGTCTATGGACTCGGAGAGATCCCACAGTGTTTCTGCAGGTCTCCTCCTCCCTCCTCCTCTCATTTCTCCTGTCTCCTCCTCTCTTCTCTCCTCTTCTCTCCTCCTCCGCTCTTCTCTCCTCTTCTCTCCGCTCTTCTTTCCTCCTCTCTCCTCTTCTCTCCTCCTCTCTTCTCTCCTCCTCTCTTCTCTCCTCCTCTCTTCTTCTCTCCGCTCTTCTCCTCTCTTTTCTCTCCTCTCCCTCTTCTCTCCTCTTTCTCTCCGCTCTTCTTCTCCTCCTCTCCTCTTCTCTCCTCCTCTCTTCTCTCCTCCTCTCTCTCTCCTCTCTCTCTCTCTCTTCTCTCCTCCTCTATTCTCTCTTCCTCTCTTCTCTCCTCTGCTCCTCCTCTCTTCTCTTCTCTCCTCCTCTCTTCTCTCCTCTTCCCTTCTCCTCTCTCCTCCTCTCCTCCTCCTCTCTTCCTCCTCTCTTCTTTTCTTTTTCCTTTGTCTCCTCCTGTCTCTCTCTTCTCTTCTTTCTTTCCTCCTCTCTCTCCTCTTCTTTCCTCCTCTCCTCTTCTCTCCTCTCTCTAATCTTCTCTCCTCCTATCTCTCTTCTCCTGTCTCTCTCTCCTCTGCTCTCCTCCTCTCTTCTCCCTCTTTTCTCTCTTCTCCTCTCACTCCTCCTGTCTCTCTTCTCTTTCTTTTCTCTTTTCTCTACTTTCTCTTCTCTTTCTTTCCTCTCTCCTCCTGTCTTCTCTCCTCTCTTCTCTCTCTTATCCTTTCACTTCTCCTCCTATCTGTCTCTCCTCATCCTCTCTCTTCCTCCTGTCTCACTCCTTTCTCTGTCCTCCTCTCCTCCTCCTCTCTTCTCTCTCTCTTCTCTTCTCTTCTCACTCCTCCTTCTCTCCTCCTTCTCTCTTATCTTCTCTCTCTTCTCCTTTTCTCTTCTGTCTCTCTCTCCTCCTCTCATTCTTCCTCTTGTCTCTCTTTTTTACTCTCTTCTCTCTTTCCTCTCTCCTTCTGTCTTCTCTTGTCTCTCCTCTCTCTTCTCCTTTCACTTCTCGCTATCGCTCTCTCCTCTTCCTCCTGTCTCTCTCTCTCCTCTCCTCTCTTTCTCTCCTCTCACCTGTCTCTCTCTCCTCATCCTCCTTTTCCTCCTCCTATCTCTCTTTCTCTCTCTCCTCTTTTCTCTCTTCTCTCTTTCTGTCGTCTTCTGGGTGTTTATAGCGCCCCCTGTGTTGTTTGTGTGTGTGTTGTGTGTGTGTTTGTGTGTGTGTGTTGTGTGTGTGTGTGCGTTGTGTGTTCATAGTTCCCTCTGTGTGTATATGTGTGTATGTTGTGTGTATAGATGTGTGTTGTGTGTGTGTGTGTGTTGTGCGTGTGTGTATGTGTGTGTTTGTGTTGTGTGTGTATACAGTGTGTACGTGTATGTGTGTGTGTGTGTGTGTTGTGTGTTCATAGTTCTCTGTGTTGTGTATATGTGTGTTGTGCGTTGTGTTCATAGTTCTCTGTGTGTGTTGTGCATAGTGTGTTGTGTGTGTTTTATAGCTGTGTGTGTGTGTGTTTCAGGATGTGTGTGTTGTGTGTGTTGTGTGTTGATAGTTCTCTGTGTGTGTTGTGTGTAGTGTGTGTTGATAGTTCTCTGTGTGTGTGTTTCAGGATGTGTGTGTGTGTGTGTTGTGTGTTCATAGTTCTCTGTGTGTGTGTGTGTGTTTCAGGATGTGTGTGTTGTGTGTGTTGTGTGTTCATAGTTCTCTGTGTGTGTTGTGCGTAGTGTGTTGTGTGTGTTTTATAGCTCTGTGTGTGTGTGTGTTTCAGGATGTGTGTGTTGTGCGTAGTGTGTTGTGTGTGTTTTATAGCTCTGTGTGTGTGTGTTTGTTTCAGGATGTGTGTGTTGTGTGTTCATAGTTCTCTGTGTGTGTTGTGCGTAGTGTGTTGTGTGTTGGGTGTGTTGTGTGTTCATAGTTCTCTGTGTGTGTTGTGTGTAGTGTGTGTGTTGTGTGTTGATAGTTCTCTGTGTGTGTTGTGTGTGTTTTATAGCTCTGTGTGTGTGTGTGTGTTTCAGGATGTGCGCCGTCTTCGGGGGGATTTACTGCCTCAGACACTCGGCCCAGAGTCTGATCCTGCACAAAGACACCAACAGGTACTGCACCTGTCACTGCACCTGTCACTGCACCTGTCACTGCACCTGTCTCACCTGTCTCTGTGCTCCTGTCTCAATTAGACAATTTTTTTTTTTTTAAAAAGAACAAATATTTGTGAGAAATTGAAGGAAACTTGTGAAATAAAAATGGATGTGTCCTGTCTCCTCTGTCTTCTCCGGACTCACCTGCCTTTCACCTGCCTCTCACCTGCCTCTCACCTGCCTCTCACCTGCCTCTCACCTGCCTCTCTCACCTGTCTGTCACCTGCCTCTCACCTGCCTCTCACCTGCCTCTCACCTGCCTCTCACCTGCCTCTCACCTGTCTGTCACCTGCCTCTCACCTGCCTCTCACCTGCCTCTCACCTGCCTCTCACCTGCCTCTCACCTGCCCTCTCACCTGTCTGTCACCTGCCTCTCACCTGTCTCTCACCTGCCTCTCACCTGTCTCTCACCTGCCTCTCACCTGTCTGTCACCTGCCTCTCACCTGTCTCTCACCTGCCTCTCACCTGCCTTTCACCTGCCTCTCACCTGTCGTTCTCTGTCTGTCAGGTGTGTAGCTGTGGTTGACAGTCAGGGGCAGAGGATCAGCTGTTCTCATTGTGTCCTGGAGTCTGGACTTTTGGACCCTCCTCAGACCGAGACCAGGACCAGGTCTGGACCCGCTCCTCCTCAGGACTCGGCTCTTCTCAGACTTAGATCGAAAATTCTGAAGAAATAATTGTTTTTTTTCCCCCCAGGTCGACGTCCAGAGCTGTTCTCATCACAGACCAATCCATCCTCCCCTCAGACTCAGAACTGAACCAGGTCTGAACCAGGACTAACCCGGGACTAAACCGGGACTGAACCAGGACTAAACCAGGACTAAACCAGGACTGAACCAGGACTGAACCAGGTCTAACTCGGGTCTGTTTCCATGGTAACAGGTGTCTCTGGTCTCAGTCCCTCCTTTGGAGCCTGGATCTCCTTCGGTCCGAATCGTTGAGCTGAGCCCCTCCACCATGACCTGCATCAACGGCACCTGTGAGTATTACTACTACTACTACTACCACTACTACCACTACTACTACTACTGCTACTGCTACTTCTACATTTGTGGTCATACTGGTTTGTCAAATCCTGATCCTCTCAGAAGCTCAGAGTTCTGGTTTGTACTTGGATGGTAACACCAGGTGCCACAGGGGGGCACCAGTCACAAAAAAAATTGTCCTTATGTCCTTAGGCAAGGCACTTCACCCACATTGCCTAGTAGCCAGTGTCAGGAAGTACACCGGAAGTTTCATCACGTTTCCAAACATGGTTTGGGACATAAGGCTGAATAGAGACAATTAAGATCATCAACATGGAAATAACCCTCTCTCTCTCTCTCTCGCTCTCGCTCAGACCTGGTGCACCTCACCTGTCCGTCCACAGGCTCCGCCTACCAGGACCTGTTTCCCGTGGTAACCAGCCTCTTCAGGACCCCAGAGTCACCGGACCAGGGTGAGGAAGGGCACCTGACACACGGGGAGGGAGTGCACCTGACACACGGGGAGGGAGTGCACCTGACACACGGGGAGGGAGTGCACCTGACACACGGGGAGGGAGTGCATCTGACACACGGGGAGGGAGTGCATCTGACACACGGGGAGGGAGTGAACCTGACACACGGGGAGGGAGTGCACCTGACACACGGGGAGGGAGTGCACCTGACACACGGGGAGGGCACCTGACAGGTTTAGTCTTGGTTTAGTCCCTGTTTACATAAACAGTTTGGTATTTGTGTGTAAAATGAGATAAACAGTTTTAGGAGCCGACGCGACAAAAGTGCGACCAGTGTTTCCCTTTTGCTCTGATGATGATGATGACAATGACGCGTCAGAGCAGCAGTCGCGTTTCTTCTGGTGAAACACTTTTTCATGTGTTTCATTTTCACACAGCTGATGTTTCAGATCCATGAGCAGAGTGACGAGCAGATCGTTTGTGTACATTTGTGTCTTGTTGATAACGTGTAGGTGGATGAATGCACTTTGGCCGTTTACACTGAAGTCACATGTCAAAAGATCAGATATGTATCAGTTTTAGGAGCACATATCCAAGTGTCCTGGGTCACATTTGAAAAAATCAGATCTGTGTGGTTCAGACTGTCATTAAAAGATCAGATACAGGAACATAGAGGCCAAAAAATCGGATTTGGGCCACTTCAGGCTGCAGTGTGAACGTAGTTCAACTCTGACTCTCTCTCAGGAGGTCCGTCTGTTCTCTGGAGTCTGTACTTCAACATGGCGGCCGGGTCCTCGGAGGTCGAAGGTCAGACTGTGCCCGTGAACGTGCACGTGGGCACCGCCCCGGACTCCGCCCTCGGTCACGACCTCACCATCACACAGGTGACGCTAACTGTAGGCACTGCCCTGTCTGAACGTCTGTTAGACTTTAATCTGAGCTTTATAACTCCAGACCAGAGAGAACTGACCTACAACAAGCTGAGTCTGAGCCTGGTTTAGTCCTGGTTCAGTCCTGTTTTAGTCCTGTTTTAGTCCGTTTTAGTCTTGTTTTAAGTAAGTAAGTAAGTAAGTCTTTATTTATATAGTGCTTTCACAGACATTTCTGTCCCCAAAGACACTTTACACAACATTATTCAGCATTATTCATTCAGCATTCATTCATACAGCATTATTCATTCACTCTATACCTGGTGATGGTAAGATACTATTGTAGCCACAGCTGCCCTGGGGCACACTGACAGAAGCGCAGCTGCCATGCCACTCGGCGCCATCGGTCCCTCCGACCACCACCATCACTGACACACACACCACTTTCATACTAGGCAATGTGGGTGAAGTGTCTTGCCTAAGGACACAATTATTGAATTGTTTGTATTTAACTGACCTTGACTATCAACTGTTTATGGAGACCTATGCAGCATGTTTTAGTCCTGGTTTAGTCCTGGTTTAGTCCTGGTTTAGTCCTGGTTCAGTCCTGGTTCAGTCCTGGTTCAGTCCTGTTTTAGTCCTGGTTTAGTCCTGGTTCAGTCCTGGTTTAGTCCTGGTTCAGTCCTGGTTCAGTCCTGTTTTAGTCCTGGTTCAGTCCTGGTTCAGTCCTGGTTCAGTCCTGTTTCAGTCCTGTTTTAGTCCTGGTTCAGTCCTGGTTCAGTCCTGTTTTAGTCCTGGTTCAGTCCTGGTTCAGTCTTGGTTTAGTCTTGGCTGAAACACATGAATGAACCTTTTTGTGTGTGTGTGTTTTTAGGCTGAGAGAATTTTCCAAAAGATCGTTCCAGGAGAAGAGTTCTGTCCTCCAGCTCCAAACCCCGAAGACATCATCTACGAGCCGGAGACTACAGAACCTACGGAGACTACAGAACCTACGGAGACTACGGAAATTACGGAAACTACGGAAACTACAGAGACCACGGAGACTACGGAAACTACGGAGACTACGGAAACTACGGAAGCAGAGCCGGGAAGTATCTCGGAAAACTGTCATGAGACTGAGGAGAAAGAAAATCAACAAGATGAGTGAGGGAAGAGGAAAGACTTAGGCCTTGTTCAGTCCTGGTTCAGTCCTGGTTTAGTACTGGTTTAATCCTGGTTTAGACCTGGTTTGGACCTGGTTTAGACCTGGATAAGGTTTAATCCTGGTTTAGACCTGGTTTAGACCTGGTTTAGACCTGGTTTAGTCCTGGTTTAGACCTGGTTTAGACCTGGTTTAGTCCTGGTTTAGACCTGGTTTAGTCCTGGTTTAGACCTGGTTTAGACCTGGTTTAGTCCTGGTTTAGACCTGGTTTAGTCCTGGTTTCATCTTGTTGAGGCGTCGCTCAAATTTGTGCTAAAATATTTTAAAATGCCTTTTGTTTTTATTGTTTGTTTTTTTGACACTGTAAAAAATAAAAATTTAAACAAACATGTGGGTCACCTGTCACTGTTCACCTGTCACTGTTCACCTGTCACTGTTCACCTGTCACTGTTCACCTGTCAGAAGAAGAGAGGAACAAAGGAGAGGATTTTGGTGTGAATTATTTCCGTCATAATCCAAAGAATTCAATTAAAAAACATTTCTTCATGTTCATTTGATTCATTTGCACTGAAATGTATTTCCCGATGTTTATAAACTCTTATTACTATAAAACCATGAATTTAAACAAAGGAACTTCTGATTCGATATATGGTGATGGTCCACAATATTATCGTGTGACTTCTGATGATACCATATCACGATATTTCAGTTAATGTTACATCCCAACTTCTACAGTGTTAGACTTTTTAAAAATCGTCACTGTTTGAGTGTTAAACATGTTTGATTTGTCAGATCAGATCAAAAACGGGATACGAGACATTTAATGTGAGTTTTATTTAAACACAATTTGACCATAAAAAGCTGATTTGTCTGAACTCCAACAGGTGATGATCTGATCTGTCCGTTAAACACGTCCCTCTGAAGAACGGTACAGTCACAAGATAACGCTAGCATTAGCATTAGCATTTGCATTTGCATTTGCATTAGCCAACATCATCGTCAGTGAGTGCTTTTTATTAATTTATTTATTATTTTTTACTGTTAGGTAACTTTTTTTTTATTATTATTATTATTATTATTATTATTATTTCCCAGCAGTGTTGGGAAGTAACAGATTACATGTACCAGAGTTACGTAATCAGAGTACAAATTATGAGTAACTGTATTCAGTTACAGTTACTGTTTCAGTGAGTGGTAATTGGATTAGTTACTTTGTTGAAATAAATGGATTACACAGAGGTATTTTCTTGTTTTTTTACATTTTGGGCTATATCCCCCCTTTTTTTTTTTCTGTAAATCCACTCATTGCTGGACACTAAACCAGGTCTAAACCAGGACTAAACCAGGATTATCAGGTCTAAACTAGGTCTAAACCAGGATTTATCAGGATAAACCATGCTGCGTGGACCATGTCTCCTCCTCTTCTATCAATAATATTATTTAATTATTTTCTTTTAGCAGACAAAACTTCTCATGTGAAGATTTCCTCGTCTTTGCTTCTCTACAGAAAATCAAGTAATCCAAAGTGTTTTGGTGTATGTAATCTATAATCTGTAGGGGAATACATTTTAAAAGTCACTTTCCCAACACTGCTTCCCAGATACAAACGAAAATGCACCATACAAAAATCACATCTAAATCTAGTAAGAAAAACAAACAAACAAACAAACAAATCGCAGACGTGAAGAAAAATCTAAACAAAAATACATTCATGAAAGAACCATGGGGGCAAATCCTAAAGCATGTAATCAAAGGAATAAACTGACATCATTCACAAAAACAGAAGAAACCCAAGTTCTCTTTTTTCAATCAGGTTCAATGAGTCAACAAACATTCTTAGGTCATTACTAAAGTACGTTATATTTGGTTTTACCTTAAAACATCGACATTTGTGCTCGTCAGTGAGTGTGTTTACCTGCGCGCTGAGAAACCGGGACACTCATGTCGCTGTGACATGATCAAACACAGTTGTAGGAGCTGTTTGCTTATTTTGTTGATTCTAAAATTAGTTTATTATTTTTGTTTGTTTAGTTAGTTTACTAATGTAGTTTTGTTCATTTGTATAATATATTTTTTGGAACTGGAAAATAAATCTTGGAAATTCATCTCTGGTCATGGACATTGATTTATACTGATTTATAAACCACAAACCCACGGTGCCCAAAAGTGATTTGAGTGATGTTTAGTTCTGAGTTTGCTCATCGCTTTTGTTTGTTACTTTTATTTGACAAATAGTCATTACAGGAGTGTCCCAGTTTCTTGACATAAACTTACAAATGCACAACCGCAAAAATTTACTTGATTTAAATTAATAAACCAAGAAAAATACAAACCATGAGCTCCTTTAGCAGAGGAAGCTCGACAGGTTTAAAGAGAATCAGGGTTAGCCTTATCATCAGAAGAGCCTCTAGTCAGAAAATCCATGTTCAGGTCGTGTTACAAAATGTTACAAATGAAATTGTATTTCAAGTTTTAAATATTTTAAAAAGTAAATATTAAAAGTAATAAATATATTAAACCCTTAAAATACAGCAAAAATGTTTGAGGAAATAATGATCTGGGTGGAAATGTCTGTCTTAAGTGGAACAGGGTTAATAATTGTCTGATTTTCAGCCAACAACTTGCAAAATGTTCAGTAATTCGAGCTCTACAACCTTCATTTCAATTTAATTTTAAATCTTTTTCTTTTAATATAGCATTGGTGGGTTTGTAAACCAACAAATTAAGTAATGCTGCCCTTAACTAATGCTGTTATGCATGATTATGTGTTTTCCTGTCAGTATCTTTAAAAATGTTGATGTTGCAGCCATTTTTAATTGGTAACATCCAAAAGTTTATTAATTCTTCCCTGATGTCCAGGGATTATTCCCTGTTGCTTTCATCAAATATACATTCAATTGTTCAAGAGAAATGTTGCTGACAAACCAACAGAAGAGGTCATGATTTTCTGACTAGTGGGACCTCTGATGATAAGGGTGGAACCAACAGGATGTGCCACATTATTCAGATCTGTGTTTTCATGTGTTTCCTCGTCACAGTTTATATTTACAGTGTGTTTTATTCACACATGTTTAAAACAGCTCAAAACTTCAATCTTAAATGATCTCAGGAGTTCATATTGTGAAACATTTGAGTTTTACACAGAAAGTCTTTTCAGAGAAACCTGATGCAGATAATTCTGCTCTGATGAAGCAGACGTGAAATCCCCTCGAGTCGTGACAAAAAAAACAGAAGCGGAAAAAGAGCAGGTCTGTTTAAAGCTGAACTTTGTCACTTTTCTGCTGGAGGCTCCATCAGACGCTTGAAATATTTAATGAAATATTGTTTTGTCTAGAATGTTCCACAGTACAGCATTAAACCTTTCTATTTCCATGGAGACAAAACCAGACCAAGTTCCAGGTTCCAGGAGAGGCGACCCCACTCACAGTCACAATGTTGTTGTTTTTTTGTTTGTTTTTTTAGGTATTTTTGAGTTTTAAAATCACCTGTAATTGAATAAATGTAAAGTCGAGCTGTTTAAAGTCACACTGTGGAACATTCCAGACAGAGCACTGATGTCTCCATAGAAACATGGACCCTCCACCAGAGAAGTTCCACAGTGCAGCTTTAAGCTCCTGTATCACACAAACAAACTCCTGTAGTGTCAAATCTTTTTTTTTAAAGTCAAATTTACTCGGAAAATCTCAGAAACTGTTTGAAAAATGTGACTGAAGTGAATCTGAGAGGCTGAAGCTGAAGCTGGAGTCGTTCCTCAGTGTCGTGTTCAGTAAATTCCTCTTTCATGTAACGAGGCTCAGGAAATTACGCTTAACTTTAATATTCATTCTAAGAACTTGATGATGTTGTGAAGCTGAGGCCATGAATCACTCAGTTCCTCAAATCTAAAATTTGTCGTAACATTCAATTTAAAATAAGCTCATCTTCCTCGGTAAAACCACAGAAACTGACCATCTTGAACTGAGCGAGTAAATGTTACGTTTATACAAAAGATACGGTAAAAACATAAAGTTGTAGATCTGCTTCAGGTACAAGGATCTGAAGATTTATTAGTCTTTAAAAAAAAAAAAAACCTAGCAAAACTTTAGTTCAGCTTAAGTTCAAAACACGTGTAAGAATAAAATAATAAACTCAATCAAAACCCAAACAAAAAAATACTGGAAGAAACAAAACCGAGGAACTAGAGACGGATCTGGGAGGATTCGGGAATGAGCGGAACGGCCTGGGAAATGGAGCTGGACTCTGCTGAAGTTGCTCGTGTCGTTCAAGTCGACCTGAGTCTAATTGACAAGTATCATGAGTCGTTAAGATCCACAAACTCGTAAGGAAAACAAGAGGAGAAACGTTCACAGTGAATTTATTACAATCAGAAGAAACAATCACAACAAAAATAGTTACTGTTCAAATCCAAATAAAACTGGGTCACGGGTACAAAGAGAAACCATCACAGGACTAAACCAGGTCTGAACCAGGTCTGAACAAGGACTAAACCAGGTCTGAACCAGGTCTGAACCAGGTCTGAACAAGGACTAAACCAGGTCTGAGACTCAGGAGAGCTGGTAGATGTTCCTCTGTGGTTCCTCCTGCTTCACTTCAGAACCTCCATCTGGAACAAAAACAGAGTGAACCAGATCTGAACCAGGACTAAACCAGAACTAAACCAGGTCTGTCCCCGGACTCACGGGCGTGCTGGGCGTGCTGGGCGTGCTGGGCGTGCTGGGCGTGCTGGGTGTGGTTGGGTTTGTCTTCGTCTGTAGTGTCTTCATTCTCATTCACGTTGGAGTAAATCACCTTTGGAAAGTTCAGAGTTTAAACTGAGGATTTTGAGGAGGTTCGAGCGCTCAGTGCTGATTGGCGCGTTACCTGCGAGCTCTGAGGAGGCGGCGTGTGATTGGAGGAGGGGAGGAGCCCGGAGATGATCTGACCAATGGCGTTAAAGGTCGGTCGTCGAGTCGGCTCCAGGTCCCAGCAGCACCTCATCAGATCATACCTGAAAAACACACGAATAAAACAAACGCACAAATAAAACCAAACACTCGTATAACACCCGTGTGTGTTACACCCGTGTGTGTTACACCCGTGTGTGTTACACTTGTGTGTGTTTAACACTCGTGTGTGTTACGCGCGTGTGTGTTACACCTGTGTGTGTTACACCCGTGTGTTACGCTTGTGTGTGTTACGCTCGTGTGTGTTCGTGTGTGTTACGCTCGTGTGTTTAACGCTCGTGTGTGTTACGCTCGTGTGTGTTACGCTCGTGTGTGTTACGCTCGTGTGTTACGCTCGTGTGTTTAACGCTCGTGTGTGTTACGCTCGTGTGTGTTACACTCGTGTGTGTTACGCTCGTGTGTTTAACGCTCGTGTGTTTAACATTCGTGTGTTTAACGCTCGTGTGTTTAACACTCATGTGTGTTACACCCGTGTGTGTTTAACACTCGTGTGTGTTACACCCGTGTGTGTTTAACACTCGTGTGTGTTACACCCGTGCGTGTTACACCCGTGTGTTTTACTCTCGTGTGTTTAACACGCGTGTGTTTTACTCTCGTGTGTGTTACACTCGTGTGTTTAACACTCGTGTGTGATGATGCGTTCAGATGCAGCGTTAAATAAAAAGTCGTGTTTCAGTCTGGGTTTTTCGTTCTGACTCTTGTCTCTTTTTGTTTTTGTTTGTGTCAGACTCACATTTCTTCAGGAGCAAAGTCCGGTCGCTCCATGTGGACTCCATCTTTAATCCTCCTGTAGAACTGAGAGTCCACGGCCATGTTTGGGTACGGACTACGACCTGGAACAAGAAGAGACAAGGACTACTGTAGTACTGGACTACTGTATATAGTACTGTAGTACTACAGTAGTAGTATTAGTACTGACCCATAGAGTAGATCTCCCAGAGCAGGACTCCGTAGGACCACACGTCGCTCTGAGTCGTGTAAACACAGAGGAAGATACTCTCTGGAGACATCCACTTCACCGGGAGACGCGCCTGAGGACAAGTACTGCATAAGTACTGCACTACTACAGGACAAGTACTGCATAAGTACTGCACTACTACAGGACAAGTACTGCATAAGTACTGCACTACTACAGGACAAGTACTGCATAAGTACTGCACTACTACAGGACAAGTACTGCATAAGTACTGCACTACTACGGTACAAGTACTGCATAAGTACTGCACACATGCGAAGCAGCTGGAGGAAGTGTTTGTGTTTCCTCGCAGTAGGACAGATTAAAGCTCCACTGCGGGACATTTATCAGGATTAAGAGTAAAGTCGTACGTTGCCCTTGACGATGTAGCTGTCGTCGTTGCAAATGTCTCGGGCCAAACCGAAGTCACAGATTTTGGCGACGCAGTGTTCGGTCAAAAGAACGTTTCTCGCCGCCACGTCCCGATGAATGCACTGTAAAAAAACACACACAACACTGTAAAAAAAAACACACGCACAGCACTGTAAAAAAAACCCACAACACTGCAAAAAAAAAACACTGTAAAAAAAAAAACACAACACTGTAAAAAAAAAACACAACACTGTAAAAAAAACACAATACTGTAAAATAAACACACAACACTGTAAAAAAACAACACTGTAAAAAAAACACAACACTGTAAAAAAAACACACAACACTGTAAAAAAACACAACACTGTAAAAAAACACAACACTATAAAAAAAACGCACAACACTGTAAAAAAACACAACACTGTAAAAAAACGACAACACTGTAAAAAACACAACACTGTAAAAAAACACACAACACTGTAAAAAAACACACAACACTGTAAAAAAAACACTAAAAAAAAAACACAACACTAAAAAAACACACAACACTGTAAAAAACACAACACTAAAAAAAAACCACAACACTAAAAAACACACAACACTGTAAAAAAACAACACTGTAAAAAAACACAATACTGTAAAAAAACACAATACTGTAAAAAAAACACACAACACTGTAAAAAAAACACAACACTGTAAAAAAAACACAACACTGTAAAAAAAACACAACACTGTAAAAAACACAACACTGTAAAAAAACACAACACTAAAAAAAAAACACAACACTGTAAAAAAAACACAACACTGTAAAAAAAAACACAACACTGTAAAAAACAACAACAACAACACTGTAAAACACACACACACACACACACACACAGCACTGTAAAAAAAAACACAACACTGTAAAAAAAACACACAACATTGTAAAAAAAAAAAAAAAAAACTACACTATAAAATCAACACTGTAAAAACACTGAACAGGACTAAGTCACTCCCCCTTCAGAGCGCGATCACAACAACTCCTGCTTGTCACTTCAGATTTGTCCAGTCGCTGTGTTCAGTCTCATGTTTTTGTGTGTTTATGGAGAGTTGTCGTGTGGGAGCGTGGGGGGGCATGGACTTGTGTACCCTCGTACAGGGTTTGAATAGGTCCCAGGAGAGATCACTAGATTACTCAGAGACACATGGATGTTCTAAAACCTCTTTAGGAAGGTTTTTGATGAATGTAAGAACGTGACAGAAAGAAAAGAAAATGTGGCTCTTGAAAATAAACAATTAAAGATTCTCAAACATGAATGACTCCAAATACAACTTCAGAAGGTCAGTGAGACGAAACAACTGGAACATGGAGAAAGATCTGAAAAGTCGACTTATGTGCACTGGAGACAATGGGAGGAGTAGTGGAGATCGAACCTTCGGCTTCAGAGTTTCTTACGTTTTTGGAGGAGAGGAAGTCGAGCCCCTGAGCGACCTCCAGAGAAAACCTCATGAGGTCCACGAGCGAGAGGCCAGGAACGTCTGAGGAGAACATCACAACAGAAACAAGTACCATTAAAGCATCCATGATCTGAATGATGAGAAAACAAATTTATTTAGTTGAAATCATGTTGAAACTTCTGTAAATATAAATTGTTTCAGATTTTTTGACAGAATTCTCCAGTGTGATGTGACTCCCTGTGGGGAAGCTGGCCCAAGTGGTCAAAATGAGAGTCCAGTGCAAAGTTGTCCTTCACCAAACCAAATTCTTTATTGGATCCTTCCAAGTCGTGGGCAAAATTATATACATATTTACAAAAAAGAACTGTGCTTAACTAAACAAAAGCAACCGAAAATAACGCAACAAAAGAAAATACCCACAGGCACCTGGCTGCATTGATGGTGACCTACCTACTGATTAAACTGCCTCTACTTATATACCCCTCGAGAGGAAGTCCCTCCCCCTGGGTTCACACCAACTTACGGGGAAAACTGTAGCAATTTCCTTTCCTTACTGGTGTGCTGCCTTAAATTATTTTCTGAAGCCTAATCCCCCTTTTAAACTGAACAGTGTCCAACTTAACTAGATACACTGAAACCAAAATTCTAATAACCCATTTGATAAAACAAAGAGAACCATTTCCGAGGCTTCCCTCCACATGGTCTGGGCCAACACCTCCCCCTGAGCCTATAAATATGGCTGCCAAAGGACACGCCCCCTCTTTTGTTCCCAGACCATGTGGAGTCACAGGTAAGGTGGTAAGTTTAAACAAAAATGAAGGGATATAACCAAATAAAATGAATTTAAAGTAACTGTGTGAATGTGATCAATTAAACAAAGACTAAATAAAACAAACCTGGGATAGTTATTATTTAGCTGTTTAGTTGATATAGATAGATGTAACTGAACTAAGGTGAAAAATGGGGACAAAGGCCCTCTTTGTCACACTCCCTAAAACAGAATGCTCTACTTTCTGTTGTTTTCGATTCAATTTTTCTATTTTATGAACATATTTTTCAACGTTTCTTCACAATGCAAAATGCTTCTAAATTTGATGTAAAACTAAAATAGATGCATCAAGAATTTCAAACTTCCGGTCATCACGCAATTCATACTGGGAAGGATTTTCCAAAAAAGTGAGCATCAAACCGCCATGTTTGTTTTCCCAGTGGGATGTGTCTATTGACAAAGTCAATCTTTTCAAGTCTTTTGAACCATATCACTTTTGTTTCTGGTTCTGATATTGTTTTTAGTTTTGGGATTTGGACATTGTAATTGTGTGGTTGTTGGATCCTAACAGCGGAAAACGACTCGAGAAATGTGTTTGTGAACTCCATAAATGCAAAAGTGAATCAGATGTGTGTGACTCAAACCTCAAACTCAAACTGTTTCTCTTCCCAACGGAACTGAAAAATAGTGAAAGGTGAAGGTGATGGGCAGGACTGATTCACAGGAAGAACCAAAAAGGAAACATTTGTCTGCCTAAGAAATCATCCCGAGTTTACAGAGAACATTTTGTATGTGGAGCGACAACAAAACAAAACCCCGATCCGTCGCTCAACCTTGATTATGAATTTAAAAAGTCAACGCCAAAGTGAAAGGCTCCAGCTGTTCACCAAGAAACACCTTCCACTGCAAAGAGACCAAGACGTGATGTTTCTGTAAAACCACAAGAACAAGAAAGTGCAGCTCAGTCTGATTGTCTTCTGCACCTCTCACTTAACAAACGGGATTTTATGAATTAAATTATATTTAATCAGAATTATGTAACCATCTGCACCGCTGGTTTGGCTCTTAGCAACGCTGTCAATCAAACCTGTTGCTCAGGCCAGTGGGAGGGGCCTCGGGGAGAGAAGGCGTCTGATTGGTCTGTTACATTGGTGTATGAATGTTGAAATGAAAGGCCCAGGGTCACGGAGAGTCAAGGTCAGAGGGAGGGGCTACGCTTTTACACAGACTGAGCTGGAGCCACAGTCGGTGGAGCCGGATAGCGCCCGTGCTCACTTCCTGTTGGTTTACCTGAGACTGGCTCCAGACTCGGTCCAGATCCCAGTCCCGGTCTCGGTCTCGGTCCCAGGGGCTTCATCTCCTGGTAGTCGGAGCCGCAGGAAATGCCACTGTCGCTGTGGGAGGAGAGCACACGCTGTGACATCACAAAGAGGAGCTGACTCTGGCCTCTGATTGGCCGGGACTCACCTGCGCGGCCTCTCCTTGGTCAGGTGGGGCCTGGTGTTCCTGTAGAGCACTTCCTGCTCCGACAGGAAGTGATGCGCCCTGGTCCGCAGGAAGTTGAGCAGGTCGCCGTGACGACAGTACTCCGTGATCATCAACATGGGACCTGAACAAAACCAGGACTAAACCAGGACTGAACTAGGACTAAACCAGGATTAAATCAGGACTGAACCAGGACTAAATCAGGACTAAAACAGGACTAAACCCGGTCTAGACCCGGTCTTACCTCCGGTGGTGCAGGCTCCCAGCAGGTTCACGATGTTCTGGTGGAAGCCGATGTGACTCAAGATCTTCAGCTCCGACATTAAAGCCTCTCGCTCCTCAGACAAAGCATCATCTACAACAACACAACAACACAACACATCAACACAACACATCAACACATCAACACAACAACACAGCACATCATCTACAACAACACAACACATCAACACAACACATCATCTACAACAACACATCAACACATCAACACAACACATCATCTACAACAACACAACACATCAACACAACACATCATCTACAACAACACAACAACACAACACATAAACACAACAACACAGCACATCATCTACAACAACACAACACATCAACACATCAACACAACACATCAACAACACATCAACACAACAACACAGCACATCATCTACAACAACACAACACATCAACACAACACATCATCTACAACAACACAACAACACAACACATCATCTACAACAACACAACAACACATCATATTTATATTTATATATATATATATATATATATATATATATATATATATATATATATATATATGTATATAGTATTAGGCGATATGTTTAATATTTTGTTTAAAATTGAATGTGTATCTACATAGACATATTTTTATCATGTTAAATGTGCTCATGTCACTTTATTTGAGTCGTGTGTTTGGAATTTGAGTTCAGTGAGTTGAAGTGACTTAATGGAGGTTTATGGAAGAGCCTGAAGATTTGAGAAAATGTGACGTCATTTTCTGCCCATGACTTTACATTAACCTAAAATACGTCTTGAGGCGCAGGGTGGGGCCGTCATGAAATCAAGTGATTGGTCTGAATAAACATTATCACACACCGGACCTATTGTGATTCAGCTGCTCTGTCCCACCCAGCCCCAACTTTGCACCAACGCCATGTCACTGCTACAGGCTCATGAACGGAGAACAACAGAACTGTGAGCTGTACAGTTATGACGAGTTCAACTTCAAGTCAAAGTGTGTCTGAGGAACAGTTTTAAGGGAGTAACATCTTTTCTCTTCAGCGGGACCCTTGTGCCAAGCAAGAAAAGAGGCATTAAGCATCTGGCTGTTGTGAAATCCTACGGCTCTCCACAAACCTCCACACAGGAGAGAGCGAGGAGAGACCCAGAGCAGAGACACACTGACACAGACCCCCCACCAGGACGCAGGGCAGTCACTCACTGCTCTGTTCAGCCTCTGTCCGCTCGTTTCTGGGCGTAAAAGTTTGACCTGGGCATAGCTGAGGGCTTAAGTCCACCTGGTGCTCTGGTGCTAATATGGACCAGTGTCACTTTCAGATTTCAGTGGGAAATGAGATTAAGACAAGTTTTACAACCAACTCGTGTCACAAACCAGCCACCACTGCTCACAACACATCCTCTCCTCTCTCTCCTCCTCTCCTCTTCCTCTCTCCTCCTCCTCTCTCCTTCTCTCACTCACGTTTGAGCATCTTCACAGCGACGGTCATCTGGTCTTCGTCGGGGTTCAGACCCAAAGCAGTCGCCGCCACAACTCTGCCGAAAGCTCCGGACCCGAGAACGGCTCCTGTCAGAACAAAAACACAGTTTAAACCCAACTCAGCTTCACCGGAAACACTTGGAGAATTTCCGATCTTTCCGATCGAACTAAAGGTAAACATAGTAACAGGTTTGATTGACAGCGTTGCTAAGGGACAAGGCAGCAGACCTGGTTTCGGGTCAGTGCTATAACTGCTGCCCTCGATGAGCTTCATTTGGAGCTGAACACTGTAACACTAACCCACACAGACTGTAGTTCTGGTTTAGTCCTGGTCTAGTTCTGGTCCAGTCCTGTAGTCCTTGTAGAGTCCTAATCGGGTCCTGGTCGTGTTCTGGTCTGGGTCCTAGTGGAGTCTTGGTGGAGTCACAGTCAGAGTCCTGGTCAGATCCTAGTTGGTGTGCTGGTCGTGTTCTGGTTGGGGTCCTGGTCGGGTTCTGGTCAGAGTGCTGGTCAAGGTCATGGTTCGGTTTGTATCATGTTCTGATATAGTTCTGGTCTAGTCCAGGACTAGACCTTTATTCCTTTTGTAGTCCTGGTGGAGTCCTGGTCAGAATCCTGGTCGGATCCTTGTTGGGGTCCTGGTGGAGTCTTGGTGCAGTCCTGGTCGGGGTCCTGGTTTGGTTTTGGTCATGTTCTGGTCTGGTTCTGGTTGGATCCTGGTCATGTTCTGGTTGTGTTCTGGTCAGGTTCTGGTGTAGTCCTGGTTAGGTTCTGGTCGGGTTCTTACCGAGTCGGAGTCGGTCTCGGGGGAACTCCCAGCGCTGGTCGTACGGCAGCAGAGATGGATCCACGAACGTGTAACTGTTCCCGTCAAAACTGTCGATGATTTTCCACCGGATCTCGAACCGCGGCTTCTGTGGATTCAGACCCAGACTTAGACTTAGACCAAGACCCAGACTCAGATTCAGACTCAGACCCAGACTCAGATTCAGACTCAGATTCAGACTCAGATTCAGAGTCAGATTCAGACCCAGACTCCAGACCCAGACTCAGACTCAGACTCAGACTCCAAACTCCAGACTCCAGACTCAGACTCTGAGGAGGATCTGAGGAGACCAGTTTGAAGAATAGCTCTGATTTAATGTGAAACATTTAAAGGGGACCAAAGGGGCGGAGTCACCTGTCTCCACTTCCACAGCGCCACCACCAGGAGCAGCAGCAGCACCGCCCCCACACAGAACGACCCGATCAGGAGCGGCCGGAAGAGGGACGACTGCTCACCTGGAAATACACAACACAGACACTGAACCAGAACCTGAACCTGAGCAATTTCACTTTCACCCGCTGACGTCAGACGGGCTGAGGGGGGCCTGGGGTTTAAAATGAATTTTCCAGCTTCTGATAAAAGAACTATCAGACATGAGTAGAAAACTGTAACCCACTTATTTTCAGTCAAATCATTCTGAGGAGAATCAGTTTATACTCCAAACCCACCAAAAATAAATAAATAAATAAATAATAATAATAATAATAAAAAATAAATAAATAAAATAAAAAATAAATAAAAAATAAATTAATTAATTTAATTTAAAAAAAAAAAAAAAAAAAAAGTATATTAATTCTGCCTGGGACACCTGCTATACTTATTTTTATATTTACCCTGAAAACTGTACGCAGAATTTTAAATTTGTCGTTCCTCTGTGGTCCATGTACTGTTCATTTATTTGAATTTCAATTAAGAATGAAAAACAATAAAATGGGAGAAGTGTTTATAACTTCATTTTTCTGTTTTAGTGTAAAAAAATAAATACAAAATTCAGCCTCTTCCAATATTAAATTTAAAAAAATATATTTTTTTTTTTCTAAACTTTGTTAAGTTAAATGGAGATAAAACAAAACAACGTAAATATTGTGCCTAATTTAACATGTCACCAAAGAATATATGTGTGTAGAATTTTTTTGTGTGAAACTTTGATACAATAAAGTGAGTCATTAAGAGTGCCCCCTGTAGGCGGTAGAGAGCGCCCCCTGTAGGCGGTAGAGAGCGCCCCCTGTAGGCGGTAGAGAGCGCCCCCTGTAGGCGGCAGGTGCACTCACGGAGCTGCAGGAGGCGTCGCGTTTGCCCCATGTGGTTCTCGGCTGAGCACACCACAGTGATGTCATCGGCGGGCGACGAGGGCAGGGTCAGAGGTCGCTCCACTGACTCCTCCGTGTCTTCAATCAGGTCCTCAGAATCATCTACGTCTCCGTCAGTCGAGCCCTCCGAGTCCATCAGCTCCCCGTCCTCACACCTGGAACAGACCCAGGTTAGACCTGCTTTAGTCCTGCTCTAGTCCAGGTCTGATCTTGGTCTTGGTCCTGATCTTGGTCCTGGTCTTTGTCTTGGTCCTGGTCTGTTCTTGGTCCTGGTCTTTGTTCCTGGTCTTGGTCCTGGTCTGTTCTTAGTCCTGGTCTTGGTCTTAGTCCTTTTCTGGTACCTGTCGGTGAGTCCGGGGCAGGAGGTCCAGGTGAGGGAGGGCAGAGGAAACCCGGACCCTCGACAGACCAGACCCGAGTCCAACCTCAAGACCTCAGCCTCCGGAGGGTCTGAAGGAACCAATCAGAGAGCAGCACAGGTTTAAACCGACCAATCACAGCCAGAGGAGCACGTACTACTACTACTACTACTACTACTACTACTACTACTACTACTACTACAGCTACTACTATACTAGTACTACAGCTACTACTACTGCTACTACTATGACTACTAAGTAAGTAAAGTTTATATAATGTTTCTCACAAACAAAAGATAAAAACAGAATAAGGAACATTCAGTCAGAGCCCAAAACCGGAGGGGGCGGGGCAAAACCTGAGGGGGCGGAGACACGTGGACATTTTCAGTTGAGTTTTTGAGCTTTTTAAAAACATCTACACCAACTACAGATGCCCTGCCCTGAATAGACAGGTGCAGACAGGTGCATACTAACAGACAGGTGCAGACTCACAGACAGGAGCAGACTAACAGACAGGAGCAGACTCACAGACAGGAGCAGACAGGTGCAGACTCACCGACAGGTGCAGACTCACAGACAGGTGCAGACTCACAGATAGGTGCAGACTCACAGACAGGTGCACACAGGTGCAGACTCACAGACAGGTGCAGACTCA
This sequence comes from Boleophthalmus pectinirostris, assembly GCF_026225935.1. Classification (NCBI taxonomy): domain Eukaryota; kingdom Metazoa; phylum Chordata; class Actinopteri; order Gobiiformes; family Gobiidae; genus Boleophthalmus; species Boleophthalmus pectinirostris. The sequence continues at coordinate 1,856,530 of NW_026571018.1, read as the reverse complement.
CAGACAGGAGCAGACAGGTGCAGACTCACAGACAGGTGCAGACTCACAGACAGGAGCAGACTCACAGACAGGAGCAGACAGGTGCAGACTCACAGACAGGAGCAGACTTACAGACAGGTGCAGACTCACAGACAGGAGCAGACAGGAGCAGACTCGCAGACAGGTGCAGACAGGTGCAGACTCAATGACAGGTGCAGACAGGTGCAGACTCACAGACAGGTGCAGACTCACAGACAGGTGCAGACTCACAGACAGGAGCAGACTCACAGACAGGAGCAGACAGGTGCAGACTCACAGACAGGTGCAGACTCACAGACAGGAGCAGACTCACAGACAGGAGCAGATTTACAGACAGGTGCAGACTCACAGACAGGAGCAGATAGGTGCAGACTCACAGACAGGTGCAGACTCACAGACAGGTGCAGACTCACAGACAGGAGCAGACAGGTGCAGACTCACAGACAGTTGCAGACAGGTGCAGACTCACAGACAGGAGCAGACTCACAGACAGGTGCAGACTCACAGACAGG